>NC_086366.1:4542176-5165926 GCF_036324505.1 Eleginops maclovinus | reverse complement strand
CTGAACTATGCTATATTAATGCAGAAAGTGAACTATTAAATGCAATGACACTGATTGTATGCGTGTTAGACAGTGATTAATATGTTTATTTTGGGGTTATTAGAGCAGAAAAGTAGCTGAGTGCATTTGAGGAATGCAATGGGATGTGTGCACTTGAATACACATTAGCTTATTATTGTTTCATTACCATCTCATTTTCCTGTCGTTGCCAGTGGATTCCTCAGTTTTGTTTATGTTTAAAGGAGCAGGGAATGTGACTTAGCAAAAATATGCTGTTCGAAAATGTCTCAAATATTTTTTTATGACAATGGAAACTTTTTCTCTATTTTCTTCACAAAAACATTAAAGGGGCCCCATGATACTTTTGGGGGTTTTCCCTTTCCTGTAGTGTGCTGTATATGTAGGGGAGAGTTTTTCTCCCACACACACCCACCCCTGCTTTCCTGAAACGCCTCCACTGGACTCATCTGTTTACTTCAGGAACATAGTGACATCACTATGTAACACGCGCACTTCTCTTGGCTAGCGCTCCAACACATTGTAAATTGTAGAACAAGGGGGCAGAAAGAGGTTGACCAATCACGATAGAGCCGGCAAGCTAACCTATCAGAGCAGGCTGGGCTCTGGTTTCAGACAGAGGGTGAAAAGAGGTGCTGCAGTACAGGCAGTATGAGAAAAATAAAGAGCTGTTTGAACATTAAAGCATGGAGACATGTCCCAGTAGAGACACAAAATACAAATATGAAGCTGAATAGGCGTTTCTTCCACATCTGCTTTTAGGCCTGATTAAAAACATATCGGAAGGATCTACTATTTGTCATAATCGAAACAACTTGCAATACAATAACTTGCAATTCAAATACAGATAACTTTCACTGACCTGAGTGTCGAGGTTGTGCCGGGGGACCAGGGGCACATCTGTTCCACTGTACGATATGCTCGCATTCTTGATCTGAACCCCACCTGCGCCCCAAACCTTCACCACACCCAGGTTCACCCGGTCAGCAGCGTCGATGCCATTGTAGTCGACAACATTGGACAAGGAGTTCTGTTGGTAAAAGTGTTGAAGACAAAGAGAGAGGATTTTTAGAATCATACACAAAAAGGTCCTGATTGATATTGAATAACATCTAACAGAAAATGCTCCATTTGAGTTTAATACACACAGTCAAGCTCACACACACTATTGTTTGGACATGTAGGTTCACCTAGTGAATTACAAAAAGGACAAATGAACTGAAGAAAGTGAAAACTAGAAAATGCAGTAGATTCAAACTTAAAGTGTTAGACTACAGAACAGAACAGCTTACAGAGAAGAAATGCAACTAGATCCTTTTACAACAAACACTATATGATCTTTTCAGTGCATTGTAATCCTGCTGATGATCCCCATCCTTTAGAAATGTGACAGTAATCTGATTACTTCTTTTTTTTACGTTACTGTAAGCTAATACTGATTGTGTACTCCCTTACACCTCAAGCCTTATATAAACCGTTCTCTGTCCTACACATTTTGGACAATCATAGCACTCATTCACTGTTTTATCTTTCTACCCTTTCAGGATCATAGCAAGGTCAGACACAGATTTATTCTTTTTCCAAAAAGGATCACTTGCTGAGCCAATTTTGCTCCTCCTTCATCCCTAATTGCATATTCATGTTGTTTCTGTCAGTTAATAGTAGAAGAGCCTTCTTGGAAAACGTTTCAAATGTATCTAAAATGTTCTCCCTTTGAAGGTCCAGAACTCATATGGAGCGCCACACACACACACACACACACACACACACACACACACACACACACACACACACACACACACACACACACACACACACACACACACACACACACACACACACACACACACACACACACACACACACACACACACACACACAAAGATAGTCATCCAAAATGGCATACGATCTGCTAATCTGCCAGGCAGCAATGGCCTCATTGCCCAACTTATCCTCATCTTCTCACATCTGCCTTTTCACACATATATACCCGCCCCCCCCCCTCCACACACATGCATGCACAAACACAAAAACACACACACTCTCTCCCTTTGGCTGTCAGACAGTGTGCCTGTTTTATCGCTGTGTGAAATTGCTTTGGAATGAGCCTGATGGTAGGCAGAGGACAGCCACAGATGTTTGGCCATGGTGGCTCTATGTGTGTTTGTGTAAACTCTAGATGTGTGCACATATGTGTGTTTGTGAGTTAGCGGGCGCTCAATGTGTGCTTTTGCCTGCCTGTGATGCAAATAAGGCTGAGCTAGTCCCATTAGTCCCAGCGATTAGGAGCTTTCTGTCATGAGTCAAAGTGTGCTAAAACTGTGGATTGCTAAACACTTATGTACAACTTATTGCACACAAACTCAAATGCTGTGTAGCTGTGATGCAAACACATTCATTTTACAAGTGTTGTAGCTCTTTATCCATGTATTTTTAACTGATTTGGGATGAAACACATCACACAAATGTGCTTTGGTCAAGGCGTGTTTGGTTAGGTGACGATTTCACTGCATGATTCACTTTCTACGGTGGCCGACAGGTACAAACACAACACAACAACACAAGATATTTCCACTCAGAGAAACACGCTGCAGTTTGAACAATTATGTGTCCAGGCACATACAAATGAAGAAACACCTTTGACAACACATGCAAAGCATTAAGAAAACATTCACCAAAATGTTTTTCCTAATGGATTTCTTTTGGGCATTTGGCGGCCACCGTACACTTTCGGTTTTAAATTGCACCGTAACAAAAGTAAGTACACAGAACAATACGTTTGCCTTTGAATATGTATCATTGAACCCCTTTTCATATCCTAAAACTAAATGAATACAATATCTGAGAGAAGGTAAGGTGTTTGATCTAATTAACACTCGGTCGCATCACATTAGAGGTTGTTGATGGGGCATCTGTGAATAAGAATCACTTATTACACACTGCTTATATTACACTGGAAAATCGTACTTTGATACGAGTTTAGTTGAGGAAAGTAAAGAAGAAAGGCAAACATATTATTTTTTGGTCGATTGAAAATGAGTTTTTTCCAAATAAAGCTCTAAAATTGCTATTTTGCGGCTGTGCTTTTGATAAGGGTGTAGTCGAGTAGGAACAATTCAAATGAAATTTCATGCCAAAACAAGTACCAAATCTACATAAGCACAACAACAGCTGCCCCACTCCAACCAACTCAGCTCCAGCACATTCATTTTGAGCCATGAAAATAAAACACAGCTGTGCGCACAACAAAAGCCCTGCACCTGATGAAGATGAAACTGCAACTTCACTAGAGCGGTTGTCTTGATGAGTGCAAAGTAAAACCTAGAGCTTTAGACTCCTACTATTACAATCAGAACATTTTAGGATACACGTCTGCAAATGGACTCTACTTTATTGTTCCACTTTCTTCAAGTGTTATTAAAATAAGTGTTCTGACACCCTGACATGCACAAGGCTGCTAAATTGTACATCAGAAGCAATAATGACAGCAGTATTCCTATCCATTACTTCACCCCTTTAGTTGTAATGAAGCGATAGGAGCAACCCGTGTTTGTACATAAAACGTTCACAGAAGAGCTCTGGTGGGCTAAGGCAACATGCTAATCATGCTAAATACAGCGCTAGCAAAGCAGCGAGCTATAATGTCCCACAGAGGGATTGTATTGATCTGTTTGCAGATGTGCTGTAAGCTACCTAAGCTAGTCATATCAAATATACCGACAAAATGCGCTCCGTTCCTCGCTGTGTGCGTCACTTTTAGAGTCCCTGTTGTCCGTCGTTTTTAGAGCTACTTGAATAGTTCTTTTATTTACAGCGTTTCATTTACGCAGCACGTTTTGTAAACCCTATGCAGGTTTCATTAAGTTGGTTAAGATGTTTATTCAGTTGCATGTGTTTTTGCTCATTTGATTTGTATGTTTACCTCCAGCACGTTTCTCTCAATGCAAATGTTTTTGGCCGTTGTAGCGTATTTTCACGGTTCGGCCACCATATGTGAAGCAGGTGTGTGTCATTACTGTTTTTACAGAAAAAGAAGAGTTTTCACAGTGAGAAATTTCAGTCAAAAGGGGTAAAAGCTGAATTCAAATCCTCACCTCGGAGTTGGACATGAATTCTGTGCTAATGATTTCCAACAGTTAACCCTTGACATCCACCTACCACAGCCCTGTTGCATGTTAAAGCGAGGGCTCACACTCCGGTCTCCCTGCATTTAAAGCACTCATAATGAGGGGGGAAAAAGTCACGTGCCATCAAGTTGACGCTTGAACTCACCTCCTTTGCAGTGATGGTCGTAAGCAGGTATTTTTCAAGCTTGACTGTGTCTGAGGAGAGAAAAAAATAATTACATAAAGTACTGGAGACAATGGAAGAATTCATGTGTGACTACATGAATGGATATCAGGGGATTAATTACTGAGGGACTGTATTTTGACTGAATTTGTATTAATTTTACTGACTGGAATCAACAAGAATAAAGGTAATCCATTGTAATTACTAAATGTAACAGTAATCTGATTACATCTTTTCTTTTGTAGCTAAAGGAATACAGTTACATGTTTTTTGTATCCAGATTATGTAATCCTGTTACATGTAATCCATTAATCTCCAAGCCTGGTCACTGAACTGTTAAATAAACTACAGTAGCTTCAAAAATGAATAAACCGTACTCATTATTTAAATCACACAAAATTGGCTCATCATTAATTCAATGTATTAAAAGGTGATTCAATTAGCAAAGAAGGGAATTATGGGGGTAAAATAAATGGCGACTAGCTATGCTGCTTTAAAGGCTGAATAATTAAGAGTTTGCATGCAGTGGTACAAAAAGTATTCCGATTCCTTACAAACAAAAATACCATAGTGTAAAAATATACAATTACAAGTAAAATGTACTACATCTAGAATGTTACTAGTGAAAGTATTTAAGTGCAATTGGGGAAATGTACCTAGAACAATTTACCTTAAGTGTTAGAGTGAAATACCCAAAGCATAACATATTTAAATATCATTTTTAAGAAAAGCTGCAAATCTCCAGAAGCTGCAACTGTGAAAATATTTTTTAACAAAAGAAGTATTTGCATAATTGTTGCCAATTAATTTTCTGCTAACCCACTCATGGTTTTAGATACTTACTTGTAATCTATACCAAATACTCATATTTTAAAGCATTTCCTATTGTGTGTTTGCGTAAAATATCTGAATGTATAAAGAAAAGAGTCCATATTTCTGTTAAATAAATGCAGTGGAGTAAACTTCAAAATATGCTGCCAAAATGTAGTACAGTAGAAGTATAAAGTAAAGTACAGGTACCTTAAATGTGTTTTTAGGTACAGCACTTGAGTAAATGTACTTAAGTTGATTCCCACCACTGTTTGCATGATTAAGTGGACTAGTGGAATGAAACTGATGAGTAATGCACAGCTAACTCTCGGAAGAAGAAGACATACTTTTATTAATCCCTTACAGGGAAATTACTTTCTCTACTCTGTTGTGTTGACACACATTAAACACACAGAGGATATACATGCACAAACACAGAGGAAATACATGCACACACAACCACATGCAGAGGAGAGGTGGCAGAGCAGAGAGGCAGCCAGGTACCCGGCGCCAAGGGAGCAGATAGAGGTTAGGTGGCACCTCGGCAGAGGCCTAGGAGGAGAACTGGCACCTCTCCAGCTACCAGCTCACTCCATATTTTTTTTGGTCTGATCGGGACTTGAACCGGCGACCCTTCGGTCCCAAGACCAAGTCCCTACTGACTGAGCCACTGCCGCCCCAGAAGAGAAGCGGATGATACAGGTGAGCTACAGCGAGAGTCTGAGCAAATAAGAGAGACGTGGGGAGGAAACAGTGCACACAGACGGGGAGACGCAGAGGAGAAGAGGAGCGAGGGAGCAGATAAAAGAGGAGGAGTGATAGAGAGCATATCTCCAGGCAGCGACACGGAGAATTACTGTAATAGTTTCTGTCACTCCCCTTCTCTGTCATCCTCCGCTCTCTCTCTATCTCTGCGTCTCTGCTTTGTCCCAACACAAACACGCCTTTCACTGAGGAGAGCATCTGTCTGTGGGTGTGTGTGTGTGTGTGTGTGTGTGTGTGTGTGTGTGTGTTTGTCTGGGTGTGAACAAGTGAGAGATTGAAGCAAGACTATGTTTTGGTTTTCTGTGATAAGGGAAATGAATGAAAGAAAACTCACATTAAGGTAAAATAACTCGATGTGCTTCCTCATGCCGTACATGACGTTAAAACATACTGAAGTGCATTTGAGTTAATTTACTGATATTCAAAACTTATCTTAAAGATTACCAAATGGAAATGCTAACCTTTGGCGTGTCATTTATGAATCACTGCTGAATAGAAATGAATGTGTAGTCCTTTTTGTCAACAACCAAATCTTGCGTCCGTCATTTGATAACATTTGATCACAAAGCTTTTTTTGCTGCATTAAAAAGGCTTAACATGTATTATCATTAACGTATTAATCTATTATAAATGTTTGCAGTGGGTGTTTTGTGAGTGAGCTTTAATTAGCCGCTGTTAAGGATCAAGTACATTTGATTTATTTTGGTCCAGTTCTTTCTAGCGTGAGTTTTTAGTATTTTTTCAATCCAAATGGTCTCCTGATAACATGAAGTAAATGTTGATCTGATCCTGGATGAGCTTTTTAAATGTCCCTTTTTTCATTGTTATTATTCATTTATTTCGTGTTTATTCTAATTTTTTCAAACTAAATACCAACATCATTTACAAATCAACAAGTATTAAAAAAAACTAATAATATTTACACATAAAAAAGGGCAAAAAACAAAGAAAGAAATAGAGACAAGAAGAGGAGAGAAGAGGTCGTGTTTGACCAAGGAATTAACTGCAGGAACTACTAACAGGTGAACACAATTTGAATAATCAGTCAATAAATACACAAGAAAATAAAATGACCTGCTCGTTGCTGTGTGTATGTGTGTATGTGTGTGTGTGTGTGTATGGGTGTGTGTGTGTGTGTGTTTCAGTTTGACCTTTCACTTACCTATTCCTTCACCGTCGTCCCAGAAGAGCGACCCTTGGGCGGTCCCGTTGTCGCTGAGGGCAACGATCAGTCCTAAAGGATTCTTCCGGCTGAAGCAGAATGGGTAGAGAGGGGTTGTAGCAAATCGCTTAAGTAAAACATCTATTTATACTTCATGGTGCTGAGGACACACACACACACACACACACATTAACATTCCTGCTGGGGGGATCCACCTGATCTCACCTCTGCTGGGGCATTCATCACCCTGTGACTGTCTCACTGCACAGTTCTTGAACACACTAACGATCTCAGATGGCATTTAATTTGACTGTTGGAGATGACTACAAGAAGCAACTGCAATGCGTGCAAATATGAACCTCTACGGTGGCCGTTTTTTCACTCGCATCATCTTGGAAAGTTTGGAGCGTTTCTCCTAATTTAAATGTTTTGGGCTGTCGTAGCATGTTTGCGCCTGTCGGCCACCGTATAACGCTCCTTCCCCTGGCTCCCTATCTCTCTGCACACACACTTCACACTAAACAAACAGGAAGTTCACCCTTAGCCATGTGCTGTCATGATACATCAGCCGCGATGTCTGTGCACTCACCTGTAAAAGGTAGTATTCTCTGGTTTCTGCCAAGGCAAGATGTATCCCCCTCTGACATGAAGGTTGATGTGATCCAAGGGGGTGTTCATGCTCACCATTTTTCCACGCACTCCAACTTCTTTGGCCTGAAAATACATGAATTAATTCAGCTTTGATACATTTTATCCAACAACTCCTCCGTGGAAAATGTGTGTGAAAATAAAACACGAAGCACGCAGTAAAAAAAAGGTGGCATTTTAAACATCTTGGTAATTATTGCACCCCCTAAAGATTGATTTAGCAGTATATTCCACTTTCCTCGAACAGCTTGCACCTCTCTTTATGCTGAATGGACAAGTTTAATGGAGGTAACCATTCCCCTGCACCATCCTGTGCCCCCGTTTAAATCGTTGTTTTCTGAAGTTTATGTTGCTGGCTAACAGATGGGGAGTCCCCTAGCTAGAAACAGACGAGTGATTGGATGTTTGTTTTTGTCATCAAGGCGCCTTCTGCCGATACTGAGCTGCAATCTGCAATGATGTGGACCAACATGTCTCTAGTTAATATTGTCATTTGGGTTTTTGTTGAAGTTGTGGTTTATGTCTCTCTTTCAGTCTTTTATTTTTTAGAAATAAAGCACCTCATTGATGTGGGATAAGATGCACAGATGTAGCTTCATATGCTCTGCATTATTATCTACACACTTAGCAGCCAGTCAGGTTAAACCAACTAAAATCTAAAGGATTCACAAAACCGTAAATGTAGATAAACCCTGTAATGTGCAAAAACGGTTAGTTGCTGAGACAACTCTTGTTCTTACAGGATGTAAATAGTCTTTGATAGTATGTTGTCAGTTCATTTATTTTGAGTGAGTTTTCCAGTTTTAGTAGCGTAGAAAAACCACGGACTTTTGCTGCCGGCATATTGTGTCAACTAAACTGGGAAGCCACATGCAAACATATGATGGTGCATTCTGTTACCTTTATACATTATCTGTTAAACTTACCGATGTTTAAGCTATGTCATTGTGAAAATAATAACAAAGAAAGTAAGGAGTCTCAGATAATTACTGTGTTACTAGAACAGGGATTCCCTACTACAAGAAACTTGTTATGGTTTTTGTACTTTAATTGCTGTATTTCTTTTCAGATATTCAAGTTATTGCCGAGGAAACACCACTCTCACTCTTTTGATTGTTTCTCCCCATTTATCACGAGAGATCAACAAAGTTTTTGTCTTCCTAATTATTTTTCTGGATGTTACAGACTCACCGTGTAGTAGTCATACCAGCGTGTGTTGGGAACATAGCCATCCACACTAATGACTCCCTGTCAAAGACAAAGTCAGGTAAGCAAAAGAATGATGATTATAATATACAGTGATATACAGTAAATGTGTGTGTGTGTGTGTGTGTGTGTGTGTGTGTGTGTGTGTGTGTGTATATACCGGATCAAGGGCAGGGGTGATAAGGAGGGCCGGTCCCCAGAGGAATTGCTTGTGTATGTTCCATGTGGTAATCTCATTCACAAACCTGTGGCAGCAGTAAACATGGCATTAGAGTGGACGAAATAAACCCCAAAACTAGTTCAGGAACTCTTTCAGAATTCAATGGTTTGAAGATGTAATCCAAATATCCCAAACCAACTCCTTTATAAGAGTCTAGAAATATGAATGTGTTTTCTGTAGTCATACAGGTCTACACATTCTCATTTGGTAGCTGCAAGGTTAAGCTAGTGTCCTCTATGGTGGTGCCTTTAAAGACTTTCGCTGGAAAAAGAAAGTGCCTTGCTCAAGGGTTGGCTGTGGGAGGGAAGATGCTTTAGGTAGCTATTTGGCAAGCAAACGTTAGCTGTTTAGATGGTAAATGTTGGCTATTTATCTTTCTATCTTAATAAAAGCTAACATTTGCTATCATCTAGCTAGTTAGCACACTTACCTTAACTACCCATTTTGCAAAATTTGTGGGTCTCTTAATTTCAGTTAACAACACCCTATGTTAAGACTTTGACATTGTTGGCACTTTTTTTCAAACCGGACACCCTAACACAGCAGGGAGCCCCTTACAGCTCCAAACGTCTCACATTTAGATAAAGTACTTATATATTGGTAATTAGTTTCTCATCTGAAAAACTGTATTAACTTGTAACAACAGTTCATTCAAAAGCTTGAAAACGGTTTATTTGGCAGGTAAAGGCGGTTATCCTGCAAATACGCTTTTACCAGAAGAACCTAAACATAATACGGCAATGTGGAAGCACAATCGAGTCGGAGTATAAGGAAACAAGGGAGGCTTTCTTGGTAACAACTAGTTTAAAATGAGTTAAGCATTAAAACAGTGGAGCTGAAAACGTGTTGGAGCACTTAAATGCAAGCTTTACTTAAATTGGTTTTAGTCCAGCAGCTACTACGTGTGATATTCTGCATTCTAATGAGGAAGCAATGTGGTAAAAAATCACTTTATCTTGCCAGCAGATCAGGAGAAAAAGATCCATGGTGGTAATAGCTAAATGATCTGATTACATGTAATGCTGGAGCCATGATGTTAGCAGAAGAGATAAGACCCGTGTGTGTGCGTCCGTGCTTACTCGTGCAGGAGGGGTCTGACTACTGTGCTTCCTGTGGTGTGAGCCTCGAACATCAGTGTGTACAGGTAGGGCAGCAGGCTGTAACGGATGTTCAGGACGTCCCGGGAAACCGTGGCAAATTTGTCATCCCAAGCCACAGGATCTTGTCTCTGAGAAAATAAAATAGATATATAGTTTTACAAACTTGGACTAGTTTCAGAGGAATGGTTTCCTTCTAACACTGAAAGAGAAGCGGCATTAAGGATGAGGAATAATTGGGGTGTTCAGCATAGCTACTACTATCTGAGGTAACAATGGCTGGAGTAGTAGTGTGTGAACTTCTCCATAAAGGACATGACAATGTCACTAAAGGCATCTCTAAGTCTCTAGGAACAACTTTTGTGATATACTGCATGGTGAATGTATCCCCAATAACGACTGCAGTTCAGTCAGACCACTCACGTGTTTATTACAAACAGTATATAGTTTGAGTTTGGCGTCTGGGCTCGAGCCTCATCACTCCACATATTCACATAGAACATTGAGTGATGATTAGATAACTATCCCCCGAGCCTACAGGAGGAAGCTTGGGTGGTGGTGGGGCAGGTGAGCATCGCCAACGTGAACGCAGCAGCAGCAGTGAGGTGAACACATTAGCAGCGTGGAAACAGCAGTAGTAGCAGCAGCTGCATTAGCGAGGCAGAGGTAGGCGGATCCAACAGTTTAAATAGAGCGCCAGATTTAGGAGGCTATGTTTGGTTGGTTGCAAGTGTGACGAGGGGCGTTATGTGTGAATGTATCATTGGTGCTCGAGTTGACTGCCTGAACTAGCTCGCAGGCTTCGCCCCATTAGTTATTAGTAACAAAAGATAAGTAAAAATGCATCTTAGGTTAGGGTAAATGAAACACTTATGCTAGTGTGTTTTGGCTTTTGAAAGTTAAAACTGAACTCAAAGTAGTAACCCTTTAGCTTCAAGTCCAAACCTGACCTCCCATGCCTAGCCTTCAGGGAAATGTGTTTAACGAGAGGTTACTTGGCAGTGCCCACTTGATAGTGAAATCTTGTTTGCGTTGTTCTCTGAATCTTTCACATTAACAGATGATCCCCTTGACATATACAGTAGGCGGACAACCTGTTTATGTGGAAAGAAAAAGCTTAAAAGTCAAAATACCCGCACAACATCCTCTAACTGAGATTGTTGACTTGTATCTGGAGACGAGTGCTGAGTGCTTTGAGTAAACAGATTCTCTGTTTCAATAGATGCACGTCTCAAAAGCTGCGTATACGGTTCATTTCTCTCAGTTACAAGCACAGATACACTCACACATGCAGCGCTCTGCAGGAGAAACCCAGCAGAGTATGAACGTACTACTTTTACATTTGTCCGTGAAATAAATGTACATTTACACACAGCCTCGTTCTTCTCATCTTGTCACTGTGTTTCAAGACCTGAGTATTTCCTGTTAGGATTTCTCAACATGCTGAAAATAAAGCACTTTAAAACTTTACCAGGCATGACGAAGGACTGACGGGAACACGTGGGGGTTTGTATCAGTCTAGAAATACTTATAATACTGAGAAATGTTGCTCAAACTGATTCTCACTTCGTGTTTAATCGGTAACAAGAGCAACGTCCCCTTAAGAGACAGGGACGGAAAATAGGACACGGTGTACAGTCAGTGTGTAGATATGGGCCAATCTAAATGTATTAGCACATTTTCTGGAACTGGAGTGAGGATGATCACACACACACACACACACACACACACACACACACACACACACACACACACACACACACACACACACACACACACACACACACACACACACACACACACACACACACACACACACACACACACAGTCAGTGTCGTGAAGATTTTTCCGCTGAAGCGTGTCATCACCATATGCTTCTCCCTATGATACCGTGTGTGTAGTGTGTACTGCATATGACTGTGTGTGTGTGTGTGTGGCTTCTCTCAGAGTGTTATGAAGTGTGAATCAGTCTCCTTCCTTTCAATCTAAAGGAAATAATCAAGATGTTATCGTGTTAAAAATCTTCACAGAGGGCAATAAATATGACAGACATTTTCTTCCCAGGAGCAATTTTGCTGGGTCAGATTTGATAACAGTTTCTAAAGAGAGGTCTGACAGCACACGGTCAAATACAGAACATTTTCATTATCATATGACCTCGAGAGTTTACCAGATTATCATTTAATTTCTGAGGAAATGTACAAGACTGTAATTAAATGGAATTATTCCACCTGCCTCCCTTTTTCGATAACACCCCTCTCACACCTTTATGCCTTCCAATCAGATGTGTTCTCTACAGGTAATTACCCTGACAACTTGTGAGTGTGTGTGAGAGTAAGAACCAGCGACATTTGGGCTGTTCAAGGCAGGGTTGGGTAATTGTGTAAGCCAAAGACACTACTTCCTTTTTTCCTCATTTCCAATTATCTTTGTCAATGTGTGTCATGTGTTGCGAGTAGATGTGCAACGCCCTGTGGGAAGTAGGACGGAAGGAATGGAGGGTAGCTTTTAATTAGCCTGGTGAGCTAATAATCAATACTGGAAGAGTAACATGTGGTAATAGGAAGTTCGTAAAGAAGAAGAAGACATACTTTATTAATCCCTTACAGGGAAATTGCTTTCTCTACTCTGTTGTGTTGACACCCATTAAACACACAGAGGATATACATGCACACACAACCACATGCAGAGGAGAGGTGGCAGAGCAGAGAGGCAGCCAGGTACCCGGCGCCAAAGGAGCAGATAGAGGTTAGGTGCCTTGCTCAAGGGCACCTCGGCAGTGGCCTAGGAGGAGAACTGCCACCTCTCCAGCTACCAGCTCACTCCATATTTTTTTTTTTTGGTCCGATCGGGACGTGAACCGTCAATCCTTCGGTCACTGCCGCCCCAAAGTATTCAGGGAATGACTAACATTCTGAACTTAGCTATGTAGGCTATACTATACAATAAATACACTATGTATGTTTCACCAATCACAACAGATCTGGCTAACCAATCAGAGCAGACTGGGCTCTGGTTTCAGACAGAGGGTGAAAAGAGGTGCTGCAGCACAGGCAGTATGAGAAAAATAAAGAGCTTTTTAAACATTAAAGCATGGAGACATGTCCCAGTAGTCGAACAAAACACAAATTTAAACGTGAAACTACTTTTTTTGGGGGACTGTGAACCTAGTTGAAGATTAAAAATGACGTTTTAATCTGGATAAATACTAAGGAGGCACAGTTTGTTCCATCCCACATACTTAACGCTACTGTTTTTCCTCACTGTGCTAGCTCAGTAAGAGGTAAGATCACTGACAGAATAACCTCTCAAAACCTTTTTTACTTTTACGTTGAGTCGCGCAAATGGTGCATGAGGTGACAGTTATCCCAGTATCTGTCGGGCCCTGAAGGTAGACGTTTCATCTGTGGAAAACCAGAGACGGGATTGATGCAGAGATGAGAGCGGGAAGTGCTGAAGAGCGAGAATCAGACAGAGGATCCATCTTATGAATTCACATAATTTATGGCCACATTGAGAGCGGCTGAAGGCCTTGTGACACACACTGATTGTAGCAAGATCGGCATGTGTGTGTGTGTGTGTGTGTGTGTGTGTGTGTGTGTGTGAGGGCGTTCTAACCCGTACAGCGTGGAGGAAAAATTAGGTTATCTGGCTGTCAGCCCTGCTCATCTTTTTCTCTGTCTTTTTCTCCATTTATCCGTCTGGAATCTACTCCCCAGCCCATCTCCCAGACCTGTTGCATTGCAGAGCACCCATTATAGAAATATTTAAATAAACTTCATGTGAATAACAATGAGCGTTCTTCAGATACGCTGCACCAGCCATCGGCGACAAATATAGATCTTTAATTAATTTTGCATTGTTCTGGACACTGCAGCGTATTGCTGGTGCAGGGGGAATTATCTCAAGGTCAACACCGAGAGTTGTCCGAGGGCAAAGAGACAGTTGGCGTGTTGGAGCTCTGGGAATGACTCTGCAAAAAATGATCTTCCTCTCTGCGCCGTATCTGACCTTGGGTACCTTCTTCTCTGGTCTGTGGCATTAATACTTTGTTGTCAAACGCCTTGTTAAGCAGACGCGAGGTTACAGTCACTAGCTGTCTGATGATTGGGGATTTTATGTGGCGGACTTGGAAAAAAAACAGTTTTTACCCTGTACTATTTAAATAGCTGACCTTGATTCACTCAGTCCTGGTGTGTGTGTGTGTGTGTGTGTGTGTGTGTGTGTGTGTGTGTGTGTGTGTGTGTGTGTGTATTCCTCCCTCACATCCTTTTTCTAACTTGATGGCAGGTGTTTCAAAATTGTTTATCCAGCCTTGTCTCCACTGTCACATCCTCCTTATCACTTTCCCGGTGTCACAACCATTTAACTTGCTAAATTGCCATCTTGTTTTATTCCCTGGCAATATTATCCCTCATATTTTTCGTCTTATAGCCCCTGATCTTGTCCTCCCTCCAAATTCCATTATCTGTATTAGCTTGCCTCTGATCTTTTTCTACTATTTCCTATAAATGCCTGTAATGTTCCCCCTCCAATTCTCTCCCTATCCCTCTTACTCCTTGTCATTCTGTGCCGCCCTCTCCTGCCGTGTGTGTGTTTTTATCTGTCAATTTTCTCCATGTTTAAACACCCATTTGCAAGCCATGATTAATTTGATTTGAATCACAGTGGTGTACGTATGTGTGGATTGTAGGTTAGGTGGTGTGCAGTGGTGCCCAGATCACCTTGAGAATTCAATTATATCCCCACTCCATGGTGTTAAAAAGCACAGGCACTGACACACAGACACACACACACACACACACACACACACACACACACACACACACACACACTGTCTGTATTGCAGACTCCAGTGCAGAGAAAGTTCGCCCGGTGGGATCGATCTCCGGACGGGCGTTATTGGATTTCTCAGATGTGTTCCAACGCTCTTAAAGGTCACCGCTAGAATGAATGCCACTGACACTACACCACCAAACAGGTCTATCTTTTTCTGTGTTTGTGTGTGTGTGACAAGGATAAAAAGAGAGAGAAAGCTAGAGAGAGCAACTTGTTTTTTATAAAAAACATTATAAGAACATGCTACCTGAACCAAATGTTTGGGCATCTTGATTTCAATCGAAGCCGTACCTTAAACTATAGGTCATTATAATATTCTGCCTACTTTCAGGTTCATGTTAGTATTTTAGTCTCTACTGTGACATGTCTCCATGCTTTACTGTTCAAAACGCTCTTTATTTTTCTCATACTGCCTGTGCTGCAGCACATCCTTTCACCTTCTGTCTGAAACCAGAGCCCAGTCTGCTCTGATTGGTTAGCTGGCCCGGCTCTGTTGTGATTGGTCAACACCTAGCCTATCACGTTCAATGGGTTTGAGCGCAAGCCAATAGAAGTGCAAGTTACATAATGATGTCATATGTTGTTTTCTGTCGTTTTACAAACAGAAACAACATTATATCTTTTCAATTGCAGGACTTAATACCCAGCAACAGATTAAACAAGAAATAAATGCTGCCGCTAAGAAGAGCAGAAATCAGTGTTCCTTTGTAATACACTGAATGAAAGTGTGTTCACTCCGGTATATCTCATTCAAGTTTTGGACTCACCCTCCACCCCTTGCCGTTGTGGTTTCGTGAGAACGGGTAGAAGGCACCCAGCTGCATCCAGCGAAGACACATCTCATAATCGGCGTCATTGAAGAACCCACATATGTCGGCCCCAGTCTGAAAAACAAGGACAGGCAGAAAAATGTCAGCACAAGTGTTTAAAAGATGACACACATGGTCAGAATCGCGGACACCAGGGTGAATGGCGTTCTATAAAGAGCAGTCTCCAACTAGAGCATACTTTTGTTGCAAGCATCATGTTTCTGACGTGTCCTTGACTGAGACACCCCAAGAGTGAGCGATGTTGTGTATCTGACCCTGTGGCTGCATTGGCTCGGGGCACGAAAATGATTTACCATATAGGGATCGATGAGGTGTCAGATTTTAATTATTATTAGGTGCGCTGAGGAGACGTCAGAAGGGCAACATGTCAGGAGGAGACAAACACAAAGAGACATCGGGGAAAACAAGCAAAGTCAGAGCAGGCCAGGACAACCAAGCAAAATACAACTTTTAATATAAGTTGTATTAGGCCTCTTTGTTGGGGGGAAGGGGGGGGGGGGAATTAATGACATGCTCCACGTTGTATCCCGAGATGTCCTTCGATCAAAGGGTGTAGCAAACAAAACAACATCACTCAGGCTGCTGTAATCTACTTAGGGAGGACAAGGTCACATCAATAAGATTATGTCTTGTCAAAACCAAGATCAGATGATGATACTTACATAAGAGATGCCAAACAGACTGAACTCCATCATGCCTGTAGATCAAAGGGAGAGGGGGAGTAATGGCAGGTTAGGGTTTTATTTTCACCACAGTTTGCATATGTGAAAAAATCCCCTCAGTGTACAAAACCCTAATAATGTTGATCACTGTTTATTTGTCATATTATTAAGAACCAAGTTTGATCCACTATAGTATTTACAGGATTCGTACCTATAATGGATTTGAAAAGCTGGTCCCAGCTCGAAAAGTTGTCTCCAAGCCAATGTCCGGCCCATTTTCCACTGGAAGGGTAAGTTGACCTGGTCACCACAGCACCTCTTTTACCTGTCACTTGCAGCAGTGCACTGCAGAGAGAGGAGCAACTCAGTGATTTGAATGTTATAAGGACTGCATTTATAGAAATTTAAACTGCACTTTTGCAGTCTTTATAACACTTTAAAGTGCTTCTACAAATACAGGTCAGTATTTACCCATTCAAACACATTCATACAAAGGCAGAAGCTGGGGAAACACCTTCACACACTGTTGGCCGTGAAAACAAATTGGAGAAACTTGGACTTAAGTATCTTGGCCAAATATGCTGCAAGGGCTGAGTACTGAACTATCAACCTTCAGACTGGTGGTCACTTTGGAGGTGAATGTGTTTTCTCCCCTTTCAATGAAGTATACATAAAGATTTGATAAGACTATATTTCTTCAGATAGCGGCAACATATCAGTAATGCATCCCCCTTGTGATTGCATTTGGCAAACACAATTCATGCTCGTTCCTCTCTTCCGTAATCATGAATGAACTGTGTTCTGTTTCTGGGGTTAATGTGATAATGCGTCCCTTTTGAAATCAGTTTCATTAGATAATGCAAACACATTTCTTGGGATCATTTGCCAGACAAAGTGTCATTTCTGTATAAACCCTAACCCTAACTCTGTCCTGATTATGTATGATTGCAATTATTATGCTAATTGGTCCATTTTGAAATGTAGTTTCATTGGGTCATACAAATGCATTATATAGGATCAGACACATTTTCCAGATTACGTTTCCTTTTCTTAACCCGAATCTGCTCATCTATCATCTGTGTTGGTTTATATGGACATTGTCACTTTTGCACAATAGTATTGTCAGGATTGGAGAAAGGACCCAGGTGCAGAAGCAATAGAGGAGGCAGGGGTTCAAACGTAACAAAGGGCGAGGTTTTATTTATAAAAAAAGCTGTTAACAAAAATGCAGTTAAAAGGTACAACGAAGGAAAAGTATCAAATGAAAACACGGACAAACCAGTGGAAGAGGGAGGGCTGAAAAAAGAACATTCACGACATCACAGGCAAACAACAACGACGACACGACAAAGAACTCAAAGGAAAGACCACACTATATAGAGAAGAGGGTAATCATACTACAGCCGGGAAGGGGGAGGTGAAACACAGGAGCAACAGGTGAGCAATGATCAGACAATCAGACAGGAGGGAAACTAAAGACAGGACGAAATACAGAAACTGAGATCCTAACAACGATGTGTAATCAGCCCTCAAAAATGTACTGTTAAAAGGGAAAATAATAAGATGTTTTTGGTGCCAAACATCCATGCACCAACAGATGGGGGCACATCAAAATAAATGTTCACTTACTCATAGGTGGGTTTGGTGTGGGACCAGCCATAGAGATTGTGGACGTCATAGTGTAGGACTCTTTTTCCATCGCTGAGTATCTGCTCGCTGTTCATGCACAGAGTCTTGTGGTTCAACCCACGATGTTTAGACTCCAGAGCTTTTTGAGACAAAACATAAAGCTGAAAACATAGAATCCTTTGGAAGCCCGGTCGTAATGATGATATAGTCGTATTTAAATACTATCATAAGCACACGAGGAGAACAAGACATAGAATTTTGAGTGTCTTACGTGGCATATACGGTGGGTTCTCCAGGAGTGGGTTACCAAGACAGATCTCTCCAACTGTACCGTGGACAAAGCTGGCGGGCTCATTCATGTCCTAAAGATAAAGAGACACAATGAAATCAGGCAGAAAGAGCGGATCACTCCACTTAGTTAGTATGATTCCTTTCAGGTCACTCACAATCCAGAGGCCGTCAAATTTGACTTTTCCATAGAAATCCTTGATTTCTTGTAGCCACCACGCTGCGGTTGTGTTGCGGAAGAAGTCAGGGAACGCGGCATATGCTCTGTACAGCTGGAAATGGGACAGTGGAAAGATCAGGAAATATAACGCTGAAACGCCTCGGAAGATTTCATTCATGTTTCTTAATACTGGGAGCTAGAAAGTGATATATGTTAGTGGGTTGAATATGGAATACGTCGTACCTTTACTTGGGTATCCCAGTCCAGTGATTCATTTACCATGACATTGGGGAAATCTGGCCACACCTACAAACGTGACAAATGACACACTCAGAAACATCATCAAGTCTGTTGGTTTTGCTCTTTTTCAATACTTGCTAATCGTCCACTTGTTTGTTTGGCCATAATGTTCCTTTTACCTTTCCCCACACAATATCAGTGCTGATGGCTTTGGGCCATTTGATGAAGACATCCTGTGCTACACCTCTTTCAAAAGCAGGGTAGGTGCCTACTGTCTCATTGCCTGAGATGGCTGGATCCTGGAAAGAAACACACCAAACTAATATATTTAGAAAAAAGACATTCTCTTATGATTCTCATTTTTCTATGAAACACTTAGCATATTGGATGGAAAGAATGGAAAATGGAAATGGGGGATTCTATTGAATTACTCTTTAATCTTTAGCATTACACGCACTATCACATTTAGCGTCTTCATAGTTTTGCGAGCAGTGGGCAGCTATTATAGACACACTCCGGGAGCAGTGTGGCTGATCTGGTGCCTTGCTCAATGGTACCGTGCTCAGTAGTTAAACTGGCCCGTCTCAAAGTACTCCTCTCCATACTTGGTCCATTCTGGGATCAAATTGAATTGTCGAATTGGCGACCCTTTGGTACCCAAGCCAAGGGTTATAGTTAAGGTTAGGGTCAGGGTCTCTTTTTTGGGATTTATGAGAGGGAAATCATGAGAGTGCATCCTTATATATACCCTTTATATGATAGGATTGCATTACCAGAATGAAGATGAACCTCATGCTATCAGCCCTCATCTTGTCCACCAGTGCAGGCAGACCTTGAAACTGTGAGTCTAGAACAAAGTCCAGCTGACGCTCCATGTAGTCAATGTCTGCATACTGCACATCCTGCAACAAGAAAAGAAAACAGCTCATTGTAACAGCTCTTTAATTAAGGGATAGCAGAACTGATATCAAAGCAACACACAAGATAGTTTAAGGAACATGTTGTCCCTGTATTCATCTGAGAACTTTTATATTTGGTGCTATGAGCATGAAAATATTCCACTGAAAAACACAACTTTTTTGCTGCATATTAAACTCCAGGAAAAGCTGCTACGCTATGTTAATGTGTTGGCCGTGGATGCATATTAAGAGAACTTGCACGCCCGAATATATTTCATATGTTAGCTGACGGTAAGAAAAGAAACGGAACGTGTGTTAATGGTCAGAATAAACGCAGGACTCTGAAACTAACTCTGTGTGTGTGAATCTGGTGGTCAGCCCTGAGAGACACGCACAGAAGAGGAGATGTATGGCACAGCGTAAATATTTTTCACACCACAATTCATATTCAATCTTAAAGTTAAACAAACCTTCTTTGTGGTGATGTTAAACGCCTACATTGTTCAATGCTTGAGGCCTGTTCTTTACATGTAAATGAGTGACTAAGTGTACCTCGGACCGGCATACAGAGTTCCAGGTAGCCTGAATATTAATGTTGTTACTGCTATGTCGCTCTGCTGGTCCAAAAGGGAATTAGCATAATGGCGCTGTCCCAGAAAACAGCAGTTTCCTTTCGTAGTCTGCAGTATGCTAAATATATAACATACGTGTCCTACCTGTTTTTTATAGCCAAGGTCAACCCTCGAGAATCGATTGCTTACCAACAGATTTAGGTCTCCTGTCGGGTCTTTTCCTACTAATTTGAATTTGTCTAGACTTACTCTATGGGATGGTTTTGTTTGCTCCTGACTCACTTTGTTAACATTGATGAGCTTTGATTTCCTCTGTATTTAAGGTCGGTTGCATGCTTGCTTCCATTCGAGTTAATGATACAAGATTCTTATGTGCATGATGGAGAGGGTTTTAGATCCTAGCTCATGTCCATGTGGGACATCTGGGCCTGGTCAAACCCAGTGCTCTCACAGATACTTATTATATTATTCATATGTGAACCCCGGATTTCACTGTCAGAGGGAATTCTTGGCTCTGCTACAAAATGGAATCATCTACAGGCAGTGCAACTTACAATAGGATGGATTTAAAATGAAATTAGAGATCACGTTTCATTAGGTTAAACGGATGTACCGAATGTATTCAATGAATGTAATGTCCCCGCTCTGCTTTGGCCTTCTAACTTATGTTATGTTATTTAGTTATGGTTCACATACAGTAAAGGATATTGTAAAAAAAAATGGTACATACTGTGTTGGATTTAGCTCAGACTATTCCACTGAGTGCTTTCCTTATTCAAGCTACGGCGGCAAAACAATGAATCGTAGAGTCGAATGGAATACGTGTGTCGTCAAAAAAGTAGGCAAACATACAGGAATTGAATTGGATAAGATGTACAGTATGTGGGCAGCATCTACATATAGACTGGTGCAGCGATGATGCATTTTTTATAGAACTTTCCAAAAGTAAGCATCACAAGGCTTTCTCGACAAAAAGCAATGGGATTTTTCTATTGGATTTTGGAACGTTGCGGAACTCAATGGCAAAACACACGTTAATGATACTAATAACTCAAACTACACGTATTTTTCAGCAGGATAATCTCCTCATATTAACACCGCTTAATGTTTTTTGGCAGAAGTGAAAAGCTAAGGAAGGAACTAGATCACGGTTAAATGGCTGGGCATGACCGCCGCTAAGCTAAAGGTGGCTAATCTTTGGCGGGATGATATTTGAAAGTCTCATTCACTGATGTATGTTATGTCTTTTTAGGCTTCTAAACAATTACACCGCAACTCACATAGGGTATGGCCGCTGCCTTCATGCCTTCGTACAGATCTGCTATTTCCTGGTCATTGTTGTATCCATAGCGACAGAGCTGGAACCCAAGGGACCAGTAGGCAGGTAGAACAGGTCGTCCAATCAGCTGTTAAGAAGAACAACAAACAAGGAAGTCAAAACAGTTCAGCGAGAGAGAAAAAAGTTATTGTGTAGGAAAATGGGACGGTGTCCACAACGTGTTTGTTTGGTCTGTGTTTGTGTGTGTGTGTGTGTGTGTGTGTGTGTGTGTGTGTGTGTGTGTGTTTAGATAGGGCTAAATGAGAGAGCGCAATGAAGCAAGGAACTCCCAGCTGCTGCAGTCCATCAATAGCGGCCCAGGGCCAGACACAAAACACACACACACACACACACACACACACACAGTGAGACACAACAGAGAGGACTTACCGCAGTGTACTCCTGCACCACCATTTCAGGCGTAGGTCCCAGGACCATGTAGAAATCAAGGATGCCCCCCAAAGTTCGATAGGTTATTGATGGAGTAGGTTGGAAAGTCACATCTGGAGAAAAAGTTGAAAAGACATTTATGTTTTGAGGAAATACATTCAAATGATTACTTTACAGTTATTTATGGGTTTTATATTTTGTCTTTATTCAGGGCAGTATTTTATTCCAGGGACATGAAGGTTTTATATAGATGTTTACATTTCTTTATTCAGTAAAGGACATAACTTGGAAAGGACATGAAGATAAAATCATATAAAACACATACATACACATTTACAGTATAACTGTTTCTACTTTTTATTTCTTTATCAGAACGTGGCGTTACTTTGAGGGATATGCGATAAAATCAGTTAAAAAAACCCCTTAAAATGATAATTGTTTCCATTAATACATTTTTTTTTAATTCAGTAATTGAAGCAATTAAGATCAATTTCTATTACATTGAAATGTTTTGTTTTCCAATAATATAATTGTCCTTTATATTTTTTTTATTTTCATTCAGTACATGAACTCACTTCAGAGGGACGATGGCACATAATAAAAGCTCTGCTCATTATTTTGCAGAAGTGTGAAATGTGTATATTTATGTACAGCATGTATACAAATGCATATGTGTGTGTGTGTGAGGCATGTTTATTTCTCTTCATGTTTAATATGTATTACTGTTCAGTATGCACATATGCAAAAGTGGACATGAGCAGAGAGGGCTAATTATGCTGTGTTGGACTTATATAAGGCACCCCGTCAAAGGGACATGTGCTCAAAACATGGGAAATCTCTCATTAATACATAAATCTCAGTGCATATGGAAGTGAATGTCATTAAGTGTGCATGTGATACTGGTTGGTTGTATTTGCATGGGGCATCTTCTGACAAATGTGTGCCTTTGTGCATGCACGTTTATGTATTTGTGTTGCTCTCACCCATGGCATTGCTGTTAAGTAGCAGCACACCGTGAGCGTCAGCAGTGTTCTCCAGGCCCATATAGAAGGGATGCACTCCGTAGCAATTCATCTTGTACTGCAGCACAGAAACAGAGAGGGAGAGTGAAGGAGACGGTGTGGGATGAGTGAAAGTTAGGTAAAGAATTGGTCTGTTCTGCCGCTTGTACATATGTTTGCTTGCGCGCCACTTTGTTTATTCATGAGCATTTTTCTTTAAACCTGACAGGGAATTTCTCGTTGTGTATATATAGGTACGACAACAGCGCTGCTATAATGGGCTTTCTGTCAAAGGCTTCAGCAAAAGTATGGAACATATGCCTAAAACTATCCTCTATGGCATAGAGGATAGTTTTAAGTGTTTAAGTCAGTGCACGTACCTTGGCATAGAGTCTATGCCAAGGTACGTGCACTGATTCAAACACTTATTCAAATATGTATACATTTGCATTGTTAATAAAAGCAATAGTAAGGCTGGATGATTTAAATAAAGTAACTGATTTCGATTATTATGACTGATAGTGCGACTGCGGTATGATTCAGGATATTGTAGTAATTATTATTAAAAGAATATATTACATTTTGTCTTTTAAGAAGATCATATTTGCTTAAGAAGATTGGTAAATATGTTTGGTAAATATCTTCAGTCTGTAGAATAACATTTGTAAGCATGGATATATCTGTATTTTAACACAGATTTAGTGGACAACTATTGTGCATCCTGTGATTTGAAGATGGCACGAGTGTATACTGTATATATACACTTGTGCCATCTTCAAATATATATATATATTGATGACTAATTAATTATCAAGCATCAACCAAGAGTGTGACACAATCCCAAAGATCCCTTTAGCCTGGATTTGAAGGGATCAACAGAGTATTGGGACATCTAATTCTTAATTTAGCACAACACAGGTTTTAAAAAATATCAAAACTGTAGCAAAATGTGTTTATGATGCCTTCCAAACAACTACATTCATCAGTTTCTGTGAATAAAATCATCTATTAAAATAGTAGCTTAGTGGTTTTTACAACTCCCTCCACTCCACTAGGGGTCTCTGCCTTGTGTTCTGCTTGCTGGCTCTCGTTTGTGTTTCAGGTGATCAACCTGATGAGCCACACCTGGGCCGTAATTGTAAAAGGCCATCCCATGCTGCTTGCGCGCTGTTCTGTAGGACACGGCCGCGTCTTTGGTTTTTCCACATTTCCACACACCCGTACACGCAGACATTACCGATGACTGTCTTCCACATTTGCTTAGGTTTGTAAGAAGTCCTTATGTTGTTGTTATACCTTCAATAAATACGCTCTTAGTTACACTTAACTTGTCAGGTCTCCCATTTTTGTTGCAGCCTATGAGCCGGGCCGTCAAATGGGGGCTCGTCCGTAACAGTGGTCACATACGATGGCTGATATGGCCCAATTTATTTTCATAAGGAGAAACGCGCTGCAGTTTGAAAAACCAAATGTGTCAATGATACCTGATTTAAAACTACTGTAATCAACATTTATTTTTCCTAATTTGTCTATGAAAATGGATCAGCGTTTGATAAATGTTTGCACTAGCATGCATTGATCTTCTACATGCATTCACTGCAGTGTCCTTTAGTAGATGTGCAAATGTTACAATACTGGTCTCTGTGCTGGGAGTAGAGTAAGGACTTTATGTTCCTCCTCGATCTGTAAGTGTCCCTCTGTTGTCTTCAGTGTTACGACGGGGATGGAACTAGACAGAGCGGGCTATGAGGAGCGGAGAGAAAGGTGGCGGGGGACAGGAAATCTGCCACTTTAAGATGTCACCGTCCTGCAGGAAAACTCATGGGGACGTCACACTCCATCAGCCTCCTGCTCTTCTGGTTCACAAGACATTGTTAAACTGTAATGAAATGTCTATAAGGACTGCTTCTACCTCTGTGTCACCTCTTTCTGGATGACGTGGACTTTTTCTTTCCATGTGTGTGTCCTTGTGGCCTCAATACATGGTGTGATGACTCAAAAAGCAGAAAGGTCATTAGCTTGTCCGCTAACAGAGAGTGACAGCTAGTGACAGTGTTCCCTCTGTGTCTGTGTTTCTCGTCTTCACACTCGCATACATTTGCATTTATTATAATAAGCCCACTACGGACACTCTTCCTAATAAAGCAGTATTTGAGACAAGCAATTTACTCTGTGCCGTATAAAATGTCATATTTATACTCTCTTTTATATTCTATGGCACACGATCTAGTTATTGAATGCATACATCTCCTCCAGAGTACATTGCAAAGTCGGTCCCTCAACTATCAAGTATGCGAACCACATTCCCCTTTCATGTGGCTGCAGTTGTGTATCCTTGTGGCTATGTTTTGGCAAATCTTCAACAAAAAAGACCCCTGAGAGTAGAATCAGATCCTCTGCGTTGAATATGTGTGACATTCAGTTTGTTTATCATTTTGTAGAGTTTTTGTCTCTTCCTTTGAAGTGATCTCTTTTATTTCTGTGCAGCTGTTGGTAAGTCAGTAAAGCTACCAACAGCAGCGGTAGAAAGGGGCCTTGTAAATGTTGAATGATATATATCTTAGTGTTATTTAGGTTTAAGTAGGAAACACAACAATAATTATACTTTTGACAGATTTGATATTTATATTTCTACTGTTTCTAAAGTTGATATTTTTCTATCGTAATTTTAACTCATGTGCAAAGCTTGGTAGACATGCTGGCGTAACAAAACAATTTATGATCAATTAATCAATATTTTTTTATAGTCATTATAATATCTTGTTATTATTATATATATATTTAATATTGAGTTTATTTTTAATTTACTTGTTAATGTATTTATTTGTGTCAATGTTTATTTTATTTATTTATTATATTTTATTTAAAATGATGTTCAGTGTTCAAAATTCTGCTGTTGCAACAAAAGATATGGGATCTATTTATTATATAAAATTGAACTTTTTTTAAGTAATGTAACTTATAGTCAATGATCTGTGTCTTAATGCGTCTATAAACATCAGTGACCTAATCCAAATTTAGCTAAACGTGTTTTTTCCTGGCTAAAAGTGTTCTCTTATCAGGTTTAATATCAATGTTTGCCATGTCTGCAGGTCAACCTTATTTGTGTTCCCCTTTTTCTCACTTTTCTTCATCTACTTTCAATTCCCCTCTCCTGGGGGGGGGGGCATAACATTTGTCTGAACCCCGTGGAGCTGTCTTGACAGATTAGCAATTAGCCTTGATAATGCTGATGCAGGTGGAAACCTCAACCTGTCTGGCCTTGACACCAGTCGGGAAAACATCATGACACTCTGAAACTGGCGCTCCAATCAACGGCATCGCATCAAAGTGACACCAATGTGAGAAAGACACATTTAAATACTCTGCAGGAAGGTTGTTGACGTATTGACTCTGCATTTTATACAGAATGACTGCATGCCATAACCACTGTAAAATTGGTTTTGATGGATCATGCCGAGCTTTAAAAGAAGAGGAAAAAATATATACATTTCCCGGCTCCATGTCAAAATGTGTTCATGGGAATCATAAGCAGTCGCACGTTTACTGACAGGGATTATTTAAGATGTGCATACATCTGCAGATGTTCCTTTAAGAGGGGCTTTTTGTTTCCAATGAAGATGTTTTTGTTCATGTGTGTTTCATGTGTGTGACACTTACACCGGGAGGCTGGTCTTTGGAGAACATTCCCCAGGTGTGATAGTTGAGGTTGTGTCTGTAGGTGGGATGCTCCGTCTCTCCGAAGCCGTACACATACTCCGATGACAGTCGTGTAGACACTTGGATGAACAGGTCTGAGAAGGTAAAACCTGGCACGGAGGAGTCCCAGCTGAGAGAAGTGACAGAGGATTAAATCAATGAGAGATGGAGAGAGAGGGGGGAATTATTCTCAAAGGGAGTTATTCACAATATGTTTGACACAAATAAGCATAATAACCCGCAGGAACTGCAGGCCTCCGTTCGATGTACTTCATACATTTTAATTAGTCAAATCTCAACTGACAACAAAATAATGTCAGCGCTGCTTAAAAATATGCTTTGAAAAAACTCTCGAGTAATTCATGTGACATCATCAGTGAAAAATGGGGGAACTTCTTTATCTTCTGATACACTGTCCAACTTTTCAACACATCTCATTGGGTAACAATGCCAGAGCTGTTGACTCAGCATTGTTGCTTTAATCTCACCCGGGGTAAAAAAAAAAGAAGTTGTTAATAGGACCATCTATACTGCAGTAAATTGCAATGTTGAATCATCGCCCTAAAGGGACCAATTAAGGTACGACAAGAAGGGATTGCAGTGTGCTTGTTGAAACAATATCCTGGCTATGCATATTCATGTACCTTAATGATTAGGAGGGTATATAATGTATTGATTAAAGAGGTACTGCACACTGTACAGTGATTAAACACTTTGCTTTTTGTCTTAAATATGAACATTTCTTACTAAATTCAATAAAAAAAAGGCATTTCATGCGTTGAAAAACAAGCCACCTACTGTTGCCTATTCTTGAACTTCCCAACGCTGGAATAGTCGATCAATCGGGATTTATGTTGTCATGGTCAAATGAAATCATTGATGCCTTCTCATCAGAAATTGGCAATCCAAATGAGTCCATATTTCTGCTATTTTATGCAACGATTGGAGTTACAGTAGGTTTAGACCTGGGCATGAGGCGAGCAGTGGATGCCAACAGGATACTGAAGGTAAACTACAGGAACACCGTTTATTTTTTACCGTAAGACCCATAAACCCAACTCATCTCAAATGTCCAAAGCACATAATCACAGCCACCCTGTACAACTGAACACTCACATCTTGGTTCCTGTGCTTTTCCTTATGACCTGGATGCCGAACGGGTTATTGGTAAGCTGGACCTTGTAAAGCCTTTTGGTCTCGTCAGTCTCGGGAGTAGCAGGGACCGCCAGCGGCACTGGGACCTCGTAACGCTCCGTGTTCGGGTCCCAGATCTGGAAAGGGAGGGAACGTTTGGATGTCAGGTGTCTTTTTATGGACCAGGCAAGCAGGATGGAAAGAAATACAGAAACAATGATCTTATTCCAGCACACAAAAAACACTCACCTTGAACTGCAGCATATCACTCTTGTGGTAACGGATCTCAACCCGGAGTGTGTTGATGTCTGGGGACCCTGGAAGACCATTGCTCCGGTACTTGTTGTTCCGATTAATGTCAACAGTCATTCCTGAGGAGGTTTCTGTTGCTTTCGTCACGATGTATCCGTAGTCTTCTGGATAGAAGCACCATGGAACACGTTCAAGGTCGGTTGGCTAAATGAGGAAAAACAACATATTAAATGTTAAAGTTAAAAAATCATTTGTGATAAAATGCAATAATGGACCAAAGCCTGCAATCTAGTTCAGGTAGTCAACTCGAGCTACAATGATACAACACGTGTAAATCCTATAGAGGTATAGCACAATGCCCAATTTCTGCAAAATCAAATGGGGAAATCCTATTGCTTTTGGTCGAGGGTGCCCTTGTGATGCTAACTTCATGGTCGGCTAACAAAAAATAGTGTTCCACCCCAGCATGCTGTAGGCTGTGGGGAAGTTAATGATCATGCCTCAGTATGTGTGACTGGAATTATATGTATGACACAGGAGGTTCTGATTTCTGATTCTGATGTGCCATGTGAACCTCCTCTTTTTCTCCCCTCACCTGCCAGATGCAGCCTCTGGCTTTGCACTTCGACTCATCTGTGTTCTCCTCTGGGTAGCAGTCGAAGCGCTGGTACTCAATGAGTTGCACTTCCCACGAGACCTTATACGACTCCCCAACAATCATCGGGAGGCCGGTCAGGAACATCACCTGTGTGTGTGTGTGATGAGGTGAAAGGAAGGATGAAGGTGGGATAGAGTGGTGATTATCAAATCCAAACATACATATGCAAGAACATGCCCTGACAGACGTCCTAGAGACACAGTGTGTACTTGAAGTTTCATGTGCTTTCAATTAAGACACAGCTGTTAATTTTCCTCGCTGTTTCAACAGCCTCAACCGGGAATTGTGACTCATCCTCACGAGAAATCTCAGGGAGCCCCTTTCCATTTGAAACATCCTCAGATGTGAGTACACTACTGAGGATCTTCATCAGTGTTTTTCTGAGTGTGTCATTTTATTTTGGATTCAGTCTCAGGCAAATATGTTGTGGAAAATTACAGGACACAAAAAAGCACATAACTTGAGAAATAAATACAGAAATGGAAGACAAGAAATGTAAAGAAATATCCTTTATATAAACCAACAAAAAAAGTCATTAAAAAAAGTGAATTAATTAATAAACAACTAAATGAATGAATGAATGAATGAACTCATAAATAAATAGATAAAAACAAATAAGGAATTAAAGAACAAATTAAATTCAGCATCAATTAATAAATGCACAAATAAATAAATGATTAAAGAAATAAACAATTAAATAAAATAATGAACACATTTATTAATAAATTAATGAAATAATAAATCAATAAATGAAAGAATAACTAAATAAGGAAATGCCTTGATAATAAATGCATAGTTAATTAAATAAATACATAAATAAATAATTAATTAAATATATACATAAATAAATGAATAAATAATGAAATAAATTCAATAAATAATTAAATAAACAAACAATTAAATAAAATAATGAATACATTTATGGAAAAAAATGAAATAAATTGATAATAAATGCATAGTTAATTAAATAAATACATAAATAAATAATTAATTAAACATAAATAAATGAATAAATAATGAAATAAATTATATAAATAATTAAATAAATAAACAATTAAATAAAATAATGAATACATTTATGGAAAAAAATGAAATAAATTGATAATAAATGCATAGTTATAAATAAATAAATAAAGAGGGCACGGGGACATGCACTCTGAACAACATATAGGGCAGTAAGGCTATTTAGTGGCAAACAATTTTTATTTTAAAGAAAGACTTACGCAATCAAGTCCAAAAATTGTTTCAAAGTGGGCCGATGTGATTTTCTGGGAGGTACTGTACCCTTCTAGTATGCTCTCTATATGTATTAACTATGTTTGGAGGTTTTAAGTTTGTTCAAGGCCCAGTCTGACTCCGCATACAAAGATTGATGGACATGACACAACAGAGTTTAGGTTTAACAGCAGATTTACCCTTCACCCTCAGGAAATGATTACTCCTGAGTCATTTGATGAATGCATTCTTGAGTACCACCATATAGACCTTGAGAATTTACACAAGCACAGCGCAGACGCACGCACATGAACACGCGTGCTGGGGAGGATATATTCAAGTGCACAGAAAAACTGAACCTTCCTGACACCTGATCTACTCTTACCGTTTGCGTATGACCCTGGGTGCTTACCGTAGGACTATTGCTCAGTAATTCTTTCTCTTTGTGATACGCAGGCTCAAAGGAAAGCTTTACAATCCTCTCATAATGTAAATTGGTATCATCTCTTACACTTAGAGGCTAACCTTGAAGTGTACAGTCATGGTTCAAGTCTTATTGAAATAAATTGCGGCCTTTCGCAAGAGTAGACACCGCTATACTCATCCCCGTGCATCTGTCGTGCGTCAGAACATCAAGGTGGAAATACTTTGAAAAAACGATTGGGAATTTTTCACACTTAACGAATATATAGTATATAAAAATAAAAATGAATCTATGTATTTTTTATTAGAATCTGATCTACTGATACAACCTACTAAAAAATAACTTACTCAAGCAATTATGCTCTTTTAATCTGTATGATATATATCTATAATATGTTGTAAATACTAATATACCACTGTACATACATATATTGTAAGATTTTACTTATTGTGTAATTTATTTGTTTATTTTTGATGTAATTTATTTATTTGTAATTTGTATTTTAATTCATTCTCAAATAAAGCCTCTTTTGCCAAACCCAATTTCGAGCAGGATAAACAAAATATTCAGTTTCAGTTTCCCCAAAATACTAGTATTAGTAATACTACAACAACAACTACTTATACTAGTATAATAATAATAATGATAATGATAATGATAATAATACTAATAATAATAATAAAAATGATAATGATAATAATAATAATAATAGTAATAATAATAATAATAATAAAAATGATAATGATAATAATAATAATAATAAAAATGATAATGATAATAATAATAATAATAATAATAATAATAATAATAATAATAATAATAATAATAATAATAACAATAATAATAATAATAATAATAATAATAATAATGATAATAATAATAATAATAATAATATTGATAATAATAATAATAATAATAATAATATTGATAATAATAATAATAATAATAATTATTATTATTATTATTATTATTATTATAATAATAATAATAATAATAATAATAATAATAATAATAATAATAATAATAATAATAATAATAATAATAATGATAAACTGTAGTAATTACATTTAAAAAGCAACATTAGCATTTAGTCGAGACTGTGTTCTTCGGCACCTGACGAGTGTAAATCCACCCATCCTGTCAAACTCTGTTTAGCTCTGATCCCGTCTCCATTTACTCCAGAGGAATATGACTTGCTGCTAAAAGCCTGGCTATGGTCACTATTCTCTGCATTGTAAACATTGTTAAACTGTGTTTTATGCAGCATTTGCACGTTTTCTTTCCCCTGACTAAAACTACGATAGTTGCTCTTCTTATCATGCATCTCCACAAGCGATCACAAGCCTACGTGTGAGTTTACCTTCTTTACTGCATCGTAGTTGATGTTTGCTTTGGGCACTCTGGTGGCTTCATTTTTTCTGATGCTAGTGATAGTGACTGACACGGGTTCTCCCAGCACACCAAGGACAGTGATGTTCTCAAAAATGAGGTTGTTTGGGTCCTTGTAACCGGCATGGGTCACCTGCATAGTAAGCACTCCCTATAACGCAGAAGACACACACAGTTAATTCCTTAGCAGTACTGGAAAGAGTAACTAAATACATTTAACTCAAGCATTACACTCGAGTACTTTATACTTTTTACTCCTCTACATTTACTACATTCACAGTTACTTTACAAACACATGGCATGCTCATATGGTATGATGTAGAACTGTACAGTAGCACTATTCTACACAGAATTTCACGTATCTAAATCTGCTCCACATTGACAATACTAAAATGCTCCTACATATAACGTATAAAAACAAGTTAACACAACAACGCTAATAATGTAATACTGTGGAAAGATCCATTCTGAATAGAGAGTACTTTTACTTTTGATAGTTGAAGTATTGGTAACACTTCTGTACTCTGCATCATCCTGACATGCCGTTGTGCAGAATGAGAACTTTGACTTTTTGTACTTGAGGTATATTTCTATGCTGATACTTACTTTTACTTTTGACTCACTCATTTTGAAATAAGGACTTTTACTTGTACTTTAAGAGAACGAAATCTACACTTTTACATTGACAGGGTTTATGCTATTGTGAAACTGTGGTAGCAGTCACCCTTTCCTTCTGTTTTGTGTACCGGTTAGGGCTGCACAATTTAGAAAAAATGGTAATTGGCGGTATGATTCAAGACATTGGGGGACTTTATCATTTATGCATCATAATAAAATAATAATTACAAGGCCCTGTACCTATTTTAATTTAAATATACTACTTGTAATACTATTTTTAGGCCGGCATTTCCTGCAGCTCCACAATGATTCATTCAAAATGGTATTCAAAAACATATATACCCTTAAAATAAACATGCCCTGCCTTTGGGTTGCCTAAAAAAAGAATGTAGTTGCTGTAATTTAAACATCACATAGGTCCATATTGCGATTTGGATGAAAATTGGATACAATGTGCAGCCCTAGTACTGCTTAAGTAGACGTTTTCACACCCAGCGCTCCCACCCATCAGTCAAACCGCTGTTCGAATTGATTTCCCGTCCGTCACCCCTCCCCCACCCAAGTGTAATGATATCATTCAGGGAGAACATCACTGTCATACATCAAACATGCGTGGCAACTTCTCAGTGCTGTATGAAGCAGGAACACCGTGTGCTTGATCCAACAAAGCTCCAGCAGCGTGACGTGGATCAATTAAGCTTGGTGTTGTTGTGAGGGAAGTCTAAAGTCTCCTGTGGATTCCAACTTTGAACTTGAGTTCAAGTAATTAGGATACAAAAAAAAAGGTAACTGTATACCCTTACAGTTATATGACAAAAAGACACAATCAGATTACTGTTGCTTTTCTAAAAATTGGGGAATACTAGCCGAATCAAATTGTATATTTTTTTGTAAAAATTGTGTTTGTTGTAGAAGGATCAAATTTCATGTCTGCTTTGTAAGCTGTACTGTTCTGTAGGTTAACACAACGATATGCTACTGCGTGAATCTGAATCCTCTTCATGGTTTTCACTTTCTTTGGTTGCTTTCTAATTCAGCAAGTGAATCTATATGTTCATTAAATAGTGTGTGTGTGTGAGCTTAACTGTGTGTATTAAACCAAAACCGAGCCATTTTTGTCAGCTCAGCTTTTATTTCTGCTTTTTTAAACTGTAGTATGTGTTCATGTGTTTCATTGTTGGTAAATAGGCTACTGCCTGAATATGCTGAATGAAAGGCATGTTTTCCTATAGATACAATCTCTGAGTAGAGGACACATTTCAGATACTAAATATCTTGGTTTCTTCTTTTTGAAGGTTATATTTCTCTGTTGTTTAATTAATAAATGCGAGGGAAACTTACAGCCGTAACGGAGAAGTCGTAGTGGATGTGGTTGCCTGTTTTAACTGTGTCTGTAAAAAGAAGAAACAGAGAAACAGATGTTAATGTTTGTCAAAGCTGTTCACCAACTGACCTTCCCTTGTTAATGTGTGTGAGCTGACTGTGTTTGAACATTCACACTGACTCAACTTGTGCTTAACAAGATAAGAGCATCAATCTGTTGCTCATAACAAAAGGTGCCTGTAATGAGTGGTAATAACAAGATGTGGTTGATCCTGTCTCACATAAACACTCCAGCACATTTTCACACAAATACCTCTGGTGTCTCCGTCGTCCCAGAATAGCTCCCCGGCCGCCTGGTTGTTGTCATCGAGAGCGACAATCAATCCCATGGGATGACGCCGACTGGAGACATACGCATAAACACAAGGTTAAGTAAAAGCACCGTTCCCACATGTCATTACAACTCAATAAATCCCAATCTCAAAATGAAACATCTGTGCACATTATTCAAATACAACGTGATGCATTATAATTATTATGAGTGGAAATGTGGTGATTGAGCTGTGTGCTTCTGTGAGTGTGAGCAGGATAGTATCAACATACATCACATGTAGAGTGGTTGCCTTTATGAGCCCTTAAACCCCCTAGATGAGTCAGCATTTTCCCTCTTTGTGAAGCCACTGTTTATTGAACGTGGTAAAATGTAGACATACGGTCTTTGGTAAACACAAGCTTTTGGTTTAGGACATAAAATTCATCATTAATTCAACACTGGGGAACGGCAGATGTTTCTGGGTGTCTTCAACACAGTGGTTGTTAACAAGTGACTTAAACTAATGGGGCGAAGCCTGCGAGCTAGTTCAGGCAGTCAACTCGAGCGCCAATGATACATTGGCAGATAACGCCCCTAGTAAAACTTGCAACCAACCAAACATAGTCTCCTAATCTGGCGCTCTATTTAAGCTGTTGGATCCGCCTACCTCTGCCTCGCTAATGCAGCTGCTGCTACTACTGCTGTTTCCACGCTGCTAATGAGTTCACCTCACTGCTGCTGCTGCTGCTGCGGCGTTCACGTTGGCGATGCTCACCTGCCCCACCACCACCCCAGCTTCCTCCCCAGTTCCATCTGTAGGCTCGGGGGATAGTTATCTAATCATCACTCAATGTTCTATGTTAATATGTGGAGTAATGAGGCTCGAGCCCAGACGCCAAACTCAAATGATATACTGTTCGTAATAAACACGTGTGTGGTCTGACTGAACTAAATGTAATTATGCTAAACATTAGCAGCCTTTAGTGTGTGTGTGTTTACCTGTATGTGGTGGTGACATCAGGTCTCTGTGTTGGGAGGATGGCCCCGCCTCTGAGGTGTAAACCAAGCTTGTCAGCTGGCACGTACATATCAATATACTTCTTGCGGTCTGCCACTCGTTCCATCTGATTGGTAGGACAACACAATCTATTAACTCACTTACATTACTCTATGCGTTGCCTCACGGGCAAACGTATGTCACCCATTTTATGGTTAAGGATGGTGGCCATAGTTGTGCACCATGTGTTACTTGGGTTTGTCACTACAATAGATTTGTTGTAAAAAAATAATACTTGCCACCTGTGACATTGGACCCATTTTAAGTGCATGACCCACTACAAAAAGATCCTATTCCTGCCCATAGCTTATCCAATAGCATTCCCCTTTGCTTCAGCTACTAGCCTTTTGCTACCGGCAGCAACACTGCTAAAATCGATTGGCTATTTTGTATTTCTACAAACCAATCCCGTTTGTCCCCACCTTATAGCAAAATAATCATTGGTGCATCAAGACCTTTCTGGTTTGCGCGGGATTTGTCTGGATGTGGAACCATGCTAGGAAATATTTGGGTCCAGATATTTCAATCAAACACACTGAACTCACAATGCTAACTCTTGAATATAACAACACAGGAAACACAAAGAGAATGATGATGGCTCTTGGCCTTTGCAGCTATAAATTCCACTCTTGGAAATACTCGAGTTACTTGGACGTGATTGCATCAGTTGTTGCATAAGTTTTATTGTGTAAGGTAACAGACACATTGATTACAAAATGCTTTGAAGGGCCTGTTTGAAGCTAGGCACTATTGTAATTGTTAAACCTGTGAGCTCCATGTCATAGCTTACTGTACACCCATGTCCATATTACAGCCATATCACATCCATGTTACACCCATTTTACCCCAAAAGTACACCAATATTAAACCTTTATACACAAAACACAAATTGTTAACCATATTACACCAATTTTGCCCTATTTCTACATCCATTTTACACCAAGATGATACCCATAGTACAGAGTTATTACTCCCTGTTATCTATCTGTCCTTAGGCCTTAAAACATAACTATATCTGAGACCTTAACATTGAAGTCCAATAGTTATCAAACCCAAAACTCATTTTGGACAACAGTATTGATGATTCTTTTTAAAATTGTGTCCAACAAAAGTTCGTAGAATGCGATGACGTTAATATTTTTTGCATTATAACGACATACGCATTATCCTTTATAGTCTGCTGAGAACCATCTATTTGTGACGAGGAGGAGACACATTTCTCTTTCGCTTCCTCTCTGCCCCTCATTTTCTTTGAGGGCCCAGATAGAGTGCAGTTAATTTCTGATCCCCCAGAGGACTGAATCCTCAGCCGTGCCTAAAACAATTTAAAACTCTCCTCTCTCCATCTCCTCTCATTCTCCTTCTACCTACTCCCTTCTCCACGTCATGGTATTCTCTCTCGTGGTGCTCTAATTCTTTTTTCCTTTTTTTTTCCATCCCATTTTTTCCTCCATTCCCACAGAGGCTTGGGTGTTTGAGAATCTGTGTGCCACTTTATGCAGTACAGTAAAGTATGGGCGAGTGTGTGGGCTGGAGGTAGTGGAGCGTCCACAAGCAATTTCAGATCTTATCTCCCCCTCATTGTCTGCCTTAAGGAGGTCTTCTCTTGCCTTGTCCTCTCTTCTTCTTTCTTATTCCTGATGGCCAATCATTCCATCTTCACACTTTAGCTTTCCCCCCTTTCTTTTTCTGTCATCCCCCTGTGTTTTTTTCTCCCCCCATGTCACAAATTGTCCTTTTATTTTTAAAGGGGCCCTGTCATGCTTGTTTTCAGGTTCATATTTGTATTGTGTGTCTCTACTGTGACATGTTAACATGCTCTAGCTCTTTATTTTCCTCATACTGCCTGTTCTGCATTACCTGTTTTCACCCTCTGCCTGAAACCAGAGCCTAGTCTGCTCTGATAGGTCAACAGCAGAGAGATCTCCTGCCCCTTAGGCTATCACATGGAGCGCTAGCCAACAGGAGCAAGAATGTTCTTTAGAGATGTCACTATCTTCCGGAAGTAAGCTAAGGATTTTAGCCTTTGCAGACCATTTACATGCACTTAAACCTATATAACAAAGGGCCCCTTTAACCTACTTTCTCTTACCACCCTGACTATTTTAGATGATTCGTCCATCTGTTTTATTTTCATCCAGTTATTTCTTTCCCCAGTCACTTGTTTTTAATGGGCATCGATACTCCCCCCAAACTCTTCCGTCCTCCTACCCAGATAATCACAGGGGACCAACCAGGACAAGGGGCCGGCCAGACAGCCAATCTAATCGTTCATCTGATCAACGGTTTACATCGCCACTGTGACGCCCAAATAAGGTCCCAAAGGAGCTCAACACCTCTTTTATCCCTCTGTCAGGGAGGTAGTCTCCCTCCTCTCCTCCCTGTACCCTCTTCCACTCTATATTTGTCCTCCCTCTCGAGCTCTGTCTTATCGCTCGAATCTCCGTCTCAAACAAAGAACTCGAGGCGAAGACTTTGATGTGACACATGTTCTTTGTGTATGTGTTAATTCCACTGCTGTAACATTGTAATTAAAAGCCATTTGGCATCATTATGTTGAGCGCTACTTCTTTATAAATAATCTGGTAAATCTGTACAAAATACTAAGGCTTATGATGTTCAGTAACAGAGATATGATTACACTTGTGTTTTTTTCAATGTAGTTTTGATCCACCCACTCTGCTATTTGTTTATTATGCTCATCTTCAATTTCATATTTGTAAATAGTGCCTCTACTTTACATGCTTCATAAAGCTCTTTGTTTTTCTCATACTGCCTGTGTTGCAGCACCTCTTTTCACCCTCTGTCTGAAACCAGAGCCCAGTCTGCTCTGATTGGTTAGCTGGCCCGGCTCTGCTGTGATCAGTCAACCGCTCAGAGATGTCACGCCCCTTAGCCTATCACATACAATGTGTTGGAGCGCCAGCCAAAATGAATGCGAGTGTGAGATCATGTTATGGTCATCGTAACAAAAAAAATGCACATTTCTTCAAATTGAGTACCTTCTTAGTTTTTTGTACAAAGTATTTATAGCACTTACACAAAACACACAGCAAATCCTCGTGAGCCTCACTTCCCTCGAGAGAAAATTCCTTTTTTGGAAAGTAAAGGTTTTTTTAATCTTAAAGGGGAACATCTTTAACCAATTAATCCATCAAGAGGAGTTAAAGTGTCTGCCATGTTTGCTGTTATTAAAGTAGAAGGAGCAGAATATAATCTTACCGTCTCATAGTTATACCATACGGCATCTGGGATATACGACCACACGCTGTCCTTACCCTGCAGAGAAGAAGAAGAAGAAGAAACCTTTATATGTGTGCATACCATGCTTGTTGTATCCTATAAATACTGCATTATAAACATCAGATTTCTGGATTAGACATCGGCTTTGTGTTCTGTGTGAAAGCCTGCCTGTGTTTGATTTGTTTTTTGCAGCCCGAAACACGTTTTTTTTTTTTAGCTCACCGCACCGATCCTGACACTTTAATCTTACAGGGCTAAACAGGAGTAGAAAAGCTACAACACACCACGAAAGGAAGCAAGGATTTTTGTTGCCACCATAAATCACTGCAATTTAATAATAAATACTTATAAAAGATCAAATGTTTCCATCAGGGAGAGCTATTTCAAAACTGCCCACCCTCTCCATCTGATATAAAGTTTTCCACAAAGCCGGGTGACATTTCGGTCTACAGTGCGATGATGCAACAGATGATGGGAAAGACAGCATCAAGCGAGGACTGATAGGTGACAGCCTTTGATAGCTTAAGGTGGTGGACAGACAGGAGCAATCAATAGAAGAGCGGCAAGCCTTTGATAGCGTTGTCACTTGCCTGTTCTTTCTGACAGGCCAGAACACAGGAGGAGAGGAAAAGAGACATGCAATGGTGGAAGAAGAGAGGACTAGAGGTCATAAAAATAAAATGTCTTAAGGCTGCGGATCTAAAGCAAGGCTTAAGCGAAACACAATCTTAGAAATGAACAACGGCCTCCTCCTGTTCTCTTTATACAGCCATGCAATCAGCTTGGGATTCCTTCACTGCAAGTTGGAGCCCGGTACCCCCGAAATACACTTTGTTGCTTTAGTGGCTCCATATCGGTGGAACAAGGTCCCTATAACGTCTATACATCTTGTGTCGCAAACCCCAAAAAAAAACCCTCCTGTTTGGACAGCACTTAAGCTAAATCAGCAAAAACGTTCTCCTGCACGTAGCACTTGGTTTTTTCTTATGAATAGCTAATGTACCTTCAGGATTATTGCTTTTTTGAGTTTGTTCCTTCATCTACATGTAATGTCAAAGGACAAACGGTTGACTGTTTCATAAACCGGCATAGGAGAAAGGAACATATGCAAATTATCAAATTTGAAATGCAAAAGGCTCTAAAAGTACACCTGAAACTCTATAAAGAGTGAAATATGACAGAGACATATTGCGTTAATGGCCTGCTAACTAAATCCAATGACTTAATGACCTCTTTGGGGTCCGCAGTGGCAGTTTGAGGCAGATCACCTGTCACAACTGCTGCACAGCCTGCAGGATGACAGCCGGGGGAAATGGATGCTCCCCCTCTACCTCGTTTTCTGGTGTCCGATTTGCTCGCGGCGCCTATCACTCACCACACTGACTAATGGGGAGGGACTGCAGGACTTAGCTTGGTTGCTAACTGTGATTGAGAGGGACAGGGCATGAGGCCTGCACCCTCATTTAGAGCGCTGAAGCTCAGTTAGCCATAAGGTAAGATTTGATCAGGTGGGCTAAAGATTCAGACTGGCAGGATGATCAGATGGTAGCAGAGGTAGATGAGAGAGGTAAAGAGAGAGTGAGTGGGGTTGGGGGGGGTGAGGGAGTAGATGGGATGAAATGAAATGGGATCACAAGGGTGAGTTGACAGGAACTGATTAAGAGAATGCAGATGAGATAAGGGAGCCAACGTTTGATGAAAGGATAAGCTAAAAAGTAAAGGGAGTAATGGGCAAGAGAAGGGGGGCGGGGGGTTATGGAAGCATGGATCATGACCAGAGGGGATGACAGAGAGAGAGAGAGATATCCCCAGTTTATCACCGAGATCAAGGTTAAAGCATCGAGTGATCTGAATGATGGAGCGAGAGCATCATTAGAGAAAGGGAGAGGCATGCGGACGGAGCGATAAATAGAAATAGACGGAGAGATATGAGAACGATGAAACGAGAAGGTACATTGTTAAGGGTTGCTAGAGAGCAGCATGTGACCTCACTCAGGTACATGACACTGTCTCTTCATGTGGCCCCTTCGCAGGCAGGTGCAGCTGTGACGGATAATCGGTGCTCTTACCAATGTTTTAACCAAACCCCCCTTTGGCAGCTTCCTGTCATTGCTAAAGAATATTCAGCCACATCTGATCCGTCATCAGGAGAGAATTATTTCCGAGTGGCCGAGCAGAGGTCAAAAGTGCTTTTCAAACGTTGGTCATTGTGCAAAACTGCATTGCTGCTACTTTTTGTACCACATGTCAAGGTTTGTTTTTTACTAATTTGTCATGGAAAGATAACAAATAGGTATAACATTTGAAAGAAAGATCATGATTTAGTAGTAGATCAGTACTATATCATGTATGTGTCCTTTAGTAAACCGACACAGGGGTAGATTTAGAGTTACATAGTCACCTGAAAGTGTGAGATGTTCAATGTTGATCATTCATATTGCTTAAAGAGCACAAACTGTGTGCACAAATTGTCTCTTTTACCAGTTATGCTGCATTTTTTTACCAGATCCAGATCTTTTCATAGAATCATTTGTTGACCGGAGCATGTATGTGTATTTTAAATCTGAGCTACATTGTTTGCTTGCTACCTAGAATCCATTTTGTATTTTTTTATTGCAGACATTCCTCTATATTAATTAACAGGGCACTTTTAATGATGCAGGACACATTGATTTTAAAGAAAATTAGCGAGTGGTCATGATTGACACCTTGGGGCTGTGAGGAAGTGCGTGCCTCTTTCAATCGAGATGTTGTGTGTTCGATCCCAGTCAACAATTCAACATACAACTTGATCTATCTCAATGGCCGACGGTGTGTGAATGTGTTTGAAGGTTAGCTTACTTGAGAGAATGGCACAGCTCTGGATGAATGAATGATGACTTATATGCGCTATATAAATACAGTCCATTTACCATTAACAAACCCACCGGTAATGGATTTATTTTCGATCTACCCGGTTTCCAACTTCACGTCATGCCTTGAAGGATGTCGAAAAGTATTTAAACTGATTTTCTGTTTAGATTTGCAATGATAACAACCTTCAGAGTCACCTCATGGCCCTCCCCAGTCGCAACCCTTTAGATGGCTCAAACTCTGAGGCGCTGCAAGCATAAACCCTCCCCTTCTTGTGTGAGAAACTTTGCCACAATCACGCTGATTGCAGTTACTTTATCCCCGGCCTCACTATGAAACCAATTCGCTTTCCACTATTCTGTAATTCACAAGAGGCCGTGCTAAATTGCTTATTAATCAGGCCACTTTGACATGACCGCAATCGCTTTGTATGCACGCATACACATGCACCTACAGGCACGCACATTATGAGTACACACAGGAGCAGGCACACACACACACACACACACACACACACACTAAGACAAACACACATATACACACTTCTATCTACACTTCTAATCTCCTAGTAATGAGGTCAGTGCTCTCATTAGAGCTGAGAGAAAAGAGGGAGGATATGAAAGAGAGAAGAAAGGGGGATGAGAGGAGGGGAGGGCAACAAAGAAAATCCCATGTCATGTTTTCCCAGTGGAGGTCAGGATGTGTGTGTGTGTGTGTGTGTGTGTGTGTGTGTGTGTGTGTGTGTGTGTGTGTGTGTGTGTGTGTGTGTGTGTGTGTGTGTGTGTGTGTGTGTGTGTGTGTGTGTGTGTGTGTGTGTGTGTGTGTGTGTGTGTGTGTGTGTGTGTGTGTGTGTGTGTGTGTGTGTAACTGATCATTTCATATGCATCATCTGCAAGACACATTTCTCCATGTACCACAATTCCTTATGAACTGTTGCCTTATATGGAAGTTGAAATGTTACATTGTAATTATGTGCATGTACTTGAAAGACTAAAGCATGCTCATATATTCATGTGTATTAATGTTCGGGGGAATATTCTGTTTGTTTTTGTTGTGTGCTACCTCACCGGGTCTAGTACAGGTGTGATGAGCAGGTGTTTTCCCCAGAGGAACTGCCGGTCCACCGTCCAGGTGTTACTGTCAGAGAAGAACCTTGGGAATGACAAAATGTTGTATTAGATAACAGGATATCAATTTGGAATTAGGCTCTTGCAAAAAACACATTTAGACTACATTCACCTCATTCCTCATTCACTTATTACTGTAATTTGTTTCTTGCTGCTGTTTGATGACAACCACACGTTCTCACACCTCTGTTTCCACCTCCATCTTTCTTTAATCAATGCCTAAAATACAACAAATTTGGAAAACAAAACTAAGATTAGCTCCACAATGCACCTAAACTCCCAGATTTATTCACCCTCTGTCCGAAACAAGAGCCCAGTCTGCTCTGATTGGTTAGCTGTCCAGCTCTGTTGTGATAGGTCAACCGCTTAAAGATGTCCCGCCCCTTAGCCTATCACATACAATGTGTTGGAGCGCTATAGCCAATACAAGTGTTACATAGTGATGTCACTATGTCATAGAAGTAAACAAGGGAGTCCAATGGAGGTGTTTCAGGCAGGGGAGGGGAGTGTGTGGGAGAGAAACTCCCTCTGGAGGGAACACAGGGATTTTAACCTTTGCAGAACAACCTATATAACACACCACAGGAAAGCTAAAACCCCCAAATTGATAATAGAGGATCTTTAATTAAGATCGGTGTTCACGTCAGAGATGGGAGTAAGTCACACATATGCAAGTCTCAAGCAAGTCTCAAGTCTTAACCTTCAAGTCTCAAGCAAGTCCCAAGTCATTTTTGTGAGAGTCGAGTCAAGTCAAGTCAAGTCATAGCTTAGGTCAAGCAAGTCACACGTCAAGTCATAGAAATATAATAAGCTGGAAGACAACCGTCTTAAAACTTTAAGAGACTGCAGCCTAAGTTTTATGTAGCCCTCCTTTGCACAAAAGGGCTAACAAATAGAGGAAGGGGATATAAGGCTAAAGAATAATTATAAATACTCACTAGGACCAGCAGGATCAGAATTACTAAGAACGACTACAGGGCCTGGTGTACCAAACAATAATTACCAGACAGAGTACTCAACACAGTAGTTTATCTTGGGAACAGCAGCACACCACTTCCTTTTATTTACAACCATTTTTTCAATGAGTTGCAAAAGACAGAAGACAAAGAAGTGCAAGAAGGAATGAACTTGAACAAATACAACTTCTATGTCCACTACTCCTTCAAAAAGGCCTCACTCTCTCATACTGTATGTTGTGAATGTGTGTGTGTGTGTGTGTGTGTGTGTGTGTGTGTGTGTGTGTGTGTGTGTGTGTGTGTGTGTGTGTGTGTGTGTGTGTGTGTGTGTGTGTGTGTGAGAGGGGGAGAGAGAGACAGAGAGAGAGAGGGTGTGTGTGTGTGTGTGTGTGTGAGAGAGAGAAAGAAAGTGTGTGTGTGTGTGTGTGTGTGAGAGAGAAAGAGAGAGAGAGTGTGTGTGTGTGTGTGTGTGTGTGTGTGTGTGTGTGTGTGTGTGAAAGAGTGTGTGTGTGAACTTCACGTGTGTTTTATGAATGTGCGTTAGATCTCTCAGCTACAAAGATATAATGTTTACAACTTTGCTATACATTTTCAATTCCCTAAAGCAAGGACCTGCACTGATATCATGAGGACAGCGTCCTTACAATATTTTTGAAAGACTTACTCGTGCATGACAGGACGAACAACAGTCTCCCCCGTGGTGTGGGCTTTGTAGAAGAGTGTGTAGAGGTAAGGCAGGAGCGTGTAACGTATCGTCAGGTAATGTATAGAGCTTTCCAACAGGGTTGAGTTGGCACCGAACACAGCTGGATCCTGGGGCTGGAGATAGAGAGATGGATTAAAGGGGTGGAGTTTGATGAACGCAAGAGAAGAAAATGGAAAAGAGTTGTGTGTTATTAACAGCGGGGAGTAAGGAGGAAGAGATAGGAAGATGAAAACAGAGCATTTGTTGTGAATAAGAAGAAACATGATTGGAGAAGAAATGGTGACATGACAGATGACAGAGGAAAGAAAGAAAACAAGGAACTATTTTGTTGAATCACCAACCGGTTCGTGATGAATAAGTGGATATTGAGTCTTAATTAAAAACATTAAGATGGACATTAACCTTACATAACAGCAAAGTGGGAGAGTGCAGTTTGAAAAGAGAAGAAAACTTGAGAGATAGAAACAGAAAAGGGGAAAATGTGCAAGAAAGAAACAAAAGTATGATTTAATTTCAATGATAGCGGAGAGTGAGAGGGTGATTAGCTGCTAACAGGCCGTGCTTCTGTCGTCTGGCTAATCATTTATGCCCTCGGCAACCATGAGAGTGTGATGAAGGATTGTGTGTGTGTGTGTGTGTGTGTGTGTGTGTGTGTGCGTGTGTGTTTGGCCTGCATGGTCGTGTGATGAGAACCATGATTAGGGCAAAGCAAAGGTCACACATTAGCCGTCTCGTTTAGAGAAAATCGTACTTCAGATTTATCATCATCATGTCCCTGTCCTCCAGCATGCACAGACCACCTTCCTTGGCTCGCTCATTCCATCGCACACCATGTCTTGCTCAAACCCCCACCCCACTGCACCCCCAGCTTTACTTCGGCACTGTGCTATTTTTGCAGCTGTGATGAGCACGGAAATGTCACATGAAGAATATTGTGAGAGCAACACTTTTCACGCTATGCAAAACTGCAGACTGACTTTTGTCGGCCCAGTTATTTGTGTTCATCTACAATAATAGCTCCCTGGCATCAATCTGAACACGGTTTGAGGCACAGCAGGTGCGTTTCCTGTGTCTCTGTGACATTTCAAGTTATTTGACTTTTACATTTATAGTGTGCTCAATGAAGATGAACAAAAAAGTGAACTCTATGCTCATTGTGGTTCAAATCATTTCACATTATCATCATTATTATTATAATAATAATTGAGAGTTGATTGTCATTGTTAATCTGGTCTGCTTTGTCCTAGATAAAGTGAAGAAAAATACCTAACCTTAACAAGTGCATTGTTATCCCTTCCCTGCGTGACAATTGTCCAATCATAGCTTAGCAACCACAACAAGGCAAGGTAATCTTTTGTATGGAGAGGTCCAGGAATGAGTCCTAAACTCCGAAATGAGTTAGCATTCTAGCACGTCTATATCCTAACCTTTGGCATCTAAGATCAATGCCATGCTTTTTTGTAAGTGAAAGCAAAACCAAGCTAGCTAATACTGATACATTGACCTTAATCTTAGCAAATGGATTATTACTGCTCCCCTTAGCAACTATTGAGCAATCATAGCTTACAGTGGCGGGCCGTGCATTTCACACCTAGGCCTTCAGTGATATCCTACACAGTCCTACCTGAATTATTCCACCTCTTAATGCCATCATTATGACGCCATGGCTCTAGAAACTATACATTTAGACAGAAACGCAGTATAACCGGGCGTTGCATCACATTAACATAGTCAAGTACAACAGAGTTATATTAATATTTCTGAAGCATTTATAATCAATACATCAGCATTTACAGTTAACTTAATTAATCAGATTATCTGACAAACCGCTCCTTGACACCTGTGTCTGTCACATAACGCAGGACAAGTGCCAGCTGTGCTACATTACCCACATCTGACGTCTCGTCCACCATAACAGCGACAAAGGGTGCTTTTTTAATCTTCATTTTGATCTCTTCTCCCATCACTTCAGCAATAGCATTAATCAGGTCGTTTTGTATTTTGCCTGACGTCCCAGTAAACATGTTGTTTGTGTACAGGTGGTAATGCAAATCTGTGTTGTTCTCAGCAAGAAAAGAAAGAAGCTCCACGTAGTTTCCTCTGTTTCTGGACTCGGCGCTTTCATCGTGTCCCATAAATGAAAGTTCCTGTTTACCGATCAGTTGCAAATACCAGGCATTCCCGGCAGTACAATTTGCAGTGCCTCTCGGAGGCTGTGAGCCAGGGGTACCGCTCGTAGTTTCCCTGCTGTGCTAGGCTCGCTAGCGTTGGAGTTGGTCGTTCCCTTCTCAAGATGTGTAGCTTTACTAGAAAAGTTCGTTTTGAAAATGGCGTTGTAATTATATCTTCGACCAAATTGATCTCTTCTCCTCCTTCAGCCATTGTGGGTTGAAAAAAATAGCTTGTAGAAATCTACACAAATTAGCTCGCTCAAGTTCTAGTTCTGTTTGCTAGCTTTGCCCATAGACTGTATGGCTCTGCCTACTGCCTAGCTCTGCCTCTCAATAGTGCGTATCCAATCAGAAGATGTGCACGTGCTAACGTTAGCGTACGCCTGCTAGCTGGCCCGTTGTCGCCACCTAGAAATCTGATTGGTTAACGCCACAGTTTTGTTTGCGTTCACTTTAAGCTACAGGCGCCCGCACTGTTGATTCTGAAGGCCTAAGGGCAGATTTCTTTGACCCTAGCAACACATTATGGCTGAAATATGATTGGATAAAAGCTCTAACATAAAGGCCAGCCCTCCAAATCTCGTTCTGAGGCTGGAAGCAGCGCAGCCAAGACGAACGCTATAAAATGAAGAGAATAGACTATGGGGAATAATTCAATACGTATTTGTGGAAAAAATATATCAAAATTTAATTTACATTCTGATGATGTTTAGGCCAGCAGAGAAGGCCTTGCTGGCCCTGACGGCCCACCACTGATAGCTTAGCACCGCTACACGGCAAGGCAGGCCTACTTATGGAGCGGTGCAGGATTGAGTCCTAAACCCGGAAATGAGTTAGCATTTTAGCACGTCTTGAAATTAATGGTCTAGATGGTAATTGATATTTTGCTTATACTTTGCGAAAAACTAGCTGCCCGAAACACATTCTACCATTTAGTATTCAAGGTCAATGCCATACTGTTTTGTAAATACAAAAGTTAAAACGATTCCCTTAAGGTGGTCTGCGTTGGCCTAGAAAAAAAGTAACCTATCCTTAGCTAATGGATTGCTCCCCTAAGTGGTAATTGAATAATCATAGCTTTACAACCGTTACAAGGCAAGGAAGTTACCTACGTTGTTAGCTACAACCAATCCAATTCCTATAATGACAGCTGACAAAAGCAATGGCTTCAACTGGCTGTGTCCACATCTGAATTCAAGAGATCATTGTTAAGAAAATGAATATGAATTGTTCTGTGTTTTCTAAGGTTAAGTCATGATAACACAATTGGTTGCCAACCATATCAGGCAAATCAAGACAGCAGGAAACCATCACATGCTACACATAAAACTAGAGCCACAGCTGGGGTTAAATTAGGTTGTTTTATATAAGGAGAATGTTGCCTATGGGGGCCAACAAAGCTGAGATTGCTAGGATATTGTTCAATATGTACTGGCTGTATGTCCATCATATGGCTCATTATATTTCAGTAGGCTCATTTAACATCATTTGGCATTATCTCTTACTTAAATCTCAACCTCTGTGATGAGTATCAGCGTGACACGGAGATACTGAGCTATGTCTTACTTCGGGCTCAGATGTTCCAATACCCACTGCAGCTATAATGGCTTTTCAAGAGCTAACATTCCCAGTGTTAAACCCAAAATCAGAGGTCCCACTGCTCCCATTTGTACAATAATGTTGTACTAGTGTGATGAGAATCTCCATGGATACTGCAGAAGTTTCTATTTTTAACCACTTGGCATTTTATAGCACCTATGTAATGTCAAGAATTCAAGAGTATACCCTGAAGCACTTTGGGCCAAACAATAGCTGCTTGATACATAAATCTAAAACTGACAGTCTGATACAGGAAATGCAGAAACAAAACGCCTCGACAGTACCTTGTAGCCCTCAGCGTTGTGGTTCCGGCTGAAGGGATAGAAAGCCCCCACCTGCATCCAGCGCCGGCACAACTCTTCAGAGGTGTCGTCAAAGAATCCACAGATGTCTGCGCCGATCTGAAACACAGGAGCGGACAGCAGCTTGACATTTAGCCGAACCCTGTACTATATTTCTATTAATGTCCTAAATGTTAAATTCAGTGTATTGTGATCCTAGAGGTGACGTGCCATTTGAAAAACTAGGAGAAAAGGGGATGCTTCTGTTTCCCTTTAGAGATTCCCCTTAGGGTACTGTACTTTAGGAACATTGGTCATTTAAAGTAAACTTGTTTGTTATATTTCATCACTCATGTTCTGAAATAATTGTTAAAATTATGTTTGGATAGAGCCATTCATTTGAAAACCTACCCAGGTCCAACTCATAGTATAACTACACACACACAGAGTTATATAGTCACATGGGATGGGCGCTACATACTGTATATACAGTGCTTTTAAAAGCCAATCCAGGCCCTTCCAGATACAGACTAATGAATCTGAGGCCAACAAATCTCGTGCAGCAGTAAAAGAGTTGCCCCGATGTGATAGCTGGCAAATATTTGTCTTTTTAAAATGGCTCTCTTGATGTCTCTTTATTCAGTCAAGATTTACTGGCAGCCAGTAGATGTGGGCAGTGATCTTTATTTGCATTAATTGCACATTGGAGTCCAAGAAAGAGACTTAATTCAAAGGCCAGTCCACAGAGACTGCTTGCTTTCTATTGTTTACTATTGGCCACATTTTACTACGGACCCAATGGGAGGGAATCGATCCAAATCCCATTTCTCCTGCTTTCTCTCGCTCTCTGTGTGTGTGTGTGTGTGTGTGTGTGTGTGTTGAAGAAACCTAAAATCTGCCTGACACAGTCTCACCAGTATATAGTTGGCATCTAGGAGACCACCTGACGTGCACAGCTGGATGTATGTGAGCATGTGTGTGTGTGTGTGTGTAGAACTTCCTGTTGTTCTTGCATTACCACACACATGGATGTACACAGCATTTAGGGCAGTAGGGTACTGACTAGCAGGTGGGTTTTTGCAAGACTTGTCTTTTTGAATGTGTTGGTGTTCCTACAAAAGAACTAGTGTTCCTCCAGACATTTTAATTGATCTCATTCCAGACACTCTTTCTTGCCTTCCCTTCTTTCTTAATGCTTACACCTGAACATAGATCTCAATTAGCTGAGGCTGAATCCTCTTTAAAAAGGCTGGAGGGAAACTTCCGAATGCCAGAACTAAATGTGTACCAAACTGAAATACCAAGAGCTATGACTGGCTCTAGCTAATGTGCTGAGATTTGTTACAAGGTACGATCCAAAGGGAGCCCCCAGTGAAATGTGCCTGTGTAAAGAAGGGGCCCTATTTTGCTCATTTTCTGGTTCATCTTTTAATTTCCTGCCTCTACTGTGACATGTTCAAAAACCTCTTTATGTTACCAGCTCAGTCTGCTCTGATTGGTAAGCTGGCCGACGTTGGGATTTTAACCTTAACTGACCATTTACACGCACCAAATATAACACACTACAGGAGAGGGGAAACCCCAATAAGTATAAAAGGGCCTCTTTAATTAATATTTGCTCAAATTTAAACCGGCCAGGAGTATTTTTATTCTCAAAATCCAACATAACTAGGCTTTTCTATTACAAGTATGCTGTGACAATGTAAGTAAAAATGGATTAACACTGAATTTCATTTGGTGAAAAAAAAAAAAGCTGAAGAGATTAATCCTTGCAGTCCTGTTAAGCCCCTTTTAAATTCACTTGAATCAAGCATAGTAGGAGCAGTGTTTGTCCTTCTGGGAAGGTTTGCTACTCACATAGGGAACCCCAAAGAGCCCAAACTCCAGCATGCCAGGGATGGCCCATTTTATGTCGTTCCAGTTGGCAGCATTGTCCCCCAGCCAGTGACCCGAATATTTTCCCACACCTGGAAAGGAGGAGCGGGTCAACATCAGGGTACGGTTCCCTCCAAACACACGCTGCAGAGCTCTGTGGGAGGGGAGCAGAGAAACAGAGCGGGAGAGAAAAAAGAGGTTGTTAGGATAAAAAAGGGGGAGGGTGATTTCACACACACACACACACACACACACACACACACACACACACACACACACACACACACACACACATACACACACACACAATAGAAGAGATATTAGACGTGGACAAGAGCCAAACTTAGTTGTACTTTTCATCCAAATTGAACATTATTAGTTTTGTTTGATGAGGAAAATCGAAGCAGCATTGATTTCCATGACAATACCGAACCCTGATGATGTTTATGAAATGCGTCTCCTGCCAATAATATATTTTAATTAGAGGACGGAGGGAGGAGAAGGCGGGGGGAGGGAGAAAAAACCAAAGAATTACAAACTAGCTTCAATACCAAAAGACTGAGTCAGCATGTCGACTTCAGAGGGCCTGTATTTCATGATCTTGTGTGTGTGTGTGTGTGTTTGTATGCGTGTGTGTGTGTGTGTGTGTGTGTATACTCTGTGGTTGTGGCGGTAATACGGCAATGGGAACTGCCACAAACTTTATTTATTCTGATATCAGTATGTGTATTTGACAATCCGCATTCTTTTTAAATTTTGTGGCCAAAAAAGGAGCAACCTAAAGCCCCGTCAATCGAAGGGTGGACATTTTAAGCGACACACTTTTATTTAAGTGACCTAATTCGAAGAGAAAGTGGCACATCAGATCAGAAATCTCCAGAGGCACATTTTGAATTCAGTTCATGAATAATTTGCTGGTGTAGTATAGTGGGAATAGTAAGTACATGTGTGGATTATTCACCACTTTATCCGTCTGTGAGTAATTAGGGGTTTTTATGACTTTAAAGACATCATTGTAACCCCCACAGCTACTTTTCGTAATTGTTGTACCTGTATTTCCCTAATTATATGTACTGAATGTGCAATGGATGTCTGTTTTAGACAGCCACATTGGAGAAAAAGCCTTACTTTACATATCAGGGATGAGTTGGATGTCTTGCAGCCCTATGACATTGCAACCTGTAAGATGTCACAAATCAGCTAAAATGCGGTAACAGGAATAGAGAGCCATTAAAGTAAAATGGTGGGACATTTCTTCCTGATGTCCCACTCAGTTGTTTTTTTTTAAATGGCATCTGAGTTACATTTAAAAACCTTAGCAGGGATGAATTGCTACTTCAGAAGATCCCAATCCTTGTGTGTGTGTGTGTGTGTGTGGGGGGGGGGGGGGGGTGAATGAACCCTTGTTATACGGATGTGAGATAAACAGTACAACCTATAATTATTATTTTTGACAATTCTTTGCACCTTTGTGGCTTTTAACCTCAACATATATGATATATCCCTGCATCAAGGCATGGGTGTGCAGTGCATTTTGTTGAGTTTAATGAGGTCCTATTTCCCATCAGCCGAAAACCCATTAGTGCAGGTGTGTGCTGCTTTCTAACGGATGCAATTTTCCCATACCACCTCCATTAGTGCATATTAAAATTCTGGCAACTGAAGCTACATTTAGACTTGTATGAAAAAAAAACTAGCTGCGGCTTAGAGGCTATACGATTTCCTGAACTGAGATAAATATGACTGCAGCCTTTGTACCCTGTGACATTTAGCGGTTTCTGTTTTGTGCAGCTCACTTTCTTGTCTGGTAGCCTTTAAATGATCAATCTGATGTTCTCTTGTGAACCTTCACTACTTTTCTCGTTTGTATTACCTTGTGGTTGTTTGTGATTTTATAACGAAACAGAAATCAGCTGCACTGTAGACCTGCATCCAGCATCACAACATCATATATTGTCTAGTAGCCATGGATGTATGAAGAGAACTGGATACAGCGTTGAAGGCAGGGCTCCAATTACTCCATAGGCCCCGTCTCCAATATGTAGCATCACATTTCAGTTAATCAAACGAGTGGAGCGGGAAAATAACTCTGGATTCGGCATTTAGCTCATTTTATAACCCTAAGGATTTAAATAATGGCTATTTGAGTAGTTCATTTTACAGTGGCTGACAGGGGCAAAGATAGATGCAGACGTCACGTACTGAAACCGAAGTTGTAGTACCACCATTTGGCCACTACGTACATTTGCTTCAACGTCTGGCGCACTCTTGGGTGTTTGCTTGCACCAAAGCACAAATACAGATGCAAGGCCAACCTAACATAGCATACCTTATGTAACTTAACAAGCTCTGAAGTACAAAGACTGCATGCTGTAGGCCTAACTGGCCGCATGTTCTCAACTCAAGCCACCCTCCCTAAATCCATTATAACAATACCAACGTGTGAGTATCCTGCCCCAATGTCTAAATATAAATCATGAATCAACGTTAACCTGCTTAATGCTTCATCCGTTTCCATATCCCAATGATCATATCCTATAATCACATTGATGCCTCTCAGTAGGTTTGTGTAAGTAATGGGCTCTAAAATAGTTTCAGCGCCAGACCCAGATGAGAAATTCATTCGCTCACCGTGGGAGCCGGGCTCATTAAAACATATTTTTGCACTTATTACATGGATCCAACTTGCAAATGGTCACAGGCTTAGCAGAGGGCATAAGCCAGTGGGCTGCACTGCACTGAGCTGACACATTTCTGGGTTTTTTTCTTTTTCGTTTTAACTCCATAATTGCACGGTCATTTCTCAAAAGCCTCTTATCCTACCACACTTGATTTTTAAGATGTTTTGTGTTGCCGCTGTTTTGACATCGCACACTGCGTTTTGAGTTTGCCAATAGCAGCAAATTGGCTTCCATAGCACAAGCTGGCCTTCTGTCAATTAGAAAACACTCACTTTTCAGTAGCCAGCACCATAGAGTAGCCATACAGACTGTGGACATCATAGTGGTCCCCCCAGGCCTGCTTGGCATCCATGCACAGAGTCTTACTGTACATCACCTCGTCCAGAATCTCTGGGGGGGGGGGGAGAAAAGAGGAAGGATGTAAAGAAAAGGTGTGAGGAGGTAAGGAATGAATACCAACTATGCGATGCAGTCCGATAAGGAGAGGAAAGGAAGACGATGGGGACAGAAGGAGCAAGAGACATTGATGTATACAGCAATAGGAAGTGAGAACAGTGAGGAAATGAGAGACAGAAAGAGCAATGGAGGAAGAGGATGACTAAGGAGCTGTGCAATAAAATGGTGGCATCAGGGGAGCACGCCTTTTCCAGTTATGATCATCCTGTCTGGGAGACAGTCAGAATAAAAGACATGGCAGAAGAGTCATTTCAGAAACTCCTCACCAGGGACCTACTACTTTAGATGAGTTTTCTTCCAGACCTGAACTTACCTCATGAGCTATTGTGGCGTAGATATCTGCTTGGGCACAGTGTTTGTCCTTCAAGCTGCATGCTCATAACACACTCTATTCATTTTTAATAAGGTACGTGGATATGTGGAGGGTTTGTATGGAACACCACATGCAAAATGATATTAAACCATGTTTATAAAAGATCAGAGTCATTGAGAAAATGAACTGTGAAAGAAAAGCCAGTATGGTGCAGAACATTGAAAGAAAAGTGTCTTACTTGGGGTGTATGGAGGATAGTTGAGTTTGTTATCAGCACAGCCCTTATTTGATCCTTTCACGAAACTAGCCACCTCGTTCATGTCCTGCAAGAGCATGAGAGACGATGTTAGCTTAAACCAGTCATTCTTATTGTTTAATGTTTGACTTGGTTTGTCCTTAAGAGTACTTTGCTGCAAATAGAACCCATTTTCTTCTTATTTATTATAGTTTAACAAAACAAAAAAAAGGCCTTTTTGCATAAACTGGATCCAAAAGCAGTTTTGTTATGTGAATGAATTAAAAATAAATGCATAAAACATATAATAATAATAATAATAATAATAATAATAATAACAATAATAATAATCATAACAATAATAATAATAATAATAATAACAATAATAATAACAATAATAATAATAATAATAATAATAATAATAACAATAATAATAATAATAATAATAATAATAACAATAATAATAATAATAATAATAATAATAATAATAATAATAATACATACAAGTATTATTACTAATGATAAAAATAATACAATACAATAAAAGCTATATTTGAATATACGTGTGATATCAAATAGATGTATGCCATATAGCAATTTAAAAAAATAAAATAATTAAGGAAAGAAAGCATTAAGTAGCATTAATAATAATAAAATGCATGGACTTAAAATGGATGTATTTGTATATAAACATATGTATATACATACATGAATAATTTACACGTTATTATTTCCAACATGCTACAACAGTGTTTTGAATCCAGGATTATTTTTTTTCTGGTGCTGAATATTAAAAGACCTGAGTTAAGCTAAAGGTGTTTGAAGTTAGTCATGAAATTGTCAGCTTTGCAGCTAACAGCCCGAATAATGACTGTGCCAAATCCACATTTTCTGCTGAGGAACCATTAACAGATAATATGAATTTCAGCCTATTTGTGTCGTCCCGTGTCTGGTGCTCTTTATTGGCCTCCGATGTTCAACCCACGGTGAAGTAATTGCCACCGAAAATTACAAATATGTAAGCTCACTGCCCCTTTGTGTGCGTAATTGGCTGCAGAATGGTATCAGTTTACGCGTGGCGAACAGCTAATCAGTGAATACAAACTTTCATTTGATCTATTTAAAATGGACTTACAATCCAGAGGGCATCGTGTTTGATCTCCTTGGAGAATCTGTCGTATTCATCAACCCACCAGTCAATGCAGGCTTGGCTGGTGTAGTCTGGAAATACAGTCTCTCCTGGCCACACCTGAGAGGCAGAGTGAGTGAGATATGTGTTTACAAGCACTTTTTAAACGTTTTCGGGGAAGAACTCTGAGAACATTAGTTTGGCATCGCTCTGTGAGTTTCCCTGCTGACAGTATTCATGTTAGGATTTGTTTTGGCAAAGCTCAGTGTCGTACTTCATTTTCACAGGACTTCACTCATTTTTCAAATGACTTTATTATACAGTATTTTCACAAAGCTAGTGCAACATGTCTTTACTTTGTGAGTCGACTCGATACACAGGCTTGGGGATTACATGTCATGGTACTACATTATCAGGATGGAGAAAAAAGGTAACTGTATTCCCTTACAGTTACATAAAAAAGACACAACCAATTTCACATTTCTAAATTACTAGAAGGCAATGTTACTAAAACAACTACCTATATTTTTCTTGTAAAAGTAACAGATCTTATTTGTTTTTATAAGCTGTACTGTTCAGTAGGCGTATATTTTAAGTGTGAATATATACACCTGCTGCCTGAATTTTAGATTACCATTATACCATTAACTCAAATTTGGGAATGAACTGAGCTGTGAGAAACTGCTGGCCGCAGAGCAGTCAGTCAACAAAAAAAAAAAAGCACTTTTTGCCAGGTTTAAAATAACTCAATTTAAATAATGACAGCCACAGATTTGGCAATAGCTAGCAGCTAGCTAGAAAGATAACATTCGCTAGCTAGCTTGTGAGATGGGTTGCTAACGTAAGCCTGTTAACTAGTTTGACAGAAGGCGAATGTTCACTAGCTAGTAAGTGGATGGATGGACGGACGGACGGACGGACGGACGGACGGACGGACAGACAGACAGACAGACACACAGACACACAGACAGACAGACAGACAGACAGACAGACAGACAGACAGACAGACAGACAGACAGACAGACAGACACACAGACAGACAGATTGATAGATAGATTGTAGCACACCAACGTTCAGGGCTTTACCTAGTACGATAAGATATGGTATAAGCGTTGGGAGAAGCAAAAACTTGGCCCATGGAAATGTCACAGATAGAGCTGAGAGATGTGGAAGTGACAGGAAAGAGAAAAGATGAAATCCACATGGGCGGGAGAGATTGACGAGAGAAAGAAACTGCAGAGGAGAAACGGGGAAAGAGAGACTGAAGAGTTGAGGAGGAGAGCAGGGGAGAGGAGAAATCGATAATGCAATAGAAATCTCTAGACGTGACTGTGTGTTAGAAGTCCTCCTTAATGACATGTATTGAGAAAAATGATTAATCCACCAGGAAAAGGCTGAGCGTGTGTGTGTGTGTGTGTGTGTGTGTGTGTGTGTGTGTGTGTGTGTGTGTGTGTGTGTGTGTGTGTGTGTGTGTGTGTGTGTGTGTGTGTGTGTGTGTGTGTGTGTGTGCGTGTGTGTGTGCGTGAACCCCTCTCCAGAGCATGGTAGATATTAAATCTCAAGGTTGCTCGACGTTAGCTATCTTTTACCTTTACTTCCTCTGTCAAGAACTTTACAGCCCAGTTTGTAGCAAAGATATTAATCATGCTTTCGTAAGCTCATGTGCACACACACACACACACACACACACACACACACACACACACACACACAAATAGATTTATAGGAATATGTTTTTGGCAGGTGGTGAGAACTCCAAGGTCAGAGCTTATTGATAGTCCCTCACAGGTATCATTTTTCCTTTTTCCAGTAATTTCTACCCTCCTAATAATTCTTAATTTTGCTTACTAATGCTGACACCCCGTAAACCCCTCCAGCAAATCTGTTGGCATTTGCAGCTCTGCGTCTCTTATGTTTATTTGTCTGTTTTTTATGCTCCCTGTCTGTCAGTGTGACTATCTTTTCTACTGTCTCTATCGGTCCTTCTCCCGGTCTAACATTCACTCTGCCTTTCTCTTTTTTGTTTACCTGCTAATCTGTCTCTCACTGTTTCTGACTTCCTGTAAACCTACTTGTCACTCTACTAGTCGGAAAGCCTTCCTCTACGTTACTTTTAATCTATTATTTGTGTCATTCTTTGTTCCTGAACTTCCCCTTTTTCTCTACCCATGTTCCTGTCTGTCATTTCTACCTTTTACTTGTTCTTGTCTCTCCCTGCTGCATTGTTTACACGCATTCATTTTTGCATCTGCACTTAAATCATGGGCCGCGAGGAAGAAAAAAGCTTTTATCTTATCTTTTGGAGCAATTAGCTGTCTTAAAAGCAGAATAAATAACAGTGTATCTACTCTATTGCCGACACCTTACCGCAGAGGTCGCTTTGCAGAGACCTCACTGTTTTAATAACCAGGACACATACCGTATATTCATATGGAAATAACCTAGAATCAATTATAATCCTCCACATGCCTGCACAGACATAAAGCACAAACAACCAGGAATAGCTTCTCATTTAGAGGAATGGATACCCACACACTCGCGCTTTTTCTTTCGCTTGCTGTCTCTTCCGTGCACACACTCGCACACCTAATCTGTGATGCGTCGATGCAGAACATTTTAAGATTAAACACTAATGCGGAATCAATGCATATGTTTGACCTGTTATAAACAGCATGAAAAAGCGATTAGCCGAAGGACTGGGCCTAATCGGGTGCGTAATCAAAAGCAACACTATAAAAGCATGGGAGCAGCAGACTTTTACCCCCCACCTCCACCTCTCTCTGCGGGAAAGAGCTTTTTAAACACATGCTCTGTGGGGAGAGGGATCAAAAAAATTGCATACTGGCTTAAACCTCCATTAGGGAATATTATGGTTTGATGGACTGTGGAGATGTAAACCGACATACACACAGCAACTGCGGATAACTACAGTCATGATGCAAAGGCTTAATGGGAAAGTGGACATTAAGTGGTTATCATTTCTATCGTGGAGTCATGGAGATAGCAAGGTACTATAGGTACGTTAAGGAGGAAGCTCCCCACGTTGTAATATTACCCAATTATGTTTCGGAGCAGAGTGGCACGTTCCTGTAATCAGCTAGTATTTATTTCAAAAAAAGGAAAAGATGTACCCTACAAATGGTAATTTTACAGATAATAAATCCATAAATAATAATAAAAAGCTTTGTTTGGGTCAGATCGTAACAAAAAAAACATTATACTTTTAACAAGGTATATGTGTACAGTTCACCTTTGCTTTGGTATCTTTGATTTGTCCATACACCTATTGACTGTACCACTCTTCAAACCCCCACCCCCCTGATTTGTGTTGAATTAGGTCATTACCAACTCCCATTTTAGACTGAACCCCTGTGTTTGACCTGTGCTCTGCAATGTTAAGTGGGAACCATTTAAACGCACAGCCTGATGATCCCTGTGTCGAGCCGTTTAAGATTCACACAGTTGGCCTACGAGTCTTGGTGTAATAAAGGCAATATCATTGGAGGAGGCGATGCTTGAGTGGAGATAAGTATCTCATCATCGGCCACTAACTGTATTGTTTAATCTGTAAGCATGCTCCAGTTTCCCTTCGCTCCCACATGCAGCTCACCTCTCCTAACAGTGGTGTTTCTCCGTCTGGTTCAGTGATCCAGGCCTTCTTCACATTCCCGCGGTCAAGGGACTCATACGGAGCACCCCCTACCCTCTTACTGGTAGCCACTGCAGGGTCCTGGGGGCAGAGAAATGCACTCATAAGAATATAACAAATACACAAATGATATTTCAAATAACTGCATATGTTGTATTGAATAGCATTAATTAGCAGTATAGCCCATAAGTACAATGGTTCATTAATGACTTAGCCAATTTGGGGTTATTGAGGATGCTGACATTTTCAGGATCCATAATGGAAGTTCAAACCACAAATTGTCCATATTTCAACTCCCAGTGGGTAGACTTTGAGGATTTTTTGTCCATTTTCAAGATTAAGAGGATGCTGGATCGATTGGATTGGACTGTATCGGTATCTATTGTAAGGTTAATATTGGGTTCAAAGTTGTAGGATATTGCTTCCCACAATCCTCCAAACAATGCAGAACATGAACCAATACACTCTGAGTTCAAACTTGGATATTTGAGGTAACAAAGGCAAGTAAACCAAATTAAATATTATGACTATGGCCAAATAATATGCTCCAAAAAGGGAGACAAAAAAACCATATGATAGAAACTCTGTGTGTTCAATGGTAGGTGTTGCTCTTAAGTAACGGCATCATATTGTTGCAGTGTTCTGGTGTTTGTGTCAGAAACAATAAAACCTAAATTGAATGTAGTTTTTGAACTCTCCCTGTGAAGGCAGATCATTAACAGAGTCAGTGATTTGAGATAGACTTTACTTTCAGACAGCGAGAACAAAAAAAGCATCTGTCATGCTTCATTACAGCTGGAGTGTACCAATCTGACATCAGCTAACATTTCACCGATAACAAAAGAATACCATCGAACAATCAACAACAAAGAAATGCAAGGTAAATTGTTGTTTTCTAGTGGGATGTTTAAGAGGTTACATTATCTCTTACAATGAAGTGTTTCTTACCAGGATGAGGATGTATCTCTGTCCCTTCTCATGAAGGTAGTCGGCGAACTGAGGCAAGTCTTTGAAATTGACTTTGTCGTAAGTGAAATCTTTCTTTTCCTCCATGTAGTCGATGTCAGTGTACTGAATGTCCTGTATGGGTATAAAACAAAATAATGTATGGGCGCCTCAGTTACACTCAACATGCAATAACTATTTTATATGCAGTTCATTAAAAAAAAACTTTGAAAGTCTTGCTTTGAAATAATGTTTTGGAATGGATACCTTGATGAGTTTACTTCAAATAGGTTGGATGTCATTAGATATTCAAAGCTTAATTGGAAATGCTAAGTTAACGGCATGGCTGCTACGTATTAAAATAACATTTGCATATCGCATTGATTTAATGAATGAAAAATTACTCTTAATGCCATTTAAAGGTAGCCAGTCATGCCTCCACTCCTCTGCATAACTGGAACACATCCACTCAAAATTCAGCACCTTTCATTTGATTTCGTTATACAGTATTTTCCCCATTTCCTGCCTAAAACGACACTTTGAAGCAAGCCAAGGCTATATAAAAACAAGTTTTATTGCGAGCTTGACTGACCTGCCTTTGCTATATTTGAGAGACCTGATGTGAGTGCTAACTCGGATAATGTGCCACTAAACCTTGGGAGGACAATGGGAGTGTTAGCACATCCTTTTTTCTTTTTTTTTTTACTGTGCATGGGACTTAATGCTTGCTCCCTGTCTGTCTGTTGTCTGCCAAAATCTACTTCACATCGATAGAGCAGATGGTCGGGAAGGCTCTGCCAGATCCTTCCTCTAATGGTAATCAGCTCCAGACATATTAGGGAGAATGTGATAATGCCCTCTGTGGTCTATCTAATGGTTATCAAATATGTCCCTGAGTACAGCAGGAGAGGAAGCAGCTGCATCTTAATGTCTTCGGGTTATGAAAGAGAGATAAGAGATTATCGGACTGAAACATTGAGATAGGTTAGTAATATGTTTGCATTTAATCTTTGAATAAGACAAGGGTTCAAAGCGCGTCCTTCATCAGCACAGTCTTTGCTGACTCATGATACAGTTGAAGTGTTTTATGGGGACATATAAAGATTCAGATTGGGAGTTTACCTTGGTTATTAAGAAAGGGAAAAGTACATCAAACATTTGCTGCTCTGTGTAGATGGGACTTCTTACAGTTATTCCCAGGCGAAGATAAGCAGCAAGGCTCCTTCCCAAGAAAATGTCAACCAGAACTGGTATTTATCAAACGTCTCAGAAGGGAAGAAGTGTCGGGAGTAGTTTGAGCATTCAGATCACGATGGATGAGATAATAAAAGGATCTTGCTCAATTGATCTTTGATCAGCGCTAACATTCAGTGATGCTTGAAAAATAGTTGTCCTGGGATTGAACCTATATAGCCCAGTAGACTCTCCAGTATTTGACAGAAAGCTGGATTACCCCGTCTAGGCTAAAGGCCATCGCTATCACTCTGACTGTCTCACAAACTCCTGCTTCCACCTTCACGTCACGTCTCTGCAGATAGTGTAGCGGTTAGGGCTCTTGCCTCTGGAACCACACAGTAGTGCATGAGTGGTTCAACTTTAACAAGGGGTGCGCAAGGTGAATTATCGATTTCCTTCACTTTCCCCAAACCAAAAAAGCTCTACAGCTGTGGAAGGAGCTGAATAAACCCTCTGCTGCAAGTATTATGCATTGTCACAGCATGACTTCAGACAGTGTTTGAAATGCATATTCGAGCAAACCTCTTTGAAAATATCTCCCACAACATTTGACACCTGAGGTTAAATTGAAAGAACTGCCTCTGTTTTGTCAGCAATTTACATTCCTTGATCTGCAAACACCAGACTGTTGTTGATTCATAATGATCTCATGCTTCTGTCTCTTTGGGTGGATTTTGTCACAGTTTCTCAGCAACGGATTTCCTATTTCTCTTTGTCTCAACATCAAAGCGGTGTGAATGGACCGGAGAACTTGAACCCCCACCTTTCACCCGGTCTGATATGATTGTATTGTTCATTTTGATTGTGATAATAAAACACTGCGCAAACAAAATGTCACAGGAATGGAACTGCATAAGCTTTTCCGCAGAGAGCTGAGAGATAGATTGAGAAAGTGGAGAAGTTTGTTAAAGTAGGGCGTCATCAATTAACAGCAAATTATATTTAGCCGTTAGGAGGCGCTGTAACTTTGACTCGATGTGTAAACGTGCTTGGCATAAATCAGTTTCATGACGAAAAGGACACAAAGCCAGGGCATGGTCCTTTCATCAAAACGTACGATTTTTAATATTTGAATCCTCAAGGCCTCAAGATGGTCCTGACTAAATTTGAAGATGATCGGACTAAATCTGTAGGAAGAGTTTGTTAAAATATGGGACGTGCAAAAGCCAAAAATTGCCTAAAAAAATAAAGGTGGGGCCTTGGACTTTTTCATTCTCAAGTCCGACTCCTTTATCAAAACTCTATTTACAGCACTTCCTGAACATGTGCAAACTTTAATGAGTTTTCAGTTTCAGCAAGCAACTCAAATATGCATTCAAATGGTTAAAATATTTATAAGGATAATACAAATCCGACCAGTTTTAATAGGTCCTCCACTCCCTAATTATAAAATAACAGACTGCAGAGGCAGCAATAGACATACAGATTCTATTCTATATATATAAAGGACAATCTGTATAGATATTGTATAGATATAGTTAGCCTAAAAGAAACAGAAAAAGGAAGGAAAAGCAAAACAGGATCTTACATATGGGATGCCTACAGCACGGTTCCTCTCCACTGTGTCTTTGACCTCCTTCATGCTGCCGTAGTTCCAACGAGAAAGCTGGAAACCCAGGGACCAGTAGGGTGGAATGACCGGCCTGCCAATGAGCTAAAACAACATCGGACATATTGTTAATGCAATTAATGTGCCAGGGCTACTCACACACCACTTTTGCGCACAGAACACCTTATATATACCTGCTTATGTAATAAATTCCTTCTGAAAGAGTATGTATTTGTGCCTCACCTCAACAAACTCCTGCACCACTTGTTCTGGCGTGTCTCCAAAGAGGATGTAGAAGTCAAGGACCCCTCCGATCGTCCTGTAGGTCACAGCAGGAGCTGGTTGCAAAGTCACCTCTGAAGAAAAAGGTGGACAAGCATGATAAAATGCCCTTTCAAACTATTCAGAACCAGCAATGACTGTATTTTGAGGAATAGCTGTTGTTGTGCAGACATGAAACAAGAAGATGTGTATCAGTCAAGACAATCCACGAGAGAGGCAGAAGAAACACAAAGCTTTTTACATCAAGAGGCTATAGACACGAGCAAGAGGGACATGCCAGCAGGCATTCCCATTGCTTTCAGTCATCTCCTTCATGGAATAAAAGAGCCATGCAATATTCTCTTTGATTTGTCAGCACAATTTTTTGATTGAGGCAACAGTAGATCCATTTGGGTTATGGGGATGAAGGGTGCCATGAAATGTGCCCTTGAACCATTTTGAAAGAGCTTGCTTGTTGTACTATTTAAGGTGCCTCTGTAATTGTGTGTATTTTGTGTTTCTCTTCACCCATAGCATTGCTGTTCATGAGAAAGACCCCAAATGACTTTCCGCTCCCATCTTCCAGACAGAGGAAGAAGGGGTAGTGTCCGTAGAGGTTGTGTGTTCCCTGCGGGGAAGGCAAAGAGACAGAGGGATGAGGGGAGAGGTGTGAGGCACGTGGGAGATGTATCGAAGCTGAGGCACGTTGGAACATTACTGACTAATCAGCTTACAATGCATTCAATTAGAAGCCCTTTGGGGAGGAAAGCACACATGTTGGGAGCAAATGTAAACATGAGACTTCAACACATGCACACACACTCACATCTATACATACGAAAGAGGATAAGGGACACGTGTGCTTATTATTATTATTTTTTAATCTGAGATAACATTTAGAATTCTCAGAAATAAACAATTATGACTTTTTTTTCCAAAAAATCTCAAAAAAGTCAAAAGTCTGACATTTTTTTCTGGAAATCTCAGAACAATTACTGTGATTAAATTCAGAAGTCTGAGAAAAAAAAATGATGCAAACTTTTTTGCTGAACATCTCGGAATTTTGAGGAAACTATTGACAATACCAATAATCTGTTAAAAAAACAACACTTTTGGTCAATTCTCAAACGAAACTTCAGACAGCCCTAATCCTTCTCTGTACATACACACACAACACTTAAGTAAGCTTGTCAACTGTAAGCCCCTCAGCACACAATAAGTTCAGAAGTTATTATAAAAACACAACAAGCAAACACACACACACACACACACACACACACACACACACACACACACACACACACACACACACACTGCACGCTTCTCAAATAAGTTTAATAAAAATCATTCTTGAGTCTGGCCATGGTATTTTAATCCGTTTGAAAGGTTTTTGAACATTTTTGTGACAGGCCACTCTCACAATTGACACCAATGCACACATCCCATTCACACACTTGACCCCCAATGATTAAAGCCTCCTCTGGCGAAAATTGGCCGCCAAACTGTGGGAAATGTTGTTATCGTCATAAAAAGGTCTGTTATTTTGAACCTTTTTTAAAGCTATACTGGTACCAACTACACACAATAAGATATATGAATGTATGTGTGTGTAAGCAGAAATATGATTGACTGATCTCTTATCTTGCACTGTGTGTGTGTGTGTGTGTGTGTGTGTGTGTGTGTGTGTGTGTGTGTGTGTGTGTGTGTGTGTGTGCGTGCGTGCGTGCGTGCGTGCGTGCGTGCGTGCGTGCGTGCGTGCGTGCACTCCTCACCCCATTAGGGAAAGCATCTCTGGTGAAGATGGGCCAGGTTCTCCAGCTTGTGTCATGGCGAAATTGTTTATGCACATGTTCTCCCAGGCCGTAGATATTATGGGATGGAAGCTTAGCAGAGATCTGTAAATACTGATCCGCAAACACCAGCGGAGCCATCGTAGTGTCAAACCTGAAAGAAGAGAAACAGGGGACAAAAACAATGGGTCACCACTGGGAAGTGAGAAGATAGGGCAAAAGGACACACACAGAGAGAGCGAGAGAGAGGTGAGAAAGAAAATGTGAGAGACGAGACGAGAAAAAGAAGTGAGATACAGGGAGAAGAGGGAATGGGAACTAGACATGTGGAGGAGTTGAGTTGTAGAAGGAAAAAAAGCAAGGCGAGGACAGACCATACCATCAAGCTCTAATAAGCCCTCTGGGTAGCTTTTCTGTTGCCTTCAAAACAAGACATACACTGGTAGAGGAACTACAGAGCGTCCTCTATACAGCTGCTAAAGCAAGATACACAATGAACAAGTAAAGTTTATAAATGCAGTCAAAAATACACTTACACATCACTGAAACATCAATATAGACTGACATAAAGAAAGGAATTATGATATTTGTATCTTTTTGAGATCCTTTCTATGGTCTAGAACTTTTTTTGCCAAATGAAAAAACTAAAGTGCTCAAACTGAAATGTTTGATGTGATCAAGACATGAAAAGCCCCACAGCTTTCAGCAGCTTTTCCTTCCCTGTAGTGTGTTATGTAGGTTTTAATGCATGTAAATGGTGTGCAAAGGCTAAAATCCAGAAGTGTCTCTCTCCCCCCATGCATGAAACGCCTCCAGTGGACTCCTTTGTTTACTTCTGTAAAGGCAATGTGAGCTCCAACGCAAAGTGCGTGATAGGCTAAGGGGCGGGACATCTCCAAGCAGTGTACCAATCACAACAGAGTCGGCCAGCTAACCAATCAGAGCAGACTGGGCTCTGGACAGAGGGTGAAAAGAGGTGCTGCAGCACAGGCAGGATGAGAAAAATAAAGAGATTTTTGAACATTAAAGCATGGAGACATGTCCCAGAGGAGACACTAAATACATAAATGAGTATGTAATGGAAAAATCATACTGCAAACTACGTTCAGAGTAGATGTCATTCAGAAGTTAAATCACAATAAGTGCCCTAGTGTTAAAAAATATAAAACAAGCAGAGCTGTAGAATATTTGATTCACAGTTTTGATTCTCTCTCACGGTCTCCAGACACTCACCTTATAGAATTGATCAAATAAGTTCAGATTGGCATTGATTCTTTGTTTCATTTGTCACAATTATGTCAGAGATCCCCTCCAGTGGTTTAGGAGCAACATCTTATTGTCATGCATTATTTTCCACGTCATGATTTAACACCTCACCATGTTACATGTTTGTTTAACATATTATGTTCATGTCGCACATCTGTGTTTAGCCCTGTGTGACACCGCAGTGATCAATTACCCCTCAGAGCTGTGTACACACAGTCACACACTTCATACTAAACACCTAAAGACTTTAAACCGTGTTGGAGATGCTGTATGTCAATTATTGGAAAAAAAGGGGCTAGTGAAATGGAATCACATTTCCTTTGCAGGGATGTGACGGAGAAGTTATTACCTTTACACACTATTGGTGTTTGTCACAGTTGCTGATTGCAATTTATAGCATACTACCAAATTCCAAAGGACACCCATATATCTTTAGTCTAGATAGCTCAGTCATTTATGAAGGTGGCAGCCACATCTTCCCTTTGAAACTTTTTACTGACAGTTACACTTTGTCCACACATGATCCAACATGTAGGGGTGACAGTGCTCTTCCCATGTATTTTCATTATATATTTATTAAAAAAAGGTAAATATCTGGAGATTTAACAATAAAATAAAATGTTTCCTATGTTGTTATACCTCAAACGTCAGCCCGTCTCACTTAATGAGGTATGAAGCAGCATTATCTTTCTCAACACGGCGCATGACCTTCAACCAAGGAGATTCCTTTGCAGATTATCAGCTATTAAATAGTTAATTACTCTAAGGTCTTGTGGTTACAGCGCCACACGTTATGTGAATCATTAACAATCAGTTCATTTTCTGGTGCATTCAGGTGATGGCTCAGAACTTGTAAAGTATTTTTTTAAGGATTATACTTCATTTATTCAAAAAGACTGAACTGTGTGACCTTATGAATCCACACTTTGCTGTAAGTTGTGTGCTCTTTCCGTATGGGCACTTCTTATAGTTGTTGAACAATATTGCATTAACTTGTTAACTTTTTATAACTGTTTGATAATGAAAATCACATGAGCAGCAAATGGCCTCTAAAAGGTCTATAAAGTATAATATTAACACGGTTTATATATTTTGATTTGATAACAGACGTCATTATATTTGAGTCTACTAGGTTTTACTATTTCCAGGTATCAAATAGCGTGAGTGTTTGTTCTCACGGTGTCATTATACTCGTATAACCTTCATATAATACTCTTTGAACCTTCAGATGAAAGTTTGGGCATTTTTCTTTTTGTAATAAAAACTACTTGTGAAGAGACGCATTGACCGAACGACAAAAGAGCTCTCACTGTCATCTTTAACAAGTCCTTAAATATATTTTCTAAGCAGATCCAAACCTTCAAGATATATAATATGCTAATTTTCTGCTTTAATGTTCAAAACGCTGCAGCTCCTCTTTTCACCCTCCGTCTGAAATCAGAGCCCAGTCTGCTCTGATTGGTTAGCTGGCCGGCTCTGATTTGATTGGTCAACAGCTTAGAGATGTTTTGCCACTAGTCTTACTACACAATGTGTTGGAGTGCTATCCAATAGAAGCACGAGTGTTACATAGTGATGTCATTATGTTCCAGAAGGTGTCCAATGGAGAAGTTTCAGGGGGGATCGTTTGTGAGAGAAACTCCCTCTGGGGTTTACTTTGGGATTTTAGCCTCTGCAAACCATTTACGTACACAAAAAACTTTATAGCACTACAGGAAAGGGAAAACCCCCAAAAGCATAATAGGGCCCCTTTAATATTACCTTTATGGCCTGCTGCACTAACGTGTCTACCATGCTCCTTCACTGTCCACATGACAAACAACGTGATATTGTGGTTTTCCGTCCCTGTCCAACACAAATGCACATTAAACACACACACACATTGTAAGCACTCACAGGACTTTGTTGTTCTCCTTCCTGCGCACAACAAGGCCAAAGGGTTTGCTCGTCATCTCCAGTGTGTTGCTGATGGGGCTGGAGGGCTCACTGGTGAGGCTGCTGATGTGCTCATGAGGGACTTCAAACCTCTTGTTTTGGGCATCAGAGATCTGAGCAGAGAGAGGAGAGACATGCCCGTACAGGCAATGTGAGCGTGGCCTCGTACATCACGGTCATGTTCGTTCTTTGCTGCACACGTCACAGTTTGTGTCCTCTTTTGTTCTGTACAGCAGTCGCGTTAAACGTGCTTTGATGAAAAATACTTTTGAACTTGATTTGACTGGACTAGATTTATCTCACAACTTCCTCTGTTGTTGTCTGAATGTGTATGAGTGTGTGGATGAAAGTGAGTGTGAATATGAGTGCGAGAAAGAAGGTGTGTAACGTAGATGGTGTTTGTCAGCGTGTAGGCCTACCTTAAAATGGAGTCGGTTGTTTGTCTGCATCTCTGCGTGAAAAGACAGCTCTGGAATATCAGCCCCAAACAAAGAAGGAGAAGCCATTCTCTTCAGACGGGCATTCATTACTGCGAAATGAGAATCAAAAAGGAGGGTCAAAGTTTGAGTAGACTTCAAAACAATATGAATTTAAGGATGTATCCCATTTAAGTGCTTAATCACCGAGAATAATGTTATTTATTTTTCAAAGAGTACAAAAACACGATTTCAGGGAAGTGAAATTATTCACTTTCTTGAATAAGCTTGGAAAATAAATCGATACCATCTTTAAAGTGAGAGAGAAAGATGCTACTGCTAGAAGAGGATTAGCTTAGTTTAGCAAATAGGAAACCGGCTTGCCATCTCTCTACGAAGGTAATAGGGCAAGCCTAACAAAGCCCACTAATGGAGTGGTCAACGAATGAATACCTGGAAAGGGGTGAGCATTTCAGCACTTCCGGTTCCCTCGCCTCAAATTCAACTATTTTTGATTGTGATTTTAATTAGATTCCCAAAGAACAAAAAGCTATGTAATGTAGTTAATTTAGAGCAGTGGGTCGCAGATATGCAAGTGGAAGAAAAAAAAAAGAGAAAAAAACAAAATCACGGGAAAAAGCATAGACTGTACAGTCTATGGGAAAAAGTCAAACCTTTATTTTGAAGGCCACTTTTATTTTGAAGGCTGAAATGTCTAATGCTGCGCGTGCAGTAGCAGTTTGACTGGAAATGTCGGAGACCAGAAACAGTTTTGAAAACTGCTTTCACGTACGGTAGTGATCCAGGATTGGCTCCAAATATGTCTTTTTATGTTGTGCTATATATATATGCATATGCCGTGGTTCATAACTTTGGGTCGTGATTTATTGACGAAGGAAAAAGTGGGTCCAGAGACTTGACCACTGATTTGGAGCTTTCAGAAAGGTATTTACTTTAAGTGATTGTCTTAATTTATGAGGTTATTCTAGTGAACGAAAGTGAATATATCATAAATGTGTGTCTGCCACAGGACTTTTTTTCCACAATATTCCAAAATCCCATAGTAAGTCGAGGGAGCCCTTGCTATGCTAGCTTCCGGGTCAGCCTGAAAAAATACATCATCCCAGCACCACTCTATTAGCATGTTTATATTGTGTTAGCACCTAAAAGATAACACCCAAGACGAATGGTGGATTTATTGCGTGTTACACACTGCTGGTTGACTTGCGAGTACACATGTCCAAAAAAGTCTATTTCCTATTAAAGATGAAAAGCAGGTGGTCTGTTAAACGATCACAATGTGCCCCACTGATATCTGGAAGCTCTAAAGAGTAAATGTTGGATGAGCTGTGCACTCACTGCATTAGTTACATAGACAACATAGTGCATTGGAATAAAAAAGTACAACATTTAATCGCAACATGACAAATATGTATTCACTACAATGATAAGTGAACTGCAACAATAAAGCAAACTGCATCAGTCTAAGTACTACACATAAAACTCAGCACTGGGATGGGAATGCATTTGAAGGCAGATGTATTCCCAGGTTATGTATTTGCCCGGATGTTCAAAGGGTGCAATATGCTTACAGAGTCCACAGCTGCCTCTGAGGTAAACGTGGGTAATTTGCATAGTGGCCTAGAGCGATACCAAAGCAGAATCGTGTTGAAGTATTTGAAGACAGTTTAAATAATATAGGGAGGGCTTTTCATTTTTCTGTGATGGTTAAAGTCCCTCTTGAGTAACATTAAGCATATTTTTTAGAGAGAGCAAGAGATATTGTGTTCTTTAACTCTGGTTCAATGTCACCATTCTTTTAACATTTATATAAATATTGAAAGCGAATAGTGTTCTTATGCTATTCCAACAATGAGCTTGGATCCAGTGCAATTGAGACATGATACAAAGGTCCATTTTTTCTTATTTTTACACAATACATAAGCCACACAAGGCGGTGAAATCAAGCAGAAAATAGAAAAACCTGCATGCTGCAAAGTCAATCATGTTTCCTGGTATGCCATCCATGTTGAAGTTCACAGAGAAGCATGCCTTGGGGAAAGTCGGTTACTACGAGAGCCGGACAGATTGAAATAATGTGGAGCGGTTGGAATTAGAAAATAAGTTATATGAAAAAAACTATCCATCACTCAAAGACCGAGTGAGTGGCAGAGTAGGGTAGAAAGAGGGGAAACTAAATGTTACCGTAAGGATTCGGCTGCTCGGTGGATTCCACTGTGTATCCATGGTTGGTTGGGAAGAAACACCAGGGGACGTTCCTCTCGTCCAGGGGGCCCCAGCAGCATCCACGCTCCTCACACCGCAGCTGTTCCAGCAGGGAGGATGATGTTGTTATCATTATCATCACACACATTGCCTTTATTATTGGCATTACTGCTACCATAAACACCGCTGTCCTCATCATCATCATCATCATCATCATCATCATCATCATCATCATCATCATCATCATCATCACTGTCCCTGTTCTAATAACTATTATCACCAAGGTAGCCAAAAGCATACTACTATTTCAATTGTGAGTAAGAATTGAGTTGTAATATGGAATCTCCTATCTGTAGAGTGGAGCATTTTTTGGAAGCAAACAATGAAACAATGTCGTTGGAGATCGATGACCGGCGTCGATATATACTGTAGTTACATTGAAAGCTGTTATGTCTCGTCAAATCTGTTAGTTATGTTTATTCATCATGTCTGTCATTTCATGTTTAATCTACTATTTATGTCATACCAAGTGAGGTGTTCATGTATTCACGTCATGTCATGTCTAGTCAAGCCCCTGTGTTTCATGTTGTGTCTCGTTTTCCATTTCCTGTTTTATTTTGTACTTACCTTGTTTCTCATTGCAGGCCCTGTTACTCTCTGTCTTTGTGTGTTTTCCCGCCATTGTCAGCGTCTGCCCCGCCCCTGATTGTTGTCACCTGTTGCCCTCGTGTTTCTGCCTCCCCTCCCCAGCTGTGGCTCGTGTCGTGATTAGTGTCTTTGTATTTAGTCCTGCTTTCCCTTGTGTTCTCTGTCAGTTCGTTGTCGTCTTTCATGTATCAAGTCAAGCGTTTTTCATGTCTTGGATTTCCCTATCGTCTTCATGCGTTCAAGTCAAGTGTTTTTCATGTCCTGGATTTTTCCTAACTTTGTATTTTTGTAAAACAGCTTTGGAATAAAGCTCGCCTTTTGTTTGTACCCATACCTGCCTCCCTTTGTTGCTGCACTTGGGTCCTATTTCCCCAAACCCTGACAAAAGCAATAAGGGATAGATGTCCTGAAGGCAACAGGCTAACATTGAAACTGGAATTTCTTGTCTTGTCATTGTTTTATATTGTATTGCAGCAATCTACAGTCACTAATTTGACTTTTGACTTTACAACTGTTTACTTTGGAGATTGATGTTAGCCTCATTAGCATCATAATTCTGCTATCATGAAGTGTTACAACTGCAGTAAACTGTCCTCTGAACTTTGGATATTGTTTTTATTTGGCGTGCCTCCAGGACACAGCAGCTTTAAGACATGATAAAACATATTTTCGGCTTGGCGCCAATTCGTTGTTTTACTGGAGGGGCAATCATTTCGCAAGACAGTGACGTAGCATTGCTCTAATCTATAAACAACTTAAATCCTGGTCATACGACTTCACGTCACTGCCGCTATCATAAAGGCTTTTTTTCACTTTTTTTTTAGCAACCACCGTTTTAAGAAATGTAAAAGCTTCAAACATTTATTAGTGGGGTATTTATTGACCTATTTTATGTCCAATTACAAAACGTGAAAATCTCGTTAGCTTGTGCTAACCCCAGATCTTATTCCAGGTATATATCCCCAAAAACCAGCCTTCGAAACGAAAGATGCAATGCTAACTAATTTCCTGGTTGAGGTCTCATTCCTGCAGCACATCTGGTTGAAGGTCCTGGAAATAACCTTGATAAACATTAATGTGAAAAAATAGAGACTCATACCTTGGAGGCTCCAGCATCAGGGAAGCAGTCTACTCTTTCAGCCAGAGGAATGTTAGGACACTGAGGGATGAATGCTTCAGTAGATTCTGCCAAAAGAGGAAATGTATACTTAAAACTGAAAATTACAGTGAAAGCCCAATCTTACACCAGTGAATAGACTGCATACTAATATGAGATTTATACTTTATATTATAGTTATTTATTTTTCAGTTTTCAATGATAGTTACCTGGGAATATCAAGGTGGATAAAAATGTTCAAATGATGCTAAAGGACCCTAACAGGCTTGCTCGCTTTACAACGCTTTTGCTCATTTCCACGTTAATGTTTGTAGTTTGTGCCTCTACTGCGACATGTTTACATGCTTTAATGTTCAAACTAGAGCCCAGTGTGCTCTGATTGGTTAGCTGACCAGCTTTGTTATGATTGGTCATCTGCTTACAGTTGTACCCCACTTAGAGAAACTCCCTCTTGAGGGAACTTCGGGATTTTAGCCTTTGCAGACCCTTTTCATGCACAAATACCCTTAAAACAAACTACATGAAAGGGGAACCCCCCAAAAGCCTAAGAGGGCCTCTTTAGCAGCTTCAGAAAAATGTGGTCAAGTTTAATGAAGATTTACTTCCCACCTTTATTTTGGTTAAGTATGCGTTTGCACGGTCACCTACCATCTTTAACGAATCCACCTTCTCCGGTGAAGAACAGAATTATGAGAGCGATGGCTGCCACACTCACAAGTGAAAACATGACCATTAATGTCACCTCCAAACCAGAGAACCGCCTTCTCCCCATCTGACACACACAAACACACACATAAACAGAGAGAGTGATTACAAAGGCCAACATCATTAACACCCCATAATGACACCCGGTTTACTTAAGGCAAGGTCTCAAAGGTCTCAGAAAACGTCCCCGCTTAATTAGGCCCATTGGCTAGATACACACGCACCAAACTATAGTAAACAGACATATTTTCCTTGTGTTAACCTTGGACTCAGAGAAGTCTTTCTGAAGTTAAAAAATAAACTAGAAAAATAGCAAGACTGTTCAGAAAGAGAAACAGGGAGTCGTACAGAACTACCAGGCCAGTCTTTGCAAAGGCACCGCTCATATCACTCAAGCAATTAGGCTTCGCTCCAATGTACTCTTGGAGACAAAAACAAGGTGAATGTCTTCATGTGTGTGTCTATTTGGGTGAAGGAGAGGCTTATAGCCATCCTGGTAAATGTGCTGTGAAGAGCAGGCGAGGGCAAAGAGAGAGATGGAGAGTCAAACGTGTGCATGCCCCCCTGCACACCATAAAGAAGCCCGGAGAATCACCTGCAAATGTAACACTGAGCAAACACATCCACAAACCTTTTTGGCCTCTCTCTTTCTCCATTTAGCTTGCACTAAGAGCCTAAAAATAGCTTATATCCATAACGGCATATCATTTTAGTTCTCCAGACACACAGAGATTCTGATATGGGCACTTGCACACACACTTTAAAAACACCCAGGCACTTTATGGCTGAACTGTTGAGGTTCCCACGAGTGCAGGCGGTTTAAAATGGTATCTGATATTTCATCTGAACTTTCGCTGAGCGCATTTAGATACGTTGAGACATGTCTCTCTAAAAGTTAATGTCAGCCCAAGAGGAGGTTTGTCACCTGCAATTAGGTTCAACACCGGCATAGAGGAACTTGGATCAGTGCAGGGGACTTCTGAATAACAAAGTCTGTCCACGCATCAGTATTCAAAGCCCTTCTTTAGACATCTGCTCCTCAGGGCTACACTGCAATTACCAGCGGGTTATTTACTCTGCAAGCAAAGTGCTATACATAACCGACATTATCGTTAACAAACTTGGTCACAATCTGTCAACAGTAATGCAGTTAGAGCTGCATAATACAAACATCTGCAAGCTATAGGAAGTAGGACGAAAGTTTAAGTCTAGGATTTTTTTTTCTGAATACAATAGATTTTTAACTTTTCACAACAATAATGCATTAACTTTAAAGCTATTACAACAGAATCCCATTAGCATCACATTCGTCTTGTATCATGAACACATCTTTAAACTCTAATACCAAATTGGTTTTATTTCAATTTCAACAGGTAGGTTGTTTGCAGCTGCAGCCTTACCTTGGCTCTCACCACAGTTCAGGGCAAAGTGCTTCTGAGTTCAAGTGCGATAGCGCCTTATGTACGGGAAGTATTGTTGGGCTCACCTCTCCTTCAGTGTGTGTGTGTGTGTGTGTGTGTGTCTCACACACACACACACACGCACACACACACACACACACACACACACACACACACACACACACACACACACACACACAATTGGCAGTATTTATGTCAGTGTTTTTCAGTAAAACAAGCTTTAGAAACATTAGAATCTTTACAATATATTGCAAATCAATCCAATTTTATCAAAGCCTAGAATTATTTTTTGTATTTTATGTGTGTATTTTTATATGTTTATATTTTTATATATTATTTTGTTTATATTTTATATATTTAATGAAAAACCTTGAAATATCCATACAATATTACTTATAATATATTAGTAATCAATCCAAATCATTTTTTGTTTTCATGATACTGGTTTCCCCAGGTCTATCGTTATATGTGGCGGGCATCAGGCATGGTACCCTCACACGTTCATCAGTGGGGTTCATATGCTAAGTGATGTTGAGAGGCATGCTGGGCAGATGTTGCAAATGTGTAAATGCATTCGTTTCTCGAGTATGGACACATAATCATTACTCCTTCCAACTGTCAGTAGGCGGTTCATGGAAAGAGTGATTTACCGTCAGATTGTATGCAAACATTCCTGGTCTATTTACTCTGACATTGACGTAATGATAGGTTAAGATAGTGATTGTTCTTTACCATTAAAGCACCAAGGAAAAAACAGCTGCAGCCCACTGACCACAAGATCAAACACAAGGAGTATCGGACCTTTGCATATTTTTGAAACCCTATCAGTTTAACCACTGACCGATCTCTATCTGTGAAGGAGTGGCGTGAGTAAGAGGTGGTTAAACCTTTGTCCCACTTGTCAATCAATTCTCATGCAGGAGTTTTATTATGGACAGGTGTTAGCTTACAATAGCTTAACTGCAAAGTGCATAGGTTATTCTTCTTCTGGCATTTTTACACCATCTTTGTCTTGTAACAATGCCTCAAAGGCTTTCTGGGGTGAAGACAGATAACTGCTGCCTCTGCTGTGACATTAACCCAATGCCACAATCATCATTACGTAGCAAGTCAGCCGTAAAGATCAACAATGCTAGCCTCCTCTCTGGCCTTTACACATGTGGAAGACGTTGGGAACATGGATGTGTGAAGACAACTGGATACAGCGTTGGAGGCACGTCTGCGTTCATTCCTGGGAAAGTTGCTCAGTGGCGCATGAAACCAAAGTACAAAAATACCCAGATTTTCCAGATTGAGCCCATAAAGCATGCATAGTATTGCTTTCCTTCCTATGGACTCCGTCGGAGCGAGGAAATAACACTGGATTTAGTTTTAAGAGCATTTTTAGGACCTTATGATTTAAGCAGTTTTATAAAATGGCAAGTTTCAGTTCCCTAGTCAAACATCACATTTGATGGGAAACAGGCTCTATATTTTTGCCAGGAATTGGCTTATGAACAAGTTGTCATGAGAGTAAAGTTAGATACTCAAAGTGCCCCAAAGAGATGCTCTATGAAGCCATCAAAGTCCGAACTTATGAAACTCCACACTGTCTGTGAAATACATTTTCTGGATAGAAAGGAATGTAAAGCTCTGGTATAAATGGTGCATGTTCTCTTTGGCCAGACATCCAGATACACTCTTTGGTTTGGTGATGTCATCAGTATATGTCATTCCACTAAATAAAATGCAGAGGATCAGCTAAATGAGCTATTCACTATCTAGGGACCCAATTATCTGCTCTTCCAACAAACAGCTTGATTGCCATAGACGATTGAAGACGCCAAGATGAGCTCCGAGTGTGTGTGTGTGTGAGTATGTCCATGTAAATGAGACGCTAAAAGACAAAGGGCTTTCATATCTGTAATCATAATTTGGCTAAGAAACCTACAACGACTGTAGGAACGTCAGTAGCAATTGTTTGCTTTTGAACGTGCACGGGGCTACAAGCGTCCAAGTCCGTCTCTGGTCATTCTGCTCACTCCTTTCTCTCCCTACAAATCCAATTCCACTCTGCCACTGCCAATTTCAGGTGCTCTCCCTCCAGAATGCAGTGCAAGCCGATTTCAATAGAACAAACTGAAATTGGCAATTCACTCCCCCGTATCGATCCAGTCACTTTAAGACTAGGCACTCAACATTGAGAGCTGCCAACCAACCAAGATTATGTATGTGTGTTCATGTGTGTGTGTGTGTGTGTGTGTGTGTGTGTGTGTGTGTGTGTGTGTGTGTTTGTGTGTGTGTGTGTGTGTGTGTGTGTGTGTGTGCGCGCTTCTGTTTGTGAGCATGTGGGAATCCTCGCCAATATGCAAGTGAATCAATACCTGGATTGTTTACCTGAAATCAGAAAACAAGACTTTCTATACTGGTATCATTGGGACCTAAAGCACACGTGCTGCTATGGATTTGTTTTGTCGACTCTTGCAATGTTTTTAACATCTTAATGATCTTTTTTTTTACCATTGAATCACACAAAAAACACACTCAAGGTAAATACAAACTGTTTATGGTGTTTCCTATCCAGCCCATTTACTAAAAATATTGTTGGGCCAAATTAGGTCACATGATTGACACAGACGTTGTAGTACCACTGTTTGGCCACTAAGACAAAGAACTGTATTGTTTACCTGATATCAGAGTACTTTGTTCTCTGAGATCATTTAGACTCAAACTGCATGTGCTGCTCTGCATATTTATTTCACTATTTTGGGGGATTTTGTTACTTTTGCAATGTTTTTATCCTCTAAATTACCATTTTGTAACTCTCAAATTACAACAGTCAATATAATAACTGTGTAAGTCAATGGGTAAAAGTTTGGGCCTGATGTAATCACACGATTGACAGGAACGTTTTAGTACCACCAACACGTTCTTTACTGGTATTATTTAGACTAGAATGAACTGCTATCAATATTTATTGTTCTGTTTTTATGACGAATTTCAACTTTCTAACATCTAAATAACGTTTCTGTAACTCTCGAATCACACAAGACACTCTCAACTTAAATAAAAGTTACAAGTTCATATTGATTATTATCTGGCCTTGGCTGGCTAGTATTCTCTACAGTAAACTATTCATATTTAACCATATGTTCGCTCAGGTATACTGCACTCTTATATAATGCTTGAGAAAGGAGGCCATGCTGTAAACACAAAAAGTTGTTGCACTTCTACATTTATCCATCAAACCCTTCCACGGACTGGTACAAATGATAACCACGCTTTTACCCAGATGTGGAAACTCTCTCTCTGCTTGTCGGTCATGTATTATTAGAGTAGGTTTTGTAATAATTTGTTGCCGCAAATCAGTATTTTTTACCCTTGAATTGTTAAAGTGCGCATTAATCCCCCTTCTAGCACCCCTTCTAATTATTGGTGTCAATTTGTCTCAGAAGTTAAAGATTTGTTGAGTGTTATTGGGTAGCTGCTGTGTGGAGTGTAAAATTACTGATTTCATTTAGAATAATTATAGTTATTGAGTGGAATCCATTTGTTCATGCTGTCTCTGCACTCTCTTTTTCATACGGTTATAAATGGACATCGTTTCAACCCTTACTGTTTGCTCTTAGCTAGCTAGCTTTGGTCGTTAAATGCACACATGATGCAGAGTAAATACGGTGGAATTAAGCCATTCAACTGTACAGACGTAGATGATAAGCCACATTAAGTTTTAATTTAGATGATAGGTGACCTTTGTTAACTCATTATTTGTCTGTAAAATTTTTCGCTGCCATTTATTTTTGCCATTTTCCTTCTGTTTTGGGACTAATTAGTAAACATCGTATTGTCTTTTGACCTGATTGACAGACTAACTGAGATTTGATTTTGTAGTTACTGTAGATTGTGCTTCATGAAGTGTCGCATGAGGGTGTTAAAGCAGTCATTCTTACCAACATAACACACACTTTTTAATGTACTTTCTGCTCTTTAATGCCAGATAGGGAGTTGTTTCTTGCTCTGAGTTGGCAGTCTGAAGGACGCAGGTGTTTCAAAAGGCTCAACGTAAACCAGACTCAACATAAGCTCTCTTCATTCAGACTTTGCAGACTCTTGCTGTGAGCATGTTCTCTGTACTGACTCTTTTTCTGTAGAAAAGCTTATAAAAGCCCTATCATGCTTGTGGGGGTTCCTGTAGTGATACATAGGCTTGGTGAATGTTAACTGTCTCCAAAGGGTAAAACATCCCTTTGTTTCCTTCAGAGGGTGTTTCTCTCCCAAACACTCCCCCCACATTACGTTTTCAAGATGTTTCCACCACAGTGTAGTCTGTTGCATCCAAAGCTTTTCCAACCACCAGCCCACTCTGTTTGTCAAACATTTGGTGTCACTTAACTGTTACATCGTGATCATGAAAAGGCACCACTGCTCAGAGACCCTGTAGCATCGTCAGGCCTCGTTAATTAGAGCTAAAAAAAACAACAATCTGCTGATTCCACCGTGTTCTCTGTACTTTGTGTGTCTCCTACTCACATGAATGCATTTGCTTAACAAAACGTCAGTGGACCAATCACCACATCGTTCTGTTTCCAATAAACACTCTGGTGTTGTAGTACCTTCCCCTCAAACGTAACCCTAGTGATCAAGATCCAAGGAATCTGCAATTAGCGAGTTGTTTCCTTAAATGTAGGTCTGTGTCCTTAACAAGCATCTATGTTTTGATGGTAGCCTAATGGGGAGGGGATGTAATTACAGTCCAGGCAAACATGCTACTCGATACTCAGACAACACTAGCTGTAATTAACCCGCTGTCTTGGACTTTTATGTGAAAATGAGAGCTTGTTAGCGGTCTGTAGGGAGGCGAGAAGAAAGTGTAGAGGAAATCCTTACATATCAAACATTCGAATAATGACTGATGTGATTATGGGATCTGATTTGTGCCATAGTTTCTCTTATACTTATAACTTTACATTTAATTGAATATTCCACTTCTTGCACTCAGCTGTATATATTCATGTTTACTCTCTAAGGCTGGTGTATTCCTATTTTGTATTTTGAGATGTTTATATATTTTTAGAATTGTGTATTTCTACTCTTTTCATTTCTAATTATCGGCAATGTGTAGTTTTGTTTTATGCTGCTGCAATGCAACAATTTGTGGGATTGATAAACTACCTCTTATCTTATCTTATCTTATCTTATCTTATCTCACGGCATCACCCACACAGTATTTTGTAAATGTCAATATAACAATGAACTGTCCATGTTGATGAGGTCATTTAACCTCCTTGGAGACCAAGTCAGAAAGCAATTACTGGGGTGCAGGAATGAGTCCAAAACTCCCTGGAATGAGTTAGCACTTTACCACCTCCAGTTGCCTTGTCTCTGAATAATTCATTTTTTGTAAGCTGTACATAGATCTGTGGTTAATTCAAAATGACTAGATTTTCACATTTTGTTAAAACATCAGTATACTGTGTACCCAACTGGTGAATGTCTGAATCTTTTACAGTATGTGTGATAAAAATGGCAGTTGCTAACAAGCTACTAAATAAGACTGCTAAACATTAGCCACCTTTAGCTTAGCAGTGGTTTTGGGAAGCTTCTGCCAATTGCAATTACGCTTAAAAAATAACAAAGTGGTTTCATTTTGTTAAGATTATCCTGCTGAACAGAACACAAATGTTAAATTAACGAGTGTTTACCACAGAGCTTATTTTCCACACTATTCCAATGGAAAATTCCCATTAGCTTTTGATCAAGGGAGTCCTGGTAATGCTACCTTCTGGGTCGCCCTACAAAAATGCCTCATCACTGCACCACTCTATGTGTGTGTGTGTGTGTGTGTGTGTGTGTGTGTGTGTGTGTGTGTGTGTGTGTGTGTGTGTGTGTGTGTGTGTGTGTGTGTGTGTGTGTGTGTCTATCTGTTATATCACCAACGCAACCACTGCACAGCTCATAATATGCAGGTGGCCTATCTAAGTGTTCCCATTATGCAGTATTCCCCATAAGCACAGCACAGATGTTGGACCCCTATGGGGGAGTAACAGCGTTTTGAATGAAGAGGAAAATACACAAGCACAACTTTATAACACACCAAGTGTTTGCTGCATCATTTCTAAATGAAATGTCCTCCCTACCTGCTGCTGCGCTCTGCTTGGTTTGAACAGAACAGACACACGCAGGGTCACATGGGCATATTTACACACAGTCAAGCATAGGAAAAGTGCTAACAGCTGTCAGTGTTAAGCTGTGATCGCTGCTTTAAATGCACTTCATGGGCTAGACGTGGTGTAATGATTTACCACTCTGTGTTTGTTGTTATTCACATGCGGTGCAAAGCTCACCAGTCGCTACTATGTGTCGAAAGAAGGTCAAAGTGTGATTAATCCTCTGCGTTTTATGCCAGCGATGTTGTAAAACTCGGCAATGACCTTGTGAACTCCACAGAGCCCAGGGTTCAGCGGAGTATCACACAGGAACTAAGAAAAAAGGAGGAATATAACACTTCTCGTTCTCCTTTCATGTGTTTAAGGACTCACATTTACTGCTGATGATAAGCTTCTCACGTTCTGTGAAGTATCAATATTTCATATCTGTGTGCTGAGCAGAAGAGGAAGGTGTGCAGTACGTGTCTCTCTCTGTGCATTTCCCCCCCCCCCCCATAAAAAAGGTTCTTCCTCACTTTACCACCACCATTCCCAAATTGCAGAACAGATTTAAAAGCTAATATCTGACGGGTAATTATCTTAAATGAAATGTGCTGATGATAGTGTTCCCATTAAGGGATAAACACTGCACAAACAACTCTTTCTGTCGTGGGTAATTATATCATTATTAGTATTATCATATCATACACTTTCTCCATTTCTCCACATTCAAATATTCAGAAAGAAGAAGCAATGATTTACTCCACAACTATGTTATCTACCGCTATGAAGGACCTGAATTTCCTGTAAAAGTAAACTGACCTTTGTTTGCAGAAGTATGGATTATTATATTATAGTGCAGGTCTTAAAGAGGACACATTATGCAAAAGTTCAGGTTCATATTCGTTTTTAGTGCCTCTACTGTGACGTGTCTCCATGCTCTAATGTTCAAAAAGCAGTTTAATTGTATCATACTGCCTGTGCTGCAGCACCTCTTTTCACCCTCTGTCTGAAACCAGAGCCAATCTGCTCTGAATGGATAGCTGACTGGCTCTGTTGTCAACCACTTAGAGATGTCCCGCCCCTTAGCCTATCACGTACAATGTGTTGGAGCACTGGCCCATAGAACCGCAAGTATGATGTCACTATGTTCCAGATGTAAACAAACGAGTCCAATGGAGGCTTTCAGGCATAGGCCGGTAGGTGACTTTGGGATTTTAGCCTTTGCAGACCGTTTACACTCACAGAAACCCATATAACACCCTGCAGGGAAGGGAAAACCCCAAAAACATTAAAAGGCCCATTTAAAGTATTTCAATCATGTAACTCTAAACCTACTTTACAATATATATGATTCTGATTCTGACTCTGATAAGCTCTGTGGCTAATACAAGCTAAAAAGATGTTAATGTTTTGTTCTGTGACATTTAATATGTCAGTAAATACCCCATTGGTGAATGTCTGAAGCGTTGTCATAAAGAAATGGCGTTTGGTAACAAGTAGCTTAATGAGACGACTGAACATCATCATGCCAGAGATTAGCGGCTCTTAGCTTAGCTGGTCTATAACATTACATAAGTTATTTATTTCTGCCGATTGCATTTACACTTTGATGATCAAAAGTGGTTTTAATAAGTGGAAATGATCCTGCTGAACAAAACGCGTAAGTATTACAAACGTGTTTTTGTCACGGATGTAATTTCATTCAATATGTCAAAACTCTATGGAAAAATACCACTGCTATGTGTCAAAGGAACACTTGCGATGCTAACTTCTGGGTCAGCCTACAAAAATAGGCCATCACTGCACCACTCTATAGACAGGGCACTTATGCACAATGCTTGTTATATGCATAATGATCGATCTGCAAGCATTTAGGTGAGGGATTGATCTGGATTCAGTTCCTGCATTGGCAAACATCCGCCCTGTTGAAGTGTTTCCTCTGCTTCCAAACAGCTTCTTCCCAAGGAGATCAATTCAGTCTCCTGTGTTTTTGCAAGCATATGTTCTTGCATGTAGTTTGCTGCTTTTCCGAGAGTCGTGCATGTAACAACACATGTATTTGACACTTTTGTTGCTTTGCTGAATTTTGCAGTTTCATCCTGGTTGAACACTCACAGCAACTTTTCTCACAAATCATGTCTCCGCCTGTCAGGCAAACTCAAAGAAGGAAGAAGATAAAAGAAAAAGTAAACATCAAGGAACGAGGTGAACCTCTCAGACAAGCTGCTGAGACACAGTCTTTCAGGTTCTGTGTGTTTTTGAAGGAGTTGCATCAATTTAAAGTTTTCCACAGACAATCTGCGCATCGTTGAAAAATGTAAAGATGACACTGAAGTTTTAGCATTCATTGAGTTTCACTTTCTATTACGGTTATGTGTACCATTCATTTTTCTGTTTTTTCAACTTTCAAGTCAACTTATTTAAGTTCAAAAATAATTGTCATAATTGTTTTGCCCAACATTTTCAGATGATATCAAGTTTCTTGTTAAATAAAAAATAAGTTTCCTAACAAACGACGACAAACATCATTAAAAGAACAGATTATTCTCTGATCATTTTTTGAATGAATCAATATAAATAATGCAGTCAAATCAAATATAATTCTACTCTGTTTGATTGTACCTTTGCAGGCGATGTCCACTTTTTTAGGTTTAAAGACACCCTTACATTTATAACTGATGTGGTCTGACTCTGCTCAGTTTCAGGTTCATATTAGTATTTAGTGTCTCTCCTGGGACATGTCTCCATGCTTTAATGTTCAAAAAGCTCTTTATTTTTCTCATACTGTCTGTGCTGCAGCTCCTCTTTTCACCCTCTGTCTGAAACCAGAGCTCAGTTTGCTCTGATTGGTTAGCTGGCTGGCTCTGTTGTGATTGGTTAACCGCTTAGAGATGTCCCGCCCCCTTAGCCTATCCGAATGTGTTGGCCCGCCCTATCCAATAGAAGCAGGGGGTGGAACCATTCAAACGCTTTAGAACCCTATATAACAAACTGCAGGAAGGGGAAAACCCCCAAAAGCATAATAGACTGAAAGTCAAACATAAATGTTTTTGCAAAACAAACAAAATGATGTTGTAAATAACAACATGTTGTAAATAACAACATTAATTAAGACCCCCTTCACAAATATTATTTTTTTCTCATACTGTCTGTGCTGCAGCTCCTCTTTTCCTCCGTTTTCTAATCAAATCAACATCCGGTTCAATTAGTCGTTTCAATCCCTTCTTCTTTCTTTTTTATCCCTCCCTCTCCTCTCTCCCATCAGGGCTCGGAGTTCAGGCTGTGCGGGTAGCAACAACGAATCTCCTCGTTGCCATGGCAACTCTGAGCGGGTGATCTTTTGTCAGGTGCCAAGAGCTTGCTGCAACAGAACAGCGTTGGTTATGTGTGTGTGTGTGTGTGTGTGTGTGTGTGTGTGTGTGTGTGTGTGTGTGTGTGTGTGTGTGTGTGTGTGTGTGAGAGAGCAGGGTAGAAAGAGAACAGTGTGCTTATCTTTTTTTAAGAACGACTGCAAAACCCCTTTTTCTTCCTCTCCATATCTTCCACCATCTCTCGTTCAGACATGCTATTGTTGCATACTTCTCCCCGTCCATTAAAGACACTCCTTTAACTTTGTCACCCCCCTTCTCCCCCCTCACACAAGGAAACAAAACTTACTGTGTGTGCGTCTCAGTTTTTCTTTTCCTACACCCACTCTCCTCCTCCTCCTGCTCCATGATATGCAGATTCCCCGCTCTCAAAGTACAGACTGTATTGATCTTTCCCTCTCACTCTCTCCCTGCTTTCACCGCTCCCCCGATCCATTATCCTCCCTTTTCTTTTTCTCTTCCTCCCTCCTTCTCTAATGACCTCGCTGCTGATTCAGAGGCCATGAAGAGTTATGGCATATCTCTATTTCTATATAACGATAATTAGAAAAACCTATTAGTCTCCAGTGAAAGTCAAACTGCACACAGCACTGCAGCCGGAGACAAGAACAACTATTTTTCATGCATGGCATCTTATGCATGCAGAGTTATCGGAAAGATTTTCTGAGTCAAACATGTGTGTGTGGTGTGTGTGTGTGTGTGTGTGTGTGTGTGTCCTAAATTAGGTGAATGACTTGTTGTTGCAGCGTGCCACTGCCTGCCAACACAGAAGCCCTCTCTCTTCGACTTCACTTAATCAGTATGCAGCTCCTCTCTGCATCACTGTCCTTGTGTTATAAATACGTACACGTACACACACACACACACACACACACACACACACACACACACACACACACACACACACACACACACACACACACACACACACACACACACACACACACACACACACACACACACACACACACACACACACACAAACACGCTTCATCAAAATTCTGTTCCTGACTTCATCACCGTCCTTGTGGTATAAATATCATTTATAAATAGGGAAGTTGGAAAAAACCAAACTTGGATCAAGTCCAGAGTCCGAAACACACAGGGCATGTGCACACACTAACTTAGCCCCCCTCCCCTCTCTTGCTCTACACTCACACGCACACACAGGTAGACACGCTTGTCCCAAATATGTGAACACATACATACACAGGAGCTCAGTCCCTTCGGGTGATAAATAAAGCAGTGCGAGCTCAGCAGTAGCCCTTTGCCATGTCAGGCTTTACTGATGTCTGCTCCAATCCAGGGGAGTGGTTTAATCAGGTCCCACAAAACCAATCTAATCTGAGACCCATAGCATGCACACGCACACACACACACACACACACACACACACACACACACACACACACACACACACACACACACACACACACACACACACACACACACACACACACACACACACACACACACAAGATAACTGTTTCATCTTCCTGCCAAAAAATAACTTTGGAATAAAAAATGTTCTTGATCAAATTATCAAAATAGTGCTGTCAGTGCTATTCACCTTTGGGTTACTCAAAATGACAAATTTTAATTAATTTGAGAATGGGGGGGAGGCTGGAGATGAAACTTGAGAATTAAATATAAAAATGGCAATGACGTTAAGCCTCTGGAGAAGTGTTAGAAGTTAATATATATTGGAAACTTGCAAGATAATAATACCTGAAATTGAAAGGTGGTGGCTTTGATTTTCCTCCACGAAGATGATGGGAAAGGTGAGACATTAGAAAAGGAAACTGAGCCTCTTCAAATGCAAACTTGAGAACCCAGGCAAGAGTTTAGACTGCTGTGTGTGCTCTCAAACTGGAGCCAAAATCACTACAAGATACACCAAATCAGTGCTGAAACCATAAGAACAGCCATATCCAAACATCAAGGTCTGCATGTTTAATGACGGGGTGACTCAAAGGAAGTCCCTAGACGAGTTGAATTTATTGCCTCCATATATAAACCTTCCAAGTCCTTTAGTAGAAGATTGAAAATGAAGTCTAACATGCATGTGCAGGAACACGGGAGAAAATGAGAACTTTATTAGTAGAACATGTAAATCTGGGTTTATATCACACAAGTGGCAGAGAGATTAAAGAGAGCCTATATTGTGTGGTTTCCCCTTCCTTGTAGTGTGTAATATAGGATTGTGTGCATGTTAATGGTCTGCAAAGACTTGAATCCTAAAGTTCCCTCCAGAGGGAGTTTCCCCTTGCCTGAAATACCTTCATTGGACTCTTTGTTTACTTCCAGTGACATCACTATGTAACAGTCAGGCTTCTATTCGCTGACATGATACGTAATGGGCTAAGGGGCGGGACATCTCTAAGAGGTTGATGAATCACAACAGAGCCGGACAGCTAACCCATCAGAGCCGACTGGACTCTGGTTTCAGAGGGAGGGTGAAAAGGCGGTAGTAGTATGAGAAAAATAACAAGCATAAAGCATGGAAACATGTCAGAGTAGAGGCACAACATACAAATCTGAAGCTGAGAATGAGCAGCAGATGTCCTTTTTCAGTAGGAAATGCATATCAGATGCACTGAACACACACATTCACACTGAAAACAAGGTTAAACTATTCTGCAGAAGTGGCTCGAGTCATTTGGTTTACATCTCAAGTCGTGTTTTACTTTGTTCCAAGTTAATAAAGTGAAGTCGAATCCTGAGTTAAGGCACACCCAGCTCAAATTACCACTGTCTTACATGCAGTACTCTGTCTTCACAAAGAGGAAGCTAAGGTATTGACCGTGCAAAAATGGTGCTATTGCAACTTTTCCCCCTGCCCTTTCAAACCCACCAATCCATGCACGTTTGGATCAGGATGGTTTTACTCTCCTTGCGGCTCTGAAAGGGAAAACTAACGATAAAAGCTCCAACATGTAGATGTTAGTCATATTATTTCAAATTAAAAGCAATGTATAATTTTCTGCTTCGACTAACTGCAACATAAATGCTCTTGGAAAAGCTCCTTCAGCACGGCATGCAAGATTATGCACCGCTTAAAAGAAAAAAGGGCTTAGATTTCGTGCATGGGCAGATATGTGTCAAAGGGTTAATTGTGTAAAGTAAAGTAAGGAGCTTTATGATTAGATTAAAGGTGGAATGCATTCCTTTAAGGTAATGCACCATAATCTGATTAGCTAACTAGCATTAAAATGAATGAAGGGAGCTATCAGGATGTAACCTAATGGGAGGAAGAAAGGAACTGCATGTTGGCAATGGGTAGAAATGGCTTCCGGCTACACAAACTATTAGAGAAAGAGGAATGTATTTGTTGGTATTTTTATGTAAACACCTTTCTGAACAACAGACACACAAAATGTTTGTGGAATTGGAAATAACACTTTGACTTTTTTGCTAACCGTAAAATTAAATCAGCCCGTTCCTATTCCTAACGTACCGATTGTTGTTCAGGACCCCTTAGCGTCTCTTTTTGGCGCAATTTCCCAACACATGATGCTTTTCTACGCTCGTATTAAACATAAGGTTTGTTTTATGAACTGAAAACAAAAACTTTTGGTTTAGCTTAGGCTTGAACAGCTTGTACAGCTCGTAAATAAATACATTTGATTTGTAGTGTAACGTCAAATAACTCGCAGCATAGAGTGTTTGGTTTCACATTAGACACTTACAGCAGTCTCCGGGGTTGAATTGTTTATTGTGCAACCCATCCCCATCTCCATCCCCATCCGCCAGAGCCTCACGGCAACCTGTTTGTAGTCCTTTTTACTGAATTCCGGTGCACTTCCTCCTAGCGATTAATATTTGATGCTGTTGGCTGTGACAAAACATTCAACATCCTGGGAATAAGACCAGATAGTCCTTTAAACATATATTGAAATAAGCTACCACTAGCAGCAGATTAGCTTTGGTAAGGATAAAGACGTCACTCTGTAAAAACTAAAACATTAAATGAACAGTAAATGCCTCCCAGTATAAAAGGCAACTATGTGAATTTGTCCAGCAGTGACTCAGTCAGTAGGGGCTTGGACTGGGAATCGTAGGGTCGCCGGTTCAAGTCCCCGAACAGACTTGAAATATGGAAAGTGGACTGCTACTTGGAGAGGGTTAGGGTTCACCTCCTAGTGCCCTTGAGCAAGGCACCAGACACCTCCAATCCCCCCTCCCCATTGCTCCCCGGCGCTGCACAATAGCTGCCCACTGCTCCTAGTACTAGGGTGGGTTAAATGCAGAGGACCAATTTCACTGTGTGTGCTCTGCTGTGTGCATGTATGTGACAGTAAAGAGGGTTTCATCCTCCGATTCTTCTTCTGTCATCCTACACCCTCTTCAGAAAGCGGCATAGCAGAGACAGGGCCCCCTTTTATTGGCCTCTGTGCTTATAGTGCTAGGGTTACAATATGTAACCATCGTAACAACCCTGGGTCTGATCTTTTTGCTAAGCTACGCTAACAAGGTGTAGCTTTTGCTTTGCCAACATGAGATTGATCTCAATTGTCTATATACGTCTCTGCCAGAAAGCCAATTTCCCAAGATATTGAACCCCCGATTTCAATGTTGTTACGAGCTGTTATTGAACAGATGATATTCTCATTCACATTCCACTGCCATGTTTTCCCTGCCACACCAGGCCAGAGATTTATCGGCAATCTCATGGTCACAGGCCTGCTTCTCCAGCCTCCAGGCTACAGCTGCTCCTGAACAGCCCTGTAAAACCGTGACATGATACAGAAAGATGGTAAAAGGAGGGGGAAAATAGATGGGGTCAAGGGATCAGCAGAGGATTGTAGGAGTTTAAAGGATGGGGGCATCTGGAGAGGGTGAACTCGAAGATGATGGTCGCCACATCTCACTCTCTCTTTCTTTCTTTCGTTCTTTTGCAAACACACAACTCTAACCCTTACACGTGCACAACAATTCTTCAGTCCCTCTGTCTCTTACATCAACCTGCCTGTCAACCCTGTCAACCCTGCTGACCCGAACGATCCATCAACTGCTGCTGCTGCTCCAAGGATGTGAGGGTGAAGAAGAAAGAGAAAAAGAATGGTGCAGAAACGAGTCCTAAAACCCGGTAATAACGTAGCATTTATTCACTTCCTGTTCCCCTCATCTCGAAGTCTGCGGTTTTTAGAACGTGTTCGTGGTTAGCTGAGACTTTAACATTTGCTCCGCGACATCAAAATAAGTCAGTAAACACCCCAAGTGACTAAATAACTACAGTACTTAACATCACAGACGACACAAGTCCACAATTAGCTTAGCGGTGGTGACCTTGATGTTGTTCGTTGATAGCTTAGCATTAGCATTTACGCGTTAACACAAAGGAAGATTATGTGGAAGTAATTCAGCTGAACAAAACGTGTAAGTATCATTAATGTGTGTTTGCCACAGAGCTTATTTTCTGCAATTGTCCACAATCCAGTGGAAATATCCAGTTGCTTTGTGTCGAGGGAGCGTTTTGCAACACCTTGCTTTTGGGAAAGGTGGTTTTGATTCTGAACCCATGGAGTAACTAAAAATGTCTCCATCTGCAACACATACATCTTTCTCTCTTTTAATCACAACTTCTCCTCACTTTATCTCCTGTTCCCTTTCTCCTCAGATGCACGCACAAATTATAAATGCAATCATTAAACAATCATGAGAAATCCTCTGTCACGTCTTTTTTTGTAATACAAAAATGATTTGGTGTAATGACCAGTGAAAATGATGACAAATCGCCCTGGATTTTTTCCTTCAGTGGCAGTTCAAATTATATTCAGACTCTGCATTAAAAGGAGGTAGTGTACTACTGCTTTACATTTTACAGTTCATCTTCCTCACCCGCCTGTCCATCACCTGCCTCTCCAGCTCTGTCATTCTCCAAGCTGCTTCATTCACGGAGCCCTGAAAATTACTCGGTCGAAGCAGTCAAGCATGCTCATACATCCGACATTTAAAAATACCTCCACCCTATTTGTCAGTCTTCTCTTAAGGTGCTCAAAATTTAACTTGTGTGCACAGTTTATCTCCCATCCTCTCTTCTCGTCACCTCTCTATCTCATCAGTCTCCTCCAGCTTCCTTATCACTCTCTGCCCTCTCCTCTCCAGGCACGAAAAAGGGAAGGAGAGAAAGACCAGAAGGGTGGAAGAGGAGATAGGGGGAGAGGAGAGTGACAGCAGCTTACGGGCAAGAGGGTGGGGGCTTTTTTCCCTCTCTATCTCGCTATCCAACTCACTCTCCCTTGCGCTTTCTCTCGCACACACACACACACACACACTGCAGGGGTCTCTGTTCTTCTCTGTCTAGTTGTGTTTCCTTAAGGGTTTTCAGCTTCACTCATACACAGCTGCCTGGCGCTGCCCTCGCTGCCTGACAGCGGCTGTACCACACTAGCATGCATGCCTGTCTACACACACACACACACACACACACACACACACACACACACACACACACACACACACACACACACACACACACACACACACACACACACACACACACACACACACACACACACACACACACACACACACACACACAGGCGCCTGCAGGGAAACATGAAAATATACACCGACAGATTGTAGAAAATACAGAAAAGCAGACATGTAAGACACATGCTGATTTGCAAAAACAACTCATGCGGCATGCTAAAGCAAACGTTCTGGATTTGTCCTGCGTGTAACCGTGAATCAGCATTCTTCCTGAATTACAGGGCCGCATTATGGATTCTCTCCACAGCCCACATGCTCAGAGGAACACACAGAGCCACACCAACACATACCAGTGAGAAATGTCATGACAGCAAAAAAAAACAAATCAAGTTTTCCTCGTTGGTGAGACTTTTTTTTAACACCATTACAGAAATTATACAATCTCTTAGCCGTGGCAAGAAGAAACACATGCTCCTCCTACGTGCACACTTGCAAGCAGAGCTCTCTAGCTTACACATATGATCATAAGCTGTTCCTCTGCCAATTTAGAGCATTCGATAAGTTTCTATTCCTCAGTTCTGACAATTGCTTGCATACTGTATTTGCATATTCCCAGCAATGGCAATAAGCTTAATAACACACTGTAAACGCATATGTTGAAAACATTAAATAAATACAAATATTTTCTTAATTTAACTACACTACTGTATATTAATGCGTGCGTCTGACTTCATTAACGGGAAAGCACCACAAATACCTGCAGTGAGGTGGATCTGCCTCCTAGTTTTCAGCCGTTGATATATTATATTTAAGATCTGAAACATTTGACTTTTAATTAGAATTGGAGTTACCGGTGACTTGCTCAATGGCACCACAGCAGGGCCCAGGTGGTCTCCAAGTAGGCTACCAGTACCACGCTCCATATTTTAGTTCTGTTCGGGGACTTGAACCGGTGACCCTACGATTCCCAGTCCAAGCCCCTTAATGACTGAGCCACTACGGGACAAGTGCATCAACTAGCTTCACATGACATCCAAACATTGATCCCTATGATCGACACATTCACTTACATCTTTTAATATTTGGTCCAGGTAAATGCGGATAATTAAGTCACCTATAGAAATGCATAGGCGCATGTTTGTGTGTGTGAGTGCTGATAGTGCACAAGCAGCCAGGCCTTAATTAAGCGAACTCCTCTACTGTTGATCTAATGCTAACAATGCAAGTGATCCCTGCTCATTAGGCGAAACATCTCCATAAATCCTTCAGCCCTCTCTGCTGTAGTAGTAGTAGTTACAGAGCACTCTCACTAGCTCTATAACAGATCCACTTCATTACACACACTTAACATACACACACACACACACAACACATCATTACACTCACTAACCAAGCAGAAATGTTTGGCTGACACCGGGACAGGGAGCGAGGACAGACAGTGGCCTGTGCGCTGGGTCAAAGGGAAGCGCCTGACCCATTAATGTATGTCTAAAAACACAACTCTAAAGGCTGCTATCATTTAAAACACCATGGAAAAATAGGCATACTGTTACAAATGTGCTCGTATTTTCTGCTCTTGTAAAATAATGGTGTTTGGTTTAAAACTCAGAAACACATTTTAAAAAGTGTGTGTGTTCGTGTGTGTCCCTCCCCCTCTTCCCCTGATTGTCTCCATGAAGGTGCAGCCTCTCCCTCAGGTGATCCCAATCCCCAATCAAGGCCGGCATAAAGGTCTGAGGAAGGCTGCAATCTTGCTCTCCATCTTCCCCCTCCACACCATGACACATGGCCCTGATTTAGTAAAACCATCTTTGGTTTATTCCCTCTACCCTTGAGTTATTTTTTAGAAAACATTTGCAATGAGGGATTAGGACTATAAGAACAGAGAGGGTTGCAAAGGTTTCTGAGAAATCAGGACACAAAAGTTTCTTGAATTTAAAAAGACACAATCCAAGAGAAAATATGAATCCTAACTGGAAAAATACACACACACACACACTGACACACACACACACACACACACACACACACACACACACACACACACACACACACACACACACACACACACACACACACACACACACACACACACACACACACACACACACACACACACACACACACACACACACACACACACACACACACACACACAGTTAGCATTACAAATATGATTCACAAAAAATAAGTAATTTAGCTCTACTCAGTTTTAAAATCCCTCTGATTTTCTGTGACGTTCATGTGTGTGTGTGTGTGTGTGTGTGTGTGTGTGTGTTGGTTGCAGGCAAATGCCTATATATTTGATTCATATGCATAATGATGTGTAAACGTTATATTTATATAGCTCAATACGGTATGACACTTGCCCTCATGAATTTACCTTCGCATCATGTTGACCCCCGCTGAAACATGAATAATTCATTTGACATGGAAATGTACTTTGCCGTAGTCTGTGCTGTTTTTTTAAAAGGCTCGTGTGTGTTATTCCCAAACACAACTTGTCCGAGTACCCAACGAATGCATCACGAAGATCCACTAGTCTTCATGCAAACGGTATTTCTCCCTTCACCGTCTTTTCTTCACCTCTACTTCCCTCTTATTAAATCCTCCTCATCAGCATACATTTCATCACATGCTTTGATGCTTTTACTTCCAAATCAGCAGCTTCACTTCGCTTTGACTAAAACTCTGAATAGCAAACATTCCTAAATATGCAACAGCACTGAACCCCCTAAAAGCTGTTTTTACTTATTAAGTTTTATGCACTTTTATCGAAGCCGGAACATCAGATAGGCCCGCTATCAGCAGGTGGCCTTGGCCGACTAAACCGTTCACAATCTGAGCGAGCATGTAGTGTCAAACCACTGCATGCAGGCACCAAAGAGACATCAGTGTCCGTTATTAAGCTTAATTATTTCTCTTAATTGACCCTCCCATGCTTCGATTGATTTCAAATGTCTAAAGAGAATAGTTTGTTAAACAGATTTCTTTGAGAGTCAAAAATAAAGAGAGGAAATCATCATCTCTAAAAACTGTGAAGCATTCATTCTTACCAGTCGATATATTCCATGGAGTTCTTTCACAGCAATTCAACAAATAGTGGCCTTTTAACAGCGGACACTCAATACCTCGGATGTAATAAAACAAACACAAAAGTGCACTTCTCTGCTACTCAGTTATCAGCGCTTATTTTAACCAGTTTGGCCCATTACCTGGGTCACTTGGAGAGGTCATGCTCTAAAAAAAGCGATGCACCTGGCTGTCACACAAACAAACACACAAACAAACACACATAAATATATACAGCCACCTTGACAGAGACTAGCTGCAAAAGTAATTGCACCATGTCATCTGGGGAAAAGCACAGTATACATGAATGAACTAAACTGGAGTCAGAGGAATACTACCGAGCACAACACACAGTCCAGCAGCAAGGTCAAGAAGGGGGTTAACATTGGGCTGTTTTGTGTGTGTTTGAAAAAGAGACGCATGGATGGGTAGATGTAATGATACGGATAGTTTTTTCCCTTTCCTGTGGCGGGGTTTTTGTGCATGTAAATGGTCTGCAAAGGCTGAAATCCCTGTGTCCCCTCCAGAGGGAATTAATTCTCCCACACACTCCCCCGCCTGAAATGCCTCCATTCGACTCCTTTGTTTACTTCCAAAACACCCGTGACATCACTCTGTAACACTTGCGTTTCTATAGGCTTCCGCTCCAACACATTGTATATGATAGGCTAAGGGGCGGGACATCTCTAAGGGGTTGACCAATCACAACAGAGCTGGCCAGCTAACCAATCAGAGCAGACAGAGGGTGAAAAGAGGTGCTGCAGCACAGGCAGTATGAGAAAAATAAAGAGCTTACATAAGTTGGACGGGTAATTGTAGGGTGGGAAAGCAGAACAGACTACTGGATGGGAAAAAAAAGTGTAAAGGGTAAAAAGAATCATGCAGCAAACAGAACTGCTATAATTATAAAGAGAAAACGTTCAAAAGGAGTTTGAAAAATGAAGCCTGGCTCTAAAAACTGTGAAGCATTAAGTGTAACCAGTCAATATGCTGCAATTTGATGGATTTCTTTGACAGCGATACAACAAATAGTGGCCTGTTAACAGCAGACTCAACACCTCAGATGTAATGAAACACAAAGAGGATGCACAGACGGACAGATGGAGATCAGGGCTGTACAACGGATGAGAAAGACAAACGGGTGTAAAAGAGGGAAGGCTTAAAAAAAGGGATTATGTAACCACGTTTGACTAGGAGTCAAGGGAGGACGCAGATGATTGACTTCTGCAAAATGTCATTTCGTCTATGAAAAATAATCAGTGGGATAGAAGGGAAAACAGGAGAACAAGAGGAAGAGTGCTGAGATAAAGCACTGCCGGTCATCCTACAGCACAAAGTAGGCCCGCAAACAAAGACAAACGTGGTGTATTCAGAACACCAGCCAGGGACACTATGCTCCAAATTAAATTTTATGAAATCATGCCACTCCTCCTCCCCTCCTCTTCGTTGAAGTGAGCCATAACGACACGGATTGCAAACCTTTCTTTTCTCTCCAAACAGCAGCTAAGACTGTAGCTCAGCGCTGAGCCACACAAATGACTGCAACTTCTCCCAAACTTGCAGTATTTCTTTCGACAGGAGAGAGGGCCACAATCTCCAGGGACCGAAAAAATTCACGAGGCAAACAATGCAGAGCTGTGCAGCACACACACGGCAGCAGAAGTAGCAGAGGGTTGAGAATTACCCTTTCTCTCTTTAGCTCTCCCTCTGCAACCCCTTTTCTCCCCTCTTTTCCTCCTCTCCCTCCACCTCTGTTTCCTCATACTGGGTCAGTTGAGCTCCTGCACTGCAGCACAGCCGAGAGATGGCTTTTTCATGATCTCAGGACTGAAGAAACTCTACCAACTGGAAATGTATGTTCTGCTTAGTGTTGTCTTTCTTTATTTGGCTGTTGTTTAATAATGTGTTTATGTTAAAAATGTAGAATCAACAGGCTAATATCTGGCAGAAATGAGAGCCATTCCTCTTAAAATAATCCCAGATGACACAGTCGAAGTCATCAGATTGGTGCAGTATAATGTAGTGCAATACCGCAGACATGCCTACGGGAGCACTGGAGCGGTGCAGGAATGAGTCCGAAAACCAGGAAATGACTTAGCATTTCACTCCTTCCGGTTTCCTTGTAGTGAAGTCATCGGTTTTTTAAACATGTCTTTGGTTAGAAGCCTGACATAACATCTGTGGTTAACACAGATGTTCACGTTTAAACACCCCATTGGTGAATGTCCAAATACAACTACTAGACGTCATCACACCGAGCATTAGCCACCGTTAGCTAAGCCGTGCACAGCCATAATATGTTGACATTATCTGGTTGAACAAAAGGTGTACGCATCATAAAGGTGTGGTTGCCGCAGAGATTCTTTTTCATATAGCAACATTTGATGAAAAAAGCCCATTGGATTTTGTCGAGGGAGCCCTTGCGATCCTAAGTCATCCCTGCACCCCTGTATTTTGGGTGAGGTATCTTGCCCAAGGTTACTTTACAAGATGTGAACTGCATTGGCTGAGAATCAAACGACTGACCCTCAGATTGGCCGACGCCCATTCACCACCTGAGCCACACTCATCCCATTCATCAAAGCACGAATAGCAAATGCAATGCACGTACGTATGTAGCAGGAAAAACTGCACTCTCCTCTGTCTTTGCACCAAGAATACACAGCATTTTACTACACCGCAAAGAAAAAAGTTTGTTGAGCCATCAGCATAATCGCACAAAACTCGAATAAGCTCCTCAAACATACACACACACAGTCAAGAGAGCCTTGCCCCACATTTCCTCACCACCACACACAAACAAAATACGCACGCACAAAAAGTGGAACGTGCCTTTCTGTATGCAGCACCTGCAGTATACTGCAACTTCAGCAGCATGGTCGGAGACAGATTGGCTTTTTCAGCAAACTGGAGATAATTCCCTGCTTCCCAAACACAGAATCACACACCAGACTCACACATACACATAATTCTAAATATATGTTTACTCAGTGCCTTCCTCACATGCTCTTTTGCTCTCAGTTTGTTTAATTGGACAATTACAGATTCTTCCAGTGACCAAAAAAAAAAAGCAGAAAGAATTTCTCTCAGTTGCAACTCCTTCACAATCCTCTGCCGACAACTCCACGTACGCTCAACCTTCCCTAAGCCGCTTGTCTTTGCCTGTCTTCTCGTCAATAGTCATTAAATTCATGTCCTTCTGCCAGTCCAAATCATGTCTGGGCTAATTAAGGGTCTCAAAAAGCCACCAGCAAACAAATACTGATATAGGGCGGGAAATAATAAAGGGAAAAGCAGACAATAATACAAAAATGGAAAAGAAGAAGGCAAACACGGAGCCTCCAAAATAATATCTGTCTCACATTACAGAAGCAAACACAGACCCATGTACTGACTACTGACAGCAGCCCTCTTCCACCATGCAGCACACGTACAAACCAGCCAAACAACAACCAGAGGCCCAAATATATCCTGAGCAACATGTAGGAGAGGAGGAAGATAGCACACCACACGTTAAACCGCTTCCCTGGAGACTACCTGGAAAGTGTAACTGTAAATCCACACATCCAGATAACACAAAACATACATTATACACTTTACAGACATTCGCCTAGAGTGAATTCTGGTGTACTGGAGCTTTTCTAATAGGCTTATAGTATCTCATATCTTTAAAAAGAGCTCATTTGAAGCAGCGATGTCATGGTTAAATTGGCCAATTGATATAGTATTATGTATCATTACGTGTTTTTTAATAAGCATGTGGATTATATTCTGTACGGATAAATGCCTGAAGGAGATTGTGCCAAGCATCTCTTGTAATTTAACTTACACTGACCCGAAACCAATACGCATAAGGGAAGCTGTAAAGCCGGCCAAAGCCCAGTTTGGGATTGGTGAAACAGAATAGATCGCAAAACAAATTCGGCATTAGAGTAGAAGAAAGAAAGACGCAAGAGAGACACACACAGAAGAAAAAACGAAGTCGTACGGACAGAGATACGGAGGAATCCAAGGACAGAAAGAAAGGCACACACTGTATTACCGTGCTGAAGTCTTGCCAACGTACAAACCTCAAGAGAGATGTTGAAGGAAAGGTTAACTCCACAGCGAAATTCAAATATCACTGACTGAATGGAAAGAGATTCAAACAGGGAGTCAATGTTTAGGTTTCACACACAGAAAACATTTAGCCAACCTTGGATCCCGTTGGTGGCCCATATCTAATCATAGTATGAAATCACTTGGAGATATTAGTGCAGGATAACAAGAGGATTTATTGGGATAAAACCACTCAGCAGGGTATAACGGGACAAAGCCCAGCACTCATTTGTGAAATATAATGGCGGGTGGGTGTGACAGGCGTGGAGGAAGATAAGGGACTTTAGCAGAAATCATCAATGATCCCAAAACTTTATTTATTTGTTCATTTGGGGGGGGGGGGGGGTGATGATGAGGTTAACAGAGTAATGTATTATGTTTTTAATCAAACTGAGTGCACACTGAAAATGCTGACCATATACTCTAACCTCTCGGTCAGGGAAAAGGAAGGCTTAACGTGTATGTGTATATGTGTGTGTGTGTGGACCTCTGTGTGTGTGTTAAAAAACATATAAAAGAAATGAGGGAGCAGAAGAATACGGGGGTACAGCATTGTGAAACGTCCTACAAAGAGCCTCGACATAATTCTACCATGCTTGGAAAGGCTTTATATGAAGAGGACTTCCTCTCAAAGAAACCCAACAATGAAAACAACACATGGTTTCATTTTATGCAAGCTTGGAGACCGGATCATTGATGACCAATACTGGTGATGACTGCTCTAAACTAGCTAAGGGCCTTTCCATTTGAAGTGTTTGCTACATATCTTCCACTTAGTGTAAGTTGACACATATGAAAAAACTATAACATCCAATTTGCAAATGGGGGAATCATCACTCCTAGGAAAACCTACTGAAATCAAAGCATATTGCATATTATGCCCATTTTTAAACAGAAACAGAAATGCACCTTTTTTTCTTTCCATCGATATTCACAAATTTATAGACATCAAGATTGCATCATGTGTTTCCCAAATTAAATGTCAGCGTTAGAAAAGAGTTTAAAAAGCACTATGATGATGTGTATACTGTAACACCATGTTTACTCAACAGCTGCTTCAATCTTGGTTTTTGTTTGCTTGTACTGTTTGGTCCCAAAAATGAATCTTGGCTTGGATAGGGAAATATAAAACATCAAAAACAAAAAGAATCACCGCAAAAGAAGTTAAGCAATGGATATTTGCTGTGGTGGAGACTTTTTAGGAATGATTTACTATTAGGGATTTCAATGTGGAATAAAAAAGATAATACCAATATGTAAAAGCAAAGATCGGCTCTTTGATTTTTTTTTTTCCTTTTTGAAAATAGTGTTTTTATACAGCTAGAGCGACCTGCTTTATTCTGCCATTTTCAAGACGTGTAGTCGATATAAGGGATCAAAATAAACAAATAGCATGACACTGTGCTGGAACTAATAACATGATCTTATGCCACTTGTAGGTTTTATATATATATATATATATTTCAAAAATAATTCATACTGATTATGAGACATGATCGCTTAAGATAAGCCTTGTGTGCATACAATTACAACTGCGTCCAATTGCCCAATGAATCTAATCGCATGGGTACCGCCCTCTAGTGGACTGAATCCACATTGCTACTTTAGAGGGAGTCATAATTAGTTGCGTAAATCCAAAAAAGCGATTTCCAATTTGCATTTTCATCCACCTTCTCAATTACAGTTTATTAGCCTTCATCAGATACCCGTTTAGATAATTAAGAATACAGTGTGCCTTGTTGATTTGGTATATCCTGTCTCATCATTTCAAATCCAGCAGCTTTCTTTTGACTTTTCTGTATTTAGCTTTAGATAACATCCTACTAGTGCCAGTAATGTGGTGGAACATTTTAAAAAAATCATAGCATTAACTACCATTGGACAGAAAACATGTAAGTTTACCTTGTAAATGGACCTTTTCCCTAACATTTTAATGAATTGAATCCAGAAATAATAAGCAGCTGAGCTCCGTATTTAATGTTATTGCCCTCCACTACATTCCTGTCCAGCACTCTATTGGTTCAGTAGCTATTCTCTCCTCTGCAGCAGCATTACCTCATGATGGTTGGCCACACCATGCCATTTTAACAAGACACCAAATACACAGCCTGTCAACAGTGCTCCACACACAGGTTCCCGTGGCATCAACCCTTTCATCATTTTGATTGAAGAGTTTGTTTTTATTAAGAAGGCTATACCAGACGCATAATCACTATACATTGATTTTAACATTACCTTTACAATTAAATTCTTCACTGAAATTACAGAATAAATATATGCACATTTTTCTTGGAAATCTTTGTGAGAGAGAAAACATTAAAAGTGCCTCCTACAAAGCCATTAGTGGGTGACGATGGAGGAATCCAGAAGCAATGGAGGGGGGGGGGGGGGTGTCAACAAAGTGCATGGACATATCCAGAAAACCTTGAGCGTTGTCTTATAATAATATTCACAAATGTTTTACCATCCGTGCGTCGGCGCGTCCTTTTTTACGAGAAGCACCCTGATATAGACAGAAGTCCTCATTAATAGTAATAACCATATTAATAAGATATAAAAATTAAATAGAACACTGAACTGTAAATGCGTTGCAGTATCTGTTCATTACGTGATAGTTCTGAGTAAATCCCCTCACTTCCTGCACCGAAGCGAGTGCATGCAGCAAACTGCAGTTCGTCTTATATTTATTTTTCTCTCCCTTCGATTCATTTCCTACAAACGTTATGTGCACGGCCTCCGGGTGTTTGTACATCCTAGTCAAGGGGTAAAAGAGACAGAAAGAACCCCCCCCCCCCACCCCACCCCACACACACCCCCAGTCAGGGAGACGTCCAGCTCCCGTTTGTCTTTCGCATCACGGTAACTCCATAAAAAGGGGTTTTAGTGACAGATGTATTTCAGGATGTTTTGTATGTTTCATTCCCCGGCGCCCCTCTCGTTTCCTCTTTTGCTCTTTCTTGGGCATATAGAGATATTTATATATTATAAAAATAACGGCTGTTGACATTGCTGGCTACTCTGAAAAAAAGGCACTTCATTGAAATATCTGAGAATGGCCTCTCCTCCAAAGTGATTTGAGGGGGGGATACTTTGTAATATAATATCTTATTTTATATCATGCTGCTTTTTCAAGTTTGTTTTTTCGATATTGGGTGATTTTTGTTTTTCGAGGGGTGGCAAAGTGAATGATTTTGTGTTTTTTTCTCTAACTCCATGTGGCAAGAGACGTTAAAACCGGTAAGATTTTTCCAAGACTTCGAGGTAATCCGGCTTGGTTTGAAGTTTGGCCCTTAACTCGAGGTAATCGCTATGGGACGGGTCGGGGTAGAGGGCTTTCCCTGCCGTGAAAAGCAATGTCTCCTTCAGCCGTGCGTCCTGCTGCAAATCCGGGTACTGCATGCCTGGTGGGTGCGCATGCGCCACATGCATGTCCTTTAGTTTGGGTACTGTCCCATACAAACAGTCTACAAAGCCCACTGTTGGTGTCGGCCTCTGACTGTCAATCACCGTGGGACAGAGCCCTCCGTTCTCGTGATATCCTGCCATGTCAGCCGTGGCATGGTTAACTGTGACGATGGTGTTGAGCTGAGAGTTTGAGACGGCCAGGGTCCACTCTCTTTCCTTCTCTAACAAGGTTCTGTAGTTACTGTTGCTACTGCTGCCATTGTCTTTCTTCTCTGAAAACTGCGCCCTGTCTTCCTCAGCTATTTCCCCCTCTCTAGGTTTATAGATGGGGTTGTTGCACATCTGAGTCACAGGGTGGGGGATGTAATCATAAACGTGACCATGGGCATGTGTGTGACCAGAGTGAGTGTGTGTGTGTGCACTGGGTGTCGGTTTCTCCGGTGTGCAGGTGTTTCCAGAACAGCTCTGCCTCGGTGGGTCCTCGAACATCCGGCACTGCATCTGGATCCCCGTCAGGTCTACCTCGGAGCGTTTCCGGAAGGGGAGCTTCTTCCTGCGACGGAGAACAAAGGCGAAAAGCCCAGCGGCCACAAACACAGCGGAGATGAAGAGGATGAGTAGGCTGAGGATTAGAACAGACAGTGGGACAGCTCCTCTCCCACTTGCCTCCCCCATTTCAGAGCTCCCGGTGGTGAGGTCATCCCCACCAGGCAGTGCCGGTGAGGGGCCTGAGGAGATCTTGAGCTCAGGACAGATGACCTCCACCTCCAGGGCACGCAGGTCCTTCCCAAAAGCAAACTCGGGTGTCTTGCACATGACATCTCCAACCACGATGACAGAAGAGAGCTTCTCCAGCCACTGTTTGAGGGGGATGATTTCACAGGTGCATTCCCAGGGGTTCTGATGGAGGTCAATCTGGACAATGGAGGTCAGATGCTCCAGAACGCCACGCACGGGCATGGAAAGGAAGTAGTTGTTGCGCAGATTGAGACGTGCCAGGTTGGTGCCTGCAAATGCATCATTGGGGAGGGAGCGCAGCAGGTTGTCATTGAGGAAAACCAGCTGGAGGTTGGGCATCAGGGAGAAGGAGTTAGGTTGTATCTCACGTATGACGTTGTACTCAAAGTAAAGATAACTCAACATCTGAAGCCCCCGAAACATACCGGGGGCGAGTCTCTCTATGTCGTTCCCATTCAGGTACAAACTCTTCAAGTTTGGCAGGTTGATAAAGGCGCCCTCTTGGACGTAGGATATCCGATTATTCCCTAAATGCAGTAAATCCAAGCTTGAGAAGTTCCAGAAATCAGAACGGTAGATTTTCTGTATAAGGTTCCCGCTAAGATATAATTTCTTGGCATTGAGAGGTCGAGGCAGGAGCTCGGAGATGTTGTGGAAGCCTTTCTCTTTGCAGTTCACCGTTAGCCCCAGGTCATTGATGTGAAGGTTACAAGTACATCCAGCTGGACAAATGATTGGAATGGGAGGCCTTGTTTGGTAGCCAGCAACAGGGGGCTGGTTGATGCCTGGGTAGATGCTACGAGGGGTTGGGGGGTTCTTTGTGGGCCGAGGTCGTTTGGTAGGCTTAACAGCTCTTTCCCTGTTTTCCACAGAAGAGGCTGTGTTGTGAAAGGAGGAGAGCATGGAGGAAGGTTTAGTAGGCCATGTGTTCTCGTTGCTGAACGGGATCCGGGGAATTCCCAGCTTGGCCTCAATCTCTGCATCGGAGAGCAGCGGGCAGAGCTCACTGCGCTTGATTTCCCGTAAGTCTTTCCCATGTAAGTGGAACGGGTACTCACATGTGATCTCACCAACCAGAGCTGTGTAGGGGATTCTCTCCAGCCACGTTTTTAACTGGACAATCTCACACACACAGTTCCAGGGGTTCTCCTCCAGCTGGATTTCCATTAGGCTCCTCCCAACGTACTCCAGCATGCCTTTATACGGCAGAGTCTTTAGTCTGTTTCCCCTCAGGTCCAGATGTGTGAGCGACACGGACCGGAAAAGATAATTGGGTAGCACGGGGATCAGATTGTCATTTAGTATCAGCACTCTTAATTTGTGAAGGTGCCTGAATGCACCACTTTCAATCCGTTTGATAACATTGTAGTCCGCCTGGAGGTACTCTAAACTCTCCAACCCCAGAAAAGTGTCATTCCGGAAAACCTCCAGTTTGTTTTCATGTAGGAACAGCCGTTTGAGTATTCCCAAGCCATTGAATGCTCCTGCGTGGATATCTTGCAAGGCATTGTTACCGAGATTAATGGATATGGCATTGTTGAGATGGAGGAAGCTGTTAAAGTAAAGCTTCCTCATCGAGTTCCTCTGCAGATTGAGTTTGAAGGGCCGACTCCATATCTGTGAGATCTGGCTAACATTTGTAAATCCTTTACTGTCACAGTGGACGTGGAAGATGCCCTCCTTGACCTCGCAGTAGCAAGGCTCGAAGCAGGGCTCGTCGATCTCCTCGGAGTCCTCCAGCAGTGGGATCGGGGTGGTCCATCCTAAGGCTATGGTGCTCAGCAAGGTAACCCACAGCATCCTCGCTGACACCGAGGGGATGAAGTTTCGGCTCCAGGGAGAGAGCCACTTCACAGCACTGCAGTGAAGAACAGAGGGTGAGGGGGCAGGGGGGGGGGGGGAGGAGAAAATGAATGGGAGGGAAGGGAATACGCGGAAGTAAACACACTCCAACAAAGTGAAGTTTGGGGTGAGAGAGGGACACACAGAGGTGGGAGAGATAGAGAGAGAGCTGCATTAGTTTTGAAAAAATGAATAATAGAATGACATTGGAGACTCTGCTATATGGCTTCAAACTAAACCAAGCACTCTAGGATGGGTAATATGATACCCTGCAATGCAAACAAATCTTCATATCCAGACAGTTAACGTCAGTATATAGGGGGGTGGGGGTGCCATTTATTATACAGCAGACGTGCTGCTAAGGTCGCAATAAATCACCTCCAGAGATGCTTATCACCGTGAATAAGCGAAGTGAACAGCAGGTGGTTGAGGTTACTGGCGAGGAGACATCGTCCCTCCCCCCCCACACACGCTTTATTTATTACATAACAGGGGACCTCAATCCCTCTTTTGGCAAATGAGTCCAGGGAAGCGCAGGGGGGAATTAAAGTAGGTGCATCGAAGGTCTAACGCAGGAATAGGACGGGAGCGGAATAGGTGTCAGCTCGGGGACCATTAGTGGGACGAGATGAGGACTGTCGAAGGGCTTGCTGAACATCCATCTCGTTCAAATCCATCTCCACACACTGTATTTATACCGTGTGTATTCCCGTCTATGTAGCTCATAGAAATGTTGTAAAATAATGTACAGTAACACTGGAGCCTCAGAAAATGCAAGGTCTGAATATATCAGTGTAAAAATGTTCAAACATGTCAAATCTGAGAGAAAATAGTCCAATAGGTCCAATGATTTTGTCGGCTTTTAGCTCAAAGCGTTTTCTTAGGTAAAGTGTACAAAGAAATAGGATAGCTCTCGACTTATTCGTTTTAGTTGAACCTGAATTCTGCTAAAAATATAATCAATATAACTCCATTTGGCTTCTGATGCCAGTGGAGGATTATAGGGACAACGAGAAAAGCATAGTGGGCGAAGCTGCTGCTCCGAGAGGCTCACGAGGATTTGTGTTTTAGTAGATCCAGTTGGCCTATAAATAAATAATAACATATATAAAAAGAGGATAAATCAAAAAAATATACTTATAATAAAAAATGTAATTCAAAAAGGTTGGCTGACTGTAGATTCGGTTGAGTATCTCCATTGTGTTAAGAGGGGGAAAGTCACAGGTTCACACATAAATGGACCATTCAATATGTTTTCTGTTGCCTTGGACTTTTTATACATCGATGTCCGCTGCAAAAATGGTTCTGAAAATCCAGAAACAGAGTAGACTCACTGTCCATGGTGCTTAAAACCAAAAGGGAAAAAGAGAAAAAGGAGGAAAAACAAAATGTGTTGTAATCCCCAAAAAAGACGTGACACCAAAACGCGCCAAGGAGAGGAAAAAAAAACACATCCTTGACCACGATCTCCTCGCAGTAAAATCAGTTTTCAATGCCCACACCGTGCGTAATCCTCCAGGATATATTGATTCCGCTTCCATAACAGAGACCAACACAAAAATGCCAATGCCACAAAAAGTATTAACGACATTTCTAGCAATTACAAATAGTAATGCAAGTCATATAATATGCCCCTGGCGGTGTAGCGAATCGGCTGTTATACCTACTTAGTTTAGCGGGATTCCAACTTCACATATCCTCCTGCGATGTGTTCCCGGTGCGTCCCGTTCACCGTCCGATGCCGGGCTCTGAGGAGAGAGAAGGAAGACGAAAACGGGGGCCGTTAGAAAAGCAGAGGGAGAGGTGGAAAGAGAGAGCATTGAGGAGGGAGAGAGTCGTAGATGCGCATGTGAATGAGCCACGGGTTCAAAACCAAGCACAGTCCTGTTACCTACACGAATTAAAAGTGATGGGAACACAAACTATGAAAGAGATTCCAGTCTTGAATTTAAAGTGAGTTACTGAGAAACGATGACATCTCACGAGCTCCTGACATCAAACCTTCCGCTCTCATTTACTGACATTTCCCCCAAAATAACCTTGCTGTCATTGGAAGAAAAGCAGAGACACATGCCAAGCATAATGCAGTAGCCTCTCGTCGTGACATTGGCAGGAAAACGGAGAATAAAGGAACACACAGCTAATGATCAGTCGACTGGATCCCTGCGATCTTTTATCCTCGATATGTGGAGAGCGCTGTGTCCCTTTTTGAAGTCCATGGCTATGCAGACACCCGTACAAGCATGAACACACACACACATACACACACACATGCATACATATCTGCATGAGATTCCCCCCTTGATACACTCCAGCAGAGGCTTAAACACTCACCTTAGTTTCGCAGTGCAATTGGACAGCATCAGGAAAACAAGAGCACTAGTGTGAATCTTGTTAGATCTCTCTCCTCTCTTGCTCTCTCTCCCTCTCCCTCGCACACTCTCTCTCTCTCTCTCTCTCTCCGAGGAGAAATGAAGACGTGAGAGGAATGCAATCTCCCACACTCCTCGCTCCTGGTGACTCTCTCTCTCCTTCTTTTTTCTTCGTCTCCTTCTTTCCTTAGCAGTTTGCTTAAAATGCAAGCCCTCGACTTGTGCCCGTCCGCTTCCTCTTCCTCCCCTCTACTCCTCCTCCTCCTCCTCCGTCGCCGCCGCCGCCCCCCGGGCGAGCGCTCAACAGCAGTGTGTCCGGGTGAGAGTGTCCTCCCCTCGGATTCAGGACTGTGCCTCTGTCCGGTGCAGCAGGAGCAAAAGTCTGTGGATCATACCGACGGTTGGGTCAGCTTTTAAAAAAAATATATATTTCTTTCTGTTCCTCGGGCTCGTTTCCCTGTCGTGCGTCAGAGGAGTGAGGGACTGAGCTGGGTGGGGGGCAAAGGGGTGAGAGACGCAGTGGAGAGAGATCTGTCGGTGAGAGAGAGAGGAGGAGGGGAGGGGACGGTTGCGCTATAGTTCTGGATGCTGTCGAGAGGAGGAGAGGAAGCGAAGTGAAGAGGGGAAGAGAAGTGCTCTGGCTTTCTCTGCGGGTACGCGCATCAAGGGAGAAATAAATAAATAAGAGTCAGGGAGCGCGCAGCTGACAGACCTGTGGATGACAGTCAGGGCACAGACGACTCTCTCTACATGCCTTTATTGTTTATTATTGAGACTTAATAGTGATTCTTTACCACTTTTCCGGGGCTATGTGAAGTTGGCAGCCAAAACCTCTCCTTTCTGCCGCGGCTACATCTTCAGGAGAGACAGGGAAATAGGGAGCTCTTCATATTTCCCTTCCCTTTTTTTGCGTGCCTTCCCCCACCTCGCCTCCAGCGGGCAACACAAGCCCGTGTTGAGAAAGGCAAGCCGAGCCAGAGCTCACAAGCACGACTGAGACTCACGATCCCTGCAGCTCTGCATGGAGGGGGCTGATTGCAGAGAAAGTTGAAATCTCCCCACAGCGTCTTGTTGAACACATGACCTAACATGTTTCCATTATTATGGCAGTTTACAGTAATATCAGGCTGTGGGTATATCTGTATTGGCTGTTTTTAGTTGGTTTCTAGGACAATATAGTTGCTAGGATGCCTGATTGGGGTTGAAGTTGATAACATTGAGCCCGACTTTTGTATTTACTTGTATTTGTCTTTTTTTTTTATTTTTACAATGTGTCCATTCTTTCCCCTGTTGGTCCCCTATAACACCACACTCAGAATACTCTGACCTTAAGGATTCTTTAAAAAAAGGAGTAAGCCACAGTGGCTGACAGGTGCAAACAGGCTACTACGGGCCAAAACACTTCAATTAGGAGTAATGCACTTTGCTTTAGAATACGATGCAAATATAACAACAAAAATGTGCCAAAACACACGCAAATAAAGACACATCTTCACCAACCTGACGAAACATGCACAGCGCTTTCTAAAAGCCCCGCGTAAATACATTGCTGCAAGAAGCTTGAGACACAACGGAAATGGCAACACTTTAAAGTGGGACCGGATTGGTTCTTGACATTTGGGTATTATAAAAGTTGGCAAATTTGGAAAACTGTTCCATCAATTTGGTGAACATGTTTTCTTCCTTTGCACCTGTCGGCCACCATATGTATGTATGCATGTAGTTTGATTGAATAAAAGCCAGATGTATGCAAAAAGCTCTTTATTTTTCTCATACGGTCTGTTCTGCAGCAGATCTTTTCACCCTCTGTCTTAAACCAGAGCCCAGTCTACTCTCAATGGTTACCTGGCCAGCTCCGTTGTGGTTGGTCAAACAAACAGTGATATAATCATTTATATATTTCATAAACAAATGTGTGTTAGTGACAATGAATGATTGGCTTTGCATGTGAAGCCCATATGCACAAGGACACTGTGCAGATACCCACATACTCAAGCAGTGGCAGTGAGGTAAGTGAAGAGCTTTTGTGAGAAGCTGGTGGTCCGTAAACCTGCCATTCTTCTTTATGAAAAGCCATCATTCACTCCTCGTACTTTTCAAATGGTGTCAGAGAAACTGACAGAAGGCCACTGCAACCGCGTCACTCAGCTTACTCGACAAGGATGGCTTGAGTTCAACAGATCGAAGCACTATTAACACTATAATTACAGATCAGAGCTGACACCATCACCAATTACAGTGACACATTGAAAAGTGGACATTCACCTTTATCTTGACAAGTGTCACGCAAAAAGAAGAAGAAGCTGTCGCTGAAAAATGACAATTTTGGGAGTGGGAGTCAAAAAACAAGTTAGTATGATGTAGCAAATATAGTTTCATAAGGTGTGTTTTTGCATAGCTGATCAACTGTCAAAGGGCTTTGCAGCACATGATATACCACGTGTGAACACAATAAATGAAAGAGTCTCTAATGTCTTACAATGGCCTTTATGTTTTCCCGACAAGCTGTTCTTGTGTCAAGGGGCGAATTCCCTCTTTGAAGTGTTGTTACACTGCCAGAAAACCCCCGGGGACGATGTGGATCAGATTACATCTTATTACCATGACCACAATATTAACCCCAAACTAGTGATGGAAGATCTGGAGAAAATAAAGCTCATATGGGAAAAACAGGAAAATGTAAGATGAATGAAAACGTTGGATATCGTAACGCCCATCGACCGTCTTCACTGACCCTTTAAGGTCACCCCTATATGATTAAAGGACCTCAATGACAACTCTTTCATCACAGCCAACAAAGCAGCACAGCGTAGAATGGGGAAAGATATTGCTGTCAGCGCTTTTTAACCAAAGCCACATCCTGAAATAAAAAGAGACAGGTGATGCACACCCAGCAGAGGGATGTCATTCGTTCACTCAATATATCGGTATGTGGTGTGTACCCGTGGTGATCATTCAAAATCTCTATGTTAGAGACGGGGACAAACCGTTTTAGATTGAGGTTAGGGGAAATATTCCCATGCTTCTCATTTCATTTCATCATTCTCAGTGACAGCGGCTTTGTCCATGCTTTATCTAAGTGTCGGAAAATTGTCGGACTTCTTGCTAATTATTCATACATTTTCTAAACCAAGCTGAGATGTTTTAATAAAGTAAAAAATACAGTTAATTTTCTCAGAAGGGTGTCATGTCTTTCTACATTATAACGCCTATTGGTTTTTGTTAGAGCAAGTATATTTAAAGCCAAGTATTGTCAAGGGACTTTAAACGACTACAGTTCCCAAGACACAGGCCTTTAAGAGACACACATATGGGCAACCTGTGTGGAATACACCGTCGAGACACTGTTTTCAACCGTTAAATTATAGTAGATACAAAATAATAGAAAGAAAGACAATCTAAGTTTGTTAATCAATTTTTGGATTTATCAATGGATCACTTTTGAGTCTTATCTGTTTGATTATTGAATGTTTGTGGAAATAATCTTTATTTTGATTAACCAGGAGTCTCATAACATCAACCTATCATCAGAAGCCAGACAAGTCATCACAACTCTGAGTAAAACCAAAATAGATAGAAAACACGTTAGACATGCCTGTTTGGAAGGCATCTAAGGGGCGTAAGGAAATAAAAAAGGAAGCCGCAGCAGTTTCATCTCCCATCCAAATACTAGTAAATACTGGTATTTTAATCCTGGGATTGATCGTGATCAGACATAAATTGTAAATGTGTCTGACTGACACAATTTAAAATGTTGTATTAGACACGACTGACACAACTGATGATAACTTATTTGGTGGTAGCTGCAAAACTTTGGCTGAGAACATGTAACTTCAATTATCCAGGCCTAACTAGTCCTGAGGAAATGGGGTGTCTGTGGTTCAGTCGGTCGATCCTTTAAGCACAAGGTTGGTGGTTCGATCCCCAGATTCTCTCCTTTTTTGGAAGATAAAACAAGTTTGGTTTCCATGAACCCCCAGCCTTCTTCTTAGCTGTCACCTTTGAAACTTTCCATTACCCCAATTCTCTGCACATGACAGTGGTATACCTAATGAAACCTGCCCAAGCCATTCTCCATTGGATGTTTGGAGGCACAGTCAAATAATTCCCCTTCTATCAGTCTGTCTTTCGCCATGTCTCTCCCCCTGTCAGTACGCCCAACTGCTTTGGAGTCAATGTGTCTGAATGCTTGACGGCCTTTCTTTTCTGTCCACTTACATCCCCACGCCCGGCTGTCTGCCAACCGGACCACCAACCTGCCAGTCTCTACCCCCCTCCCCCTGTTTCCCCATATATTTGGCTGACTGTCTTCCTGCTTCTAAGTCTGTCTGTCTCTGTGTTGCCTGTCTGACAGCTTGCCTTTATGTGACCACGGGGATGGGATGTTTTAGTCAGGGTTGGTTCATTAAAAATGAACTGTAAACAAATGTAAACAAACAAATGTCACAGTAGAGACACAAACAGATGCAACACCACTAAATACAGGATCAAGAATATCAATATGATTGTTTATCTTGAGTTCATTACATAAGACAAGAGAACAATGTAAGATTATGATGCGTCTCGAGTTGGTCCCTTTCCTGTAGTGTGTTATAAAGGTTTTAGTGCATGTCAATGGTCTGCAGAGGCTAAAATCCCCCTAAACATGTTTGACATATGAAACACTCTCCTTTCTTTTGGCTAGCACTCCAACACTTTTAACGTGATAGGCTAAGGGGCCGGACATCTCAAAGTGGTTGACCAATCACCACAGAGCCGGCCAGCTGACCAATCAGAGCAGACTGGGCTGTGGTTTCAGACAGAGGGTGAAAAGAGGTGTTGCTGCACAGGCAGTATGAGAAAAATAAAGAGCTTTTTGAACATTAAAGCATTGGAAAATGTCACAGTTGAGACACAAAATACAAATATGAACCTGAACATGGCCTTAATAATAACCCGTTAAATGAAACAGGTCACCACCATACATTTTCTCTCTTGATTAGGTAATCCACTTTCATGTTGTCTAATACTATTCGTAGTTTTTCATTCAATAGACATCAATTTTGGCCATCCAGAGGAGGATATTGGGAAGAAAAATAGTGTGACATGGATGTATAATGGTTTTGATTGTATGCCGAGTATATTTTGTGAATTGAGAATGGCTTGTACCTTGTTTGTGGATTGTGTTCTCTAATAATCATAGTCAGTCACTGAGGAAAAGCAGCAACCACATGAAATACTTTATTACTTCCACAACTAGCTGTGTCTTTTCTGTTGTAGTGGAGAGAGTTTTTTTTAACACTGTACCTCAGGAGAAATGGTGCTTGGTGATATCTGGGATAAAGAGATTTTATTGAAAGCCCAAAACATGTTTGTATTTACACTCTCACACTCACACACACACACACACACACACACACACACACACACACACACACACACACCAAAACAACATCAAAATCAGTGCTTGAAGAACACTGAAATAAAACAAATATACAATGAAGATTAAATCAAAAGAAAACTGACAGACTACATCATTTGAATTTTCCTGGTTTAATTAAGAGGAGTGTGTACGGGATGCTGAGTGACAGTCACAAGCAGCTGCAGATAGAAGGGCATTGTGTTAAAGTGAGAAGTCTGTAGCCGCATTCCCTTTAAAAACTTTTCTTTGTACTTCAGGGTTAGGCATTGAAATTTCAGTGTGTTTCCAGAGTGACAATGCAGTCTGGTCCACACTTTAAGAAAGCAGTAGCTGGGGAAAACTTTGACTCAGAACTTAAAGGATTCTTTGAAAAGATCAATTTATGTTTGTATTCAATTTGAACAATGCTCTCATTTTTAAGCAGCACTGAAGTTTTTTTTCACCGCTTGAAGCCTGGAGGAAAACGCTTAGTGGAAATTAAGCTAAACCCTGTGTGCTCCTTTTAATATCAAACCGAGTATTATACACTTCTATTGTCGACGCGGATTCTCGCAGGATTAGTCCCTGCAAATATACTGGGCCACGGAAATAAGTTAAATGTCACACTGGGGTTTGCTTTGGTGGATTTCTTCTAAGTTTATGAAGTCTTTGTGTGGGCGTGAGTATTTGTGTGTGTGTGTGTGTGTGTGTGTGCGTGTGCTACAGCACTTTTAATGTGGTCACGTCTGAATGATTGGCCCAACAGTGCAAAATGAAGTTCAGGACAAAAGAGCATCCAAATATAAAAATGCAGACAAGTGCTCTCAATCTCTCCCACGCACACACGCACACACACACAATCTGACATTGAGATGTAGAGAGCCAGTGTCATCGTCTCATGAGAACATTGCCCTGTGAGGACGGCCTCACGGTGTCTCTGTTCTGACCCCGGACACAGCATAAGAGCTTCCTGTCTGGAAACCTTTGAGAGGATATTGTCACCGTCGCACCGTTCCAGTGGACAACCAGGAGAAACATACCTGTTATGATGAGTGTTTCTTGTGAGCTGCTTGCATAAAAAAATAATTTTATGTAGTGATGTAATGAAGAACACTCTGTCCCTGTTCCTACCTCTGCATCCGTTGTGTCCCTTGGTACAGGGAATGTACGTGCAAGCAAAAACACACACACACAGACACAGACACACACACACACACACACTGCTTTAGCCTATTTACTACTTTTATTCTTCGCATGTGATGTTTGAGCTTTGTATCGCAGCATTAGTCTAGAAAACAATGTGAAAGTGATAAATAGCACCTAAGAACACCTTCATCCTAGACAAAGGTATCAAACAGACTAAACCTAGGCATACATTGTTTATCCATATGAACCCGAATTGCTGCAATCTTTGGTTTGAAGGTAAATATATTGAAATCTGAGGATATGTTACGACATATTAAGAACATAAATGGGTCTGAATCATTAAGGATTCACTCAAACATGTACAGATTTTAGCTCAGGTAACAAAAAGTGCCGGAAGTTTAAAATATTGCCACACAAGAGCAATTATATTGGGCAATGTTGCATAACTTTGAGGTACATTCAACTTTTGTGTCACCGGATAAACTTCTGTTGACATATGGTCAAGGTGAGGCACAACACATTCGGTTAAGGAAATATTGTTTTTAAAAATAGTAAAAATCATTGGTTTCCTGCATGAAAGTTAGAAAATGACATGTTTAGACCTCAATTTATCTCGTGACCTTCGCAAACGGATGTCCTTTGAGCTAGATGAAAGAGACACAGTCATTTTCGCACTAGCAAATAACATTGGCACATCCAGATTCATTTTTTGCCAATTTACCTTCTCACTGTGCTTCAAATTACAAGATCAAGGACATATTCCACAGTCCAAAGTAGTGTGAATAGAAAACAAAAAAAACATTTCGGGTTTAGTTTCTCTCAGACTGGGCTCTGGTTTCAGACAGAGGGTGACAAGAGGTGCTGTGTGAGAAAAATAAAGAGCGTTTTGAACATTAAAGCATGGAAACACGTCAAAGTAGAGGCACAAAATACAAATATGAACCTGAACATGAGAAGGATAGGGCCCCTTTGAATTAAATTACACTTCAAAAGCCAACAATACAAGACTAACTTCAAACCACAACTAGTATTTGCATTCTGTTTATACAAAGACCTCAGAAGCAAGTCTTTCACACCAGAACAACCTGCTTACGCCTTTAATGAGCCCAATCAGATACATGTATTTTGTGTGTGTGTGTGTGTGTGTGTGTGTGTGTGTGTGTGTGTGTGTGTGTGTGTGTGTGTGTGTGTGTGTGTGTGTGTGTGTGTGTGTGTGTGTGTGTGTGTATATGCACCTTCCATGCATGCCTGTTTTGTTAATCATCTAGCAGTTACAGTATGTGCTGGATGAGCTTTTGAGCCAGTGGCCAGATGGTGTCCTCGCCAAAAGCCTGTGTGGCATTGAACGCACTTTCTCTCTTTGTTTCTGTCACACACACACACACACACACACACACACACACACGTATAGAGTCTGCGAGCATACCATCCCATCCGCGATCTCTCCCTCTGCCTGCTGTATAGCCTCAAACTGTCGGAGCAAAAATACCCACAACACGTCTGCTGAGAGACCTAATTCTCACACACTGGTCTCCCTGGAGAGAAAGAGAAGGAGAGAGAGAACATTAGTTGCTGCCTCAACGAGTTTTGGGCTAAATCACAATGGCAAAAGGAGAAAAGAATGATGGAGAGAGGTCTAGTGAGGATATCAGAGAAAAACACACACACATACGCAGCAAGGAACGGTTTACAATACAGCTCTGTGCATAAATGCCAACCACCTCATCAATGTTGGATTCCAACTCAGCTTAACACTGCAGGCAGAGGTTGGACACTTGTTGAAACCTCAAGGGAGCTGGTATTGAGATTTAAAAGATACAGTTTTTCTCATCTTTCATTCGTTTTCATTAGCATTGAAGATCTTTAGCCTTGAGTTCTGCATCTTAGACAGAAGGAAGTGTGTAATGAATGAGGAAACACAAACAGGCCTGCAGACTCAAATTGTACTTTGAGTTGAAGTCAGTCAGTTGCTGTTATCTGGTCTAGAAAGCCGGGATGGAGTCGGTCAGATCACATCAGATTCCACTCTATAGAATGGTGCAGTGATGAGTCCTAAAGCCTGGAAATTCGTTTTAATTTGACCGCTCACGCTTTCCTCATCTCTAAGTTGATGGTTTTTTGAACATGTTTGTGGCTAGATGTCTGAAATAACATCTGCAGTGAACACAAGCTCAAGAGTTGTTCATGTTTTGTTCTACGACATAAAATACCACAACTGGTGAACCAGTAATACAGAACAGTTATCCACTGGTCGGAAGCTACTATGTATCGCAAAAACGGAGAGTGACTAAATGAACTTATCACCGTTATCACTTCAGACATTAGGTGGGAAGCATTAGGGTTAGTGTGATGATCTTATCCTATACTGAACATGTACTGCAAGTATCAGTGAAAGTAAGGGTGTGTTGGCCACAGATCTTATTTTCTGCAAAACACCAAAATCCAACGGCAAAAACAAGTTGCTTTTTAGGGAGCCGTTGCGTAACTCACTCCTGGGTCGGCCAGTACACCGATCTATTGTCTTATACAACAAAATGCATCTTACCAGAAAGTAGTAAACTACATTAGAACCCAAAGAAAGAAGTCCTTGCTATACTCAAAGGTGACAGGTTTGATGCCCCAGTTATGTTAATATATTATGATGAGTGTCAGCTTATGACTAAAACCCTGAAACGTATATCTAAAGTTGTTTTGATTTTTGACGCTCCCCACTGTTGCATCATGTAATTCTCCTATAAGAAGGGATATTGTAGGCTGGTGGGGAGACAGCCTTTAAGCTGCAGTTTGTAAGTACTTTGGTGGTCTCTGTATAAATATGGATTACACTGGACTAAATCCAGATACATCAAAGCTACAGCAGGCATTTCGGGGTGACACGAAATCAAAGAGCAGGATGGTAATTCTCTTTTTCGGTGACACATTTATACACAGCGATCAGATTTTCGGTGTCAGAAAACAATGTATGTGACACTGCTGGGGGATTTTCTTCCTGTGAGTTCCTCTCCTTTTTTTTTCCCCTGCATCCCAGTTTTTTGGACCCAGATACAAGAAGAAGTGGGTCATCTCGCTGACATCTCCGTGACAAGATTAGCTCTGGATTTTGGCCAGTTTGTGTCAGTTTGACCGAGATAGATAGGCTACGCTGACAGAAGTGACAGCTCATATAACAAATATATATATGGCTGAGGCACCATTTGAAAATCATGTCAGATAACAGTCAAATGTGTCTGAAAAATGCACCACAAAGCACCTGAAGTTTGTCTAATTTGAACAATTCCCCCTGGTTTTCGTGTCCAAAAAGTGCAAAAACCATCAACTCTATCACAAGAACTGGAGTGTTTGTTGTCCAATAGCTGAAACCTGGCTAGCATTCCACATTTCTGGATCACTCTGTTTTCTGCAGTAATTACAGGATGAAAAAGTCTGATGCTTGACCCAATGTGGCTGTGCTATGCTTGGTGAAAGACCTACAGCCATACAATCTGTAAAGTCACAAGGTGATGAAGTGAATCATACGTCATATTTAGCCAAATGTTTTTAAGGCGCTATTTAAAAACTCGTGAATGAATGCACCATTATTTGCTGAATTTGGTAAGGAGGTCATTTGGTGTTCAGAATGTGTGTTATTATTTATACGATGTGGAATATGTGTGAGAATATGACCTTTTCTGAGAAATCTGTAGGTTTATTGAGTGTTGGAGGAAATGCATTGCAACAAAAACAGCAGTGTTTACAAGGAATACAAATATATAAAAAAACAGAGTAAAGATCTGCAGGAAGACATTTCAATTGATGAATGGGAAGGTGCTTGTGAAAAGGCTCAATCACAAACAGCAAACACCCGTCTTAAGCTCTTACAATGTATTGGCTGATGCGTACATACATATAGGCCTACATATATTACTCAAGAAAAGCTAAAGAGATTTAATGGTAATATCCCAGACTTATGTTTTAAGTGTGGACAATCCAAGGGAACATTCTTTCATTGTGTTTGGGAGTGTACCAAGATAAAAACGTTTCGGGAAGAGGTCAAATGTATGATAGAAGAGATGTTATCATTGCGGTTAATTATGGAGCCCGAGTGTATTTCTTTGTTAGGATGTTACCCCAAAAAACACAACGTAAGGAAGAAAGAACAAATCGTTTTAAATGTATGTCTGCTGCAGGCAAAACGCATGATAGCACTTTCATGGAAAAATGTAAATAGTCCAAGACTTGGTAAATGGCTAAACGAACTGTCTGCATGTGTCTCATTAGAGAAAACAACCTATTCAATTAAAGGAAAACAAGAACCATTTAAGAAAGTATGGGGCCCTTTCCTCAACTATCTGGAACATGCGGATCTAGAGGCACTTTGGGTCAGCAATTTGGAGATGAGTAATGTTCCTCTGCTGGGAGAAGGATGGAAGCCTTTTATATCTGCCTACATGTTTGTATATTTCCTTACATAGTCTACCCACATGTTTGTGTAGTTCATTTTACTTATTTATTGTTGTGTATGTGACTTTAATGTACTTTCTTTTGTATGTCTTGTGGATGTTTATGTCCCGTCTTATGTATTGTCTATATATGCTAAAAAACCAACAAAACAAAAAACTGAGTAAAGTGAAAAATGACAAAATACAGTATATTAAAGACCAAACCAATATTTAAGATACAATCTGTAATCTATAAATACAAACAGACAACTTCTCTATGTCCACCGTGCAAGTTTGTGGCATGTCTACTGCAGTGGATGAAGAATCTACAAAGTCTGTCTTTTCTCTTTGTTGGGGACACACACAGAAAGGCGATGGCATTGTTTTTCTCTCTTTCACTTCCTCCCTGACATGTTTTCGTCTGCATCCCAGTTCTTTGACAGAGGGAACGTGCCATATACCGAAAGAACAGAAAGAACTGGGTCGTCTCTCTGACCTCTATGTGGCAGGAGTAGCTCTGGGCTCAGGACAGTTTTTGAATGTTTGACCAAAATAAAGAGGGCACACTGAAAAATGGAGCCCTGAAACACCGGTGCAGTGTCCACCAGTTGCACTGGCAGCAGTAGAGAAGAACACTGCAGTTGAACAGTGACTGGATGCAAAGTTTGTCAGAGTTTCTTCTTTTTCTCAAAGGTCTCCTGAGGTGGCATTGAGATTAGGGCTGAACGATTTTGGAAAATAATCTAATTGCGATTTGTTTCCTCAATATTGCAATTGCGATTTAATATGCGATTATTTTTTCAAGGTCCTCTTCTCATGTATTTTTCAACAAACACAAGCAATAAATCAATCGTGATTACAATCGTGAACCTCGTGAGGTAGCAACAGTAGCGAGGCACGTTCTGCACAATACCTGACGTTGTGCAGCATCTTCCTTTTTAAAGCCAAAATAATTCCACACAACTGACGGGCCGCCCCTCTTTGGTACCAAACTTCCAGCCGTGCACTCTTCTGACCAGCCTGAGGCCATTGTGCAACAGGTTCAAGCGCAGCGTTGACTTCCTTCCCTGCCTGCTCGGCTCGCTTTTAAGTCACGTGACCAGATCCAGGACCAGTCAAACTGCAGCCTTTGCGGTTGGAAAATCTCGTTTTGTCATATCGCGATATTATCGCAAATGCAATTAATCGTTCAGCCCTAATTGAGATTGTTCTACATGGTTTCAAAGCCTCTTTACATGAATTCCAACTGACAAATGAAGTTATTGAGTATCCAACACACAGCCAAGGTAAAGAAAAACCTACCAAGGACTTTTTGTTTCCATTTTGCATCGAGAAAACTACATGCTGGAAAACTGTATGCTCGCTTTTACTGGGAGGGAAATATCCCTTCCGTCCTGTTACACCTTTGATACGGCTGGTGAGGTTAGCCAGGGGTTAGTCATTTGTTTTAGTATTCTGGGATCACTTCCTCAAACGTGACAATAAAAAAACAACAAGATTCAATACGAGACGAAACAAGACCATACAGTGCGGTGTGATACAAGACCATACTATATGATATGAAACAATACCATATGAAACGATACAGGTCGATAATAATTTATCTTTAATTCTGAAATGTTTCTTGCACCAAAGCAGCTCCATTTGCAACAACAACAGGGTCTAATATTAAGAAACAAGGAAACAGACATTTCACATATCATCACAGTCACTGTAGACGATATGTTCCAGGCCGTTTGACCTCAGATTAAACCTTCTATTTAATGTTAGAGTTGAGAGGTGCACAAAGGAGAGCTTCAGTCTACCTTTGATACATCGTGGGATCTCCGATGTGATCCGTAAGGAGTCTTTATGAGAGCCAGATGGTGTGGAAATGTAGAAATTAGAGAGTAGTCAAACCCGTTACATTGACAAAGTTAGATTGCTAGACTTGTTTGAACTGAATGAATGAAAGCCAATTATTTCAATCTAGGAGTTATAGACGGTTTCAGGTTGACTTCTGGTTTGTATTGGAATCACGGACTGTCCTTTTTAAGGGTACAGAAGGACTCCGTAACAATTATTTGCCTGTAAAGGACTTTCAAAAGGTCAAACAAGAAGAATCAAAGACAGCAGCTGTTGTCGGGATCTTTGTTGTGATGTCTACACTGTCACTCTGCTGTGGCTTATCGAATTACAAGGACTTTCTGCTTTTACGCCCTGAAGAGATTAAGTGCTTCAAGTGACACACAAGGGCAGATGTATGTCAACGTTTGTAGTCTAATGCAATGTGTGTTCGTGTGGAAGTGCCTTTGTGTTTTTTTTGGCGGGCTCTGATACAGCATAATGTGAATCTAGAGGCAGTTTGTGTGCGTGTGCGTGTGTGTGTGTGCCATGCAGCATTTGTTTGTACACATCCATGTGTGCATTATCCGACATGTATAACAATGAAAAATAATACACATCAAACATGAAAGCAGCTTGACATAATGCATGTATGAAAAGGCATTATACTCTATCAGAATACACAAGGAGTGGTTGTGGATGTATTCTGCACTATCCTTATTCTAATCAACATGCAGGAATTGTGCTACAAATGTTCCCTATATAAAATCTGACCATTACAAAGGCAACAACAGAAAATAACCAGTAAAGATGGAGCTATGTGTACTGGCCAACACTTCCTCAATGATATGAATGGCTTTTGACAATGGAAACCAATGCATGGATACAAACAAATACAATGGAATACAAACAAATTGAGAAGGAGAACATATTCAAATGTGTTATGCCATCAATGGTAGCTGGAAAGCCCTGTTGCCGTGGCAGTAAGGTGTGTTGTTCCTACTGCTGGGCCTTGCTAAAGACCCAACTGTGTAATAGATGTTTTGCAGCAATTCCAAACGTTTTACAACCGAGGCTCTCTGAGGTGGTTTAATAAATCTACTGTGCAGCATGGGGCTGTCAACTAAAAGCAAACAAAGGAGTCACAGAGAAGTAGATGTACACCTTTAAATCACAATAAGATGTGGATTTCCTCGCCATCCACCAGGTTTTATTCAGCCGGTTTTCTTATATGGCCTTTATTGGGGAAGTTACTGTAGGCTAAACTATTAGTTAACACTGTCCTTGAAGTAAATAATTGTGACCAGGCTGCACCAAAGGCTGTTTCGTACTTGCAAAATAAGAAATAAGAAGCTAAAAATGTTATGTTATGGTGAATGCACACTTTCCCTATCATGCTAATGTCATTTTAAAATAGCCCTTTGCGTCTTCACACCAGGTGCTCATATTTGCAAATCAGTAACTTCGCAAGAAGACCAAGTAGGCAAACAAAATAAAAACTAAATGCAATATTTCTAGAAGTAGGAGAAGCATAGGTATGAAGAAAAACAATCAATATTTAATAACATTCGTAACGCCTGTGCTTTCCTGGTATGATGAGTCACATTTCGGCGATGATAAAAAGGCACATATAAAGCACTGAAAGATAAATGTAACACATCCCTGACCTTATTGCACCGTGTTTCTAACATACTTTAATGCCAGTTTGATGTGTGTTTGACACTGTTGGTGCTATAAGGATTTATTTTATAGCACCGCGGGGTCAGACGCAGCAACTTGAAAGAAACAGCGTCTCAGGGCATGTTAACATTTAACAACCTATTAATGTGGCATACCCACTTAACGGAAAGAAACTCAGCTACCAGACCATATTAACCATGTTTACCTGAACGAAACACAATTCCAACACCAAGCGTCTAAATCAGCACTGAACGAAAACGAGACGAGTGGTGACGGGGATTCTACGTCATGCTATATGCACATCGTTTGAAATGTGAGATTCCACAGATTCCACCGTATGACCAAAACTCACTGAACTAGTAGCCAAGAAAGAGCAACAAACAACTTCACTTTTACAGAGCCATAACTATAAACACGTCTTACAAGGGCATAAAAACACTGCTGAAGGTTAATCCAATGTCTTCTGTGTCACTTTGAAATCATGACTAATAATCCATCATTATCTATTTGTAATAACCCAGGTATCTGATTAGATAGAAGATAGAATCGGAGGATGAAACCCTCTTTATTGTCACATACATGCACACAGCAGAGCACACACAGTGAAATTGGTCCTCTGCATTTAACCCATCCTAGTACTAGGAGCAGTGAGCAGCTATCGTGCAGCGCTGATTTTAGGGCGTGCTGTGTCGGAGTCATTCTTACTGACCATTGGTAATGTTTACATGGATTTATGAACGGCCCCTGGATTCTATTGGCTCTAACGGTTACAAAGAGGTGTCAATCACCCAAATTGACCAATGGGTTCAAGAGATTGGGCCCTGCGTAATGCATGGGTCTGACAGGCAGCTGGCGCACCATTACGCTTTATGGTGAAAAGAGGTATAGAGGTCATGGTGAATTTTCAAAAAAAGGTCAAAAACTGTTGTATTTGGATGGAATGAATACCTATAGTGATATTTCAATGAAATAAAAATGAGGTTTGAGTCTGACAGTTCTACAGCCAACTCACAGGTGTATCATTGCTTTGATAAAAAAGGTTATTCATATACCCCTTTTAGTTGTGAAGATATACTCATTCATTCTGGGCAAGTCATTTTTGAGCCTGAGGCCTAAAAAATAGGCTTAAGGTTTAAGAGGATATCCAAGATGCATCGATACAAAGGCTTTAATGCACTACAAAGTATAGTTTTGTTATGAGAATCTGAAGTCGAAGGCTCCTCCATTAATGACACATATAGTATAGACATAAACATGAATTAAAATAGAACAAATAATGCAGAATTAAGTCAACTTTCCACATGTAAATAAGTCTTGTAGTTAAATATTATGTTTTGCATGCATCATACGAATATTCATTCTCGCCATAATTCTTACTCTATATTTTGTCCACAGAGAGGTATCCCAAATCTCGGCTCCACATATAGATAGGGTTAAGTTGAAGCTAAACTTGGACAGGCTTACTCTGATCAGTGGCTTAAATCAATATGTGGAAAACCTTTGTGAATTTGGCCTGAGGAATCTGCTGCAGTGTTCTGTTCCCTGTCAGTATTATACCTACTACAGTCATGATAGCCAGTAATTGCTTTTCCATTCCAATCGCTCTTCCAGCTCCTGCTGTCTTGAAGGCTAAAAAGCCAATCTCCGGGGACTACCAAAGTAAATGGAAATGTGAGCCCCAGCACTTTGCCAGTAGATTGCGTGGATTATAGTGCTCTTTCTGCTTTGTTGCTGTTCTGTATGAGCCTAACAGACATGAAGACGGACAGAAACATTGACTGACAGGCTGGACGGAAGACTGACGCACGTACAGTATGATGTGGATGTTAGTCGAGCTGGTTCAGTGAAAAGATGGCTTGGCAAATATTATGCCTATATTTGCCTCGCTGAATAGTGAATGAGTGTGAGTGATGGAAAGTGCATTTACTCAAAGAGGACGCATGATGCTCATTTTCAGGTGCATATTTGATTTTCTTTCCTCTACGGTGAAATGTCTCCATGCTTTACTGTTCAAAAGCTCTTTATTTTCCTCATACTGCCTGTGCTGCAGCACCTCTTTTCACCCTCTGTCTGAAACCAGAGCCCAGTCTGCTCTGATTGGTTTTGCTGGCCGACTTTGTTGTGATTGGTCAACCGCTAAAAGATGTCCCGCCCCTTAGACCTTAACCTACAATGTATCTGAGCCTAGCCAATAGAAGTGCGAGTGATACATTGGGATGTCAAACAAGAGAGTGTTAACTTATTGTTGTCGAGCCAAAGTGGAGTGGAAGCATAACGTAGCATAAAGTGGAAATACTCAAGTAAAGTATGTCAAAATGGTACTTCAGTACAGTACTCGAGTCCCCCAGTGCACACTTGTGACAATGGAAATTAAGGGCGCATATATTAGGTAGTAAAGCAGGGAACATCAGCACTTTTGCCTCTGTATAATTGCCCCCATTGAGTCAATCTTTTATTTCTTCCCATAAACAACTCCGATTAAACCAGCCCTTGTGCTGAACACTGTTTAAACCCTTACCGTTCATCTATTCTGCTTATTTACACCCATGCATGTACTCAGACTTTAATTTGTTCTACTTGGCCAGACACTCAGAGAGTATACACCATTGATCTCTGATGTCCTTCAGTACTCTCATATCCATAAGTGATGAGACTTCTTTGTTGTTACTTTAGGTTTCAGTGTACCACATCACACTGTTGTGCCTTCTTGTTTTTACTTCGTTCTGTCCTTTACCTCGCTCTTCATAAAATCTCATGAACTTCTCTTGTTCTCTTTCACTTTCCTTGACCTTTTCCATTCTGTCTTTTGTTATCTTTGCACATTAACCCCTTTCCATGTTGTGTCTGTTTTTACCTCAAACTTTTGTCATTATCTCTGTTTTTCTTTTTTGCTCCCACTTTTTTGCTGTTGTGCTGCTCCTCTCCCTTTCTCTCGTCACATCTTTTTACTGTCTATAAATCAATTCTAATTTCTCTGTTCTTTTATAAACCTACAAAGAAAAGTATGTCAGAAACTTCTGCTAACCCAAGCATTTCATTTGCGTGTTAAGTCAAAGGGTGCAGATTTGATGCAGAACTACGGTGGCCGACGGGAACGACTCAATACCCTTCCATTCGGAGAAACGCGCTGCACTTTCAGAAACATGTGGAATCATGTTGCATTGTTAAAAGATTACTATTGTAAAAATACTTCTTATGAGAAAAAGTCCTCAATTCAAAACCTTACTTTATTTACCAAATCAAATTAAAAGCACTTTTTATGGGTAATGGACATTTCAGAATCATATATATTCAATTACTTATTAGATCATATTGGCCAGTGCTCTTACACATTGTATATGATAGGATAAGGGGTGGGACGCTTCTAAGATCAACAGAGCCTGCCAGCTAACCAATCAGAGAAGACTGGGCTCTGGTTTCAGACAGAGAGTGAAAAGAGGAGCTGCAGCACAGGCAGTAAGAGAAAAATAAGGAGGTTTTTGAGCATTAACATGTCAGAGTGGAGGCACAAAATACTAATATGCAGAATAGCAAGTGAGTAAATATGTACTTAGTTACTATCCACCAAAGATCAGCTGACACGTGGCAAACTTTAGTTTTTAACTCCTGGGGATGATCGGTAGGAAGGTAGGGTTAATGCTGCAGTGTCAAAGATGTAACTTTTAGGGGTTTGATATCTAGTGTTTTCCAGCAACATCTGAAGGCATCATGCTGTTTTCTGTCACACACACACACACACACACACACACACAGCTGAGCCTGAAATAGCAAGGACAATATGACTCATGCAGTAATATGAGTGCCTCGGAGTGTGGGTGTCATCTTATATTAGCAGAAACCGCTAGCATAATCTCCCCGGACACAATTGCTCAGAACACTAATGAACATAACTCTCCAGGTTTACTGTAGACTAAAGACTTTGTATTGCACACTCATTATATGCTTTATATTTAATAACTGATTACATAACCTCTGTCTTTGTTTTAGACATTGATTATAATTAACTCCATATGCTATGAAACAAGAATGTAAACACTCACAAGGGCATTTTTATCAATGTTTTTGTCTGAACAAAATCTTGGTTCAGTATTGATTTGACATTATGTTGATGCTGAATGACTTGGAGATGGACACGAACGCAAGCCAATTAAAGTCCCGCAAATTAGCATACTTGAGAAGTCTGGTCTCTTCATTTATTTATAAATGTCCATTCGTTTTAGTATCATGGTCACGTGGGCAAAGAATGCGAGCTAGTGATATTTTTGTCATGCCTTTGCTGCAGCACCTCTTTTCACCCTCTGTCTGAAACCAGAGCCCATTCTGCTCTGATTGGTTAGCTGGCCGGCTCTGTTGTGATTGGCCAACCGCTTAGAGATGTCCCGCCCCTTAGCCTATCACGTACAATGTGTGCGAGCGCTAGCCAATAGAAGCACGAGTGTTACATGGCCATGTTCCGGAAGTAAATCGAGAAGTCCAATGGAGGCGTTTCAGGCAGGGGGGGTGGGGGGCCTGTTTAATATTACTTAAAGGGTCCCATATTATGCTTATGCTTATATTATAATGGCCTGCAAAAGCTAAAGTCCCAAAGTTCAGGCCAGAGGGAGTATTTCTCCCATATCCCTCCCCCCTGCCTGAAACGCCTTGATTGGATTCCTTTCTTTAATTCCTGGTTCAGTTGCGTATCACACTGACCTCACCGTGATACGGAACTGAATGAGCCAATAGCAGTGCAAGCGGCTCAGTAAAGCCCACCCGAGCAGAGGAGCCATGGCGAGGAGAAGCTGCCACTTTCGCTGCGAAAAACTTCCTTTGTTTGCCATACCTAAGGAAGAAGATGTAAAGAACAAGTCGCTTTCATTTATTTTTACCACTATTCCCCCGGAGCAAAAACCCAAATTATGGTTGTGTTCTCGACATTTCATTGAATTGTGGAGCTGTTGTGGGAGTTGAGCGCAAGCACAAGCAAGCAAAGTTGCAAGCTAACCCTATCAACGCTACGCTACCAAGCTTTTAGGCTGTATGCCCACTAACTTTACATAATCTGTGCAGAAATACACTGCGGTCAAGGGAGCCCCGTCTTCGGAAAACATAGTCAAGCCAGCCCCCTCGGTGTTTTGCAGTGCGCGTATATCCTATGCATTACGGTAACAGCGTGGAGGAACAGATTTCAAAATAAAGCTGGTGAATGTAAATAAAAATGCATATATAATAATAATAATAATAATAATAATAATAATAATAATAATAAATCAAACTAAATGAATATATATAAAATAATTAATGTAATAATAGCAAATAGCTACCACATGCAAACTGTATTTCAGAGAACATTTCAATTCTAATTGTGTGTATAATGAGTCAAATTTAACAATAAGGAATACATTTTCAAAGTCCAATCTGACATCAAAATGACAGACCAAGTGTCACATGTTATTCAGGACATTCTGATGTGGAATTTCAAAATAAAAGCCCTTCAAAATGTCTTGTAAAGCAATCCTTAAACTATTTTCATATTAGGATTAAGAGGAAACGGTGTGTTGCCAGGAACTCATTTAACTTCAGATTGACAGCAGACCCCCTCAGGGTGTCACTCTGAAAATATCAGGACATTGTGAAGTGGGATTTCAAAATAAAAGCCCTTCAAAGTTTGTTAAAGTCATATACCATCTTTATCATGAATCACTACGCAGCAGGTGTGATTCTGTTTGGGGACAGAGCCCAGGTAGCCCGATTTTCTTTGCCCAAGGTAATCTGTGTGCTTGGACTGTAGTGTAAAGAGTACCAGGCCATTGTTTCCTTTGTCAATGTTAACAATGTCCACTGGAAGTTTCTGGTTAGTAGCTGAACTATTCCTGTTCTACCCTTATACTAATTCTATGGTTACATCCTTCCACCTGTTCCCTGTCCCGTTGAAATACGAGCTTTGCTTTGGGAGGCAGAACTGTGTTGTCTTGCATGTGCAAGGTGTTGACCTAGGTGGGGCACTCCTCATTTTCTGGTGTTAAAGAGAAAGGTTTTCTATGGTGAGCATGCACGTGCAGGTTAAATCCAGTAGCAGCCCATTAGCTCATGGACAAATCAAGTACCCATATGCTTGATTTTTGTCTTTATTCATTCACAATTAAAGCAGTCATTACAAGTTTGACAAAGACTTTGTATCGTAGCCAAAAAATAAATGCGTTTGATTAATAGGTCATAAGTGATCCGTTGTGATTGTATGATGGAAAAAAAAAAACAAGGCAAATTGCTTTGGACTGAATTTATGAAAGAATTTGAGAAGATAATTTGGGTGCATTTGAAATACCAATCATAATATTGGAATATGTAATGTTTGTAGAATATGTTTTGGATCCAGTTACAATTCTGATCATATGTAGCAAAGTTTCCCTGCTTTGTTCCAACTTTAAATAACTGCAATGATACATGACATACAGTGAGTACCTGAAAATGTGAAGAACATGCCACAGCAAAACTGTGTGGGTGGACATAAAATGGAAAGGAGTTCTGACCCATCCAACTCAGTGGGATTGCAGTAGCTGTGGGGTCATCGTCATCATGGTAAGTGCTCTCTAATGTAATTCAATAACTTCAAATTGAATGTTGTTCGCACGTGTGTTAGCACACAGTTGTTTATTGTAATTAAAGTCTGTGTCTACTCTAAAGCCATTTTTACCTGTGCAGTTTCATTTAGATATATACAAATAGAATACAACAACGGTATTCAATGACTGAATGAGAGTTGTTTTGAGTAATCTAGTTATGCCTTAGAACAGCTGCATTGTGCATGAGTCACATATGATGTTTTGAAGATTTGTGTCGTTTAGATGGCGAGGGCAGTGATGGAAGCCTTTCCAGCTGTTCCAACAATCACGTTTGGGACATCCAAAAAGAAAATGAGGGACAAGAGAAAAACACTGGCTCTCCAGATATTAAAAGCATCAGGTTTGTAAGGATAGTTTCCGTCTATGGTGTGGAGAAATACTAACTCAAAACTGCAACGAACTTGTATATCGTAAATAAAAGTCTTTACTAAGACAAAAATACAAAAGCCATTATGCAGTCTAGGTGAAAATCAGAGAAACCAAACTATCCTGGAAAATATACAAAAACAGAGGGCATAAAGAAAAGAAAAACACAGGGTAAGGATAACAAAACAGAAGTGGTAGTAGATGTGGTTCGACACTGTATTGAACAACAATTAGCTGATGTTGGTGTTTACCAATTTAATTTGTACTCTTTTCCAGTGTTCAATACGGATAACAACTGTGCACAGCGTCACAAGACAACTCTACCTTAATGAGTTTAGAGGTGGACAACCAGACTTGAGTTAACATATGATAATAGCTGCATATCATATTACTTCCCATTGACTTTAAACTCTGCGATAGTCACATTTGGTATGGCTTTTGCAGGGGTTTGAGAGTATATATTTTTTATAGGAATAGCATTATAAATTGGAAACTGTGAAGCTGAGTATTTAGATACACAGACATTTTGACAGTAAAGTAAATCTCTTCAATGATATTCATGAGAGATACATGATACAAAACACTGCAGTTACATAAAATAACCTGACAGGTCAAAATGTGTGACAATACCCTAATACAAAACCCTATGACAGTTCCCCCTTGTCATTGTATAGATCCAATGTGACACATGCAAAAGATGGTTCCATGAGACGTGCCTGAACATGGACACAGATGACCTGGAACAAGCCAGGGAACACAGCTGGAATTGCTGCTTGTGCCCTTAAATCTGTTGTCATCAGATTGCACACTTTGTTTAAAAATACAACCATTGTTTCCCCCATCTCTTCTGCTTTTTATTCATTCATCTTCCCCCGCATTCATTTTCTCTCCATCTGACTCCATCCATCTGTTGATCCATTTACATGACTCTTCACCTGTCTATTTGTATTTCTATTAGTTTGATATGTTGTGATTGTTGTTATCACTGTTTTGAAATTAAAAAGATTAAATGTCCCAGTCTGCATTTGTCTGTCCTCGCATTTGTACTCACCCGCATTAAGACGATACAGACGATCTAAAAAGAAATGCATCAAAGAAAGTATACATGCTAAAAAGGAAATAAAGGTTTAGTGGAGGATTTAAACTAAGGGCATTTATTGAATAAATACATATTGGTGTTCACAAGGAAGCACAGTGATTAAAAGTTAATAATACACCTACAGGAAATTTATAATAATACAAACATTCACTCACAACTTTCAATATTATCTGCTTATGTGTAAGAAAATGATCTCTGAAGTTATTTTGAAATCCTACATCAGAATGTCCTGATATTTTCTGAGTGACACCCTGAGGTGGTGTTCTATCACTGTGAAGTAAAATGAGTTCCTGACACCAGACCGTTTCCTTTTACTCCTAATCTGAAAATGAGTAAAAATATGACTTTGACAAGAAACTTTGAAGGGCTTTTATTTTGAAATCCCACATCACAATGTCCTGATATTGTCTCAGTGACACCCTGATGTGTTCTGCTATCAATGTGAAGTGAAATGAGTTCCTGGCAACACACCGTTTCCTCTTAATCCTAATCTGAAAATGACCTTAAAGATTGCTTTAACAAGACATTTTGAAGGGATTTTATTTTGAAATTCCACATCAGAATGTCCTGAATAACATGTGGCACTTGGTCTGTCATTTTGATGTCAGATTGGACTTTGAAAATGTATTCCTTATTGTTAAATTTGACTCATTATACACACAATTAGAATTGACAGTTTGCATGTGGTAGCTATTTGCTATTATTATATTAATTATTTTATATATATTCATTTAGTTTGATTTATTATATATGCATTTTTATTTACATTCACCAGCTTTATTTTGAAATCTGTTCCGCCACACTGTTACCGTAATGCACAGGATACACGCGCACTGCAGAACACCGAGGGGGCTGGCCTGACTATGTTTACATTTAACAACCTATTAATGTGGCATACCCACTGAACGGGAAGAAACTCAGCTACCAGACCATACTAACCATTTCTACCAAAACGAAACATAATTCCAACAACAAGCGTCTAAATCAGCACTGAACGAAAACGAGCTAACGCTACATAGCATCGGGTGAGATACGCGATTTTTTCACTTCATTGTTTTACTTCATGCTATCTCACAAACCACATATCATAGGAAACCCGAGATTCCACAGATTCCATTGGTATAAGTCTCGTCACTGTACGATCAAAACTCACTGAACTAGCAGCCAAGAAAGAGCAAGAAAACAGCTTCACTTTACAGAGCCATAGCAAGTCTTACCTTTGCTGTTTGTGATCAAAAGTTGTGTTCAAGGGCATACAAACGCTGCTGAAGGTTAATCCGATGTCTCTGTTACTTTGAAATGATTACTGATAATCCATCATTAATTATTTCTAATAAACTGGTATGGCACAACCAAGGGGCAACCTCCGGGGTTGAGCATTGAAACACATACGGAAGTGCCAAAAGCTGCAGTTCATAGAATGGCCGCGTGGCCTGGCTCCAAAACAGAGCAATTTACATAGACCCCCCCCCATGTTAAAATGCCATTTTTTACAGCAGAAATAAACATGTTTACAAAAAGTGCCTGTGAGGAGGGTGAATTTCTATATAAATCTCCCGTTTTAATTATATTAAGGCTTAAAGTTTTTGCATAATTAAGGGCGTGGTCGCTTTGATTGACAGGTTAGCCCCGTCAGTGGCGCTCTACTAGCTCCGCTAACAGTCACTGCACTTGGCCTGTCAGACATGTTTGTGCCTTTTGAAATGCAAATATCAGACATAATATGACTTGCTGTGCGATTAATTGTACTAACAGACCATCCAAGAAGTCTGGTCTCCGGTTTTTTTCGGTAAGTGAAATTGTATTATTATTTTATTTATATTTTAGCACCCTTAGCACTAATTATCAGTGTGTCTGCGCCATAGAATGTATAAAGTATCGTCTGCTCACTTGTTAGATTAGCTCGTTAGCTAGCTCATTAGCCGTGGGTTAGCCTTCGCGCAAGACGCCCACGATGCTAAACGGGAGCGTATGATAGCCACCTTGCCGCTGGAGAAAATACTACTGCATTAGAGTAGCATACGGTAGCATATAGCCTAGCTTGGAAGCCTTCGCTAGCTTGGTAGCTTTGAGCTAAATGGGCGTGTTTCAGTAGCCAGGCCCGCTTCAGCTCCAAACCCTATGTCCATATTTGGATTAGCCGGGAGTGGGCGGGAGGTAGATTGAGAAGATGCCGACGGTGGGAGTCGCCCACTTTGAGCTTCATTACGGCTCTTCACAAAGCTATGGGTGACGTCGCGGATATACGTCCATTATTTATACAGTCTATGGTCACAACAAGCAATGCCATTTTTGCACAGTTTTTTTCAGGGGCGGGACATTTGACAAATCTCTAAGATTCAAGATTCAAGAAGCTTTATTTATCTCGAGGGACATTGAGGAAAATAAAATCTCTGCATTTGACCCATCCTATTGTTAGGAGCAGTGGGCTGCCATTATGTACGGCGCCCGGGGAGCAGTGTAGGGAACGGTGTCTTGCTCAGGGACACCACGGTAACAACTTGGTCTTTCGGGGACTTGAACTGGTGACCTTCCAGTTCCCAGGCCAAGCCCCTATGGACTTTGCCACCACCGCCCTAAAGTGATTGACCAATCACAGCAAAGTTGCCAGCTAACAAAAATTATGGAAAGTAGCATAATAGGGGACCTTTAACACTGCTAACACAACATAAAAAGAAAATACCTGACTCATTCTGAGCCCAAAAAATATTTCTACTTTACATGAAGTAATGATTTTAATGACAAGACCTGCTTTGGTTTCTGGCTATACATGCATTGTCTGTTGGTTCTGCAAAATTGCTCAATTCCATTGCAAATATGGTCAGATGAAGACAAGACTGCATTTAATTCCATGAGAAAAATTATGTTATGTCACTTTCCACGTAACTTGTTTCGGGATTCTTCTGAAAGGCTGTGTTGTCTTTTTCTCTCAGAGATCTGGCCACCCTGTTCCAGAGTCAAAAATAACATTGCAAGGAGAAGGTTTTTTAGTCTTACTGTGCACCTGTGCTCAGCTGTGATAAGAGAAGCAAACTCCACTGAAGTCTCTGGAAGCATGCTTACCGTGTCTCATTTCACTGTCAGCGCTTTTATAATCAAAGATTAAAAAGTTAGCGGTTGTAAAGTTTAGTTTGTGTTCCCTCACTAACCTGGCAGTCAATCACTTAGTCAGCTGACTGTTGTTTAATTAGCAGTGTTTCAGGTTCCTGCAGACTTTACCGCGTGCTCCCTGCTGCGTGCCCACATTGATCAGTCGGTGTATCAGTCTGCTGGAAAAGTGCTAAGGAGGAACGAGTAGGAACAAGATAGGGAGAGAAATGGAGAGCGACAGAGTGAACGAGGAGATGAGGGATGTGTAGTGTTGGGAGATTGGATGAGAATTGGAGGGCAAAGAAGAGCAAATCCACTTTTGCAGGTTGAATTTCTATCTATCACACAAAAATGACAACCTTCTGCTACCTTCCTTAACGTATGATTCAATTCGATGTCATTATCTCTGTCAGCCTGAAAGGTGTGTGTGTGTGTGTGTGTGTGTGTGTGTGTGTGTGTGTGTGTGTGTGTGTGTGTGTGTGTGTGTGTGTGTGTGTGTGTGTGTGTGTGTGTGTGTGTGTGTGTGTGTGTGTGTGTGTGTGTGTGTGTGTGTGTGTGTGTGTGTGTCTGTGTGTGTGTGTGCGTGAGATTTATCAGTGTGGCAAACCTTTTTGAAACAAAGTCTTTAACGCAGAATAGCCAACCTGAGCATAAGGACTCACAGCAAGCAGTCCAGCATGAAACAGAAGGAGTAATAGAGATACAGAAAGTGATTGTCAGGCAACTCATTTGGCATAAAAAAAAGTCCCTTGGTAAGATACTGTGAGTAAGACACTTTCTCTGCATGAATGCCCAGCCAAGCACTAGCTATAGTCGTGAAGGAATGCATAGTACACACACTTACACCAAGCTAAAACAACGGAGGGGGTAACCTGAGCTAGTGTGGAGGTGAGTCATCTCGTAAAGGTGGTTCCTGTGATTCCCCTCCCAGGAGAAATGACCCAGATCAAACGGTAGGAGTACATTTACATGATTATCCTCCGGTGAGCAGTCAAAGGGAGAGACAAGAGGGAGGCAGGAGATCACTGACCAACTGAGGGCGCTGACAAACGAAGCTATTGTTAGAGACATGAAAAAAAGGTTGTTGTACAGAGAGAACAACATTCTGACTCATGCTGCTGAGGTCTGCCTACAGAAGGGGAGGTTCTTTTTTTTGGTTTACAGTTGCACTGGAACTGTTTTCAATCTTTGGATATTAAAAAAGACAGCCAACTTAACTTTATTACGGCATGGCATTCCCTGCAACCCAGAAAAAGAGACACACTTTTGTATCTATATTTCTTCATTTGGTTAGTGTTGTTCACAAAATGTTAACTGTTCCAGATTTTGGAATTGAATGACTGTCGTGGTGTGGGAAAGAGTTCTAAAATCTGGGAACGAGTCAGCATTTTACCAGAAAAGGTTAGAAGCCTGAAATAAGGTCTGTAGTGCTGTTCTATGAGATACGATGTGTTGGTAAATACCTCTCTTGTGAATATCTAATGCTTATAAGTCTAATAAAAACAGGGTTTGCTAACAAGTGACTAAACGCCATCGTGCCGAACGTTAGCCACATTTAGCTTAGCGGTTGTGACTCACAGCTATGTGACTGTGCTGTGGTTTGTTTATAGCCTTACGTTAGCTTTTAATTTCTCAGGCTTGCATTTACTCACATAGAGGTGACAATATGCAACGAGTACCCTTCTAAAGAAAACATGTCCTAAAGGTGTGTTTGCTGCAGAACTTATTCAGAAAACTATTGTGGAAAATGCCATCGCATTCTGTCGAGAGAGCCCTTGTTGTGCTTCCGGATCAGCCTTCAGAAACATGTCACCACTCTTCCATGGGTGTTAGTTAGTAGGGTTACTTTTTAAAATCTAATTATACATTTAATATAATGTTTTCTTATTTACAACTTATCTTCCATTGACCATGAAACCCAGATCCATATTCAAGTAATGCTTTTATGATCCTTTTCAAGGATGATGGCATTTCTGTGTGTGTGTTTCAGCTGCTTTGACTGGTGAATGAGACAGAGGGAGACAGAAAGTTTTGGCAAAGCAATAAACAGTGATAATCAGCCGCAGGGTTTCACATGAATATGAATGAGCGCAGCGACATCAACCAGTGTGTGTTTGTATGAAAAAGAAAGATGGAGAAGGTTCTGCTAGAATAGTTCGTCTTTGTCCGGTAAAAAATTGAATAGCACAATTGATGTTTTAGTTAGCGTGTGACAGGAACCGAATGAGGAAGTGATGCAAGCAAAAGAAAGAGAGAGTAAACGCAAACGATCAGGGTGTGAAATCATTCTACAGGACATTAAACGTGTGTGTGTGTGTGTGTGTGTGTGTGTGTGTGTGTGTGTGTGTGTGTGTGTGTGTGTGTGTGTGTGTGTGTGTGTGTGTGTGTGTGTGTGTGTGTGTGTGTGTGTGTGTGTGTGTGTGTGTGTGTGTGTGTGTGTGTGTGTGTGTGTGTGTGTGTGTGTGCGTGCGTGCGTGCGTGCGTGCGTGCGTGCGCGCGTGCGTGCGTGTGTGTCTTTACAACAAAGGTGTGACTGAATTGATTTAGCTCAGAGCTGTTTTTTGTGAGGAACAAAATGACCCGAACTTAGCATATGTTCCCGCGTAATTCATTCTGTTATGTCTTCACACTCTGAACCTTTTTCATCCTGATTAATTAATGCTTTAAAAATGTTCTTACCATACTTTCAGTACCCTGTCTGGTGACGGTGGAATAAGCTATATCAGGTACTATGAAATTATAATTACAGAAAAAGCTGCCAGGTTCTAGTGAGGATGTTGCATCAACAAAGTTTCACAGCTCCACAGCGACGGATCACAACACATCCAGTGCTCTTCCTGAGCAGCACAGACCGGCCTCCCTCTGGCAATAAAGGTGGGCACTCTAAGCTTTTTAGACCCAGTGATACATTGATTCTCTGTTTAGGTCTGTGTGAGAAAACAGATGGCCCTACAAACTTGCACACACACAAGCGGGCACATGCATACACTCCAGTTTATTGGGTGCATGTAGCCGAAACAGATGGGTTTCTAATAAAATATGGACCAAGTGATCAATTAATTAGATATTTCAAATGCATCCCATTATGGTATTCAAGGTTTTTCACTGACACCTGTTCTGTGACTCTGTGAATTCAGATACTGTGAATACTTGCTCAGTGCCTGAATTTCAACGGTGTATAGTCTCAAATCGCACACGGCTGCTGTGCCCTCAACAGCTTTAATCAGAATCAGAATCAAAATACTTTATGAATCCCAGGGGGGAAATGTGTTTTCATGGCAGTTGCACCATATTAGAATAAAATAAATCTATTTGGCGTAAACATAACAAGTGTGCATTAAAGTCCTTGTAGCCACAGGGATACAGCGTCTGAGGAACAGGGAGGTAGGAAGCACAGAGACCCTCTGAAGACTTAGTCTCATGGTGAAGACATGATGAAGACTCAGTCTCATGGTGAAGACGCCGTCTCATGGTGAAGACATAATGAAGACTCAGTCTCATGGTGAAGACATGATGAAGACTCAGTCTCATGGTGAACACTCAGGCTTATAGTGAAGACATGGTGAAGACTCAGTCCCATGGTGAAGACATGATGAAGACTCAGTCTCATGGTGAAGACTCAGTCTCATGGTGAAGACTCAGGCTCATAGTGAAGACATGGTGAAGACTCAGGCTTATAGTGAAGACATGATGAAGACACAGTCCCATGGTGAAGACATGATGAAGACTTAGTCTCATGGTGAAGACTCAGTCTCATGGTGAAGACTCAGGCTCATAGTGAAGACATGGTGAAGACTCAGGCTTATAGTGAAGACATGATGAAGACTCAGTCCCATGGTGAAGACATGATGAAGACTTAGTCTCATGGTGAAGACTCAGGCTCATAGTGAAGACATGATGAAGACTCAGTCTCATGGTGAATATTCAGTCTCATGTAAAAGACATGGTGAAGACTCAGGCTTATAGTGAAGACATGGTTAAGGCATGATGAAGACTCAGTCCCATGGTTAAGACATGATGAAGACTCAGTCCCATGGTTAAGACATGATGAAGACTCAGTCTCATGGTGAAGACTCAGGCTCATAGTGAAGACATGATGAAGCTCTTGTTGCAGATATATCCTGGTGCAGCCATGAGTCCGTAAAGCCCATCAAACTCCAGATTGTGTTACTTGTGTTAATTTCAGATGTATATACTATGTTGGGATTTGAGACACATCACAAATTATTGACTCAACTGGCCTTGGACACTCTCCTGTTGTCTGCAACAACTTGAGAAAGTGAATCTGCGGGCGTGATTCTCTGGACATTATCCATATGAAAAAACAGTTTGAATGTACGTGTATACATTACAAACTTGCATATGCTTGCAGGACCTCCTCTCCACACACTGTTCACAAATCGCCCACGTCTCCCTCCAAAAACTTTATTGGACCATATTGTACTCCCCTCCCACTAACCTTCTTCTGTCTGTTCTCTTCTCTTTTCTGTAGCAGTATTAGCGCTGGTAGAAGTATAATTGGGCACTGGGGTGACCAGAGTGGGTAGCCCATAACAGCTTGGGGCTAGATTAAGGTAAGAGCAACCAAACAAAATATGACTGCAACACCCATCGTGACAGACGTGGTTTCCACATCATCAGCTCAACATGGCAAAACACCATAAACAAATCCAGGTCAAACGGGGTTAAATCTGATTTTAGGAGTAAATCCATTTGCGGAATCCCAGATTTAGTTGTCTGATTGGGACTGCACATCCAACCACAACATGCAGCTATAATAACACGACGACTCACAATCCATTTGTCGATATCTGGCGCAGGATGCTGGGATTTTTGGGTGTGGGAGGGATTGATAGGGATCAACCTCACAGGGTGAAGTAAACAAAGATAAGGGCGTATAGTCACGGTTGCACATAGCTGATCTAATGGTTCTTTCATGTAAGTACACAAGGTGGAGAAAAGCCATTGAAAAGCGTGTTTGTTCAAGAATAAAGTGATGGTATACTTTGTTGCAGCATCAATTTTCCTGTTCAATCACAGGACACATACATGAATCAGTGTGCAGGCACACACATTCAGAGATGGTCATATAGCTTCAAGGGTTGAAATGTAAATGCTCACTGAACCCAATCAAATGAACACAAAGACTCATTACATCTATACGGTTTCTGCTTTGCATGCTGCCTTTGTGCAAACAGGCCCATCCACAAACAAAGGACAGAAAAAGACACGTGTCCATATACATATGTTTTGGAGATCTGTTACAGCAGAGTGAATGTAGGACATGTCTTTATACGGCTTTACTACAGCTTCTCCTAATCCTGTTGTCCATGTTGACGTCACAGAGTCGATGACGGAAGATGTACAAGCCTGCTTTCATAAAGCTACATTTATGCATCACAGAGCTGAGGATATGTGCTGTTGTATCAGTGTGTCTAGAATCATGCAAGGTCAAGTTTGCAAGGAAAGATTTGCAAAGATGAGCACATTTCATCTGAATGTGTGCCTTTTAGAGTCAGCCAATAAAAAAATCATCACAATTTAACCTGGAACTATTTATTTTTCATGTTTAAAGAGTATTAGTGCCACAAGTTAAATATTTGACATCTTACCAAACAAAAATCCAAATTCTGAAAAAGTCAGAGTACCAATACATTTACAGAATGCCGCGAAAAAAAGCCTGATTTCAAAAACTGAATTCCGACTTAAATTACAGGGAAAAAAGTATTTATAATTTCCCCAGAATTTCAACTTTTTTCTCTGAGTTCTTACTGAAGAGTCTCTGGACATAAAAATGAAATTCACTTTTGATCAGATCTAAAATATTAAAATGTAATATAAAAAGTGAACATGAGGTCCTAATCCTCTTTTTTCAAATAAGAATTCTCTTATTCTCGTTGTTTTTAACCAAGCGTGGTCACGTGGAACAACGTTGACGGATCATTTTAGTTGTTAAACGCGATTTATCTCAACGTTGATTTGTTCTATTTTTCCCCAGTTGTGTCTTAAGTCTGGGATTTTGAAAGGTGTTGGTTTGTGATCCCGTCCATAAAAAATAAAATCCTTAAATACGTTGATTTATAAACGACATTTGGGCTGTTAAAAAGTGTGACACTCGTTGCTATGGGCACTAAGCCTATGTCACTGATGGCCTGTAATCCCTTTTTAGGCGATTTATCTCCGGCTGCTTTGAAGGACATTTCAGGATTTTACAAGATTTGTGATTGTGTTGCAAGCTGGATCGGCTTTATTACACAAACAACACCGGTAAATGCTATTCCAAAAATGTTTGCATCCATATAAACCAGTGCATGTCTGAGTGAATATATGTTTGAGTCTGTTTAGGTATACCTGCAAAAAAGACATCATGCCTTTATACATCTGAGGTATGGCACTGACATTCGGAGAGATGCCATATACTGTACAGCTCTGTGTGCTCTATAGAATCATTGCAGTGCATTCGTCAGTGATGTGTCACATGGGCTGAAGTTAAGGTGCTTTTTCAGGTGACAGAATGCAATATATGTGTTAATTCCCAGTATTATTGCAGTGTATATATTAAAGGGGCCCTATTCTGCTCATTTTCAGGTTTGTATTTATATTTAGTGCCTCTACTGTGACATGTCTCTTAAAGTTCAAAAAGCTCTTTATTTTTCTCATTCTGTCTGTGCTAAAGCACTTCTTTTCACCCTCTGTCTGAAACCAGAGCCCTGTCTCTGATTGGTTAGCTGGCCCGGCTCTGTTGAGATTGGTTTTGGTCAGCCGCTTAAAGATGTCACGTACAATGCGTTGGAGCGCTAGCCAATAGAAGAGCGTTTGTGACATTGATGTCCCTATGTTCCAGAAGTAAACAAAGGAGTCCAGTGGAGGTGTTTCAGGCAGGGAGGGAGTGTGTGGGAGAGAAACTCTCAGGGAGCACAGGGATTTTAGACTTTGCAGACCATTTACATGCACACAAACCTATATAACACACTGCAGGACAGGGAAAAAATCATAACTCATGGAGGAAACACAATTTGCCATGTTGATTTCTGATCAATAGTACACATTTATAGGATATAGCCAACTTTTTTTTTCTAAACCAAAGAAAAAAAGTGTTTTTATGTTCTTCATTAAGTTTGTCCTCATTATTGAATCAAAGCTATTGTTTTGTTGGTTGTGTCTATACAAACCGATATTACCATTATTAAGGTTGAGGCTCCAAAATAAGCCTTGCCGGTGTTCTGCCTCTTCCTGCACTGTTTATCATGTGTTACTTTTATATATTCCTAAATGTGCAAAACAATGAATTAAACAGAAACAATGCTTTTTTCTTTTTAGCAGGCTACTGAGCTGTATCACCAATATGTCGCATTCATTTGTTACATGCTGATTTACAAGGAATTACAAACAAAGATATGTGTTTACATGAATGGGGGGGGGGTTAACATCTCAAGGTTAAATGTCGTACATGGAAACATAGCTTTGCTGTTATCTGCTTGATTGGACGTGCGGTGTAACATGAATGTGCTCGACAAGCAGCATACAGACACATAAATACATTGTTTACCCCGAAGCATCAAAGCCAACACCTCTCTCTTCGTGTTTGTGTTTCATGTTCCGCTAACGCACCGTGACGTGACATGTCAAACACATGTGTGATCGGCATGTTGAGTTTTTCACGTGCTCGAGCACATGATGCTCCAAACGATTGCTTCTCTCTGACGGCTCTCGAGTTCAACTTCTGTCTTCTGACTTACTATTGTTGGTTTATCATGTTGATCACGCTCTGTGCATTTATTTTCACTGCGGCTTCTATATCTGTCCGTGAGGATTCTGACGCAGTACTGAAAATAACTTCCATGTGAATAGATATTTTGTGCATCAGCCAGGACTGTAACAATTATAGGTGGAAGACTGACCCTAGTGGGATGTTCAGATCAGGCCAAAACCCCTAACCCTAACCCTTGTGAATGGCATCTGGGTTTAAGTGAAAACTGTAAACTCAATTGCCCTAAAACCTGGCATGGCCCTAATCATATGTGGGTGGATGCACAGTACACATTATTAATATTATGCGGCTCGTGGGACATGCTAGAGTCAGAGCTCGACATATGATTGTCACTGCTTACTCAGGAATATACAATTTGGTATTTACAGTACGTGTGTGTCTTTATTTACCCACAGAACGGCTGACAGAGTGGTCCCAGATGAGTCACATTGCAGGACGTGACATGTGCCAGGGAAAAAGGAACAGGGAAATGGAACGAGAGATGTGAGAATGGCAGGACGAATAAAAACTTAGGAAGCTGAAGGGAAAGAGCAGAGACGTAAAGTTAATCACTTGAAATCCAAAGATTGAAATCCAAAGGGTCGAGAGGGTGACATTAAAATGGACACGTGCATCTGTCTTTTTGTTTTCGCTGTTATCAGACTCTGACAAGACAATGTGGACCTTGAAAAGTAAAACAAATGGAGTATATACACAGTATTTGTCTATGCAGTTGACAATGCGCCTCTTTTCACCCTCTGCTCTGATTGGTTAGCTGGCCTGCTCTGTTGTGATTGGTCAACCGCCTATAGATGTCCGGCCCCTTAGCCTATCAGGTACAATGTGTTGGAGCGCCAGCCAATAAGAACGCCACTGTTACATATTGATGTCACTGTTCGAAAGTAAACAAAGGAGTCCAATAGATGCGTTTACAGGCAGGGGGGGAGTGTGTGGGAAAAAAACTCCCCCTCTTTACTTCTTTTAAACACATTGCATCTTTAACACCCCCCCCCCCCCCCCCCCCCCTATTTGGGCCATCTTCTTCTGGGAAGAAGCAAAGTGGTGCTCACCATGCATACCATTACTTAACAATTACCCTTTCTGATGGAACTGCATGACTATTTATGGTCTTCCTCATTTATTTCAGCCAGGCAGCAAAATGCTGATCGCTTCTAAAATTTCCATTTGTGCCTTGAAAGTGGATTTATTGGAAGTGTTGGACTGCGCTGCGACACTGGGTGTGTGTGTGTGTGTGTGTGTGTGGGGGTGTGTGTGTGTGTGTGGTTGTTTTTGTTCATCCATATTGAAAGATAATTATTTAACTAATTTCCTTCTATTAAGTCTCCACCTCTGCCCTTGCCTCATTTATGTCTCATTGTCTGTACAGACAGCCGCATTTGGCCTTGGGGCTTTGGCAGCGTAGTGTTGAGGAGATAAACTTGTGACTGTTATCTCAGGCTCTCTTCATCAGCTGTGTTAAGAGATGACCCCTTTCTGTCTTCTGAATATGCATACAGCAAGGTTGTAAACAATCTTTCCTTTAGATAATTAAAGGAGTACATATGCTATGAGTCAGAGAGTGAACCTCATCTGACCGAGACCTTCTGGAGTCCGCTTCTCTGAAAGGAATGTAACTTGTTATGTCTTCCTGGATAGATTGTTTGGATTATTTGATTTCTATTCCTAAAGTATGGTGGCCAACTGGGGTAAGCGTCCTTAAATGGCAGTACATGTCAAATTAAATTAAGTTAGCTACATTAGCTAGCTAGCTGACAGCAGATCTGCATTAAAATCAGAAGGAACCATGTAATCACATTGGGACAGTAAGCCAATAAAACGTACACTTTAAGTAGGTTTCCAGTGAAACACACACACACACACACACACTTTTTTAATCTCTTATGATAGCATCAGATCAGGGAAGAAATGGATGCATCATGTTTGTCCGGATCATATTTTAATGCTGGCATGCTGATAGCAGTTGTTCCCATATGGTATGAAAGTTAAATTAAGCATATTCCCTGGATGATTGTAAAAAAGAACACATTTTTTTCTAATGTGTTTGGTGCTTCAATGCTTCCTGAATTACTGTTTGACTAAGCAGTCTTACAGTCAGGACTTTACTCCTTTGAAATGTAGGAGCCTTTTTGATGTTTCGTGATTCCAGCCCCTGAAGGCTAGTGTGTTGAACCTGCAGACACCAAAACTATTCAAGATTTTCACTGGTCTGCTCCCCACACACACACACATACTCTCTCTCTCTCACACACACACACACACACACACACACACACACACACACACACACACACACACACACACACACACACACATACAGGTACAAGGACAGAGACTGTGTGAGGTGGTGGGGTTGCTGTGTCACATGATAATCAGCATCTCTCATGTTCTTCAAAAGAACCATTTATTACCCTCGGGGGGGATTCAGAATGCACCGCAATACTGTAGAGTGTTCAAGGACACGGCGGCTTATTAGGGAAATCCCACTGTTAGCTTTCTCTGTTTGGAGTATCGCTCTCCATTGCATTAGCCTGGATCTCTTGACGTAAGCAGCGATGGGAATCCTCGGTGTGACCTCGCACAGCAGCGCTGTTATATATACCTTTCTCTGGGTGAATGCTAATTGGCTGCAGAGAATACATTTATTTTTCCTTTGAAAAAACTTTGCACTTCTTACCTTGTTTCTTCTGCACCGGATTTCAAGATTTAGCTAAAAATTGTTTTTAAACTTTGATCAAGAGGTGTTCATTATGAGAAGCCGATCAACGAGAAGTGTTTAAATAAAATGCTCATTTATTATGTTTCAGTATTTATTTAAGCCAGTATATAAGCTATACCTTAATGTGATTTGTTTGCAGTGGTGGGAAGTAACTAGGTACATTTACTAACATTTCTGCTAGATTTTAGAAAGCCAGTATTGTTTTTTAACTCCAAAATTTAGCATTTGTTTCTTCCGCTCACTAAAAACTTTCCTTGTCATTTCTAAGCATCCGTCTGCTTGACAACACTAACAAACACGCCTTAAAGGTCCTAACAAAAACAAAGCAGTGGGAAAGTCTTTGATAGATGAAAAATAATGATTCATACTGCTGCCTCACATACTGTTTCATCTAAGCAGAAATCATCCAAGGTTTTCTGCAAACAAGTACAGGACTGGATGAAGATAGAAGCAGTTTCACAGGAGCTTCCCAGGGAGTTGTTTTAATCAAATTGTGGAAATCAATTACTGTTCTGACTCACTTATATTAAATCAATAGTGTCTTATTCAGAACATTAAGGTGGCCTACAAGTGTTTTGTGACTTGTGTGACTTGTGCTGCAGGGGGTAGGCATTTATCCAACAACATTATTGCAGTTTTGTTATGAAGAGCGAGGCAGGCAGGACCCACATGCAGGGAAGACAAAGGGTTAAACCGAAAACACCTTTTATTTCAAGGCTTTTAGACTAAACCAACGGATCGGAACTCTTGGATAACACATCCAAAATCAATGGAGGATCTAACACCAAGTGAAGGACAAACAGAACTTAAATACAAGAACAGTGATGACAAAGACAAGACACAGGTGGGGAGGGAGGAAAAACAGAGGAGCACCAGGTGAACACAATTAGGTAATCAAACAAGAGGGGAACAGACAGGAAGTAGAAACGGAAATGAGTAGGGGAGTGCACACTTTTCTAAATAAAACCCAGACAAACAGACACATTGTGACAGGTAATGCCCTGCTGGATGGCAAATCCTCTTTCTCACCAGTTAAGAGGTTGTTATTGCATAACCGGAAACATTGACTTAAAAACGATGTCAAATGTAAATGAAACTTGACTTAAAGAAGACATATGTGTTTTCTGCCTCTACTTTGAGACTTTGAAGCTCAAAAATGTTTTTATTGTTCTCATACTGCCTGGACTGTAGCTCCTCTTGTCACCCTCTGTCTGAAACCAGAGCCCAGTCTGCTCTGTTTGGTCAGCTGGCCGGCTCAGATGTGATTGGGCAATCACTTAGAGATGTCCCGCCCCTTAGCCTATCATGTGCGATGTATATAGTGATGTCACTATGTTCCTGAAGTAAACAGCTTTAGGATTTTATCCTTTGAAGACCATTTACATGCACAAAAAAACCTATAACACACTACAGGAAAGGGAAACCCCCAAAAAGCATAACAGGACTTCTTTAAACCCTCACTCGATCGCCTCACTCACTTGGCTTGTTGTGCAAAAAGCTCGCTTCCCCTGAATGCATTTGTTCAACCAGGCATTTTGTCTTGTATTAGCCTGAATATCTCATTATCTGACTCAATTAGGCTTCCATTCTGACAGATAAATGAGTCTACCTATCGGAGTATCTGCCCATTAAAAGGAGCCAGGATCTGTCACTTTATTCTGCTCCTGCAATCGTTTCATTCATCAGCCTGCCTGCTTATTGAGCAGGATATTTAGAAAGACGGCAGATTTTCATTGTGGATTTAATCCATTTCAAACCGGGAAGTGAGACGCACACCTTGATGAAGACATTATCAGGAGAGAGGGGGATACCATTAATAATGCAGCAGTTGAAGAAATGAAGATACAAATCTAAATGGAAAATAAACACACAAGCAGCCGGCATCCCTAAATAGATGAATATAATAAACTATGTGTTTGTTGTATTTGTACAACGTTTAACTGATGGAGGTTTTACATTGAACATTATTCAAGAGGGGCAGTGGCTCTTTTTCAGAAGTTAATTTTAATAATGTATTAAGTGAAAAATGTTTTGGAATTTTACAAATCTTCACACATAATAACGTCTGATTCAAAGCAGTGATGCAAGATTGCAGCTTTAGACTGAAATAATGCATTAAAATTAAATTCACAAACAGATAAAGAGGACATATTCCACTCCTTATCAGGTTCATATTTGTATTTTATTTGCGTGTCTCCATGCTTTAATGTTCAAAAAGCTCTTTATTTTTCTCATACTGCCTGTGCTGCAGCTCCTCTTTTCACCCTCTGTCTGAAGCCAGAGCCCAGTCTGCTGTGATTGGTTAGCTGACCGGCTCTGTTCTGATTTGTCAACCGCTTAGAGATGTCCCGCCCCTAAGCCTACTACCCTACATTGTGTTGGACTTCAGTCAATAGAGGCGCGAGTGTTACATAGTGATGTCACTATGTTCCTGGCGTAAATTAAGGAGTCCAATGGAGGTTAAAGTACCTTCCCAAGAACTGCCGCTTGCTCTCCTCCCAACAAGTAGTTTCCTAGCAGCACCGACTCAGGCTGATAGAAGAAGGGGACTTAGGCTAGCTAACTTATTTTTTGTCTGATAATTGATCAAATGTACATTGAATTTATCTTGAATATATGATAGAAAGGAAAGTTTGAATATGAAATTAAAGTCAAAATATATCACATGACATTACTGTACATAGCATTTCATTTAGCTGACATTATCCAAAGTGACCATCAATAGGTCCAATAAACTATGAAACTACAAATTCAGAACTACACCAACTCTTTTAATGGCCAAAGTATAATCGAAACAGGCGGGTTTTCAGTGTACTATGCAATATTTATATTCTTTCTGCTTACCAGATGTCAATAGGGAGCCTGTTCCACCATTTCGGAGTCAGGATAACAAACAGCTGTGTTTTAGTTGAGTGGTACCTGGATCCAACTCACAGTGAGGGAGTAGCAAGCCAAATGGCTGATACAGAGTGAAATGAACCTGCTGCAGTGTATGGTTTGACCATGTCCTGAATGTAGGAAGGACCTGATCCCTTTAAAGCAGGGTAGGCCATTACCAGTGTCTTGAAGCGGATTCAGACTTGGAGCTTGGGGAGGTTGAAAACCAGTCAAGCTGTTGCTTATTGAATCAGCTGCAGAGGTCAGGTGGCATTTGCAGGTAAACCAGCCATAAGGGAGCAGCAGTATATGGAATGGAAGTTTGTATAGGTCTGCTTATTAAGTGTAGTTTGATGTAACTCAATGCTGCACAGCAAAACTCCTCAAGTCAGCCCAGGTCTGGCAATAGCAAACTTTAAATAGTTGCAGTAAATTGACTTCATTGCCAGAATAAAACGAGGTCTGAGTATCCACAGCACCGGTGCATTTCGGAAAGAAAAAATAAAACAGTGATGTCCTCAGGTAGAGCAGCTCGTGCCAAAGCGCTCTGCCACCTCCACTGCTTCTTGATCCCATCTGTTCTTTTGTTGTTCTCATTTCTTTCTCTCCCTCCATCTCACTCTCCTTCGGCCTCTGAGAAGTGAGGACATAACTGAGGGAGCAATGACCCATATTACCCTGGCAACCACTTGTGATGAATAGTTTCTCTGCGTGTGTGTTTATGTCTTTATAGAGCCATTGCTTATATCTGCAGTGTAACAAGGGTGTGCTTGATGCAGCTAACAGACTGAAATGTCCTCGATTCTGACTTAAATCCTTCACTGTGAGATACAGTGGGGCAAAAAAGTATTTAGTCAGCCACCAATTGTGCAAGTTCTCCCATTTAAAAAGATGAGAGCCTGGCCTGTCATTTTTATCATAGGTATACCTCAACTATGAGAGACAAAATGCAGAAAAAAAATCCAGGAAATCACATTGTAGGATTTTTAATGAATTAATTGGTAAATTCCTCGGTAAAATAAGTATTTGGTCACCTACAAACAAGCAAGATTTCTGGCTCTCACAGACCTGTAACTCTTCTTTAAGAGGCTCCTCTGTCCTCCACTCGTTACCTGTATTAATGGCACCTTTTTGAACTCGTTATCAGTGTTACGTGCCGGGCAGGCTGTACTTTTGTTTCTTGCCTCCTGCTCTTTTCTCTACTCCCTGTCATTCGCTACAGCTAATCAGCAGCTGATCAGTACCTGCCTGGGCATCTCTGACTGATGACTGATTGGTTCCTCTCACCCTCAGCTGACCAATCAGCACCCAGGACCAGCCATAAAGGAGACAACCAGGAAGCCTTCTCTGTCTCACTGCTGGGCCTGCTGCTGACTGGAGAGCCTCAATTTAACTGCGTGTTAAACTGTTGTGACAATCGCGTATCCTATGCTATATGTTGTGACTGTGTGTGTGTGGTGGGAGGTGGAGGAGTTAGGTAAGTTGGGGTACCCTTTACATCTCATCACGTAGATAACATATGTAAGACACACTAGGTTAGCGGATTGTTGCCACCCCTGTATTTTGCTTTGTCCACTTATTAGTAGTTCAGGAAGTGAGGGTTTTTGGTTGAGTTTGTTTCAGAAGAGAGATGTAGAGATAGGCCTGGTTTTTGTTATATTTATTTCTTTTATTTGGCACAATCTCCCTTGTCTCCTCTTCCTCCTCACCTGAAGAACATTTGTTGTTTATTCTTTTGTGATAAGAAATAAACATTGTCCGTGACCTTTAATCTGACTTGCTCATTAATTGGTTGTCGCGTGTTACTGTCTCCAGGTCCCCTAGACTTTAGTGGGGACGTAACAATCAGTAAAAAAGACACCTGTCCACAACCTCAAACAGTCATACTCCAAACTCCACTATGGCCAAGACCAAAGAGCTGTCAAAGGAGACCAGAGACTAAATTGTAGACCTGCACCAGGCTGGGAAAACTGAATCTGCAATAGGTAAGCAGCTTGGTGTGAAGAAATCAACTGTGGGAGCAATTATTAGAAAATGGAAGACACACAAGACCACTGCTAATCTCCCTCGATCTGGGGCTCCACGCAAGATCTCACCCCGTGGGGTCAAAATGATCACAAGAACGGTGAGCAAAAATCCCAGAACCACACGGGGGGACCTAGTGAATGACCTGCAGAGAGCTGGGACCAAAGTAACAGAGGCTACCATCAGTAACACACTACGCCGCCAGGGACTTAAATCCTGCAGTTCCAGACGTGTCCCCCTGCTTAAGCCAGTACATGTCCAGGCCCTTCTGAAGTTTGCTAGAGGGCATTTGGATGATCCAGAAGAGGATTGGGAGAATGTCATATGGTCAGATGAAACCAAAATAGAACTTTTTGGTAAAAACTCAACTCGTCGTGTTTGGAGGAGAAAGAATGCAGAGTTGCATCCAAAGAACACCATACCTACTGTGAAGCATGGGGGTGGAAACATCATGCTTTGGGGCTGTTTTTCTGCAAAGGGACCAGCACGACTGATCCGTGTAAAGGAAAGAATGAATGGGGCCATGTATCGTGAGATTTTGAGTGAAAACCTCCTTCCATCAGCAAGGGCACTGAAGATGAAGCGTGGCTGGGTCTTTCAGCATGACAGTGATCCCAAACACACCGCCAGGGCAACGAAGGAGTGGCTTCGTAAGAAGCATTTCAAGGTCCTGGAGTGGCCTAGCCAGTGTCCAGATCTCAACCCCATAGAAAATCTTTGGAGGGAGTTGAAAGTCCGTGTTGCCCAGCGACAGCCCCAAAACATCACTGCTTTAGAGGAGATCTGCATGGAGGAATGGGCCAAAATACCAGCAACAGTGTGTGAAAACCTTGTGAAGACTTACAGAAAACGTTTGACCTCTGTCATTGCCAACAAAGGGTATATAACAAAGTATTGAGATGAACTTTTGTTATTGACCAAATACTTATTTTCCACAGTAATTAGAAAATAAATTCTTTAAAAATCCTACAATGTGATTTCCTGGATTTTTCTTTTCTCATTTTGTCTCTCATAGTTGAGGTATACCTATGATAAAAATGACAGGCCTCTCTCATCTTTTTAAATGGGAGAACTTGCACAATTGGTGGCTGACTAAATACTTTTTTGCCCCTACTGTATGTCTGCAGACTGTAGCATGATGTTTGCATGCAAGATTTCACAGTAGTTAAAACTGGAATTGAAATGACGTGTGTATGCTGCTTCCCACACACGTGTTAGATCACTGATTCACAATGTGGCCATTTAATTATCCCTTTGACTGACAGCCTTTTCTGTGTGCACCTCTTGAAATGTGTTTTTTTTTTCTTTCTATTTGCATACGTTATAATGACAACCCCCTGCTAGGAGATGTTGGGGTTATGGGGCATTTACATGTGTCCATGTTAATGCATTCATGCACAGAAACGGGCATTTGTTTTTGGGACAACATTCTTTCGGACAAATTGGCTTTTAGTCCAATGTGACCTCTTTTTTTTTTACAGACTCTTGAGGTTTAGGAATGATTAGCCTTCGGAACAATGGCACCAACTACTGCAGCGAGTAGGGATTCAGAGATTTACATTTTTTTTCAGAAATGCAATGTTCCCAGCAGCTTTCACCCTGTCGTCTTTGTGCATTTGTAAATGGCAGACCCGCTTGAGCGCGTTGGGCAAACAGAAGATAATTTGATCACATAACATGTCTTCAACAACTTCCTTAAATTAATGGTTGATTTGACAGCATGGTAGGAGTGTGTCCTTGGCTGTCTGACTGTGGAAAGCCATCACACAAACAATGGGCTGTGAGGTTTGCTTGTACTAGTGTTCTAAATGAGGTGAATCACACCATCATAACTTCACAAATTTGAGTGCAACCCGAAACAAACTGTTTAGAGAGGAAGTCTCACATCCAAGGTTGTCTAGCCCTGCTTTCAGGAAATCAGCAGCCACATAGAAAATAGTTTAGTTTCAGGAGCTCATGAATAAAACACATTGATACGGTAACTGTCATCGCAACACAAATTAAGATGCTACAAAACAATATGAATAGCTGTTGATTACTAATTTGATTGATAGTCAAGAGGACATTAAAGCAACAGATATTTTGATAAGATAATACTATAACCTACAGTAGATGGTGTCACACTGCATAAAGAACCTAAAAGAGGGAGATCTTTCTTAAGATCTGAGTTTCCTTGCCAAATAATGCTAATAAAAATCATGAAACCTCTTGCTGAGTTGGCGATCCATGAGGGTAATGGCTTTTTTGCCCTGTGGAGAAGTACATCACATTGTGACATTGTAAGGAAGGAAGGAATATCCTCCGAAGTTATCAGATTGTCAATCAACTCAGGGTGCAGTCAACATGTCTTTCCCTTCTCCTTTACTCTAAAGGATAAACCCCATTGGCAAGTAAGGAACATTTGGTCCAGGAAAGTCAAGTTACCATGGCAAATCTGTATAGTATATAATGCGTGAAGCTGTGGAGCCATTATTCCCCCCTAAGTGTCTTGCAAATGTATTATCCAGATCAGCATTAAAGATTACTCCCTCATGAGTTTTACATTTACTTTCATTTGTCCTATGTATGTCAGCACCCAGGGGCATTGCACTTTATATGTAAATTGATTTTGCAGCATCTGTGATCTCAATTACCACCTTTAAAAAGAACCAGGTTATCTTTGTGCAACTAGGAAATACAATGCCCATCAAAGAGAGGTGCTAACTATGTAGCATGCTTTTAGAGTCCAGTTCATTTCTATGAAAGTTGCTAAGTGGCTCATGCAGCAAAAATGTCCTGAATATCGAGAGCAAAAAGGACTTGTATGTGGGCCCATAGAGCGTTCAAACTTACGTTTTCATAAGGCCCGCCTCCAATCCTTTGCGCCCTTGCCGGTGTTGACTGAATGGAGAGGGAAAACCACTCTGGATTCTTAGCACATTTCACAACGTTTAGACCCTTATGACTTAAATGAGGGCTAATCAAGTGTTGGTATAGATTTACCTAAAGAAAATGATCGACTCATTTATAGATGTCTCCTTCCCAGTGTAACTCATGGGTAAAGGCAATAACTTCACAAACTGACGCTCAAGTTGTAGAACCACCACTTGGACATTTTATACATCTTAGTTTGGTATTCTGACTGATCACTTTGGACTTTCCAGAGGTTGTTATCTTTGACTAACAGACCATTGTTAAGAGGGACTATTTGCCGTCATACGATCATTTTGAAACAACATTGTATTTAAAACCTTTGATTTATTTAGTATTATGCCATGTAATAATGCCTCGCGCCGTGGTCCTGCTCATTGTCATTCTTTTTTCATTAATGGCCGCCTTGCAGCACATAATCCCGTATCTGTGATTCCAGAGAGTAATTTTGTTTTACAAGAAATGGTAAAATCCCTTTGTGGAGCCCTTAACAAATGCAGATATAAGAGCCCTGAAGGGACACCTGCACTCTGTCTTTGCGTTTAGCCTAGAAACTGAAGAGTCCACGATGGAGGAGAGGATTTCGAATGTTCTCATTATATCAGCTCTTAGGCTCTTCTAAAGGCCCAAGTGGACAGTGTTGGGTCTTATTGTTTCCAGCTGCTGCTGATTGGCTGACACAGATGCACCACTCTTACAACCCTCAGGTGTTAATGTAGTACAATTTACACTGTTATCCATTTTATTCAACCCTTATTTGTCTCTGGAGTTGTGAATATTCTGTCTAAAATGGGTCCTGTTTCTGTTGTGTTTGACAGTATTATAAGTATCAGCAGTCTAAAGGTTATGTTATTATGTTATTCTGTGGCCAAGGAACTGAAGCAAAAACTCTAATTTCACACCGTGTTGTTTAGAAAATGAGTTCTGTGTGCTTGTATATGTTCGCATTTGTTTTTAGGTGCGTCTAAGCATGTGTAAAATGAAGAAAATGTGTGTGTCCGGCCAGCAATTAGTATGTCTGGGGAGTGTGTCTGGGTATGCCTCATATAGGGTGTGTGTGTGTGTGTGTGTGTGTGTGTGTGTGTGTGTGTGTGTGTGTGTGTGTGTGTGTAATTCCTGTTCTGTACTGATGGTTAATTCCCTCAGACTTCGCTGTGATAGTCTGATTAATGACCCAGAGCGCGACTTAAAACAGCAGGCGACAGGATGAGGGCACCTTCTCTTCCTGCCATCCTCTGTCTGTTTGTCTTTGCTTTCCTCCTTTGTATCTCAAGCAAGTCCCTTCTCCTTTCTCTTATACTGAATCTTATTTTTAACATATTTCCAACAACCCTTCCTTTCTCATCTGATTTGCTTTCTGGCAGCTCTTTTCCTTCCTGTTTGTCCCACTCTGAGTCACCGGTACATCTTTCTCTGTCCCCTCTTTATTTTGTTCTTGATTATCAGATTTATGGATTACCATAAACATCATTTTTTCAGAGTCACCGGGTACTTGTATTCCTGTTTTCCCTTTGAAGCGAGAGCAATCGGCTTTATCCCACGTCATAAATCAGATATGGACACATTTGTTCAGTCCTTAGGGGATCTATTTCTCTAATGGTTTCTTGTTTCATGAACAGGTGGGAATCAGTATTTCTGGTAGCACTGCATGACTTTCATAATAGGCGCCATGGTATGTGGCCCAGTCTTACAACATAATTACCTTGGCTTCTCCACCAGTCTTAGTAGTGTATCCTGTCTGGCAAACAGTGCAATCGGCCAGGTGCTGCTTTCACAGCACATGAACGCTTCATGGCACCCACCATTGAGTTTGAGCTCGTCAGTGTTTCAGCCAATCCAAAGTGCACATGCTTGGTCCACCACCTCAGTTTTAAAACGGAAAATTGATTAGTTTTTACAAAGTTCTGTGAAGGGAAAGGGCTTGACCCATTGTCCTGTTTGATTGATTCAGTGCTGTCCCTCCTCTAGCTTCTGTTTGATAGATACATGGTGTGTCCCACCATGAAGGTAAACAGGTCATTGATTACAGCGAGAGGATGAAAGAAAGTGTTGGCAGGAAGTAACACAAGCCAACTGTTTGCCCCTTTTATCAGGCAGCTGAAGCTTCTGGTGCTCAGGTCATTCTCTGAGCAATTTGAGCTCTTTTAGGAAATTACCATCAATCTGCTGTCTGCTAGGAGAGCGTTATTGCTGGCAATGACTTTAATGAAACAGGTTCATGGGCTTGTATCAGTCCATCCAAGCTGCTTGGTCGTCCATGGGGATCGTAGTGGTGCCACATTTTAACAGACCCCATCCATTACGCCTAAAAAAAATCAGCAGCCCTGTTCAGAACTTGATCATTTTCCACCAAGTTGTCGAGCGGAGATGGATCTGTGTACATTGTGTCTGATTGATTTGGCTTGGATTAAACAGATTACACTTTTTTCTACTGTTTATTCTTCCATAAAAAGGCCAAAAAACAATACAATCCATTACCTGTTACCGTAAGTGCGATGTTGAATGCAAATGTAATGGAAATTCCGGACAACAGAACATTTTGGTTCCCAAATCATCCCCTCTTTCTGAAAGCAGTCAGATAAAACCACTACCAACCAAAGCTCCCCCCCCACCTTTAAAATGATGAATGAATACCACAAGACATTTAAAACACAGAAACCTTAGATGTGGCTCCTAGAAACAGCATTACTCTGTCGCTCTGTCTTTATCCCATTTGTGTCCTAATCTTTTGTCTTTGGACTTTCCCTTCCTTATTTATCTCTGTTTCACCCTGTCACACCGTGCCTTCCCCTGATAATTAAAGGTGGCCCCCGGGTCCACATGGGACTCATCAGTGTTGAAAATAAAAATAGTAGTGAAGTGGAATGCCCGAGGAAGCGAGGTAAATCATTTCCCGAGACAGCAGTTTACCTGTTGATGTCACGAGCAAATTGAAAATAAATTGTTCAGTTTGATATGTTCTTCTACCGATAAAGGAATCAATGTGTCCAGCTGAGGTCTCAATTCACGCATTCATGCTTGTGTATAACCCAAGTTTGTCTGCATTTCTCTTCAGGTGCATGTATGTTTAGCGGTATACATTTGTGTGTGTTTGTGTAATCCTGTAGAGGTGGCCCATGGATAAGTGTCTGTGGCAGTTTGTGATTATAGTCTGCTTCTTACTCTCCATTCTCGTTTAACTCCATCAGCCAACGTGTGTATAGACAAGTGCATAAAGCAACACACACACACACGCACACACACACACACACACACAAAAGGAAATATTATTCACTGCAACGACCACCAAACAATTTGACAGTCATTTCATTCCTAATGGCCGGAAGCATTAGATGACTGTCTGACTAAATGATTGTATCAATGACGTGTTCTGTGTCTCTATGGCATGCTGTTAGCAGTTATTCCAATAATGTGTCCACATTATGCACATTTTCAGGGTTCGTATACATGTTTTTTGCCTTAATTATGCCATGTCTCCATGCTTTAATGTTCAAAAAGGTGTTTATTTTTCCCAAAACGCCTGGGCTGCAGGACCACTTTTCACCCTCTGTCCAAAACCAGAGCCCAGTCTGCTCTGAGTGGTTAGCTGACAGTGATTGGGCAACCGCTAAGAGATGTCCCGCCCCTTAGCCTATCAGGTACAATGTGTTAAAGCACTCATAATGTGGATATTATTGAAAAAAGGTTAGAATAGGGCAATAACACCGGGATGATGACTTGAGTAAAAAAAAAACATTTCCAAGCATACATCCCAAAAATGTTTTCTGGTAAATGACACCTCTATGCTGTTTTCTTTTGTACACTGTTGAAAAGACGAGACAGTGAGGTAAATCTTTCGTCTTTAAGATACATCTTCAGTTTCCTGGAACCGAGTAGTGCTGAGTTCCAGGTCAACCACACACTCTCGCTGGCTCGCTCTCAAATGGAAACACTTGAAACACTTTGCCAAGGTGTTTGCTACATGTTTATCACAGCGCTGTTTGTTTTTAAACACTGCATATATATATTTTAATCATTGCTTCCGTTTGGTACACTCACAAACTCATCCGCACACGCAGATAAAATCACTCACAGTGTGGATTTCCTAACCTACGCAGCTTTGCCAACTCTCACCCACTACATTTATTTATGTCCTTTCAAACCTCCCTCTCAAGTTTTTATTAAATATGTGTTTTAAACGGAAACAAAGGAAACGAACAAGACAATATGTAAAGGATAATACAAATCCTGCTCATCCCGAAGGTGATCTTTTTCATTTATGACGGCCTTGCTGCACGGTATCCAGCTTATAACACGGTTGCATACTAAATACTCCAATAACTGTACACAAGATGTTGATTTAAAATGTTTTTGGGGATCTTAAAATGTTCGTCCTGCTTCTGCTAAGAAATAAATAGTCTCTTCCACAGTGTACCAACACAGCACTGATCTATGTCTTCTGTAACTATCCAAGTCTGTTCCTTTTCTTTACCATTAACCAGTCTTTAAACACCGCCAGAGCCCATGCCGTGTTCCCGTTAGTGTTTACTTCCTGTCTGTCTTCTTCTGCTGTTCCCTCTAGCGTTTACTTCCTGTCTATCTTCTTCTGCTGTTCCCGTTAGTGTTTACTTCCTGTCTATCTTTTTCTGCTGTTCCCGTTAGTGTTTACTTCCTGTCTATCTTTTTCTGCTGTTCCCGTTAGTGTTTACTTCCTGTCTGTCTTCTTCTGCTGTTCCCTCTAGCGTTTACTTCCTGTCTGTCTTCTTCTGCTGTTCCCGTTAGTGTTTACTTCCTGTCTGTCTTCTTCTGCTGTTCCCTCTAGCGTTTACTTCCTGTCTGTCTTCTTCTGCTGTTCCCGTTAGTGTTTACTTCCTGTCTATCTTTTTCTGCTGTTCCCGTTAGTGTTTACTTCCTGTCTGCCTTCTTCTGCTGTTCCCGTTAGTGTTTACTTCCTGTCTGTCTTCTTCTGCTGTTCCCTCTAGCGTTTACTTCCTGTCTATCTTCTTCTGCTGTTCACGTTAGTGTTTACTTCCTGTCTGTCTTCTTCTACTGCTCCTGTTAGTGTTTACTTCCTGTCTGTCTTCTTCAGTTGATTTCTCCAACGTCCCGTGCTCTGTCTTTCAACATCTTTCCCATCTTGCACTCTTTTTCTTTGTCTTTACTTGGGACAGTTTACCTATCATGACTCCAAAGTTTCATGCTTTCCACAAATACAAATATATTTCTCAAAAACTATTCCACCATGTTTTGTGATGGAGAAACAGACCCACACGGACTTCTTTCTTCGGATTGATGTGACTGCACATAGTCCCTTGATCCTCCTTAGCAACAATCTTTTCTCCTTAGCAGCGGTCTGTAAGTGAGAATTAACAACTTCTAGAGTGTCCAGATTGACCAATCAGAATCGAGTATTCAACAAGCCCTGTAATAGTATCAGAAAGTGGGGGAGGTCTAAACACCACGGATCTGAGATGCAATGAGACATGTGATGAGGAGCAATATCGAGATGGAAATGGAGGACAAAAGAGATTTGGTTTCCATTCCTCTATGTTTAGTGTAGCATCATAATCTCTCATTATATCTCAGGCTGTTCCTTTCTCTTCCCGCCTGCTGTGCCTAAAACGCAGGGCTTCATGCATATGGATGAGTTCAGCGTTAAAGCCTGCCAATTGGATGTGCAGTAAATCGCTGACTCTTCTGGAGTTATCTGGACACCTTAATGTGAAAAAAACGATTGAGTGGGGATTAAGTAGAATATCAGAGTAACCTGCTATTCATCTCTCCAATCTATTCCTTAATTATGCTACTTTATACTTTTACTTGATTACATTTTGAAGGCAAAGCTTGTACTTTTTGATTGAAAATATAATCAACTGATACATTATCATATGTTCTTATAGCTTAAGCTACCCAGTAGTATAACATATTTTAAATAAATGTCTTTCCTGTAGTGTGTTATATAGGTTGTTTTCTCCTCTGCCAGAAACGCCTTCATTGGATTCCTTTGTCTTCTTCTGAAACATAGTGACATCACTATGTAACATTTGCACTTCTATTGGCTAGCGCTCCAACACATACGTGATAGGTTAAGGGGCGGGACATCTCTAAGCGGTCGACCAATCACAACAGAGCTGGCCAGCTAACCAATCAGAAAAATAAAGAGCTTGTTGAACATTCAAGCAGTAGAGGCACTAAACACAAATATGAACCTGAAAATGAGCAACAAAGGGCCATCCACAAGTGGAGAGGAAAGAATTCAATGTTGTTGTCATGTCATACAATGTCTTTTCTTTGACCTTAAAGGAAAACACCATGAAGTCAAGGAAAATTGTGAGTTTGAGATTACAGAAAACATTGCCTTGCCATCTCCGGCCCTATCATACCGTTCTCTGCCCTCTGCCATAGTCAAGTCCTTGTGAATTCAACCTCCATTTTCCCGTTACAACCAATCCCTTTCCTTATCAGCAAATGCTGAGTCTGTGTCTGGGTCTCGAATATCATAACTCAAATCACTCAAAGAAATCAAATGCTGAACACAAAGCAGGAAAGGTGATTTAAAGATTGCTTTTAGGTAGATACAATAATAATAGGTGCAGGTAGCAGTTCAGAGAGTTCACCTGCACTAAAAGCTACACATGTGTTATCGTAACACTGAACCCCTTTCATTTCTTCCCAGTAAACTTTAAAACCATTTACAGAAAACGCATGTATTTAAAAGAAATTCACATTATCTTTTTTTTATGTTTAACATTCAGTGAGCTGTCTAGACTTACTTAAAAAAGTTCCTTTTCGAATAATACATCTCTTTCTATTTCCTAAAATAACCTTGCATTCACAGTCTAGCTGTCACAGTGTGAAGCCCAAATCAAAATCTCACTCAATAAACAAAGCATAAAACAAAACAAAATCCACTAACTTTTCGTGTATTTATTACAAGACTCTGTTTAGGTTTTGATAATCTTTGTTGCCTTAAGAGAAATATTTTATTCATTTTCTCCCACATTTTGTCCAAGATTTGTGTTTTTTGAAAAGAAAAACATTACATATAGATGCTAGACTAAGGATTTATCAAGATGCTAAACGGAGGATGACTTTGTCGTCATGCAAACATGTTTTATAACACCTGAGTGAATTTCTTCTTTTGCTACTGGCATGGGTCGTCTCCAGTACCAAGTCAAATTCATGAAACAAAGCCAATGACACATGTCAAAATCTCAGGCTCGGGGCAAGGTAACATCTGGGAATTAAAAAAAGGAAACGTAATCTGCATTGCACCAATCAGAAAGAACCTGTCGTCCTGGTGAAATTTGTTCAAATGGATATTATGAAGTCCCAGTGCAGATGCAAGGTATTTTTGGGCCCGATGACGTCAAGTACTCACACAGAAGTTGTAGTAACAACGTTTGGCCACAGAGAACCTTCGCTTAAACGTCCGGTGCATTTATGGGATCTTGGTTTGTTGTTGGAAGCCTTAAATGACTTCTCTGTTTAACATAAGCATGGGAGGTGTTCAGTTTGTATTCAATGATGTAAAATAAGTCAGTAAATCCCCCATTTGGGAATGTGTGAAGCTTCTCTGTGTCTCAAGATTGATAACATGTGGCAAAAAGAGACTTAACGTCATCATGGCAAACATTAGCCACCTTTAGCTTAGCACAGGTGACCTGAATCAGTTGACCGTGAAGTAGCTCGTTCCTTTTGGTGATTGAATTCACACTTAAAAAATCACCAATGGGGTTTGATGATTGGAGATCATCCTGCTGAATCATAGAAGTGTCTTATTTTCTGCAAAAATCCCATTGCTTTATGTCGAGGGGTCCAAAATATTTGTCATCAGTGCACCACTCCATTGACCCAACTTGTAGATGCGAGATCAGTGCTGAAATAGGTCAGATTATTTCCCAAATCATATCCTATCAGAGACATCTGGCTTCTGCAGAGTAGATTGGGCCTCAGAGTGCACACAGCTTCAGGGCAGAGTTTCTGATGCTGACTTTTGTAAACCTCTTTAGCCAGAGGGCCAGGGGCTTGTGACAGACTTTGGACAAAGCATGAGAACTAAAGGGTTTTTTTTTTTTGAAAGCTGCAATTGTACAGTATGATCTGGTGGATATCACTGAGCCAATGCACTAAAGATACAGATTTGGGGTATAAAAGAAATGCCAAGCCAGCGAACTCAGGTGTATGAGAGACTGGTGGAGAGGGAGTAGGTGGATATTTGAAAGAGATGGGTTTCACAGGAATAACAAAAACTGTGACCAATGACAGTCATTTTTTTGTGTGCCCTCTGAAACCCTGAAAAGGGATCTTACCGTAGGTTCAAATGGACATTGCACACACAGAAACGCACAATCTCTTTCTACCTCCTCCTTCCTGAGAGGTCTGCTTCTTAAAAATGACCCATTGCATATTCAGCACACTCAAAGCACTGATACAGAAGAGCACGCTCCCGCAGTTGAACACACTCGACGTAATTCAGTCACTTTGACTCTGCTTTTCCTCACTACTTTCCCACTTTTTTCGCCGGCGCTCTTTGGAAACCTTTGCTCAGGGAAACTAAATCTGTAATCAGCTTAGTCGTGTTGATGCATCAGACATTTTTAATCAGCTGTATTGAAAAGAGAGCAGCTCAACGCTAAGGCACTTGGCAAAAGCGATGCACCAAGAAGAGAAGGCTGCAGGGATCAAGAGAGGACAGCACATGTTTATTTTATCTCAATTTTTACTGCATTTACTTTATTGACAGGATCAAATGAGAGACAGGTTTTTAAAGTGTCTTTTGTACTGCATCATTGCTCTCTTTAATGATTTAATTACACCTATTCAAGAGGGATTAAAGAGGAAAAAAGGACAAAGAGATTGAAGAATGATGTTCTAAGTAAGCAAGTTTACCTTGAATTAAAGCTATTAATTAGTGGAGCTGTAGTTTTTCTGTAGACACTGAGACTTAATTATGACTGCTCTTGTGTTTTTACACGATTGCCGATTCCTTTATCACTATCAGGATGAGATGGATGACAGATACGCTAATTTTAAGTTTGAAAATGAGAAAAATAAAGACCTTTTGAGCATTAAAGCATGGAAATATCACAGTAGAGACACAAAATACAAATATGAACCTGAAAATGAGCTTTTACCATTTGCTGGATTCCAAATATGCTGTTGTTGCATTTTCATCTCTGGTTGGAAGGTGCACTCCTCACTTACAGAGTAAAAAGGAAATATTCATAATCATCCCTTAATCCCTAGCACTGATTTCAAATCTTATCATCCAAAAAACACTCCTTTGAAGCGAGGAGAGTCAACAGCGAGTCAAGCGAACGCCTCTCTGCATTGTAAATGAATGAGGAGGTTAGGACCAACGCAGCTAAACAGCTTCCTTCCAGCTTCAAACAGCATCTCTGGGATCCAGTTTTACTCCAGAAGCAAATTATTCAACACTAAAGAAATACCGTAAACTCTTGCTGACATGTAAGACTTTAAAGTTGTTCTTTAAGTTTAAAAATAGTCGAGGATCAGCTCGATTGTACATGAAGGAAAACTAATTGACATTTGTATTAATGTAAGCAACATAAGGGTGAAAAAACCAAACATGGTATGTTGGGGTGGCACAACTACTGCCACAGCAAGATGGTCCTGGGGCCTTTTTGAGAGAAATGGACCAGCATCTCATTGATCAAGTTTCCATTCAAATGTAGTTAAATGTTTTCAGAGAATCTTAAAGAAAGTCCAGAATAATGCTTGTTTGTTTTGGCTTGAAACTTGTTTGTTTCATTTGTCAATTCAATAAATGTTACCTTAACAGCATTTCTTCTCTCTTACTCTTCATGCTAGCCGAAGCTCCAATGAACATTCCTATGTGTCTTGTTTTTATTTCTGTTTTCATTTAGCTTTGTTTTTTTACCTACCTTACCGTGCAGTAGGTGCAAGCCCAAGAAACTGCACTTTCCTTCCAGGATATAAACAGGCAACAATATAAGGTTGCTAAGCTAGCTAGCAACATGGTCAGTGACTGAAAATGAAAGATCTTAATATATAGTTTTGAAAAAGACAATGAGGGTTATGGAAAGTGATTTGCTATTTACTTTTTTTTGTTTGCCGATTTGTCATTCGCTTTCAAAAAGGGGGCGGGGTTTATGAGTTTTACTGCTGTCTTGGCTTCACTTTTAGGGCGATGTCATGTTGCTCTTTCATTTACTTATTCCCGTAGGGGTGGAATTCTTTGTTTGTATATATCAGGCTCTGAAAAGCAACAGGTGCTTTACACAATCCACCATTAAATGCAGATATAACCAAGGTCCTATAGTATGAGGAATGCAGGGGAGGCACGATTTCACAGTTACTGTACTATGCTGTGGTTTGGTGATTAATGGATTTATGATGACAGCGTATAAAGTAGAAACATCCAACTGTCCAAACTGAACCCATCATTAACTGAAGGGGAGGTTCTATTAATCAGAGCATGCATTAACTCAACACGACTTGAATCAGAAAAGATAACCTTAAAACGGCCCTATTATGCTTTTTAGGGTTATCCCTTTCCTGTTGTGTGTTTATATAGGTTTTGGTGTATGTAAATGGTCTGCAATGGCTAAAATCCCAATACCAAAGGTGTTAGGAGCTCAGTTTTGTATTTATACTTTACGGTTGTATTTTGAAGTATGTCTTGTCTAGTTTACTTCCTGTCTTTAGTTTCCCTCCTGTCTGATTGTCTGATCGTGCTCACCTGTTGCCCCCGTGTGTCTCCTCCCCCTTCCCAGCTGTTTCTTGTCTTGTGATTACCCCCCTCTGTATTTAGTCTGTGCTTTCCTTTGTGTTGTTTGTCGTGTCGTCGTTGTTCATAGTTTCTTGCCATTTCCCTGTGATGTATAGAATCGCCCTTTTTCAGCCCTCCTTTTTCCACCGGTTTGCCTTTGTCTTTCATTCGATACTTTTCCTTTGTTCCTAGATTTGCATTTTTATCACCAGCTTTTGATTAATAAAAGCTCGCCCTTTGTTATACCTTCGAACCCCTGCCTCCTCTATTGCTCCTGCACCTGGGTCCTTCCCCCAATCCTGACAAAAGAAGACAAACTGGCATTACCCAAAGCTTTTACAATCAAACGTACCTATACTTATTATCGGTTTCCAGTTCCCTTTAACTTCCATGAGCATTTATTTATTCTCCACTCATTTGTGTTATTATGATGAACACCTTCCTCACCTTCATTTGTCATTGGATGATAAAAGGCAATGGCAACCAACCTACCGTATGGATATCTTATCCTGCGTGAATCTCTCCATGACACACCTTCCCCTGTTCTCATTAAACAGAAGCATGTAAGGAGATGGCTAATTTCCACAAATAGAAATTACATAATGCAAACCAATTTCAGATCCATGATATGACGCACAGCCAGATCTGATTCATTTCGTCGTATCATCTCCCCTCCTCTTCCTCCCCTCCTCCTCCTCCTCCTCCTCCTCCTCCTCCTCCTCCTCCGCTGAACAAGGTCAAGCCAGCAGTTTGTCTTTTTTCTGGTACTGCAATGGTTTAGCCGCGCACCAGGAGATAAAATAAAACCGTTGAGTGGTCATTAAAAACAACCGGCTTCTGTCCTACACATTAGTACACAGTTCACTTGCGATGAACTTTGACTCGCACTGCGATTTGCACAGCAGACAACGAGGCTCCAACATGGTGGAGCCTCTAATCATGCCAGTGTCACAGCATCTGATGTCATCCAGGTGTGTGTGTGTGTGTGTGACAAGCGTTCTGGCCACCAACGTAGGGTTCTGTAGGCCAATCCAGTAACTGTACAATGTGTTCCTTTGACTGAAAAAATATGAATGCACTGTACTGAGATGATCTTACTGTTTTGTTGGCACCTGCATTTAAAGGTATGTGTTTGACACGAGGTTAGTGGTAAACAATGCAAAACAGAAAACAGAGCAGGTTTGAAACACCTCCTTCCCCAATAGTGTCCATTAGAGCTGATGCACTGAGCTGCAAGTATATTCATGGGGAGTCCAAGTGTGTTCCATTATTATCCTCATCATTGTCGCTGTGGCCACTGAATTAAAAGAAGAACATTTTAATTATAAGACTAGTGTTAAGTCACAGTGAATAATCATGAGCCAATTCTTTCTTTAATTTAAAAGCTGAAATATAATGGTCATAATGGCTGCACATCCTTATGACTAGGCGGCTAAAAGAAAAGGGTGTTATATCCTGGTGCTTGAATCAGTTCATCATTTAAAATGTGTTCAAATGATGGAAATACTGTGTGTGTTAATGCATGGCGACTGTCTAATGATTAGTGTCTTGATATACTCATTAATCTTCAGACTAAAGCAAACTTCTTCTTTAACTTTACAGACCAAGACAATTATTTTGGTACAAGTAACCCAATGGACTCCTTGACTTTAACCTACTCTACAGTACAAAGGGGTATAAGGAAGAGGACATTCTGCTATAAAATGATCATTTTAAAACAAAACTTAATTGGAGCGAGTCTGTAAAACCCAGTCAGTGGATGAGGGTGAATGAGTGTGGGAGTACTATACATAAGTCGTAACAGGAGGCAGTGAGGTAAGGAAAAGTTGAAATCAGGCGAGCTTGTGTTCATATTTTCTTCTCCACGCCTAAAAATGATCCCCATGCTCCGTGATAAACCGTAGAAATGATGGAAAAAAGAAACATTTCAAAGACTTTTTTCAATTCCCGTGGAATGATGCTATTATATTTCTTCGCTTCAACTCTTCATGAAAGCCTCCTCTTGTATCACTCAGTGTCACTAAATCCCTCCTCATTTTGAAAGTCCCTCACTGTGTGCTCTTTTATATTTTCCCTCTCCCCTTCCACACTTTTGTGTTTATTTCACTCTTCTCCTGTATCCTTAATATCTCTTCCTCTCACCATAATGTTTCTGCTCTCCCACATCACCACAGGCTGTGTCCATCTCTTCCTGTACCGCCCTGTTCGTCCCTCTGTTTCTCTTTAGCTGTCTGGATTTGTCCTTCCCCTAATCGCCTGTCTCATTTGAATGATGGCTGTCTCTGTCTCAACTGACAGCCGAGGTCAGACTCGTTCTTGCTCTGGCACGGTGTCAAATAGCGTTTTTCTGTTTCACTCCGGGGATGTCTGAAATGTTTCTTCTTATGGGATTCACCAGTTGAGTGCTGTTCTCATAAGCATGGCGGCATGTCCTGACTTTCCTGATTGTGTGTGAAAGAAAAAAGTAGTCTTCCTTCTGTTTAAAGTGGTTTTACAAAAGGGTTTGAAAGGAAAGAGTGTATTTGAGACCTGATTCAATATGTGTAGGAGCCAATTAACGCTCCCGATATAACCAACCAATGATCGTTTACTCAGGTTCTGCCTGAAAGCCGAAACGTGAGGACACCCGAGCACACAAACACACACCTACGCCAAGGTAAAGTTTGATTCCCGAAATCATTATATTTAAGTGTCATTTTGTGATGGAAATCTGATGAAAGTTTACGGACAACACTACGAGGGAATAAATAGACTCAGTGTTTAACTGGAGACTGTTCGTATGGGACGTTTATTCCCAAGACACAAGCTAAAGTGTGCGCCATCTACCTAAATAAAGGGGCTTAACCTCTACGAAAGTTAATCATGTGTTTCTTTAAATGTGTAATGAAAACAGCAGTTGCTTACAAGTGACTGCATGAGACTGATATCTCCACGCTGAACATTAGCCGCCTTAGCTTAGCGGTGTTGACATAAAGACATGTGACCTTGATTGTGTGAAGCCTGACATTTGCTTTTTACTTCCAGGGGTTATAATGAGGGTTGTAATGAGTAGTGTTAATATGTGGAGATTATCCTGCTGAACAAAATGTGTAAGAATCAAAAACGTGTGTTTACCACAGAGCTCATTTTCTGCTTTTTTCTGCATTTGTTTGAGGGAGCCTTTGCAATGCAAACTTGTAGGTCGGACTAAACACACACATCATCACTTTGGAAGTTGAACTGAGTAACATCTGACAGTTTCAGATACCGAGGAAAAAAGGAAGCGATAACTCTATCAGTTGGCCGGGATATGCATCCGTAAGCGAGCTGAAGGGAGTGTGTTGTGGACTTGACTGAACCCAGCACCAATGAGCGATAGACATGGGTGTTGTCACTTCTTGCATTGGAAATGTTTTTCAAACTCTGGGTTAAATGAGGTGGGGTTTTTTTATAAACGTTCATTGAACCCTTTCAGCTGATGATGATCAAATGTGTTGTTCATTAAACCCACTTCAGAGCAGACTGGGCTTTGGTTTCAGACGGAGGGTGAAAAGAGGTGCTGTCGAAAAGGCAGTATGAGAAAAAGAGCTATCTGAACATTAAAGCATGGAAACATGTAACAAAACACAAACATGAACCTGTAAGTGACATGAAGTCATGTGACCGTGATGTAGTTTGTTTATAGCCTGACAAACTTTTAGGGGTTGTATTGGCGATCAAACTATCCCAAAGTGGGGTTTATATGTGTAGCGGTTCGTTTTTTGGTAAGGATGCAAAGTGTTTAGAACTTTTGGAAGTTGAACTGAGTAACAACTGACAGTATAAGATACCGGGGGAAAAAAGGAAGCGATAACTCTATCAGTTGGCCAGGATATGCATCCATAAGCGACCTGAAGGGAGTGTGTTGTGACAACACCCATGTCTATATATGGATAGACATGGGTGTTGTCGCTTGCATTGGAAATGTTTTTCAAATGAGGTGGGGATTTTTTTTATAAACGTTCATTGAACCCTTTCACTTGATGATGATCAAATGTGTTGTTCATAGATGAAACATTAAACCCACTTCAGAGCAGGCTGGGCACTGGTTTCAGACGGAGGGTGAAAAGAGGTGCTGCAGTGTGAGGAAAAATAAAGAGCTTTCTGAACATTAAACGCTCATTGAACCCATTCACCTCAAAATAAATTACATTCAGTAATTGAGACTGTATGAAGAAGAAAACATTATGAAACCGAACGCGTATACAGTGCTACTCAGAACACCTGCGGTTTTTTTACATGGTGTGCTTTGCATGTGTGTCTGGTTGTAGTAATTTCCCACGACACTCAGTGGGAGGTGTTGCCCTTTGTATTAATGAAGCTATCACTGTCATGCACATTTAATCACAGCTCACCCCAATGTCTGTCAATGTGTCATGTCTGCACTAAACTGTGGCACTGACATTAGTCAAAACAACTAACCTACTGTGAAGCAGCTGTTCGTCCTTCAAAAAATATTTGGTATATGATTAGATGATTAACACTTAAGTTTTCTCCAGGGTAATAATTCATACACTTCAGGAGATCCTTAAAAGAGGACATATTAAGCCCATTTTCATGTTCAGATTTGTATTTTCTTCCTCTACTGTGACATGTTTCCAAGATGTAATGTTCAAAAAGCTCTTTACTTTTCTCATACTGCAGCAACTCTTTTCCCCCTCTGTCTGAAACCAGAGCCCAGTCTGCTCTGATTGGTTAGCTGGCCGGCTCTGTTGTGATTGGTCAACTGCATAGATATTTCTAGCCCATTAGCCTATCACATACAATATGTTGGATGGCTAGCCAAAAGAAGTGCTGGTGTCACGTAATGATGTCACTATGCTCTGGAAGTAAACAAAGGAGTTCAATGGATTTCAGCCTTTCCAGACCATTTACATGCACAAACACCTAAATAACCCACCACAGGAAACAGTGGGCCTCTTTAATAATAATCAGCTAGGGCTTTTTTATATTTCTAAATGCTGTGATCATTCCAAGTTGAGGAGAAATTAAGTTAAACAGTTGTCTACTTTATGTGTCAATTTTCAGATTTCAGATTTGATCCCTGTTGTGATGACAGTGAGGAGCATCACATTGACCTACCAAAGTGATGATGCTAAGCAGAGGCTAAAGTAACTCCCCTTCTCCCCTTGCTTTTTGCTTCACCTGAATCTTTATCCCTTATGGATCTATTTTACCATTACATTTTACTAAGTAACGCAATTATCCAAAGCAACTTACAATAAGGGCAATAAACTGTTAAGGTACAAAATAACCAAGAATCCTAGCTTTCAATAAGTCCAATTTTAAGTTCTACTGCATTGGCTTCAAGTAGTCCAAACATGTCTAAGTGTTCCAGACAGCATTTATATGTATTTAGATTGTTAGATTTACCTAAGTGCACTCAAAACTGTTCTATGTCTGTGAAGTGAAGGCATATTGAATGTGATGGCACTTCTTTTGAAAATACCAAATGAGCTCGTGGTCATGTCTCAATAGACACTATTCGCCAAAAATACAGCTTCTGCATCATTCCTACTCCCGGGTGTCTTTTACTTCCCATCCTCTTCTTTGTGTGTGTCAGCGTCAGACATTAGTCATCTTATATAAGTCACTTTAAAAGGTCAAATAGAAAAGAGCAACCTTAACTTATTGTGTGTGAGTCAGTATGAAAGTGTGTGTGTGTGTGTTTGGGAAAGATCCAAACTGATTATGACAAAAACAAATTGCTTGGCATTCAACAAGTACAGGTTCCTTTTGGCAGGGAAAGCACATTGTTTCTCGTAATAGTAGAGACAAAATAACATGTAAGTCATACAAAAACAAAATACCCCCAATTAAACGCTACACACCAGATGTTCAAAAGATGTAATTACTTTTTCATGCACAGCGTTCAAGGTCACCCAAACAAAAGCGGATAATTTCTCTCCAACATCTCATTAGCTTTTTGTATCAACACTCTGACCTTTTGCTCAGCGACACTGTTTATGATCACATTACTGTCTTCAATGACAGCATGAGGAACAATAACACAGTATGCTAAACTGTGGAACACTTAGGATGACAACAATACACAACATTCAGCAAGTAATAAAGGAGGCTCTGAGATTCTTTAGCATCGACATTACAGATGACTTGTGTTTCACAATTGTTGCTTAAAAAGGTCCTATCATGAGTTGACCATTTCCTGTGTGTTTTACCCAGGTTTGTGTGCATGTAAATGGACTACAAAGGCCCCCTCCACCTCCTGTCGAAAATGCCTTTGTTTAGACATCACTATGTAACACCCACGCTTCTATTGGCTAGCACTCCAAAACATTATACGTGATAGGCTAAGGGGGACATCTCTAAGAGGCCGGCCAATCAGAGTAGACTGTGCTCTGGTTTCAGACAGAGGGTGAAAAGAGGTGCTGCAGCACAGGAGAGGCACAAAATACAAATATGAACCTGAAAAAGAGCAGAATAGGGCCCCTTTAATGCCATGATGATTGGCTGGTGATAATGCACTGTGGTGTAGTTTGTTCGCTCACTTTTATCTTATACACTTTTATGTAAGTACTACTCAGAAAAGGTCTAGTAAAATAAAATGAGGAAAGTAAAGGTGTACAATCTGCTCTTTAAGCACATTCAAATAAACTAGACACATAGAAACAGAAGATAAAATGCCGGTGTAGAACTTCAACAAAGTAGGGATAGGTGTTTGTTTTTCAGTGTGTGTTTAAAGAAGACCATATGTGTCGTACAGAACAATTACAAATCACTCAACATAGCATGCAAAAATAACTTTATTGATTTGTCCTAAAAGTTCTCCTATTATGCAAAATGCACTTTTTGATGTCCTTTATACTGACAAATGTGTCCCCGGCAGTGTTGGGTGTAACGCGTTACTAAAGTAATGGAGTTACAGTAATGTATTACTTTTAGCTGTAACGCAGTAATATAATGCATTACTTCTGAATTCTGGGTAATATAATACCCGTTACAATTCTCAGTAACCCAGCTACAACACAACCCGAAATGATGTGGTGTTTTGTTTCTAAGAATTCACAAACATCGCGAGACATTCCGACACCAGAGAAATAATTGTGCAGGTAGAATCGTAACTCAGTAAGCCTGTTTACTATTGGTTAAGAGGGCTGCAGGAACAGATTGCAGACACAATGCAGAGCTGCAGGCTCAGAGAAAGGAAAAGACAGGAGCGCGCGCAGGCCGAAGCAACAGAAGGTAACTTTCTCTGGGTCTGCTGCTTGAACCCCGAGAAGTTGAGACTCTAGCAGAGTGTTGAAGACATGCAGCCTCCGTCAGCAGTGGAATCGTCAGCTTTTAGAAAGCTTGTCAGCCAAATCCCCGTTAATACACCAATGACAAGGTGAGCTAACGTTGCCATAGAGACTCGTTCATGTACAGCAGGTCACAGGGCCGTGCAGAGGCTCCACTAACATGTTGTTAATAACACACAGCGACGTCATGTTACCGGTATCACATATTATTCAGCCCACTTAAACGGAGCATGAGTTTAAAATCTAGCATGAGTTTCATTTCTAGCTCCTTTCCTAATTTTCAGCATGTACTGCCAGATAGATGGATAGCATTAATGAAGGAGCTGCAGGGGGATGAGTCATGCTACAATGGGGGATCTGTTTGGTATTTTGAGCAAAACACTTCACAGACAAGTTTTGTATATATATTACCCTACAATATATTGTTGAACTATAGCGTGGTATGAGACCTTTAAACGGTCCTTACAGACAAACATAATGGACAACACAAATCCACAGAAACCCTGATTGTCTTTGAATGGATGTGATCTGTGTTTTTGTAGACAAAAAACAAACAAGCGTATGATGTATTTTCTGCAGGTTAAAAACAAATCAGAAACAGCAGCATTTGTTGAACTAAAACAGTATTTTTTTAAACAAACAAAATGCCTTATATGAAAGCAAAGACCAAACCACTGTATCTTATACGTAACTGTTGCATATGGCTGTAAATAATTAGGCTTCATCACCTCTCTATCTATAGATTAGAGTTATAACCAGAGCAATGAGCAGGAAGGTGTAGTTACAGTAGAGATTCATCCCATTCGCTTTAACACAAGTCAGCAGTTCATCTGTGGAGAAAGAAAAAGGTAGACAGAGAGACTTTCATTGTGGATTCTTTCACAAAAGGATTGTTTAGAGAAAGCTAGTTTAAGATTAGTATTAGGAATCCAATTACACAAACCAGGTCTGAATTACAAACATGCACACACAGAACCTATAGATGCTGGAGGGTAAGTGGGGCTGTGGTGTACGTTACCTTGCCTAAGGACAAATACTGCCACCTCCCCAGCTACAAACTACACTCCGATTGGGACCCGGCGACGCTTTGGTTACCGAGCCAAGTCCCCGCAAGCTGAGCAACTGCCACCATTTTTGTGCATTTAGGTGTTGAGGTATCTATATTTTATCTTCGTGTTACGTCCCTCACTTAAAATAAAGTTTATCTTTAACGTAGAGATAAATGTTCATTCTGAGTAAAGCATCTGATGAATTGATACAAAAATTGAGTGCTGTATATTGGATCAAACATTGCGTGTGTGTTTTTGCATGTGTGAAGAAGGACCACAGATGAGAAATGCGTGAGTATTATTCACCCTCTGTGTGATCAGTGTTCATAGACGTGATGACTGACCCTCCTCTCCTCCCACTCAGACCTCCAGAGCTCTGGTGAAGTGGAGGAGAGCGAACCAGGATACAAATCTCCTCCACACCACAGGCTAAATACAGCTCAGAGCCTCAGAGCCTGACGCAATGCCTCCTACTATAGCTAACTATTGCGGGCTCTGTGTGTGTGTGTGTGTGCGTGCGTGCGTGCGTGCGTGCGTGCGTGCGTGCGTGCGTGCGTGCGTGCGTGCGTTAGACAATGGATGGGTTAATAGATGATTGATGGATGGACGGACGGATGGACAGATGTATAGATGGATAGTTGGATGGATGGATGGATGAATATATGGATGGCTAGTTGGATGGATGTTCATTATACTGTAGATGCATAGATCAATAGAGAGAAGTATGGATGTATAGATCGATAAAGTGATGTCTAACCTGACACTCCTTGAACTTTTGGTATTAGTTTGTTCCAGAGGTGGCATTCTTTAGCTGACATCATATTCCTCTTATCTGGATGGTTGTAGTTCAGTGTGACGTACTCCTGCTTTTCAGGGGTGAAAACGGGCCAGTTAGCTCCATCAAGGCCTGGATTCCTAAAAAAAAAGAGAAAAGCCAATCAAAAAAAGTCTACAGCATGCCATTAGGTTTCAACAGTGCCAGATGATTATGCTTACCCTAGCCGGGCAAAGTTGGCCCAGTGTTTCATAAACTTCTTGGTCATGTTCACTTCGTTCTTCGTGTACCCCAGGGATGCAATCAGAGGCATACCGAAGACAAACTCTATCTCATAGCCGTGCATCACGCCCATCCATTTTGGCCAGGGATTAACAGATGACCGGTGGTCAAATGAATAGAGGAAAGACTTACCACCACGCTTTGAGTAGCTGAGGGAAAAAAAGTGCATACTCTATGAAGGTGAGAATATATTTACACATTTATTTCCTTATGTTCACTTTATATTTCCCCTTGTGTTTACTACGTTTTCCCTAAAATTACTTTTATGAAGTTAAAGCTTCTCATCTGCAGATAAAGCAAAGACTTCAAACATGTTAAACATAACAAGTGAAGTCAAATCCAATGTGGCGTTGTCCTAAACACAAACTGAAATACTAGTGTGACAAATAGAAGATATTCAGAACTTGGCAAATTCCTCAAGACTGCTTCTGTGGTTGTTCCTGCTACAGCATCTTCAGACATAGATTTGGCCACGAAGCTCTGATGGCTGGCAAAAATGATATACATCTAATGTTTTATAAATAGATATATCTAGGCTGTGTGTAGATTTACCTGTGAGCAAACTCTAGCAGAGGACAAACAAGCATTCTGTCTCCAGCCAGACTTCCCAGCAAGTCACGATTTTTCATCCCGCTGTTCTCGTCTGTCCACTCAGTGTACTGGAAAATGGCCGCATCTCTAGTGACGTTGCTTGCATTCGCCATTACAATTTCCACTCCTTTCAGGTACTCATTCCTGGTGAGGAGACTCTCACCGGTGTTGCTAAATCCGGGCAATCCAAAAACTAGGAAGTAGGTCCCTTCGTCTTTGTTTATACCAAACAGCACTTCTTTCTTTGGGAGTTTGCCGGTGCGAAGCAAAACCTGCACGGAAAAACCAAAAGGTGATAGTGATATTTTTCTGTGTTCGTCAAAGAATAGTGTGCTAATTACCCAGTAAACAGTATTTGACAAGCATGCAGTTTAGTCAATGTTTGTTATATGCCTAATGACGTCTTGCCACAGACACACACACACACACACACACACACACACACACACACACACACACACACACACACACACACACACACACACATCCACCTACTTCAATTTTATCTGGCAGGAAGTCCCCATCAACATGAGGGACAAAGGGTAAGCCTATGAATGAAGGTTGTACGAGAACGTCAAATTGATTCAATGAGATTTGGTGAGGATCGACTTTCTGCAAACAAGCTTCCATATCAGCCGGAGGAGACGTGGGGCACCCCAGTAATGTAGCTAGCTTCATGGACCTGGATATTGATGCAGAGAGGGAGCAAGGGAATTAGAGTGTCATGATCTTGGTTTTTGTGTTTCCTGTTTTCTTCCCTTGTCGTATCTGTTTTAACTTTCTGTCTTTTTGAGTTTTCCCGTCTGTCATGATTGCTTAATAGTTTTACCTGTTCCAAATAACACTGCATCCACCTAACCTTCCCTGCACTCAGACTGTATTTAGGCCGTGGTTTTTCTGTTTAGTCTCGGTGGGATTCTCGTATGATGTTGTACGGCGTGCAACATGTTTTTCTGTTCTTTTCTGTGTCGTTCCATTTAGTTCTGTTCAGTTCTTTTCAGTTTGGTACTGTTCCATTCTGTTTGCCGTACCTTGTCTTGTCTGGTTTTGTTTTTTTATTCTCCTACCTCCTGCATTTGTGTTCACCCTATTCCACTTCCTGTGACCGGTGAACAGAACCAGAAAAAATAAAACCAAGATCATCACATAGAGACAGCTTAATTGTAGTCTAGTTTTTAGGAGAAGAACCGATGTTTTGCGAGAATTTGACCAAGTGATGATATTCTTAAAAGCACTGTAAAGAAAGAAAGTGGAGACTTAACAGCGTATGCCTTAGCATGTATCCTATTCATGTTAGCATGTTGATTTAACCAGGGGAAGGAAAAATGGGTGACAATCTTGATACACCCTACCTGCTCCAGGCCTCCTCCTTGCTGATCATTGCCCAGGGTGCATTGGGAGTGCCACTCTGCATCACAGCCCTATGAAAGAGACTCTGGCTTCCCGGGGAGAGCAGGTGTAAGCCAACAGATACTGACCCAGCACTTTCCCCAAACAGAGTCACCTGGAAACCAAAGCCAACACGTATTTCTATTGTTTGTTTCAACAATTCTAACAAAGCATGTTGTCTGATCTTAAGGCTAAACTATTTTACCTTTGAAGAATCGCCCCCAAAAGCAGCTATGTTGTTGGCTACCCAGTTGAGGGCCATGCGCTGATCCAGCAGGCCTACATTGCTTTGGGTGTTCTTGTTGTCAGGAATCGACAGGAAACCGAACGCTCCAAGTCTGCACAAGAATTAGGATCTATGTAACCTTTAATGTAGGCACAAATTCACCACATTGCTTTTTACCTAAACACATCTTTTTATTGAATGGTCAGTTTATTTCAGTCCTTACCTGTAATTCATGGAAACCACAACAACATCCTCGGATTTAGTCAGAAAGTGACCGTTATAAATATCCAGAGAGGAAGTTCCTGAACAAAACCCGCCTCCATAGATCCAGACCAGGACTGGAGCCAGTGGAGAGGGCTTGGACTGAGTTTTGTTGAAACTTGGGGACCAGACGTTAAGGTAGAGACAGTCCTCACTGATAGGAGTGTTAGGGTTCCACATTTCAATTCCTTGAAATCCTAGAAAAAATTGCAACAACATATATTATCATGGCTGGATTTTGATGATAAACGGGGCGTGGATTATTCTGCAAGTCAGGTTATAAATGGCAAAGTTGGTATTTCATTAATTACCATTCTTTGGCCGAGCAATTGTTTTGCCTTCAAAGCATCATATTGATTTAAAATTGGCATGTTATTAAATATTTCCACAACCTCACATTGCACTTGAACTAAACGTATGAACTAAACATGCTTTAAAAACTGTATAAACCCCACTTTCTATCTAGGGGATGAATTTTCACTGAAGTATAAGGTAAATGTAATGTTTTCATTTATATTTTGACAGGTTTAGTTTAAATGATATACAGATACAGCTAGAAAATACAGGCTTTAACATTTATTTTGATGTATAGGCTGCGGGGGTCTGAAATGAATATAGCTGCCACGCCATTCTTTGATCTTGCTGCCTCTCGCACATGACACCTGCTCGGAGAGTGAAAGCCAAGGACTCTTAACTCTTAGCCTGCTGTGCACTGACTGTGGGGGTGGAAAGAGAATACAGCATTCTTTTTTTTAAATAATGTGTAGTAAATTAAACAGCTTGACTAGATGGAGGAAAATGAAGACGGACAGGTAAAACCACAGGTTTAAATCTTCTTGATACGTAACGGTTGCAGTGTTTTTAAAAGAAATGGTCAGTGGCTAAGTTATTAAGTACATGACCCGTCAGTGAAATGAAGTCCTATAATGCAAACAGAATGGGTATTTTATCCTGTGTTCAACCCCAATCACATACATTCACTTAAAGAAACAACAGACACAAGGACATGGATTCAATCATGGACTTTTATAACCCCCAAATAATAAGAAGAATAAAGTAGTATCGGTTTCCATCACGTCATTTATACTTTCCCAACAATAAGTATTAGATGTCCCAAAGGCTGTAAAGTAATTGATAGATTCAATTATCTCAGATGTTTGGAGGAAAACACACTTGTGATCATCAGTCATACAGTAGGTTAAAGTTCATTATGACACTTTTTTGCGAGCAATTTTGAGATAAGATTCTATCTTTGAGGCACCGCTGCTATTTGATTAACACAATAAGGACAAACAGCTACAGAAAGATACAAACATAAATAAAGACTTGTTTGTTTTCCTGCTAATTAGCCCCGATTTGTCCAAACAGCCGTCCAACATCAATGCCTTCTGGCCATATCTATCTGTTTGTCATATCTATATTTGGAGTAAAATGTGGGTGATTTCTCAGTGCATGTCTGGCACTGGTTGTAGTTGGCTCTCTGGGAACCCCTGACAGGAGCTTACAGGTCCACAAATAGCTACAGGTCCGTGCCCCTCGCCACGCCTGTATCAAAGTATCAAATTCCATTTTTGGATCTGTGTTTTTGTGTGCTTATGTATCAGTAGAAATAGTTTAGTTCACTAAAGTGGTTCAAAATAGTATCTTAGCATTCATATCCAAGATGAATGAGTGTCTCCTATAAAGTAATACATTGTGCTATCACTTACGGTATGGGTGTGTCTGTGTGTACCAACGGCCTCCACCCACACACTAAGTTATGGGGTCGTTGAGGGCATCTTTTTTTAACCAGCAACTAACATGCACTCCTTTGGTGCCCATGGGGTTATCAGAGGAGAGGAGTCCGCATCCATATCACTGGGTGGAAACATAAATTAAGTCTCTCTTTCGGCAACAATGCAAGAACTGTGCTGTATTTACTGTACTGTAGCGTTGCCATGAAGAGAAATTGGATCCTGTGTGAATGGCGGTCAGATCCGAACATGGAAACAGACGTGTGTTGTTTGAAAGCTTTGAAGTTTTGCACAATACATTTTTTGTTGAGTGGCCTTTCCCAAAATTAAGGTCGAGTCGCATTTGTATTTGGTCCCCAATTGGCAGAGTGAATGAGGCAGTAACGTCCATAAACACAACATTGTTTTGGTGGTGGAAGACTCAGTAATGTCTGTATTACGATTACGAACCCCTAACCCTAACCTCTGTATTATAAGTGTCTTATTTGTGTGAGCAAAAATATGTTGTTGTTCAAGACATAGTGTGAGTATTGTTGTAGTGTCTCATGAGAATGGTGATTTTTAATGACCCCTGAATTATGGCCCACGTCATTTTTAAATGAATGCTACAAATTATTCAGATTGTTGCAACATGTTCAGGTTGAGATAGGGGTTAGAAACAGAAATAAGACTTGAATGTGTTTGTTCATTACAAAGTGCTACAAAATTGTATGTACATTTTTTCCGACGGAGCAAGAAACGTAACACTACACTAAGCTCAGCAGTTTGTATTACTGCTGTGATGCACTTTTATTACGATAAAGGAACTTCACATTCATTTTCAATGCACGGTGTGTTGTGTCTATTGCCAGCAGTGTATAAATGCAGATGTTATGACAATTCACACGCTTTTTTGTAAGGGTTTTTTTCTCTTGGTGGTCAAAAGCTCTAAAGGAACCCCGGTTTTGAAGCATTGCAGCTTTAAGTTTTGTTAACACAGACACAAAAAGTTAATAATGGTTGGTCTATTCAACTATTAATGTTGGACATCATTAATAATGTGTAAGCATTTAGCCTGAGTCTGAGAAAATCTTCCGGTTGTTATCATAGTGAATAGTGATGTCACTAGGTTATTTGGGGACAGGGAAACTAAAAGCCTCTGTTCCAAACAAATTGAAAGATACAGCATTATGAAAGTAGCATTGTTTGAAAGTGTGGGATCCAAAGTTTCCAGAGTTTTAAATATTCCAAAGGGGGCTAAAAGTCAAATACCTTGGCCTCTTCGGCACCAATTTAGAGCATTTTATTTCCTCTTTCTGAATTCTCTAATTGTTCAGAAGTGCAGCTGCTAGAGGGACACATTGTGCTGAATAGTGTACAGCTCAAACTGTTACATTTGTACATTCTCTCACCCTTTAAATGGTGCACACGTTTATGTGCATGCACACTATAACACACTGCACTGTAAATGCACTCCACCCATTAACTACTTTATTTCTTAACACTAAATGTGAAAAATAAAACATTCCACCATGTGAAGATCTTGAAGACAACACAAATATACAGATGTTATTGTTCTCAGGACCTCTCTGTAGTCCCGGTGAGTCAACAAATACTGGCTGACCTTTCAAGCAGGTGTTTTTAATCCCTGCACCACTTTTTGGCAAGGATTTAACTCAAAAGACACACTTGAATAGTCCATAGTGCAAGTATACAGCATAATATACATTCATAAATGTGTTGTGACTACCTGGAAATGTAGTATCAGGTAACTGGTAGCAGGAATTTGGGAGTTCGGTGGCATCCTTCACCCTTTCCCATCTTTCCACTGGCTCTGGAGCTCTGAATCTCAGTTTCCCCACAGGTGGTTTTCCATAAGGAATTCCCAGAAATGCTCTAACATCCCCACCTAGCACTGAGAGCAGCTTTCCCTGAACTTTCCCTTGCTTTGTGTCAATCAGCAGGTGTTCTTGATTGGCGAGGGATATGCTCAGGAAATGAGGCAGCACAAAAAGAACAATGGCGAGGTGTGTGGAGGGAGATATCGTCGCCATGGAAAATCCTGGTAATGGAAAAGAATCGCACAAACAACCATTGGTTAATTATTGAACTTCATGTGTCACAATGCAGGCTATTAGATAAATAACTACCTACCAATATAACAACTCATTTGACATCAAACGCAGCCTTTAATTTACTTCATCACAAGTTCTACTTTCATTAAGTGGTTTCACATTTTTAAAAAGGACATATTCTGCTTATTTCCAGGTTCACATTTATATTTTGTGCCTCTACTTTGACATGTTTACGTGCTTTAGTGTTCAGAAAGGTCTTTATTTTGCTCATACTGCCTGTGTTGCAGCACCTCTTTTCACCCTCTGCCTGAAATTACATTTACATGCACAGAAACCGATATAACACACTACAGGGAAGGGAAAACCTCAAGAACCATAACAGCGTCTCTTTAATATTATCAAATAAAAACGTATTTACAAAAGTTAAGGGTATTATGCTCTAAGCCAGGGATCCCTTTTGTGTAGCTCCACACTCAAAACAGAAATGTCCCAATAGGCCTCTTTCGAAACATAGCTGACATTTTCAATTCCACTACAATACCGTACAGTATCTCACAAAAGTGAGTACACCCCTCACAAGTATGTTGTTATATCTTTTCATGAGACAACACTGAAGATATGACACTTTGAGACAATGTAAAGTAGTCAGTGTACAGCTTGTATAACAGTGTAAATTTACTCTGCCCTCAAAATAACTCAACACACAGCCATTCATGTCTAAACCGCTGGCAGCAAAAGTGAGTACACCCTAGTGTTGTAGTACTCGAGACCACTTTTACATGGTCTTGGTCTTGGTCTCGGCCTCGGACATAACTGTCTTGGTCTTGGTCTTGGTCTCGATACTCCCCGGTCTTGGCAGTGTTTTGGTCTCGGTTAAGGTGGTCTCAACTACATCACTCGTACACCGCTAAGTGAAAATGGCCAAATTGAGCCCAATTAGCAATTTTCCCTCCCCGGTGTCATGTGACACGTTAATGTTACAAGGTCTCAGGTGTGAATGGGGAGTGTATTATCACATTAAGTTAGTGAATAACTCATACAACACCATGCGCTATATGATTTGAAGGAGAGCAAAGAAGAACACTTCTGCAACTAAAAATATGTAGAAAAAAAATGTAGTTATTCTGTAAAATAATACATTATATAAATTCAATTAATTATTAAAAATTCGTCTTTTTTTTATGTGTAAGGAGATCCCCCGTTTTAATAATGGATTTTCTTTGTGATCCCAGTACTTTTTAATCTACTGTGATTTACTCTGAAGACAGACAGGTAAAACCACAGGTTTAAATCTTCTCGTTACGTAAAGGTTGCAGTGTTTTTAAAAGAAATGGTCAGTGGCTAAGCTATTAAATACATGACCCATCAGTGAAATGAAGTCCTATAATGCAAACAGAATGGGTATTTTATCCTGTGTTCAACCCCAATCACATACATTCACTTAAAGAAACAACATGGACATGGATTCAATCATGGACTTTTATAACCCCCAAATAATAATAAGAATAAAGTAGTATCGGTTTCCATCACGTCATTTGTACTTTCCCCAACAATAAGTATTAGATGTCCCAAAGGCTGTAAAGTAATTGATAGATTCAATCATCTCAGATTTGGAGGAAAACACACTTGTGATCATCAGTCATTCAGTAGGTTAAAGTTCATGATGACACTTTTTTGTGAGCAATTTTGAGATAAGATTCTATCTTTGAGGCACCGCTGCTATTTGATTAACACAATAAGGACAAACAGCTACAGAAAGATACAAAAATAAATAAAGACTTGTTTGTTTTCCTGCTAATTAGCCCCGATTTGTCCAAACAGCCGTCCAACATCAATGCCTTCTGGCCATATCTATCTGTTTGTCATATCTATATTTGGAGTAAAATGTGGGTGATTTCTCAGTGCATGTCTGGCACTGGTTGTAGTTGGCTCTCTGGGAACCCCTGACAGGAGGTTACAGGTCCACAAATAGCTACAGGTCCGTGCCCCTCGCCACGCCTGTATCAAAGTATCAAATTCCATTTTTGGATCTGTGTTTTTGTGTGCTTATGTATCAGTAGAAATAGTTAAGTTCACTAAACTGGTTCAAAATAGTATCTTAGCATTCATATCCAAGATGAATGAGTGTCTCCTATAAAGTAATACATTGTGCTATCACTTACGGTATGGGTGTGTCTGTGTGTACGAACGGCCTCCACCCACACACTAAGTTATGGGGTCGTTGAGGGCATGTTTTTTTAACCAGCAACTAACATGCACTCCTTTGGTGCCCATGGGGTTATCAGAGGGGAGGAGTCCGCATCCATATCACTGGGTGGAAACATAAATTAAGTCTCCCTTTTGGCAACAATGCAATAACTGTGCTGTATTTACTGTACTGTAGCGTTGCCATGAAGAGAAATTGGATCCTGTGTGAATGGCGGTCAGATCCGTTAAATGTGGTGTTATCGCTCTCACACTCTCTCCTACTGGTCACTGGAAGTTCAACATGGCACCTCATGGCAAAGAACTCTCTGAAGATCTGAAAAAAGAATGGTTGCTCTACATAAAGATGGCCTAGGCTATAAGAAGATCGCCGACACCCTAAAACTGAGCTGCAGCACGGTGGCCAAGACCATAGAGCGGTTTAACAGGACAGGGTCCACTCAGAACAGGCCTCGCCATGGTCGACCAAAGAGGTTGAGTGCACGTGCTCAGCGTCACATCCAGAGGTTTTCTCTTAAAAAATAGCCGTATGTCTGCTGCCAGCATTGCAGCAAAGGTTAAAGGGGTGGGGGGGGTCAGTCTGTCAGGGCTCAGACCATACGCCGCACACTGTATCAAATTGGTCTGCATGGCTGTCGTCCCATTGAGAAGCCTCTTCTAAAGATGATGCACAAGAAAGCCCGCAAACAGTTTGCTGAAGACAAGCAGACTAAGGACATGGATCACTGGATCCATGTCCTGTGGTCTGATGAGACCAACATACACTTATTTGGTTCAGATGGTGTCAAGCGTGTGTGGCTGCAACCAGGTGAGGAGTACAAAGACAAGTGTGTCTTGCCTACAGTCAAGCATGGTGGTGGGAGTGTCCTGGTTTGAGCCTTCATGAGTGCTGCCGTCTGTGGGAGCTACAGTTCATTGAGGGAACCATGAAAGCCAACATGTACTGTGACGTACTGAAGCAGAGCATGATCCCTTCCCTTCGGAAACTGGGCCGCAGTATTACAACATGATATCGACCCCAAACACACCTCCAAGATGACCACTGCCTTGCTTAAGAAACTGAGGGTGAAGGTGATGGACTGGCCAAGCATGTCTCCACACCTAAACCCTATTGAGCATCTGTGGGGCATCCTCAAACGAAAGGTGAAGGAGCGCAAGGTCTCTAACATCCACCAGCTCCGTGATGTCGTCATGGAGGAGTGGAAGAGGATTCCAGTGGCAACCTGTGAAGCTCTACTGAACTCTATGCCCGAGAGAGTTCAGGCAGTTCTGGAAAATAATGGTGACCACACAAAATATTGACACTTTGCGCACAATTTGGCCATTTCCACTTATGGGTGTACTCACTTTTGTTGCCGGCGGTTTAGACATTAATGGCTGTGTGTTGAGTTACTTTGAGGGCACAGTAAATGTACACTGCTACACAAGCTGCACACTGACTACTTTACATTGTATCAAAGTGTCATATCTTCAGTGTTGTCCCATGAAAAGATATAACAACATTTTTACAAAAATGTCAGGGGTGTACTCACTTTTGTGAGATACTGTAAGTAAATATTTTGACCGCTGTCAGAGTGCCTCCCATGTCAGTAAACAGTGTGGTGTGCTGTAATAAAAACGGATGTAGTTTATTCGAAAATTATGACAGCGATCATTGTCTTTTGTCTTGGCTTGGAGTTGGGTTCAAGGATCAGTATAGGCAGTATAATAAATGTAATTAATTTACTGTTTAAGGCATAGTCCAAGATGAGATGCTGTATAAATAGACTCGGGAGCGTTCAGGCTGTTGAGGAAAATACCTATATGGATTTGATACTCCATGAGAGACACAAGCCACAGCAAGCAACAACAAAATATGCAAATGTTCATATATGGGTCATATTACTGTAGATATGTTACCAGCATTTAATAAACACATGGTTTATTGCTCATTATGTTCACACTTAAAAGAAACTGCTTTAGTGTGCAACGGTGCATACATAAACACAAATAAGAGGAATTCAGTAAAAAAAAGTACATATGGAACCATTAAAAAAGGTAACAAGTTATCATTATTAAAAAAGAAATGGCCAAAATATTAGTTTACAAGAAGTATAATTTGACACAATAAGAATGAAAAAAGAAATACTCCAAAAAAATGTGCACAACACCTTTTTGGCCAAGCAACGTATGGACCCAGCTCCCCAAAGAATAACCCAGAGAACAGCTAGTGTGTGTGCGTGTGTGCGTGTGTGTGTGTGTGTGTGTGTGTGTGTGTGTGTGTGTGTGTGTGTGTGTGTGTGTGTGTGTGTGTGAGAAAGAGAGAGACGGGGGGGAGGAGGGAGGGTTATTCCCGTAGCAAGTGTGTAACTTCACAGCGCTTTCTAATACTCTTCAAACAATAACAATAAACGTTAAGACAACAATAAACAGGTGGTTAGCGGATACGGATGCAATTGGGGTGCACGCGGCTGAATCGTGGACGCACTTTTACTTTGAAAAGACTCAACATGAAACGACCTTTAGTGGAACCGTTTAGTGAGAGACGCGCTCCCCCCGGGATTACGCGAGACTATATCACTCATGCGTTTCCTCATAGGGAACTAACAAATACTGATTTCCCCCCCCCCCCCCAAAAAAAAAGCTTTAGTGATGTCTTACCTTGTTAGCAGTTAATGTGTGCCGGAGTGAATGAGGACACGGGACTGATGGGATGAAGAAGGCGTGGACACATCTCTCTGTCCAGAAACTGCTGGGCTGTCCCTGCACGCACAGTTGCAACGAAAACGGAAATAAACAATGAAAAATATTACAGCAAGGAAAACATTTCCAAAAGTAAGAGAACACACTTAAATACTGATGCTATTAATGCCATCGTGTTAAAGTACATCTACTACATTTTAAGTGTATTATCACATTAAGTTAGTGAATAACTCATACAACACCATGCCCTATATGATTTGAAGGAGAGCAAAGAAGAACACTTCTGCAACTAAAAATATGTAGAAAAAAAATGTAGTTATTCTGTAAAATAATACATTATATAAATTCAATTAATTATTAAAAATTCGTCTTTTTTTTATGTGTAAGGAGATCCCCCGTTTTAATAATGGATTTTCTTTGTGATCCCAGTACTTTTTAATCTACTGTGATTTACTCTGAAACAGAGAGGTAACCACAGGTTTAAATCTTCTTGTTACGTAAAGGTTGCAGTGTTTTTAAAAGAAATGGTCAGTGGCTAAGCTATTAAATACATGACCCATCAGTGAAATGAAGTCCTATAATGCAAACAGAATGGGTATTTTATCCTGTGTTCAACCCCAATCACATACATTCACTTAAAGAAACAACATGGACATGGATTCAATCATTGACTTTTATAACCCCCAAATAATAATAAGAATAAAGTAGTATCGGTTTCCATCACGTCATTTGTACTTTCCCAACAATAAGTATTAGATGTGTTATTAGATGTCCCAAAGGCTGTAAAGTAATTGATAGATTCAATTATCTCAGATGTTGGAGGAAAACACACTTGTGATCATCAGTCATACAGTAGGTTAAAGTTCATTATGACACTTTTTTGCGAGCAATTTTGAGATAAGATTCTATCTTTGAGGCACCGCTGCTATTTGATTAACACAATAAGGACAAACAGCTACAGAAAGATACAAACATAAATAAAGACTTGTTTGTTTTCCTGCTAATTAGCCCCGATTTGTCCAAACAGCCGTCCAACATCAATGCCTTCTGGCCATATCTATCTGTTTGTCATATCTATATTTGGAGTAAAATGTGGGTGATTTCTCAGTGCATGTCTGGCACTGGTTGTAGTTGGCTCTCTGGGAACCCCTGACAGGAGGTTACAGGTCCACAAATAGCTACAGGTCCGTGCCCCTCGCCACGCCTGTATCAAAGTATCAAATTCCATTTTTGGATCTGTGTTTTTGTGTGCTTATGTATCAGTAGAAATAGTTTAGTTCACTAAACTGGTTCAAAATAGTATCTTAGCATTCATATCCAAGATGAATGAGTGTCTCCTATAAAGTAATACATTGTGCTATCACTTACAGTATGGGTGTGTCTGTGTGTACGAACGGCCTCCACCCACACACTAAGTTATGGGGTCGTTGAGGGCATGTTTTTTTAACCAGCAACTAACATGCACTCCTTTGGTGCCCATGGGGTTATCAGAGGGGAGGAGTCCGCATCCATATCACTGGGTGGAAACATAAATTAAGTCTCCCTTTTGGCAACAATGCAATAACTGTGCTGTATTTACTGTACTGTAGCGTTGCCATGAAGAGAAATTGGATCCTGTGTGAATGGCGGTCAGATCCGAACATGGAAACAGACGTGTGTTGTTTGAAAGCTTTGAAGTTTTGCACAATACGTTTTTTGTTGAGTGGCCTTTCCCCAAATTAAGGTTGAGTCGCATTTGTATTTGGTCACCAATTGGCAGAGTGAATGAGGCAGTAACGTCCATAAACACAACATGGTTTTGGTGGTGGAAGACTCAGTAATGTCTGTATTATGAACCCCTAACCCTAACCTCTGAAGTATCATCTATGTTTATTCACTTACTTTTAATTGTAATAAATTGAAGAAAAATGCAGAATTATTATTCATTTGAAAGAAAATATAATACTGATAGTGACACATTTTATTGGACGTGCTTTTCAATCACATCATGTTATTAAATAAACACTCTGAAGAGGTTGAAAAAGGCAAAAAAAAAGAGGATTTTTATAGGTTAAGTATTCTCCACCTCCATGAAGATCATTTGGCATGACTACACACTCTCTTTTTGTTATTATTCCACTTCCATTTATTGTCCCTCGAATCGTTCTCACACAATACGGACTGCTTATGCTGGCGGTGGCTGTTAAAGTGTCAGCTTTGCTTTTCCTTTTCCACTTATCCGGAGGGCAAAGCTGAAGAGAAAAGAAAAGTTTTCTTTTAAATGTTTAATGCTGTCTTTGTGTTTGAGTGTGCGTGTGTGTGTGTGTGTGTGTGTGTGTGTGTGTGTGTGTGTGTGTGTGTGTGTGTGTGTGTGTGTGTGTGTGTGTGTGTGTGTGTGTGTGTGTGTGTGTGTGTGTGTGTGTTTCGAAGCCCAAGTGTGTGTGTTTATGGATACATACATTTGTGAGACATTTGCTAATGTGAAATTGGATTAACTTTGCCAAAAGCCTTATTGCGGCCGATGCAGACGGAGGCCTGGACAACACCGTTAATATCTTGTTCTATCATGGTGCATCCTGTACATACACCTTACTTTATGTACTATGCGCAATATTTTCTTCACGTGTGCTTGTGCATGTTTTCAGCTGCGGACGCCGGCTGTTGGCTGTTGTATTTTTATATTGTTATAACTCACAGTATGAACCTTAAAGTGCAGCTCATGTGGTTATAAAACTAAAATAACTGAACATTAGTAAACATGATTTACTTTTAATGCAAAAATGGCGGTTTGCAGGACCTCTCTGTTGCCTATTATTGTGAGAATATATGTCAAAAAAACCAACACAGCATTAGATTACATTTCTAACCTTTATTTTATACTCGTAGGGCATTGAAGTTTCCCTCATTTCCAATGAAGACGAGTTTACATCAAGGGTCATGCACACAACAACAGCAATGACAGATAAACATGAGGAGAAAAATGACAAAAAAACACAAACTAAAAGCAGTTGCAATTTGAAGAGCAGAGATTAAACACCAAGTGTTTAAAAACAGTAGCAGATAGGAGTACCTCTAACCTTAGAGTTTGTTGCAGAGCGTTCCAAGTTTTTCCAAGATCCGAACGTGCGCAAGGAACCCTAAGAGTGAGCTAATTGTTCGATCTGGTTTGATAGGAACCAAGATTCCAATGTAATAGGGAGGATACGGAGGAAGTTAACCACTAATGGCTTTCTAAACAAACAAGTGCCAGTGGTAACTGCGCCTCAAAGAAAGAGAGGACCAGCCAACCTCACTAAAGAGAACGCAGTGGTGTGTATTATAACTTTCACCGGTGACAAATCTAAGGATGGAATGATAATTGTTTCAGTGTAGATGTAGCTGCATGTCTATAGACTACATCACCACAGTCTAATACTGATAAAAATACTGCCTCTACAACTCTTTTCCTACCAAGCAAAGGAAAGGTAGAACGGTTTCTGTATAGAAACCCCCCCTTCTGTCGGAGCTTGGAGGCGAGGCAGTCAATATGAGTCTTAAATGAGTGCTTTTCATCAAGCCACAGCCCGAGATATTTATAATCAGTAACTCTCTCTATAGGAGACCCATCAACAGTTAAAATGAAGTTTCGTAAAATCAATATTTCTAGCTCTTGAAAAGTTTGTTTTGCATGTTAAGGACTAGTTTAAGGTCAGAGAGAGTGTCCTGTAATAAGTTAAAGGAAAGCTGCAAGTTGTCATTAGCAGCCTGTGGGGTGTCTGCAGTAATGTAGAGAATAGTATCATCTGCATACTGATGGGCGAGGCAGGCCAGTATATGACTTAGGGTCTATAGATTGTAAAATTCTGAGGACCTCAGAAGATGGCTGAAAGGAGAAATGCGAAACATGTTCCAGGGGGGACTACAATCAGTGACCTTCGAGGGAGGGGGACCAGGAAACAGCTTATCGAATAAATGCCCAGCTTCAGAGAAGTGCTTGTTAAAGGCAAGGCTAATATCCTTTGGATCAGAGATCCACATCAGATTTAACTTTATTGTTTATAAGTCAATTGCAGTTTGGTGTTTAGCATAATAGAAGTGTATACATATGACAGATATGACTTAAGTATATACACCATAAACAGTATTGATATAAACACTATAAACAGTAGTGTCCTGAACAGCAGCCAATCATTGTGCTGCATCAAGCTTTACAATCGTCCTCCTCTCTCCTGCAGTCAGCTGTGATTTCAGGTGTTCATGCTGCAGCCCGCCTCCACCCCATTCACCTCCATTCATCTTATCCAGCACCCAGGATAGCTAACTCAAAGACCTCATCACCTCCTCTTCCCATCTCCTCATCAAATCCAGATCTTCAGCATCACCACCGGGTCTAGACCCCAACGGGGTTTCCTATATGCTGAAGGCTGCATGTTCCCCTTCAGATATACGATATCAGGGTCGGGGTCTAATCGCCAAAGACTATAATATTTCTATCACATGACTTATGTGTCAATAAATGTTCTTAAAAGGTGCCATAGAATGGAAAACTGTATTTACCTTGGCATAGTTGAATAAGGAGAGTTTGGTTCATTGAACTGACATACCGTGAACCTCAAACACCATTGTTTCCTCCTTTACGTGCAAATCTTGAATATGCATATCACAGCGGTAAAACAGGGCGAATTACAACAATCCCTGTGTGTGACGTCACACACGGTAGTCCAGCCCCAACATTTGCATACACCAGCTGCTGGAAACACTAACGCTAACACTTTCCATTCCGTAACGTTGCTCTCCAATCTCCGACCAACCGGCTGTTCTTCAAATTCATCGGTTTCCTCCTCCGATAAAGGCTCAAACATGTAAGGTTGGATGCCAATAGCCTCCATGGTTCATCTCTCACAGTTTCGCGAACTTCAGTTACTTCTGTGGGCTCTGAAGCAGCCATGGATTGCTCCTTGTAAACCAGCCAATCAGAGAAGAGCTCGTCATAATTATTTAAATGAGCCCCCAAATAAGGCAATTCAGCTCGTTTCATTCTAGGACCAAATCATAGGGTTTTAAATGGGCCGGTAAAACCACATCTGGATATTTTCTGGATAAATACCAGATAGATGCTTTCTATGGCACCTTTAAACAAACATGAAGTCTCTCCTGAATGAAATAAGGCTGCTACTAAAGAAATAGCTCTTTCAATTTTTCAGAGATCTGACTAGAAGTGAAAATTAAATCGGATTTTTTTCAGATCTCTGTATTTTTTCTTAAAAATTCTAACTTGTTTTCAGAATACTGACTTTCATCTCAGATCTCAAAAAAACGATTGAACTTTTTATTTCAAAAAATCACATACAACACAAATGTTCTTCAAAATGAGTGGATATTGTTTCACTTAAGTATAATTCTTCATGTTTTTCATATTTGTTTATTTATAGATTTGAATGGATCCCTGTGCTCTGGCAATGTAGTGATACATGATCCATGATAACTCCAGAATATGGGAAAACATTATTCCCTTTCCAATCATTTGTTGAATTTTCATTCCCTCTGCCAGTCAGTGTTTCTCTTTCTTGCTGTCTAGGCATCTTCCAAAACACCAAGCTAGCTGTGGACATGAAGGCAAGGGAAAGGTAGCCATGGGAGGTCTGGCTCCTTAGAGACGTATGCAGCTAAGCGTCTGGGTTGGATAAATATATATATAAACACAGACGGATGTAGAAAGAGAGACCGAGAGATAGGGAGAGGCAGCAAACAGTTTTGTTTGAGTGGCAAACATAACCACACACCATCAGGGATTAGACGCTTAAAGGGAGAAACGACAGGCATTTGATAGCAGCCTTTGAGAGAATGTTTTCTCCATTTCGTTCCAACATCATCAAAATGGGCCTGGGACTGGAATGCAGCCCCCGTAACACACACACACACACAGAAAAGTTCATTTCACCCATGCGCTTTTAATGTCAATCTGCCGTTGGCGCAGATAAGCAATGCAAAAAGAAATACAAAATAAAGTCAGAAAAAAGACATTTAATTCCTTACTTGTGTGTAAGGTTAGAGCAATGAGATAGTAAATATCCAATCATGGTGTCACAGAAAGGGATATTGGTTAATGTCCGTCCCTATTTTATTTGAATGTGAATGTGAGTGAGTGTGTGTGAGTGGTCACACACGCAATGAAATATAAATAAACAGGAACTATCTCAGGTATTAAGCAATTACACTTCCAAGAAAGTTTGTCAGGACAGATCTATTGATTAGCACTGATAACAATAATAGCTGGAAACAGGAAAGCACAGACAGGAATTCCTCAATCACCACCACTTCCTCCCTCTGATTTCTAACGAGATACGATGTGTTGCATATGAGGCAGGACGTGCAGATGCATGTGGGTGCACACTTCGCCAACATGCACCAGATGAACCAGTTGAAGGGTCTGGCTTCCTTTAACCTTCAGAGGTAATAGAGCACTTGTCCTTCACTGACACACGCTTCCCTAATTGGTGGAACAGAGATGGATAGAGATCGGGTTGGTTAGGTTGCGGGGTTGAGTGGGGGGGGGGGCGTTGTGCTTAAATGCTGCAGACAGGGATGCATGTGTGGCAGGTGGTTAACTGGTTTCAGAACACACCACTCTAACAGAACGACTCTGGTAAATGGAGTAAATGGAGTGCAGAATGGAGAGTGACAAGGTCAAGTGGGACAGAGTGGTGGATACAATTATTTTTTGGTGGCCTACAAGTATAAGGAACATGGGATACAGTGCAGTGGCTGGGACCAGGATGCTAAATGGTACAGCACATGCAGACATTTGCATTTGCAATGTGAACACTGTAAACAAAAGTAGATATAAGCTTTATATAAAAACAAATCCTTTCTTATCAATGACAGCTGACACTTTGAGCTGCAGTTAGGACTGGAGACAGAAGAGACGGAAGAGGAAATTAAAGTTATGCCTGCTTATTGGATCTGGAAACGACTAAAATGAATAAATAAAATCACAATGGGTTTAATAAATATATTCGCATAGCCTGGCTAATATCAAATGAAGTCAGTGGAGGAGCGTACTGTACATACTACATGTATGTCAGTCAAATGAACAGAATTACAAGCCAGTTAAAATGTTTGTATTGCCCTGTTATCATTAAACACGTATAGTGTAACACATACAGTAACATAGATGTGTCATTAAATTGGATTTCTTCTGTAGACCTTTTAAATATTAGTATTATGGTTATTTTATCTCATTGCATTCCTTGAAGTCCCATTCATCATGTACACTGAAAAGACTGAAACGTTGACTTTAATTCAGTGTATTGTATCAACACACTTCACACGTGATAGTTGAAAGCAATAATATGACACTAACCTAAAAAGGTTCTTCTTCTTATTATAATTATTATTATTATTCTATTTTAAGGTCAACCATAAATATTTATGCAGAAGACAGCGAGTACTCTGTCCTAAAAATGTGGATTTGTCAACCTGCTTTATTTTTAAAAATCCCCACCAGCCACAGAGCGGCTATTTGGGTCAGATGAGTGTCCACTCACTGCTGATGACACTGTGTATAATTCTGGGTAATTAAGTTTTTAAGATCCCATCAGGACACACAGTCATCTCCCACTCACACTTGATTCCAGCGTTTCCATTTGTCCAGACAATCTCCTTTTTTTTTTGCTTTTATGCAATTATGCATGACATCATGTTTCTAAATAATAGGTCACATTCTCGGCTAATGCCCACATCCATATTTGGGTCAGGCCTCACTCTTCAGAGTAAGTCAACACGGTGCTCTTGCATGTCACAGACAGATTACCAGGGATTTAGAGTGTGTATGCTCCAGTGTACTGGTGGCTAAAAGGTTAGAGAAGTGTGAGTGCAGCGTGACTGCAAGTGGACAAGTGTGTGTGTGTGTGTGTGTGGGTGTGGGGGGGGGGGGGCACGGAGGAGACAGAGAGAGTGAGATGGAGGAGCAGCATGATAGATTATACAACCATTGCAGCTTTGTAAAAATTTCATTTGAAATTCTTCTTTTGATTCAATCTTAATAAAACACTCAACTGTCTTGCAACCCATTTAGTGTCCCATCGCTCACATACCTATCCCCAACTTCCTCTCACTAGTTCATGCTCTCACACACACACACACACACACACACGCACTCAGTCAGTCACACAAAATGGTCTTATCAGGCTGCCGTGTGTCTGAAGTGTTGTTTTTATATTGCAGCCATATTTCATTTTGGCCTACTTTCTTTAAATTGCCTATGGGGTTTTGTATGGGGAGAGGAACCAACACATTTATATATGAGATTGAAGGAAAAGGAAGAGGGGCGGAAGACTTGTTTATGTTCTTATTCATTTGCCTTGCTTTCTTTTTCCACGCTGCCCTTTTTGTATTTTATTCCCTCCACTGTCTCTTCCTCTCTTTCATGTCTCTCCTCAGGCATGTGCCACTGTACGCATGGTGGGCCTAATTGCTGTTAAGGTTTGTAGGTGAAGTGGGGAATGATGCTTGGGAAACAGAGGAGCAAAGGTTTGGGAAAAAGAGGAAAAGGGACGATGGAATACACTCCCGGGATATTTGTGAAAATTGCGTTTATTAAAGTGGAGGATCGAATTAAAGTAGAAGTTAAAATGAATGTGTTTTTTAAAAGAAAGGTTGGGATAAATGCACAACACATTGAAAGACATGTTTGGTTAGTTACCTGTACAACAGATCAACGTGACCTTAGAAAAGACGATATTTAGGATACAAAAATAAGAATTTATTCATAGGAAAACCTGCTTTTCATTGAGTATATGCAGGCAGTAGCCTATTCACCAACGATGAAACACATGAGCACACGCTACAGTTTGAAAAATCAGAAATAAAATCTGAGCTGACAGAAAATGCTCTGTTTTAGTTTAACACACACACACACACACACACACACACACACACACACACACACACACACACACACACACACACACACACACACACACACACACACACACACACACACACACACACACACACACACACTATTTTATGAACATAAAGGTTCACCTACTGAATTGAAAACAGAACAAAGTATGAAAACCATAAAGCAGATTCAGGCAGTAGGAGTACAGATTCACACTTAAAGTATTAGCCTACAGAACAGTACAGCATCTGATCCTTTGACAACAAACACTACATGCTCTTTTTAGGGTTTTACTAACATTGTAATCCCCATTTTTTTTTAGATATTTAACAGTAATCCGATTACATCTTTTTGAATGCAGCTACAAGGGAATACAGATACCTTTTCTCGTATCCTGATTACATAATCGAGTGTTACTCCAGAAGCCTGTTGATATCCCATGTGTCTTTTTAAACGTGTCATGAAATGATCTCCTCTTCATCACATGATTTGAGTGGAGTTGCGCGGAGAGTCCAAACTTCTCCTCAACAATTATTTCCTTTCCCGATGTTGCATCACACATTCGAAAATGTTTAATGTGAGTTTTGTGGTGTAACAAACAGTAACTCGCTATAAAAAAATAAATCATGTCCACAGGAGTGTTCGTGAGACCCGAAAAGAGGGAGGGAGTTACATTTTGAGACATTTTGAAGTTGAAACGTTGGCTTTGATTGATATTACTAGGAGGCAAAAAATGTATTCGCACAAGTACCAAGACACACACACACACACACACACACACACACACACACACACACACACACACACACACACACACACACACACACACACACACAGAGTAGTACAAAGGCACAGTCTGTCCCTAAAACCCTCATGCTAAAACATTCATGAACATTATGTTTGTTGCTGGTACGTTTCATTTTGTTGCAGTAAAAAAACTCACTTTAAAATCACTTTGGCCTTTAGCACGGTGGGTGCTAATTTGCATACAGACTATATGTTTCTTCATCGGATGTGTGTTTGTGTGTGTGAGTGTGTGTGTGTGTGTGTGTGTGTGTGTGTCCTTGTTTGGGTGGGTGGGTGTTTGTAATGCCGTGTTTTTCCATGCATGTCTATTCAAATTGTGAAACCAATTTGAAAAAAACACACTTCCCCAGTTGGACGTATGGACCAGGGAGAGCCGACTGTAGGTGAATGTAAATCAAAATACACTTGTGCCGTATTAATATCCAATCTTATCAGCCTTCTAATGGAAACCACTGAAGCCACAAATTGTCACATGCTTGTAACATGCCAAGCATAGTTAAAAGAAAGTAGGCCAAAATGAAATATGGCTGCAATATAAAAACAACACGGCAGCCTGATAAGACCATTTTGTGTGTGTGTGTGTGTGTATGTGTGTGTGTGTGCATGCGTGTGTCTGTGTGTGTGCGTGTTTATGCAAGCTAGGCAACTTTTGCTCCTATTATTTGACAATTTGCGTTACTCTGCAACTCACCAGTGAAAACAAGAGGGACTAAAGCAGCACTGATGACTGTGATTACTTCAAAATGGTATTGCATCATTATTGCAGATTGTTAGACAGTCATTTGTTTTATTTATTTTTAGATTATTCTTGTGCTCCAGAGTCCAGAGTCCCTCAACAGCTAACCCAATTGGTTCCTCAATAAAATAAGATATTAAGAAGAGTTACATTTTTAACATTTTATTCAAAAGTTTCGTTTTTTTTTCTATTATTAGGCCTTCGGGCTCTGTTGTGATTGGTCAGCCGGTTACAGATGTCCCGCCCCTGTGTGTTGTGTGTGTTGGAGCGCTAGTCAATAGAAGTGCGAATGTTACATAGTGATGTCACTGTATTCCGGAAGTAAACAAAGGAGTGAAATGGAGGCGTTTCAGGCAGGGGGGCGGAGTGTGTGGGAGAGAAACTTCCTCTGGAGGGAACACAGGGATTTAGGCCTTTGCAGGGCATTTACACAAACACCTAAACAACACACTACAGTGTGTGTTTGTGTTTTCCTGTACCTTGAATTGACCTGCTACCTCAGCATTATAGCCGGTCACTCAGCAGGACTCAATTAATTAGACAACAGAGAAAGACCTCTGCTCACCGGCAGCTGCTACAGGGTTAGCTTTATGGAGGTATTTAATGTGGACAAGAAACAATACAGGAAGAAATAACTTTGGAAAGTAATGAAAGAGAAAAAGTTAAGGGAGAGAAGAGGCGAGGAGATAATAAGTGGTGGTCAGGCATACGATCGATGGATATACAGAAATGGAAAGGGTCTGAGGAGGGAAGTGGAGGAAATGGAGCTGTGCTTTTATATTTGCATTGTTTTTGAAAGTGCAGCACTTTTGTCCTCATGGAAGTGTTATGGGCCGGTTAAGCGGTTGCACTTGCTGGCCAGCGTATCCCCACTCTGTACAGAAATGTTTAGATGCAATAAGAAGAGAAGATGGAGTTGAGAGAGAAGAAATCAATGCATTTAAAGAAAATGCATGAATAAGTGAGACAAAGTGACAGAACAAGGGACAGGGGAATAATAAGGTACAGGTATAAGAAGTATGAAAAACAGCCACTAAAACATCATAAAAGTCATCATAAATACAAAGGAAGAAGGGAACCGCAAAGAAGGAGTGCTGTAATGTGCATACTTAATATTAGAATGATGATGCCTGAGGTAAAAGGATTTAAAAATAAATGTTCGGGACCCGGCGAGTACATGGTGATGGGATATTATATCAGGCTGGAATAGATTTATAAGAGATGCAGATTTATTATACATGTTTTCTTTTTTTCCTTTTGTAATATTCAGCTTGTGAAACAACACACTGTATAATGGAGTAATATAATTCTGACTAATGAAAGGTTCGTAAAATATCAAGTAATCATGCAATCAAATATAACTCTATTAAACAGATCACACATCCATTCCTAAGTTTGGTCCATAAAAGTCAACTAGTGGAAGTACTTTCTGGGAACAGTTTCTCAGTCAGTGATCCATCTTTTCACCGTTCACTATTTAGAAACATAGTATCTGCATGGCTACAAAATGTGGTTTTACCTGTGAAGGAAACGTAAATCTATGTTGGTCCAAAAAAAAGCTGTTGTTTTTCTAGTCAGGAAAGTACGGTGGCCGACAGGGACAAAAGCATGCATCACTTTTTAGTGTCCCCGTCACTGCTGTGTTTAGAGCTTCTTCGTTTGTCTTTGCATTTATTAGTGTTGTTATTTATGCAACACTCGTAGTAAACCCAGTGCATGTTTCGTGTAGTTGGTGAATGTTTCCTAAAGGCTGCACATGTGTTGTCAAGTTGGTGAAGATGTTTCCTCGTTTGTGTGTTATGCCACATTTAAGTGCAGCGCGTCACGTAAACCCACACTGTACATTTTACATTTATATTGAATTTCATATTCCATTCCTTACACACTTAATGTGGGGGCAGTGCTTTGATCTGGGGTTGCTGCAGTTGTTCTGGTCTAGGTTCAGCAACGGTATGTGCCCAAAGAATGGGGTCAGCTGACTCCCTGAATATACTGAAGGACCAGGTTAATCCATCAATGGATTTCTTCTTCCCTGATGGCACGGGCATGTTCCAAGAGGACAATGCCAGGATCCATCGGGCTCAAATTGTGAAAGAGTGGTTCAGGGAGCATGAGACACCATTGTCACACATGGATCGGCCCCCACAGAGTCCAGACCTGAACCCGGTTGAGAATCTTTGGGATGTGCTGTAAGTCTTTGCGCAGTGGTCCGAATCTCCCTTCATCGATACAAGATGTTGGAGAAAAGGGTCAGAAATAAATGTTGTGACGTTGCAGAAGCTCGTGGAGACGATGCCACAGCGAATGCGTGCCGTAATCAAAGCTAAAGGCGGTCCAACGAATATTAGAGTGGGTGCCTTGGCGGGCAGTGTGTTATCCTGCTTTATATTTTGTGTACATTTTCATTCCGACATCGTAAATTTTCTTCCTTTCTAACGCTGTTTTAATATTGTTGAGAGGTTTACACTTTGAATTGTTTTATTCCTTTCCTTTATGCTGCTGCAACGCAAACAATTCCCAAATTGGGATCAATAAAGTACTTCTTATCTTATCTTATCTTAATGGAAGCGTTTTTGGCAATTGTAGAGCGGTTGCATCTTTCAGCCACTGTAGGAAGGTGTGGGAAAGGTGAAGTGAAGGACATGTTGTGACACAGAGAGAGGAAATACATTGTACTCACACAATAGTATATTCAGTAAACATCAGGATGGATATATATGGGCATGCACATCTACCAACACACACACACACACACACACACACACACACACACACACACACACACACACACACACACACACACACACACACACACACACACACACACACACACACACACACACACACACACACACACACACACTTTCTTTGAGAGTAATTTGTGACTGCGAGTATTACCAAGGACATGCGGAGTGAGAATCAGAAGGGGAAGCCTGTTTTGCAGTGACAGCACTTTTCAACACAATGAAAGCTCCGTGCAAGATGCCAAGATGCACGGCTGCATAATGCGTCTTCATTTTAAACGGGGGAGAAATGTATATGAAGAATGGAAACCCGGCAGGAGAAAATCCTTCTTGTGCAAATGAGGATTTAATTATTATTTTTTCCTTCTGGAAGAGGGACCGCTGCGCACAATTGTGAGGGAACTGCCGTTGATTAAATTCACTGCTGGCCCCTTCCACTCATTAAGTCTCTTATTTTCTTACAATGTTATTTGTCTTTTTTTGCTTCGTGTGACACAAAGGGAGAAACATTGACTTCACTTTGGTTTAGACTGATCTACCAAGAACTTCAATTAAATACAAACGTTTCTTGATTCTTATCTACTTCTTACATACCAATACAATACACACATGGAACACGTCAACGCATGCATTTCATGTCTCAGCAGTATAAAACTATATTTAATTGTGTGGTTGTGTATGTGTGTAAGTGTGTGTGTTAAAGTGTGTGGTCCCACTGGCTGCATTCGTACCCTGACTATATGAGCCAATAAGCCGTTCAAGTGGTCCCCACCAGGTCTTACAAGGCTTTGTAATTGAACCACTGAGGGTTTAACACTAACCTGTAACTACCATTTTTCTTCCACACACACACACACACACACACACAGCCCTGTGGTCCCAAACACACAGCCACTCCAGCTGCTTTGTGGGTAAAGACTTTTCTTCACACATCCTATTATCTGAATTGGTGATTTTCTGCCCATCCACAAGCCCCCTTCACCGCATCCTCTTAAATCCCTGTCCGCCGTTCCCCTGACCTCCAATTCTGCCGACATCACTTTAAGTTTTGCTCCTACATTGTCTTAAAGGGACCCTACTGTGATTGTTTGGGGCCTTCACTTTCCTGTAGTGTGTTATATAGGATTTGTGCATAAATGGTCTGCGAAACCTTGAACACATTGTACGGGATAGGCTAAGGGGCGGGACCTCTCTAAACCAATCACCACAGAGCCGGCCAGCAAACCAATTAGAGCAGACTGGGCTCTAGTTACAGAATGAAGCTGCTTTTATCCCATTTCATGTTGAGTTGTCAAATCTTGAGGTTTGTTCCCATATTTTCATCCAAAAGAAATCGGCCACAGGTGTAAAGCTTATGACTCCTGGCTCTGTTGGAGGTTGTTCTTTTCCCCAAAACTTAACAAGCTCCAGGAGGCAGGGCTACAAGAACCTCTCCGTGTCAGAGACCATATCCGGGGTTTGCAAACTCCACCAGAGTGGAAGGAAAGACTGTGTTGTCCAGAGACGGAGCGCTGCTCGGATCAATGACGTGTTGACTGCCTGGTAGCTGGTTCTGTTCAGTGGTTGGGGAATAAGAGACATACTACATATGGAGGCCAAGGAGGTGGTGTCATGTTACACACAGGTTTACCATATAAACAGGTTTACGGTGAAACAGATTACATGTCTTTACGTAATCACGATAGTAAACAATAAAAACATAAGCAAAAATAAATAAAAACACCATGGTTAAAAATGAGATGTCTTTGAATACATCAGTGAATATATAAAAGTATTACAAGAGCTGGTAACAAATTGTTAATAAATTGTTAAGTAATAAAGCATTTTGTGCCAAGGTGTATATTTCTCATGATTTCTAGTATAATTTTAAGAAATGTTTGCTAATCCAGCATACATTATTGTGTGTCTTGCATACACAATATCACAAAGTTTGCGTTGAAACACAATACATACACAATTGTAAGTCATATTTATTATAAATACTTTGTTAGTATGCATTTGAGAGAGAAACGAGATGTCTCTTACTCTGTTGATGCAGCAGGGTCGACCGACTTGTCCTCGGGTTGACCCGTGACGTCAACATCTCCCCGATGTCTTCACATTTTTTTGCCCTTTGACGCCTGACCTCATCACGACTCCATGACATATCCCAGGCACATCTGCCAATGGCATAAAAAAAGAAACTCATTTGCAGAGTCTCCTTCTTCTCTGAGTTCTCCGTGGCACTATTGTTTTATGGGGTCAGCTAATCTGGCACATTTGGAGATGAGCAATTATTCCATGCTCACTCTGTGTCTAATTTGGAGAAGAGGGAATAAAAAAGAGGGTCAGAGAAGGTCAAGTTATTTCCCATGAGGTCACTTGTTGACATGGATTGTGAAGTAGAGAATAAGGTGCCTCCTTCAGTTAAAAAAACCAATTCAATACGGCACCAGTCATATTTCGTATGTCTTTCTTGATTTCTGTCATGTTTTGAAACATCAAATAAATCTAAGACACGCAGCTCATTCTCCCCTCCTTACACATACGGCCTGTAGTGAAGCAGAGACCTGTGTGTGGTTTGTCAGGCTGTGTGTGTGTGTGTGAGGCATCCATGAGACAGACAGGCCAATTACCCTGCAGTGGCACTTTAAGCCCGATCCCCCAGCTGAAGGGTCACAGGGTCGCAGGCTAACCCAGGCTTAGCGCACACCAAGGGGGACAGAGAGGTGCTCTTTGCACTCTTGTTCTGCACAGTCTGGAACAACAAAGTCAGACCCCCTGTCCTCTTAATCTGCTTTAGAGGCAGCCAAGGGCGCGTCAACACAACTTAACACATCTCATGCCCATTCCTACATATATGGAGTTTGGGAAGGGAGTGTGTGCAGCGAGGTGGTCATTAAGGAAAAAATAGCACCATCAGGGAGATCAAGATCCCGACACTAACCCTAACTGCTGCACATTATCCCATATGTTGAACGGCTACATACTAAACAATCCAACAACTAGACTCACAACAATGACTGATGAAAATTAACAACCTGTGGAATGACCAAATTGACCAAATCAGAATCAAGTAATCAACTGAGCCGTGTAATAAATCCCAATAAAGTCTGAACCATTTAACCTACTGTATGAATACCCAACCTGCAATGTGCGTGCACCTGCACATAGTCATGTATGTTGTGTTATCCCCACTCATATCTGTGTGTACATTCAGCTACTTAATGTTTCACGTGATGTTATTGGCGTTATTCTTTTACATGTTGACTCTTTTTTGTATTCTTGTTATCCTTGCACGACCTCTAATGTGTAGTGTCATGTGTTTCAGTCGGATTCCAGTGTTGCTAACACACCTGAACCAATAAAGGTCTCTCTTGTTAACCCTTAACCCTAACCCTAATCCTAAGCCTAACATGGGTGCATGACTCCCAATATATAATATGTCCCACATATAGCTAGGTGTTTGTGCATTCCAAATGAAACACACAGGCCAGACACACAGGTAGCATGATCATATCTGACAATGCATACAATAAATGTGTGTGTGGATGGGAATATACACGGACATGGGTAGCAGGGTTAGGGTTAAATACTGTACTACACACACTAGACACACACACACTTTTTTGTGAGCAGCATACTAAATCAGTCTTTTGACTTTACCAGCGCTTTATGTCCTTCAGCTATGTCCTCACCAAAGCCCTCTTTCCCTCTCCTCGTTCCCTTATTCCTGTATCCTCCCTCCCACTCCTTCCCTTTGCCACTCCCTCTTCATCCTCCTGTACATTTCTCCTGTTTCATCCTCTCTCATGTGTCTCTTTTGAAACATATGTAGGATAGAAGCAGGAACAGAACAATGACACGATGGGAGGATACACTTTTTGAGATTATTGCTGCCAGCCTGATTATCGTTTGGTTACTGTTGTGTTCCTGCTCCTAAATCCAGCTGTGGGTGTGTTTGCTTTTGTTTGTTCCTGTCTGCTTTCACAGTTCAACGTCACTCTGGGCAGACCAGCGGGCCTAAAGCAGCCGCCTGCTGTGGCCTGGAGGCCCTTGAATCCAAACATAGAAACATGCAGCGCAACAAGGCAATCACACAGCATTTGTCCCTCACTCCTAAACAAGGTTAGAGCTATTATTAAAAATAAAAAGGAACATTGCTTGCGGCTCTGTGCCTCAACAAAAGGGAATGGTTGTACATGGTATATATGTTTTTCTAAATAAAAACAAGCGTGTTTCCCTGCAAATCGTTTATTTCTATGCAAACACAGTGTGCAAGCTTGTAAACAAGTGGCCCTCACAATTACCATTGTTATCCTCTTTTAAGGAACACTTGGATACCCAAGGTCGCTTCACAAAGTGGGAGGAGGGAGGTAGAGGGAGGGGTGGGGGGTTAGGGAGGATAGGCAAGAGAGAAGAGGTGTGTTTTGAGGAGCTTTTGGAACTCTGTAAGAGACGTGGCAGAACGGATATGAGGGGGCAGAGTGTTCCAGAGGTTAGGGGCAAGTACACAGAAAGCCCTATCGCCAAAGGTTCTGAGTCTGGTGCGAGGAGTGGAGAGTAAGTCCTTGCTGGTGGAGCGCAGGGACCGTGACTGGGAGTACGGCTGGAGGAGGTCGGTGATGTACTGGGGTGCCAATGAGTGAAGTGATTTGTAGGTGAGGAGGAGGATTTTGTAGCAGATCCTTATATATAATATCCTGGTTTCTTCTTTTCTAAGGCTACATTGTTCCGTCTCAATTTGATAGAGGTATCAGACTTTTACATTCTGACACTTAGATCAGGGTGCTGATTACATTTGTTTACATACTAATAACCTTCCCAACCCTGTGTTCTGTATGGCCCAGTTTTTTTTTAACACAGCTATTGCTAGCTTTGCCTCGAGCCTACATGGCGAGTTTGCCTGAAATAAGATGAAATAACACAATGCAACAGCAGTGTAGCAACACTGCATACATAACCAGCTACCCATAAAATGAACATGACTGCAGGTTTTTTCAGTCAAAATATGCAAATCTAAAGAATGTCTCATTTGTTATTCGCCCTTGCAATACTAGCTCATAACACAGAGTGCATTTGTACAGTCTGATTTCTTCCTCTTCTTACACCTTCTGACTTTTTGTGCTTCATATCTCACCAAATTTGAAATAGGACAAATTCTGCTCATTCTCAGGTTCATATTTGTATTTTGTGAAGCTGCTTTAATATTCACAAAGGTCTTTATTTTTGTCATACAGACTGTTCAGAGTGGGCTGGACAGTTAGCCTTTCTGTCAGATGATTAACACACACTCTATATTGCCACAAAATTATACATTTTATTCACATATAGAAAACTTAGAGTAGAATATGCCCACCAATTCAGAATTATGATTTGAAGACAGTATCTGTTTCATATGCATTACTTAATATGAGTGAGCCACATTATACCGTGTATAGCTCCTTCATGAATCAGGCATGATGTGCTAGATGAAAAAGTGTCAAAGAAAAGTCACTCCATTTTTAATCAGCACATTCAATCAAATAGCTGTCAAAATCATGGCAGTACTCACACACACACACACACACACACACACACACACACACACACACACACACACACACACACACACACACACACACACACACACACACACACACACACACAAAGAAAACATTGCAATCAGCGAACACACCAAGCATCCCTGCCTGTCGTCTGTCGAGGCGTATGTGCCGCATTGAGCTGATACTATAATTAGCTGCTTAATCATAATCATTGTTACTTTCACTAGTTCACTTCCTGTGCAGGGGGAAATCTCACTCCAATTTACATCATTAAAGTAATTGCACAACACTTGCTAATGCACCAGGTAATGCCAACTTATGCCAATCTAGTCTCCCTGCTAGCACTCATTTGCCATGATTAGCCGCTGATGCTAAGCGAGCACAGCGGCGGGGGAAACACATCAAGAGTCGCATGCTGGCTCCAACTCTAAAAATACTCTCTAGAACAAAAGTCTGCATGAGAAATGTAAGGTTTTTTTTTTGTAGTTGTGAGAGCAATGTTGTTTGAAGAAGCAGCATCCGTCTGCAGACTACTGAGAGCTAGAGAAGGAGAGGAACAACCGGTGAAACAACCGGTACAGAAAAACAGCTTTAGCTTTTTGTAACAATTTTATAGAAAGTGTGTGTCGCTTTGGTTTTGCAATGTGTTGTTAATTGCATGCTCTCATGATACTGTTTAGCACAAATGTAGACCTTTATATGTCACTTTGATTTATTTGCAGTTGAATTAATTGCATATTGAAAACGATAAAACATGCATCAGTGTCACACCCAGTGATCACTGCGAGAAAAAAGCACTTTTACTGTGGTGGACACTAAGCAATGCTGATGGTGTAACTATAAATTATGTTAAACATGCATTCATTTGAATAGTAATTGAACATGAGCTGCTTCTCCATAATAACAGCTCGTAATAGGAATTATAGATGAGGAGAAGTCGGCATTAGTTGAAATGAAATGCAGACTGAACATACTTAAAATAGTTTTAACAAAATCAAATATGTATTGTTTGTCATAATTGATATAACAACTGTCACTGTTCAGTAATATCTTCATTGTATTCTCCTTAAATTAAAATCTGTCCCACAAAACATTAGCTTAAAGACATACCCTGCTCATATCGAGGTTCATATTTGTATGTTGTGTCTCTCCTGTGACATGTCTCCATGCTTTAATGTTCAAAAAGCTCTTTATTTTTCTCATACGGCCTGTGCTGAAGCAGCTCTTTTCACCCTCTGTCTGAAACCAGAGCCCGGTCTGCTCTGATTTGTTAGCTGTTGTGATTGGTCAACTGCTTAGAGACCTTAGCCTAGCCCCTAGCCTATCACGTACAATGTGTTGGAGCGCTAGCCAATAGAGGCTTGAGTGTTAAATAGTGATGTCAATATGTTCCAGAAATAAACAAAGGAGTCCAATGGAGGCTTTTCCATATAACTGGGGTCTCGTTTTTGTCTGCCTCTCTGTTTAGAAAGAACCCAACATAGGATAGAGGCAGAACGACAAAGCGCTGATAATGATCTCTTGCTTGGGTCAGGGCAGAGAGTGGGAGCTAGCCCTACCCTGGATGTCTATTTGGAGGAACAAGTGCTCTGCTTACGCTCAATTAACCTTGAGAGCTATTACTTTGTGTGGTCAGTTCAGGCACATACAGAGAGGGTGAGAGAATGAGGATCTGGAACTGGGAAACGAGTAATTTACTGAGGACAGACTAACACCACTGCCCTCATGCTGTCATTCTGTTTAACAGCAGCGGCCAGTGACCCAATATCGAAATCAGTGGGATGATGCAACAGAGTATTTCGATATACACGTTCATGTTGTCATTTTGGGGTTTGGTTGATATTAAAGTAAGTGTTGGCATTCAGAAGATGAGAACTTCATTGTCATAATCCGACATAAGGATGTTTTTGATAAAGGTTTATAACTTCAATTCTCACCCTCCTAAACTACAGCTCCCTGAAAAAGTGAATGAACAGCTGATAGTAGCACAGCAGGGTCCGAGACATTGGGTTTTTATCTGACCTCAAATATAAACTACGTATTTGTTTTAAGAATATCTAAATATTATCGCCAATTTCAGATGATAAACACTACGTTGTAGCTTGTCAAGATACACTGCCTGGCCAAAAAAAAGGTCACCCACTCTAATATTCGTTGGACCGCCTTTAGCTTTGATTACGGCACGCATTCGCTGTGGCATCGTCTCCACGAGCTTCTGCAATGTCACAACATTTATTTCTGACCCTTTTCTCCAACATCTTGTATTGATGACGGGAGATTCGGACCACTGCGCAAAGTCTTCTCCAGCACATCCCTAAGATTCTCAATTGGGTTCAGGTCTGGACTCTGTGGGGGCCAATCCATGTGCGAAAATGGTGTCTCATGCTCCCTGAACCACTCTTTCACAATTTGAGCCTGATGGATCCTGCCATTGTCCTCTTGGAACATGCCCGTGCCATCAGGGAAGAAGAAATCCACTGATGGAATAACCTGGTGATTCAGTGTATTCAGGGAGTCAGCTGACCTCATTCTTTGGGCACATTGCTGAACCTAGACCAGAACAACTGCAGCAACCCCAGATCAAAGCACTGCCCCCACAGGCTTGTGACCTTATTTTTGGCTGGGCAGTGTATGCTCACGAGCGTTGAATGGAGCAACTTAACGGCAGAGGTATTAAATCAGGCAGAAAGCACAAACACATTCAAGTACGCTTACATATTCACACTGATCAGTTTTCTGCCGCACTTTGCCTCATCCTCATCCTGGATGCTACTAGCTTAAAGTTAGTTAGCCTTATCAAGACAACAAATGGATCTCAGTGACCAATAAACTGCTGACTCTTAAACATTGTGAGAGGTTTAGCCGGCTAACAAGCTCAATTAAAGACCAACAACAGTTTCAGTATCATGGTTAATCCAGTGGTCATCCTAAAGCGGGACAGAGGGGGACTATGCCTCCATCATTTTGAGCCTTTAGCCCACTCTAAAACTAACGTGGGCTAAAAACATTTGAAGGACTTTCTCTCAAAATCTTGGTAAACCCTTAAGAGAGTAGGAAACTAATCTCATCATCAAGGTTTTAAGACCGTACACATCAAATGTGTTGAATATGGTCAAGTTTTGATTCAAAGCCCTTTTCTTTTGCAGCAGGAATGAAGGCGAGTTTTCCAACTGTAGAGAAGTGAAACAGAAGGAGAGAGCAGGAGACAGTGGCAGGGTCATAAATGGAAAATGAGCTTCATGGAGAGACGTCCAGTCTTCATTCCTGTGCAGTGTCTCCCCGCACTGACCTCTGGAACAGCAGTCCTCATAAAGGCTGCATATATTTACAGTATGTGAGCGGGATCTTTTAAACGGCATCACTCCAGCCTCCCTGATGTATAAGGGAGGGTTTTAACCCTCACTTGGGATGGTGTGAGTAGGCGTGTGTGTGCATACTTCTGTGTTTGTGGCCATACCTGTAAGTGTAACTATTGTGGATGTGGGTGTGTGTTTGTGTGTGTCAACTGCGACCTTGACAGCGGGCAGCATATCATTGTTAAGCACGGGTGGACTGTGTTCACCTCTTCTGTAATCTACAGCTTTACTCGGTGTGGGCACAGAGGTCTGGGCAGAAATATATGTGTGTGTGTCTCTGTGTGTGTGTGGGTGTGTGTGTGGGTGTGTACGGTGCATTGGCAGTACGGCAGAAACATCAATGGAATAAAAAGTATATTTATCAGATTTATTGTGTGGTTTTCTCTCTCTTTCAGAGGTCCTCATACCTCCAACGTAATAAAATTGTCCGATCAATTCGCCCGATGTGGGAGAGACACTTTGCACACCATTTACATGCACAAAGACCTATTATACACACTACATAAAAGGGAAACTCCCCTAAAAGCCTAATAGAGCCTCTTTAACCTCCAGATACAAAACAACACTGACAGGGTGAGAGGGCGGGATCTTTTTTTTTAAGGGAACCAGTTTATACGAATCTTTTAGTTGGTCCTGAAAGTCTAGAAAAATCTGAAGACACTGCAAAGGGAGTGTAACAATACCCAAAAATTAAACTCGGGCTGCAGTGAAAAGGGAGAAATCACTCTCCCTCCTCCACTCCTCCGTCTGTCTTCCTCAATCACCTTCTCCTCCACCTCCCTGTGATTCCCTCTGTAACCCTCCTTGTCAGAGCTGCATGTGCTGACACATGGTTCTTTGAAAGACAGTCTTGCCAACATCCCTGAGTTAATATCTGAGGAATGTGTGTCATCATAATATGCTGCTCTCTTCAAAATGCACGGCTGTGGCTGATATGACAATGACACCAGAGACAGACACATCCACACACACCCCCACACATCTACACACACTTTTGAGACGTGACATTCTTGGTGGCGTTCATTAAAGTGAGCATCGCTGGCCCAGCGTTTCGTAGAATGACAGACTCATCATGTGCACGTCGATCTCAGTGTGAGGGGGAGATTCTTTCTTTGATCGGGTAGAGGGCCCGTCTGGGCAATAAAAGAGCTGCACAATAAAGTAAAGTTTAAAAATGTACTAAATATCAATCCACAAAACATATATAAGTTGCACACTTAAGTATAAAAGTGTGCGAGATTAATTGAATTACTTGAAACATATTTCATAAAAATAAAAGCTTCTGTATAAAACTAAGGGTCGCAGGGTAAGCACGTTGCTTTGCCAGGTCCAGCTAGATGGGGAGTAACAACTAATTCTATCAAAAACAAACCAAAAATGAAATGTATGTTTCAAAATAAAAGCAAGTCATTTCAAAATAAAAGCATGCCATGTCAAAACAAAAAAAAAGTACATACAAAACTATTTAAGACATTATAAACAAACCAGATGAAATAATCCGCCATGTGATGACAGTCTATGCTTTTTCCTCCCTAAATCTACAGGTTGTAGTAGATTCTCACTTTCCATAAGACAAGGAAGGGTTCCTGTCATCCTTTTAATCATGTGGCTTTTATTTAATACATCTGACTGCCATGTATTTTGAATTGTAGTGGTTTGTGCAACTTGTGAACCCATTCTAAATGTAAATACTGTTACACATGCATTGTTAGATCAGACTTGATTCAGCTGAAGTGCAAAGAGTAAATAAGGTGCAGGTGATGTAACACATATGCAGTTTGGCGTTTATGCAGGCTGTAGCACATGTGATATATGGTTGCATAAATATGAACGACTGCAAACCGAAATACATGTTGGCATGTCATATTTACAGATAAGCTGCAGGGTTTAAGGCAATGTAAATATGTTCAATCAATCCTATGATTCATTTGGACAGACGTGTAATCGTGAGCAACCATAAGTTTACATTTTCATTCCACCATTGGTAATGAAGGATGTACTTTTCACTGTTGTCCAAGTTCATAAAGCCTGCTTAAAACACCATGAGAAACCAGAGGTAAAGTTCCTAGATTCTCTTATTGTCCGCTGTACAGAAAAAAGTAGTTTACTCGCAGACACAAATCAATATCACCCGCAGGTGCATCATAATTATGTCGTCCAGTATAAGTGCAGTCGGATTCTCTTAGGAAGGCAGTCCTGGTGAGTTATCCTTCACATCTTTCCTAAAGCCCACAACGTATTTCACTAAGGAACAGGCATTAGGAGAATACATAGGACCTGATTGTTTTGACAATTCGACCGCAAAAGCTAGAGTAAGTCTCTCTATTTTGGCAGCCATTTCGTTCACTCATCATGTCTGTGTTGTCCTTGCTGTGACTAAACCTCCTACCTAGATCTCAGAGTCCAGAGAAAGAGAGAGAGAGTCTGAGGAGAGACTTTGATGTATTTGACAACTCAGTAATTAGGGTTTAAATGCATCGGATCTGAGACTCCATTATCGAGACATTTTGGGTCATGTTTGTTGATATCATTCAGCTACTGATGATTAATGGAGAGGATGCTGCCAGCATTTGAAATTCAAAAGGTTCAATCTTATAGTGTATAGAGAATTATCTATGTCTAATCCCCTCTTAATAGAGCTCACTTTAAGGGACTTTTAGGATGACTCCCCGTCTCAACTAATCATCACTTTCTCTCCTTTATGGCGTTTCCTATTCTCCAAAGATCTTTATCTCTAGGTTTATAAGACTCACATCTGATTTATGACAGTCTGGCTCTCTTTGCTAACTCTCTTTACACTCCATCTTTGCCTTTGTCTTGTTTTTTCCATCTCCTTGTATTAACAGGCTTTCATCCTCTGGTTTTGTGTGTGTTTTCATAAAAGGGGTTTGGGGAGTTATTTTGCATTTCCTGCTGGACAGCATGAGTCATTTGAGTGACGCAATTCCACCTTTATGATTACAGTGACACTTAAAAAATGACACCAAAAAGAAGTGAGGAAGGGTTTCCGAAAAAAAAAAGCGTTGTTCAATTAATGGCAATACCTGTGTAAAACGGCCTCCAGCTAATGAAGACCACTCATTCCAAAACCTTGATCTAGAGCCGTAACATTTTGTCACGGTTTAAAGGAATCAAACCACATTTCAAATGCATCTAAACGTCACGCTGATTAATGATACAGACAACTAATAATCTATGCTGTGTGCTATTTTATAGAAGGCTTCTTATAGAGCCAGTGTGAGCGACTGGCCAGTGTGACTTTATTTGATAGCTCAGTGAGGGCGAGAAAAACCTTCATAAAAAAGTTTGCTTTCTGACATTTTCGGCTTCAATGATAAGGTTCTTCTGGCAACTCAATGCATGCGTCATTGGTGCTGTATTGCATTATACAGTATGTATAGATCAAGAAGTTTGAGTATAGATTGTTAAAGAAGACATATTCTGCTCATTTTCAGGTTCATATTTGTATTTTCTGCCTCTACTCTGACATGTCTCCATGCTTTAATGTTCAAAAAGCTCTTTATTTTCCTCATACTGCCTGTGCTGCAGCACCTCTTTTCACCCTCTGTCTGAAACCAGAGCCCAGTCTGCTCTGATTGGTTAGCTGGCCGGCTCTGTTGTGATTGGTCAACCGCTAAGAGACGTCTGGCCCCTTAGCCTATCGCGTACAATGTGTTGGAGCGCTAGCAAATAGAAGCGCGAGTATTACATATTGATGTCACCATGTTCAGGATATAAACAAATGAGTCCAACGGAGGCGTTCAGGCTCCCAATAGATGGAACGTTTGGCGTTTGCAGAACATTTAAATGCACAAAAATAAGCATAACACAATACAACACAGGGAAACCAAAAAAGACGGCCCCTTTAAAAAGCTATTCTGAGCCGCTTTCAGTTTGAAACTGTGAATATGAAACGGTCAGCAGCAGGTTATAGTGATGCCGATAGAGGCACATTTCAAATATAGCAAACTTCAAGACCCTGGCATTAGGTTCAACGTACCTTTCTAACCCACTAATCTTGATTCTGGTTAGTTTGAAGATGTAATGCTGATGTGTTACTTTGTGTCACGTAGTCTGGATATACTATAAAGAAAGTCGGCCATTTCTGTCTGGCATCTTATCTCGTGCATCGTAGCTGCTCCACCATGTCAGCAGAATCATAATGCAGTCTGTCAGCCACTGTCAGCACAGGTCTGAATATGTGACACGTGCTGTACATCCAAATACTATAATACCCAAACTTCCCTTGCCTTCTTTTGTAGCATTTTGTAGAGGAACAGTGTTTTGTCAGTTGGGAAAATCTTTTCCATAATTGGCTGTCGGCCCCTTTGCCATGACACAACGGTAGAAATACTTATATGTCAAATACATGACCTTTCTGTTTAAAATTAGAGGTTAAAGAAGACATTGTGAGTAATGGGGAAGTGTGACAAGAAAGCAAGAAAAACAGAAAACGCAAACACATTAGATTCACTGTAAATCAAAAGCCAGCGTTGTATATTTTATCCAGCCTTTATCTCCAACAGTGTTGACGATGTTAAAGCAATGCAGACCCAAGTTTTATCCCGCTGATGCTGCGAAGGCCAGACATAATGTTCATCGTACTGTGTGCCATTCGCCCTCGATCTAATGAACTGGATGAACTCTCTCCACACCAGTGAATTTGCATCTGTAATATAATCCAAACTCATGTCTGAGCATCAGAAGAACCTACGCTGTGAGCATGGAAGACATGAAAGACTTTGATCTGAAGGATGAAGGCATATCTTAGGACATTATTTGAGAAAATATATTGTGCACTTCTAAGGACCCAGACCCCTAAGATGTTCATTTTAATTTGTCATATAGAGCACTTTAAAACAGGTCAGCAGGTTTTGCATTAATAAAGTGTGAAACAATTGCTTCAAGGTCTCCTGCATCTACATTTCTTAGAGAACATTCTGTTCATTACTTGTATCGTGATCTGTATGGGAGCATTTTAAGCTGTCGTTGCTTTATTTTGTCTTTTAAAAAGGAGACATCGGTGGATACAGCCAGAATATATGTGAACCATTCTTGGCAATGGTTCTCAGCAGGAGGCAGGTGGACTGTCTTCTCAGAATAGTGAATAAGTTCTTACCCCAAGTGAAGGAGTTCAAGTATCTCGGGGCTTTGTTCTTGAGTGAGGGGACAATGGATTATGAGATGAGGCGTGTTTTACCGTACAGTTGTGACGAACAGAGAGCTAAGCCAGAAGGCAAAGCTTTAGATCTCCCGTTCCATCTTCGCTCCCACTCACCCCTATGGTCATGTCCGAAAGAACGAAATTGCAAATGCAAATGGTAGAAATGGGATTTTTCCAGAGGGTGGCTGGGATCTCCCTTAGTGATATCGTGTAAAGTTCATTCATGCAAGAGGGAGTGGGAGAAGGGTCGCTGGTCGTTTGAGTACAAAGGATCCAGCTAGGAGGGCACATAGTAGGGAGGTCACCTTGCCTCCTCCCTAGGGAAGAGTTCCAGGCATGTCCAGCTGGGAGGAGACCAGGGGCGGACCAAGGATCGGGTGGAGGCATTATATCTTTGAGTGGGCCTCGGGGCACCTTGGAAACCCCTAGTCACAGCTGGTTGCTGAGAGCAGGGCCGTTTGGGGCTCTCTGCTGGAACTGCTTCCTCCACGAACTGACATGGGAAAAGCCGTTGACCATGGATTGATGGATTAATGTTCAAACGCATTTCTCTTCACATGTCATATGTTCCAAAAACATTTCAGACTTGTTTTTTTATACCATCTGTTTGAGGAAAGGGCTTCTAAGGTATAGAGAATAGCTGTTGCCAAAAGTACACGTTATTTGTTCTATTGTAAAGGTAGCTGAACATAAAGCAACTTGCTTCCAAAGAGCCTATGTCTATGCATGGATAAAAGCAGGAGAAAGCACCGGGCCGTCTGACCCCCTGACTAGCCCTCACATAGATGTAAGATACATTGGGCATAGAATAGAGGCAGGTCATTGTCCTTATCACTAAACTCTATGGGGTTATAGTTGTACGAGAGAAGCGTTCTACAAAATGTCTCTAACTATTTCCAAGGCAATTAAAAAAGTCACATGCTCCTAAGCAACTCCCACACCCGTTACAACAAAGAGCAGAAACTGCTTATCATCTTAGAATAACCCAAAGGACATGAGATGAAACATGACTACCAATTAAGTCTTTATCTCCCTTTTTTTTATCAAAACACGCATGTTTTTCATGTTTCTCATATTTTTCTACTCCTCCCTTTTTGCTCATAATAAGATGTTCCAGAAAAGCTGGAATCCTTTCTCAACCCTGGCAATCTTAAGAGGCACTAAATTGTATTGACTAACAACAATGCCACTGTCATGGGCAGGAAGTTGTTGAGAAAAAACATTGTTGTGATCCACACTGTGTATTAACAATATTTGACACTGCCTCTTAAGAGCTGGAGATATTCTTAGATTTTAGGCACGGTTTATCTCATTTGTGTAATTTTCATACTGCAGTTAAAGCCTGGGGTTTAAGTTTCTTACATGTTGGTTTCCAATGTTGAGTTAGCATTCAAGCTAATCGTTCCAAAGCTGTGTGTATGCAATCATGTCAGTGTATTCAGGTTTAATACAGTGAGTAATGATTCAGTGTTTGTTAATCAAAAGTCAGACTCATTACACTTAGTGAATTTGTATTTTAGTTCAGTTTCCCCCCCCAAAAAGGACTTCAGATAAACATACCTGCTGTCTCCTGGTTGTCTATTTTTGACACTGTTAGATTTCTGCCAAGGGAGAAATCAGGTCTACATTCCACTGAGGGCAAAATAAAAATGACTTAGCTCTATTTGTCCTTATCAGTGAGTTGATAGGTCAGCAGTTTGGGTCTAACATACCGACAGCCAAGTTTTATTGCCAATCATTTTGCCAACAGCATGGCTATGCAGGGTTTGTGGGGGAATGCTGCTTCAGGTACCAGTGATAAGATACAGGAAGGTCTGTTTGAGTAACAGATTTACGAGGGTTGGGTCTGTTTCTTTACACCATTAAGGTAATCCCTCTGTAATCTGTTGCAAGATGTTTCAGTTGCACTAAAGTCATAGAGACAGCAGATACAGGAAGAGCATCTTTGCAGCAAGTTTGGCCTTTAGATAAAAAGACTTGTTTCAAATGTTTTAACCATATTTATGTTTTTTAAGTCCATCGGGATAACATCAAATACCTGCTCCATTCTTGCGTAATCATTGTCATCACAGGATCACGTGTATATATATATATGTAGTCCATCTTGCCAGGCTTCAATGTGTTTGTCTCTGGTCAGCCAGTGATTGGACCAATCAGAAACCTCCAGAGTCGGCCAAGTCTTGTACTAATGCAGTACACATTGATATAGCAATGTTATAAGACATATGTATGGCGGCAGCTATTGAAAACCTGTGTGTCAGGGTTGGGGAAACAGGAGGTCAATCAAGGGGAAGCAGGTAAGCGTCAAAACAAAAAGAGAGCTTTATTCAAAAGCTGTTGACAAAAACACGAATCAAGGGGAACACAGGACATGAAAAACACTTAGCTCCAGACATGAAGGGCGACAGGAACAGGCAGGTAACATGGACAAGATCAGGGAAGAAATGACGACGACCGAACAACAGACAAAAGGGAAACAGGGACTAAATACACATGGGGGGAGGAGAAACACAGGGGCAACAGGTGAGCACAATGACGCAATCGGGCACAGGAGGGAAACGCAGACAGGAAGTGAAGCTTAACGAGTGACACAAGAGGGGAAACATTTCAAAATAAAACACACAACCCACGGACATGACAGATACGAAAAAAGGATCATGACAGTGTGCATGTTTTCATAAAAGGGGACATTTGACGATTTATTTGGATTTTCTATTGCACTCAATGGACCGTTCTGGTACTACCATAATGTTGCCTATGAACATTAAAGATATACTTTTGCTGCAGAGCACAAGAAGAACGCTGGCAGAACATGTTTTACATTTCTATGTGAATATATGCATTTTACCAATCTCAAATCCTACCATTTAATTCTAACGTGACAATTACACATTCTACATGTTGATTCAGGACGATATGTTTAGTCCAAAAGAGTATCAATCAGATGGCTTTTACTGCACAACAACCAAGGATAAGTTCGGGCTCTTTCCCCACGTACTCTCCAGATTTTACATGGATTTTTTTCAATAGGATCCAACATTTCATAGATCTTACGTCAACGAGTAAAGTGTGTGCCTGTGTTGGTCTCTCCGCCTGTCATTTTGCATGCACACGGATAAGTGTGTGTATCTTTGCTTCAACGTCTGGAGAGCCATCTAAAAGCTCTTCACCTCTGCGAACGCTCTCCACGTGTCAAAATCAAGACGAGTCGTTTCCCCCGGTGTCCCTGACGAGTCTGCCTCCATCACGATGATATCACACTGGAGAGCTTTTGCAGAGAGGGGTCATTAGAGATGGCTAACAAACATATGCATATTCCTCCTCTCACACTTTCAGTTCCATCAAATTTACATGCCATAATGAGAATCTTCTCAACATAGCACGATTATTTTCCTGATGTATGAGAGAGCATGGCTTTTAGTGTCAAGGACTTTGTTTTTATTGCTCTTTTGCGTGAACGTTTTTATTTTTCTGCTACTTGAGTAGAGGAATTGTATCACAGTGTAGGAATGGGAATGTGCTGATTTTTGGTAGAGACTTTCAGAGTGAACCAAGCTTAAGGAGAGTTGTGTATACAGTATTCCTATGTCAAAACTTCAGTATTGATCTCCAAACTTTGCTTTCAGCTGTTTGCATATCTTTTACTGTGTGAATATGTTCCTCACATTTTATTGAATTCTGAATGAATGCATCTCCCTTTAGTGTACAACTGCTGAAAAGATGTTTTCAAGTATAAAAACAGTTGGGAATGAAAGAAGTTGAAGTGAATGAATAAAAGATGGATAGAAAGCCCTGCCGATCTCATAAAATATTTCCAACTAACTCTAACTCCATTTCTCCAGGGAGTCGTGGTCAAGAGGGCAAGACAGGAAGTCCTACATCCTCACATGCTAGAACACATACAGTACATACAATTAAAAACATATAAGAGAACAAAAGGTATAAACAGTTAGATAATAAAAGGCTTAAATGAAAAGGAAAAAGCCTGATAGTCCTTCTTCTGGAGTGGTGCATTAATGAGTCCTGAAAAATACTTTCACCACATCTGGTTCCCTTGTCTTGGAGTCAATGGCTTTTGAACGTGTTTGTGGTTAGAAGCCTGAAATAAGGTCTGTGGTTAACACAAGCTGAAGAGATTTGCATATTTTGTACAACGACATCAAATATGTCAGACATTACCCCACTGGTTAATGTTCGAAGCTTCTTTGTGTCATAACAACGGTGCTTACTAACAAGTAACTCAGACGTCATCATGTTGAACAGTTCCGTTATGTTTCAGTGAAAGAGACGAATAGCCTCGCTGATGATCATCAGACAAGAAGTAACCCTAACCCTAACCTTAACCCTATTCCTAATTTGCTTTTTGTATTGCACGCAGTGTCCCCACCACTTTTCAAAACAACGATGCACCGGTGACGTCAATGGGCCATACCCACCACGGATCAGGTCAGAAGCGCACCAGTGTCAAAGGGGCCATTGCTCATATTCTGGATTGCGTAGTAGTAGATAAAGAAGTCAATCTGTAAAAACGCCACACCATGTACAAGCTCTCAGGCTCGCAGTTCTATCGTGTCCAAGGTTACATATTTTGATGGTATAAGAGTAGCTTAATTTGTGTGTAGCATCTGTGTGTTTAAGTGACAGAGTAGGTTATTCAGAAAATGACTCTGGTGCCTCTAGATTAGGAATCTTACAGGGGACATTGGAAACAGGTGGTGGAGCAGATACCCCCACACATGATTGTCAGATTTTGGCTTCCAAGAATGGGGACAGGTGTACCGGGCACTGCTCCATTGTTCGTGACGTAACCAGTATGTCTTAAGGTTGTGATGTCGCCTGAGCATGCTACACACACACACACACACACACACACACACACACACACACACACACACACACACACACACACACACACACACACACACACAAAGACAGACCTTCTAAATGTCAGCCGCACTGGTGGGACCAATGAAAATGTTTAGTCGCACATGACAGATTGTTAGTCGCATGCATGCACTCTGGAGAATTGCACTCACATAGACACACACTGATCAAATAACCCATTTCTTACACCCTGCAGCACTTTGATATTTGACTTGTTCAGAAAGTACAAAGCATTTTAACAATATGCATTTTAAAGCTCTCCTTTCATGCCTGACAATACATCTTTCATGCCGGTCATAATACCCCGCCGCCCGCCCGCCTGCCTGCCCATCCCCTCTCGCTTCACGAGCACCTATCACCACAGCTAAGCGACACCAACAGGCAATTACTGCCAGGTGAGAATATGACACCTTTCACAAATCACTTAGCTGAGAGATTGCTTTCCTATATCCAGCCTGAGATTGTGTCTGGAGAAAAAACACCAATACACAAAACAATAGCTCCCACCTGTCCACACACTCGTGTGTAAGGCTGCCTGCCTATTGGAGCAAGTAGAGCCACCTAAGCAGGGTTGTCTCCAACACCCCCCCCCTGCCTGAAACGGCTCCATTGGACTCCTTTGTTTACTTTCGCAACATAATGACATCACTATGTAACACTTGCCCTTCCATTGGCTACAGTCTAACACATTTTATAGAAAAGTGGTGGCATACCTCTAAGTGTCGACCAATCACAACAGAGCCGGCCAGCTAACCAATCAGAGCAGACTGGGCTCTGGTTTCAGACAGAGGGTGAAAAGAGGTGCTGCAGCACAGACAGTATGAGAGAAATAAAGAGCTTTTTGAACATTAAAGCATGGAGACATGTCCCAGTAGAGACACAAAATACAAATATGAACCTGAAAATGAGCAGAATACATCCTCTTTAATGATACTCAGTTTCTTAAAAGTGATATAATTATTAATTGAGTCATTTAGACAAAAAACATCCTCAATTGCTGCTTTTATTATACGATTTAAGGGGTGTGGCCTTGTTTTTTGGGCGGCAGCAATTTGATTTGCTACTTCCTGATCTGCTGTCATAATATGGCAGAAGTAAGTATTCATTTTAATGAAGGTATCTACTTTGATCACCGTGAGAGACGTGAAATATCTCCTTGAGTTGGATCAAGGTATGATTTTTGCAGAATAAAATTTGATAAAACACCCACAGACGGAACATTTCGATCAACAGTGAAAAGAAATGAAGGTTCCTTTGAACAAAACTCCTTGCATTGTTATTCAGTCCGTGCCCTTTTTATTTAAATTTGAGAGGACATTCTGAGTCACAGCTGCTAACGAAGGACATGGTAGCATTTTAAAGAAATACAAAGTGAGTAAATGTTATTAAAATGAATCAACAGTTTGGGATACTGCTTATCCGTATGCCAAACCGTGACTCAATGCAGTGTCATTTGTTTATTTTTCAATGAAAAAAGCTAAGTGGTGCTGTAAGGTTAAGAGTTGAAACTTCATTCAGATCACAGCCCGTTCCTCGGGGCATCTTTTTGATCTTTTCAGAAAAACTTGACTTTAAAATTGTAGGATCCTCCAGCCCGCCTCGGGCAGCTCTGATTAAACAGCCTCGGATTTCCAGCGAAAGATTCAGAAGTGTTCCACGAGCAATCCACGAGTCAAAACGTCAGAGTGTTGTTTGTGTATGTATTTGCACGGTTATAAAACTGAGAGATTAGGTGATTCAAGGCAAGGATATAACACAAGGCTTGAATAGGGATCAATAGATGTGCGGATTAAATTACAGAAAAGAAAAGTAACCAAACAGAGAGTGGACATTTCACTGAAAGGAACTATTTTCACATTTTCTCTCTCACAGCCCAAACAATGATGCTACAAGTCTTAATGTAAGCACAAAACAGTGATTTACCTGCCACTCTTCATCTTGTAATACCGTTCTATATTCAATTCTTCAATTGCACTTAACTTAAATCATACTGTGAAACAGCGGAAAGGTAATGTGGTTCTATTGTTCCTTTGTTTTGTACTTTTTCCTTAACCCAAGTGCCTTTAAACATTCCTTCTCCAAATCCCATCTCATCTTGCGCTTGTCTCTCATCTGATGGATATTTTCACCCCCCGCCTTTACGTCCAGCCCAGCATCCCCTGAGGCCTCTTGCTGAAATCGGATAGAAATTGAAAGCAGGAGCTTTGGGGAACTAACATTCCTTTTCAATATTTAATCTTTTAACATTCAATCCAAAGCATCGCCATGAGCTCGCTCTTCCTTTGTTTCTCTTTTTGTGTTTTAAGTCTGAATCTATTCATTCGTGTTAGCAGGTTTTTGCTGTCTTGCTATGTGTTTCAACCAACTAGATCATTTTATTAAACTGCTCAGTTGAATACTGAATTTTGATTGGTCAATTTGGACTTTCTTGTCTGCTGTTCTTTGCTATAGAACAAATCGCTGCTGAAGAGGAGGCACTGATCCATGGACTACCGTATAAGACCCCCAAGAAAAACCGCATGAAATTCATTATTGCCTTTGTGGAAAGCACAACACTTTGGATTCATGGTAGCTAAACTCTCCCCAGCAAAGAAACGAAAAAGAGAAGGAAAGAGGTTTAAAAAAACAGAGCGCTGGACGTCAGAGAAATCCGAAGAAGATAGACAGGACGTAAACACCAATGGCCTCGTTGTACCTCATCCCTTACCCACCTAACTATAACCACCCTCCTTACTTGTAGCTCCGTATGCTCACAGTGTATTCCTAACTTTGAGCTGTCAACTTCTCTGCGTACTTACTAACTAGGTTTTTAAACAACATCAATTTAGTTGGATTGTGCTGACTCGTGTTGTGCATATTTTTGATCAATTACTCATTCTGTTTTTCACCAAATTGAATGAGCTACTTCACAAACATTCCACATTCCCTTGGGCAACATAAGCACCCCTCACTGCATGAACCTGTGAGTAACTGGTGTAAACTGCATATTATTGCCATTGTTTTTCTGTAAAGCTATTGGCATGTTTTCTAACTGCTTGAACCACTAAAGGATAATGGACTGAGGCTCCAGGTGCAAACGAATATCTTTCCTTTTAAATAATGAATATGTACTAAGAAGAAAAAAGCATGACTCATCGTAAGATTTAAGACCTCTTGCTCTCTGTTGTAATTTGGTTGTTCATAATTTTTCAATTACTAGTGCTACTTGTTTTATTACTGATTGAGTTTCAGGGTTTCAAGAAATAAGAGCAATATAAAAAGATGAATGATCAAATTTTAAAAAAAGCAATGATATATTTTCTTAAGATGATCACCTTTATTTGGAGACGTTGGTTGTGGACGCTTGATAGAGAGAGGTTATATATTAATACCAACACCACTCACTGTCTACACCACACTTTAATAAAGGAGGCGACGGAGAAGAGATTTCATTTAAGTGGGGAGAAAAATAATAGGAGGTTGAAAGGTGAGGGGAAATCATATTTACTTTGAGTTTAGGGGATAGCGCCACCCAGAGATTCCTTTGCTGCGATCACTTTGTCTTCCAGAGAGTCATTAAATTCAGTTGATGCTAAAAAAAACAAGTGAAAGAAACAAATTTGCATGTTTTTTTCTTCCTCAGGGCCAAACAGTTCCAGTTAGGGTTTTCTCATTATTCACGGAATTCAGTTCACACTCCCCGAAAAACTGATTCTTGTCATGAGTCTTGTTTAAATCATTACAGTCTTAGAAGTGAGAGAAGACTGAAGGTCTACTTAGTCAGAAAGCTAATTTTCTAGTATTGCCATGCATGCACAGTGTCTAATCTGCATTACGGAAAGCTACAGGCTCGGAGGGAAAGAAGTGGGTACATGTACAATACGTCTGTTTGTGGCGGTGTCTGATGTAGCAGTGTGCCAATTCTTAACAAATGACTGTAGATAGATGACAGCTTTTACAGACAGGCCAAGGCTGGGGTTGGTTTTATGCTTTAATATCCTTTGGGCTCTATGCAGTCACCTCTTCTCCCCCAATATCACTATTGCTTAAGTAGATTGGTACTAATAATGTTCTGGGCAGTTTTAATCTCCTGCTGCAGAGCCCTCCTGTCCTGGGCCGTGCTTCCTATTACTTCGCTGTAAAAGTTAACAAAAGCTTGGCTGGGAAAGTTTTAAATATCCCTAGGAACTACAACCATTTCTCACTGAGATGGTGATGATCAAGTGAGGTTATTTATTATGTGGATTCAAGAAATGGAAACTGTACATTGCTCTACCATAGCTATATTGATGTAGACATGCATGTGGTTTCTTCGTCTTTTTACTAAAATCAACATCAACCCATTGGTCTAGAAAAGTAAGTGTTAGTTTTTGCTGTTGTATTGTTGGTCTGGATAGGGCTTTCACCTCTTTATGAATCCAGGTGTGTGATTACCTCAGCAACCCACTCGATAATGCATACTTCTTTATTCTGATGTGGTTCTCCTAGTTGGCAGCATCCCTAAACATATGTGCACCCAAAACGGTCCTGTAAAGCAGCTCCTTCTGCCCACACTTTACCTTTCTTTTTATAATGGTTTAACCCTTCTAACCAGCTGGGAGTCAGTGAAAGTACACTAATATTCCCTTAAATCCCTTAGTTTATCAAATGAATACAAGACTTAAAATATATACAGCTCGTGAGTTAAGTTTCAAACACAATCTCTGTACAAGTTCTCTTCCCTTTGGTGTTCTCTACATATCCATCCCTTCGCTCCTTACCCGGGCAGACTCCTGCTGTAACTGTGTGTTTGTCCATTAATCTCCCAGTGTGCTGACAGTTAACTGTCTGCCTGAGATCCTAATGCATCATCTCTGTGTGTGGCTGGGACCAACACAGCCTGTTAGAATAGCCTCTAATGGCTGCATTAAAAAGTTACTGCTGTATTCACAATAGAAATGTTTTTCTATAAGACTTCAAACACATTTTCTGCAGCATGCATCCCCTGCTACTTTCATACCATTTTCTACTTTTGGGTTCTACCGTGATCATACTTTTTCTTTAAAGTAACTTATTAAGCTGTGCCCTCTCTGAACCTACTTGTGGGGAGATTTTGTTTGGTGTTTTTCGTCCATGAGTTGCTGCTTTTGTGCATCTGCACCACAGTTGCGCCACGGAAAACTGATCAAGCTTAAGCCGGCTAGCATGGTGGTCGAAACAACAGCTATCCTCACTGGAATCTGGAGAAGGACATGGAGGATGCTGGGTAAACCGAAGAGACGAAGGAGGATAGCTGGGTCCAGATTTATAAACGGCACAATAAGCTGTGTCTCTCTCCAAAGTAAGATCACTGGCTAATGAATGGGACAAGCTAACAGCCTGAGCTAGGAGTCAGACAAAATATATCTGGAGTGTAGTTTAATGTGCTCTACGGAAACATGGCTGAAGCCGGATATATCTGACGGATTAATTACAAACAGTATCTGGTCCGTGATGGTCTGTGAGGTGAGTCTTAAGGTGTAACAGTGTCCCAGGCTCAGATAAATTATTATTTGACAGCAGGCTGATGGAATAAATAGCCACAACAAAAAGGGCTCTGTTTGCAGGTAGATTGTGTCAAGTGCATTTCTAGCACCTCGCCAGTATAATGCTTTCTTTGTTATTTATTTCTGACACTTTGGATGATAACCTCAATGAGCCTCTTGTGGTGGCCGGCATGCCAGCACAGGCTGATAAATGTGTCCGAGCTAGTGTAGACATCCTTGTGTGTGTGTGTGTGTGTGTGTGTGTGTGTGTGTGTGTGTGTGTGTGTGTGTGTGACTCGGCGGGAAGTGGAGGTTATTTCTGTGGAGCCGTGTTCATTTTTTTCCCATAACACCCTTCAGCAGCTCCAGCCCATATTGACTTCCCAGACTCATCTATTCTCATTTATAAAACGATGTCAAAACTCCATGGCAACCACAGTAGCCCTGGGCCTGCTAACCAGAAAGAGGCGAGGAAAATGAGAACACACACACACACACACACACACACACACACACACACACACACACACACACACACACACACACACACACACACACACACACACACACACACACACACACACACACACACACACACACACACTGCTATTAAACTGTAACAGTGATGTTGTATGACCAGTGTTGAAGCCAGTTTTCTTTATGTGATTAATTAGTGCAAGGAAGAAGAAACTAAGACAGGACAAACGTCACATGTAGCAGCAGCTCTATGCTGCGTTCATCTTTCCACATACATGACCCGGCTGAATAGATTTCCACCTCAGTTACAACATGTGACGTAACGAGGCCCCCTGTATGCACATTTCAGGGATACGTGATTCATACTGAACAGTGTTGTGGCTTTAGCAGATTGCTGAGAGAAATGTTTCTTAAGCAACACTCTGAAACAGTTTCTTAGCCAAAACTTTTAAATTGATGCAACAGTTTCCAATAATTCTGGGAGTTGGGTGAGCTTTTGAATACTTTAAGTTGTTTCAATGTGGTTTGCCTGTGTGTCAAATAAATGTCAAGAAATTTGAGCTTGGTTAACCCGATTCAACTGCAAGGGAAAAAAATAGACTACAAGTAAATTGTAATACAGTATGGCACAATGGCACTTACATTAAGGGAAACAACTTGATTTATCCTGGAAATATGTATTCTCTAGCTACGCTCAAACAGTTTGTGGGCAGAACACTTTTAAATGAATGCAATAGTTTCCCATTTTAGGGGGAGGTGGTTGGGTCAGTTAAACAAATTGAGAAGAGCCTACAAAAGAGCTCAAGACATTTGAGTTTGTTCAGCTCAATTATAGTGCAAGTGAAAAACAAAAGCAGGGCCTACAACAAATGTGTTATATGATGTGCCAAAACATGACGTGCATCTATATTTGCACAATTAAGGTGTAAAGAAAGTGATTCATGTTAAAATGGTGTTACAGCTTTAGTAGATTGCTGAGAATGTTTTATTTTATTTTCAAGCTGAACGTAAAAACTCTAAAAAAATCATGCATTTTTAGGAGTTGGTTGAGTTCTTTCATATTTTCAATTGCTTAAACTTTCCAATGCGATTTGCCTATACGTAAATAAAACTGAGTGGAGTCGGCGAGAAAAGTTAAGGAATTTGAGTTGGCGTTAACTAAATTATACTGTGAGTGAAAAAAACATAACGCCTACATGACGTGTTTAAAAATCTCCTTCCAATCCGTCTAAAATATCACCCTTCATTTTAATTTTTTTACATTTGACACAACAAATTGAACAGATACACAAAAGGGGGAATTTAAAGGACATATTAATAGATTATTGATTAATTATTATAACCTTAAGAGGTACAAAGTGTTTGTATAGAAGCTATATTAATCAAGCAGACGTTCTTTGACTGTCAACCAGGTTTTCTAAGACATCTTGCCATATTTGTAATTGTAATCACACGTTTCCCAGTGCTTGAGTAAGTGTTATTTGTATAGCCCATCACAGATCACACATCCAAGAGGCAATCAACTGCTTTAGTCCAGTGTCATCAACACTTAATCAGATTATAATTGTTGTGTTAACACAAGTTAATACCCAGGAGTTAATTTCAACACCTCCCACTTTATGTCTGAAGCTCCTATTCTCCATGTGTGTTAAACATGTGAGCACATACAGTAGCTTAATTAAGAAGTAAAAGCTGGGAAAAACATCTGAGCACATTGCTCCAGCAGCACAATTATTTATTATCTCTCTATATATCGTACAGCCTTTGAAGGCTTGTAAATATCCCCCATTACATCCCTGCTGTAATTAATGAAACGTGGTAATGAAGGGGTAACAAGACACGGTTTGATAAGGAAATCATATTTGCATACATGTTATTCTCACCACCTCCTCTCAATATGGTCTCTTCTTCATAGCAAATGTGAAAAATATGATGTGGAGGGGGGGGGGAATTAATATGTTAAAAACCTTATTACAGTAATCAGCAAGGCGGAGTACGGGACAATTTCCCCGACGAATGATTTGCATAATTCAATTTCTAGTACACTATCAAAAAGCAGTGTGCGTTTAATGCCTGAGCAAAAATAGTCATATTTCTAAGTTACTGAAACAAAATTATACTTTACCCCCCTTTGCCCTTTTTCTGCTGCTGCAACAGTGTTTGTTAGGGAAGCGTTTTCTACTGTTCTGCTGCTGATAATTCACACAGTATTAACTTACTTCAACTTTGCTAATTAATACAAAATGCTAGCGTCTGCCAGAGTTATTAATTATCCCTCTTGAATACAGATAAGAGTTGGAGTCCACTTCAAAAAATATGAAATATCCTTAATAACCCTGAAATTATACTAAAACTGGAAGGCTATTTAATTTAGTTGTTCAAGCGTTTTGATTTCTATTTTTGTCTCCAAGCATCACTATAAATCTTATTTTTTACCAACTTATCAATAACATTTCTTTTGGTTCGGAGCTTTTCATAATTAGATGTTTATAAATGAATTAATTCGTCATCAATTTCTTCTTCTGTGTTCCTCAACGTCTGGCATTACCATTCACACGCAAAAAAAAGGACCTCTTTTCCCGGTTATTCCATATGCAAATGTGTTTATTGGCTGTAAATATCATTAAGTCTCAATCTGAAGCTGTGCTGGAGCAATGAACGAGGATTTTTTTGGAGGATTACTGATCCCTTCAACCACAGTAATTGGGGGCATTTATTGTGAACTCGGTAGAAAGTAAAACAGTAAAGAGTGGAGCCCACCGGCAGAGGTGGCCACTGATGGGCTCTGTACCAGTCAGTGCTTTGTTCTCAAACCCTAAACCCTAAAAAGAAAGTAATCAGGATTTTCTCTCTGCAACGCTGACCTAATACACCCTGCCCATATCACATCTACACAACAAGAAATGCTGTTCAGTTATTCAACAGTGTGAATGCTGTCCGTGGTGTAAAGTAACCAAGTACATTTACTCAAATTCAAATAGCTTTCTTTTGGCAGGTCCATACAGCATTGCAAAAAGCTTTGTCCAATTACAACATCTATACATATATTAGGGTTAGGGTTTGTTTCTTTATCAGGATATATTTTCTATATCGAATATCAAAAACCCACTTCCATCTGCTTTCATGATCCAGAAGAGTGACAGAAAAAAGAGGCATATTATTGATTATTGTGCAGGATCATTTATATATATTCAGACAGAGACTAACTGTCCTGCGAGAACTACTCAAGTATAATGCACTACATTTTGAGGGGCTTGTGCTTTACTTGAGTATTTTGAATGTTTCTCAACTTTTACCCCTACATTTAAAAGCTAAAGATACGTTTACTCCACTTTGAAATACCTTTAATTGCCTGATTTTGATTGATGTGTTATACAATCACCACATGAAGCGCAGCACAAGCTCAATCAGGAAGACCGTCTTTATATCCTGTCATACACGTATTTCCATCTTACGATGCTCACCCCTCCCAAATCAACTCTATTCCCACAAGCCAATCATAGCGCATTGACTGGAGTGACTCAACGCAGGCTTCCTCTACCCCTTCCACCTCCTGTTCCTGCGAATCCTTTAGCAACACCTGAAGTAAAGTCACAAGCCACTAGATCTTTACCGCCTTTGAAAAAAAAAAACATTCATCAAGTGTTAGAATTAAAGTTTCTTATTTGATTATATCGGGGTTAGGGCGAGGGTCAAGGATTTGCATAATGAGAACTTTTACTTTTGGTACATTAAGTATATTTTGAGGCTGGTAGTGCTAATTGTATGCATCGGTGTACTTCTTCCATGGCTGAATAATGTAGATAATAACCAGCATTGCTCACTTCCCCCTCAACCACTGTGTACTCCCGAGACTGCAATATCCTACATATTATTTTCAGACTTGTATTGGTTACTTTTCTCTATCCTTTCATCTCTGTCGCTCAGCCTCTCATTTACATTTGCTGTAATGTATTGAAAGCTCTAAAGCTGATGACCCAGTGGCGTTTGTGAGGATTAAACTCATGCTGGTATTTGTGCACATTTTTGTATGCCTGTCAACTATAAAAGAGAGGGAGAGCGAGAACGTGTGTGTGTGTGTGTGTGTGTGTGTGTGTGTGTGTGTGTGTGCAAGTCATCTGAGGATTAGGGTGTTATTGATCTAAGACGGACACAGTATTTACTGGGATAACTCGCAAAGTCCCGTCATCATAACTGTCTGAGATAGCCGTCTAACTTAATGAAAGCTCTTCCTAAATGTCAAGTGGCTAACACCACGCTTTAAGGCACCCATATCAAATCACACACACACACACACACACACACACACTTGAGAGTTCTACATTTGGCCTAAAACATAATTCTGATTTTCTGTTTCTTGTTCTTTCTCTTGTTTAGGGGGGGGTTTTCCCTTTCCTATACTGTGTCATATAGGTGTTTGTGCATTTAAATGCTCTGCAAAGGCTAACATCCCAATGTTCCCCCACGAGAGAGTTTCTAACCCACCCTGAAACACCTCCATTGGACTCCTTTGTTTACTACCGAATCAAAGTGACATCACTATTTCTTCTATTTGCTACTACTCCAACACATTGTAGGTGATAGGCTAAGGGGCGGGACATCTCTAAGTGGTTGACCAATCACACCAGAGCAGACTGGGCTCTGGTTTCAGAGGGTGAAAAGAAGTGCTGCAGCACAGACAGTATGAGAAAAATAAAGAGCTTTTTGAACATTAAATGAGATTGCGTTTGAAAATATGTCCATATTCTGGGTAAATGCTACTTCTTGATTATCAGGCTGCCTGCCATCTGCCTCTAATAAACCAGTACCAAAGAGATGATGTCTCTGGAGTCATTTTCCATCATGTAGGCGCAATACTGGTCAGAGTGACCTGTGGTACAAGCACAGTAAAACATTTGGTGCTTTCTCCAAAATAAGTGAGAACCATTTCTTATTAGGTGAGTCATGAACCCTGCATATCCATGCATAATGTTCTGTACAGAAAAAGGCCTTTCAGACCATGACTACCGCACATTTAAATACAAAGCCAGCACATTACATTACTCTTTTCTTCATGGTTTTGGGTTCTTTTCATCAGGTGGTGACAGCTGATGGAAAGTGAAAAGCAAATTGTTGCAATGGGGTTAAATAAAACAAGTTTCCTTTTTCTTTTATGGCCTTGTGTTTTATTCCATGCCATACTTTGACCACGGCCCACTCACCCTTCTAAAATGTAACCAAGGCTCCGTTGTTCTTACCACTCATTATTTTACCCGGTTTCAAAGAGAATTAAAAATGAACTTCAGCGCTCCATTCAAAGAACATCAAACACTCACTCCGCATTGTGATTACAAATGATCCCACTTTCCATTCGACACCTTGCACTGGCAAATTTATCTTTTTAGTACATTACATTCTCTATACTCTAAACATTACACGCCTCTGTACTCAGGTGTCATGTTGGATAAGGGGAACTTACGTCGGGTGCAATCAAAGAGGCCCAATCACTTCCAGGGAAACTAATTTGCTGTGATCAGTCTTCCATTGCCGCCTCCTCTTTGCTTCCATGTGTTTACAGCACTTTCCATGGCTCATCACAATTAGGAGAGGGGAAAAAATCCTGTACTGACCCCCCGGAGACAGTGTGTGTGCAGAAAAAATAAGGAATGGAAATTGAAATGATGCTTATTATTATTGTTGTGATTGTAGTGTATGCCACATTATAATGCCAGTGTTGCTGCTTTTTTTCTGTCTTCTCGCTTTGAAAGCGCCGGTTCTTTTGTTAATTGCCTTGGCATCACTCTGGCACGGCCTTGCCAATAAAGCACCTTGAAATTGAAAAGTGAATTTGAACTGAATGGAGGGAGGAGATTCTCCCTCTCTGTGTGTCTGTTTTCCTGCAGCTGGTGAGGCAGGATTAGGCTTGGCACTGAAATAGACAAAAGGGAGCATGCATGCTTGTGTGTGTGTGTTTGGATGTGTGTGTCTGTGTGCCAGCACTGTCCTGGAGTCAGGGCAGCGAGGTTTTGAGGGGACTCAATTAGTTCAGCCCAAACACAAATCCCGAATCGTTCACATTCCAGGTCTTTCCGCGATGTGCCGACGGAAAACACTGAAAGCTCTGCCCGCAACTCAGAAAAAACTTCAAAGTCCCTCCCCTGCCCCGCTTATCCCAGAGAATCCCAGCACACAGGGGGACTAAAGGGGAGCCGATCACAGCTGGAATCCCGCGATCAGCCCCTGCTCTGGGTCTTCTGATGTGGCTCCGTTTTGTTACGGGTGAAAGTCGATTTGGCCCTCTGTCTGCTGGGGCCAGGTTAAGCTGAATTGTGTTTGCAGAAATAAAAGAGCCATCGTGCCAGTGTTTGGTTTACACTCATGGGAAGTGCAAGAGAGCTTTTTGTGGATACATTAAGGCTGATAACGCTCGCAATTGCGTCATTTTCATTCCATGACCAAGTTTGACCCCAGCTTCCTTCCGTAGATCCAACGTGAACGTTTACCATGACACGCATGGCAGAGAAGATGCAAATAAAGCAGAGGAATTAGAACAAAGCTTCATGTATTGCATTGACTGGAGTCCTCTGGACGTAAGAACCATCACTACCTCGGTTTAACGGTGGAACTGCACTCGCTATTTAGGTGTTTTCAGAACAGAGGAAAGATTTTTTTGCCGAATCATGAGTGTGAGATATAGGACAGGGTCTCCACCTTAGGAACAGACAGTGCTCACAGTGTGATAGCAGCAGAGATAATATGAAATACAAATATGAACCTCAAAATGAAATGTCAGGTTGATAAACGCAATTCCATTTAGTTATGAATCAACACCACTACAATAATTATGAATGTAGTGTAAGTGATTAAGCTAGTATTTTTGGCTAGCTGTAGTTTGGACAGGTATTGACTGGCAGTGATGTGAAGATACCTTTGTCTGATAGTATGCACCGCTAAAGGCACTTTTGAGTATCTCTATAGCTACAGCTGGTATGCGGACAATGATGAGGAGCAGAGGCGGTGGGGAGGAAAGCAATATGTCTGACAGAGTTACTGAGGGGGGACAGGGAGATCCAGATCCACACTAACTAGCTAGGCGATACAATCAGGAGCAAACAGAGTCTGAATAGCTGTGTTGCCCCTGAAAGACAACATCAGGTGCTGTGCAAAATTGGGTCGACACAATCTAGCATGGCGCCACGTGGCAGCTTCAGTTTACAAATGCAAGAATATAACTGAGTTCATGATTTGTATGCTGCGGTGTTGCCTTCCTTCCTGCTTGTTTACTCACTCAACAAATCAGAAAATAATGACATCGCAGAGCCCTACCCCGTCCATACACATTGTGTGTTCTCATCAAAATCAACACACACACACAAACCGTGCTGCAGATGAATGTCAGCTGCTGCATGACCTGAAATACAGAAAGAGCGCAGGTGAGTTTGGCAAGCTGGAGAGGTGATGCAGACACAAATACTGACAATTGGGAAGTGGGGGGAAAAGTACTCGGACCTTTTACTTTGTAGAGTAACACTGCTTGCATTCAAAATGTTACCTGATTAAAAGTGCATCAAAATATACTTAAAGTACCAAAATTAAAAGGATCTACTATGAACAACGGGGATTTTGACTTGCACAAAACACACTATAGGAAAACCCCCCAAAAAGCCTAATAGGGCCTCTTTAAAACCTGTTTTATTATAACCTACTTATTGTGCATCATTCATAACTTGTAGTGAGGCCACGTGTAGCTTTATCTGTGGACTTCCTACCAGCTATAAAAGATTTAAGGTGGTTGAATTCTTTGTGGGATGACTAAATGGCGTTGTCTTGGTTATTGTTGTATAACTCGGTTGGTTACTATAGCACACGGTCAATATGGAATCAAGAGCAGATCATGCTCTGTTCCCTTGCCAAGCTCACACTATGCTCCGAGGTTGGAAGGCATTTGATGTGCACTTTGATTAGTTCTTCTAACACTTGCCAATGTTCTCCATAGATTTCAGTTGGCTTCGTCTTCAGTGGTTTGAGAGAAAAAACCCAGAGCGGTCGTGCAGCTCAGAACTGCGGCAGGCCAGAAACTAAACTGATCCGGCAATTATCTCAAGTTACACTTTTCCCGTGCTGCAACACAGGCCAGCAGATCTTAGGGAACCCTCCCCCCAATAACATAACAGCAGGACAACAGTGCAGCGGTAAATCAAAGAAGAATTGGGTCTCAAGTGCATGATGATATTTGACATTTTCAATATAGCAAAGGTTTGTTACATACCACAGTTTTCTTATGCAGGTGAAAATAATCTATTTTGTGCTTCTACAACATGTATTGGGGAAGGCAAATTGTTAAATGATGTTGTTCATTCATCCTGACCTGTGAGACTTCAATGAAATAGTGAATACGTAGAAAAATACGTATTTTATTTAAGCTTTTTCCGCTGTGATCTGTGTTATCAATTCTGTATTATTCTGCTTCAAACGTAAGGGGAGACGAGAGGTTTGATTGCACAACCTCTTAAAAACTGAATGGAGTGCGGGGAATAAGCACATTGCGTGCTCGCCTTCCATCGTTCAGGTAACGTATTTCCCGAAAGCGTTAAAGATATATAGGATTACAGGTGTCATTATAAAACACTGAGCACATGTAAGTGATGCAAGCTCCCCGTCCTTGTTAGCTAGCTTCCGCAGAAACAATTAGACGAGAGAGGCTTTTGAAACCAAGGCAAAATAAAGTAGACTTTGACAACTGAAGTCACTGACGTCTTTGTGGAATACCTAACTTACCTGTAGGCTTATGTGTGTGTTTTCAGGGATGATGACATGAAATATGAATCATTCAAATGCCTAACCAGTAGGGTAGTCATCGTGCATCCTCCATATTCCATGGTGATTTTAGGCTGGAGCCTTGGGGTTCATATGTGTACAGCTCTTGCTCTGATACTGGCCAGTGCCTCCTCATCCATTGACCTCACCTCACTGGTGTTTTGCCACAAAGCAGGACTAGCACAAAGTATCATACAACTAATCAAACTAATACATGTAACAAGTAAGAATTGTAAATGTATTCTCAGACTCTGTCACATATGAAAAATCTCAAAAATTGGACACGTACCTGGAGTAAACACAAAACACCTTTCAGAAACACAATGTTGTTTGCAGTCCAGAAAAGTTTTGTTGCGCAACTCTCTGAGTTCACTGAGTGAGTTTTGTTAAGTAGAAAACAGCGAAGGGGGAGGATGCTCCGTGTGCATCAGTTCGTCTGTGTTTGGAGGCTCAACAGTGGAGTGTAGAGAGATAGAAGGAGCTAGTCCTGGCTCCGGGTCTTACCTTAATCCTTTCCACACATTTTCAAAGAGCTTCTCGGAGACACCCAAAGAAGCAAAGGGGCATCCTTTTGTCAAAGGCAGATTAACCTTATATAAACAGGTCTCAGAAAGCAGGAGAAAGAGCTGAACCAGAGGGGGGGGGGGGTGTTTTCAAATAACTTTGGAGACGGACTAGAGTGAAATGAAAGTAAAACGAGATGAAAGAAAAAAATGAAATGATAGATAGAGTTACAAAGCTGGACAGAGAGGAAAGATTGAAAGACGGGACGGAGGGGGAGAGAGAGAGAGAGAGAGAGAGAGAGAGAGAGAGAGAGAGAGAGAGAGAGAGAGAGAGAGAGAGAGAGAGAGCGAGCTTTGGTTTGGTCAGGATTGGAGCCAGTGGAGCAGCTCAGAGGAGTAAGCTGCTTCTAGATGAATGAAAAGAGACACACACACACACACACACACACACACACACACACACACACACACACACACACACACACACACACACACAAACAGAGAAAAAGGCAAAGAATAGGAACATTTGAGCAGAGACAATAGCATCCATGTTTCAGTTGCACAGCAAATCATAGGGCAAGCAGATCAGCACAAACACAGCAAAGAAAACTGAGATATCAGATGTTGGTGCAAGATGTTTTGAGTAACAGTCAACAAGTGTTTCACTTTTTTACATCTAGAGCCCTTTCTTCTTATATTGAGTTTGTCTTTCAAGATACTAGACATGTCATGTAATTTACAGGTTCATATGTGTATGTTGTGTCTCTACTATGACCTATTTACATGCTTTAAGGTTCAAAAAGCTCTTTATTTTTCTCATACTGCCTCCCTCTTTTCACCCTCTGTCTGAAAACAGAGCCCAGTCTGCTCTGATTGGTTAGCTGGCCGGCTCTGTTGTGATTGGTCAACCACTTAGAGATGTCCTGCCCCTCCTATCATGTACAATGTGTTGGAGTGCTGGCCAATAGAAGGGTGAATGTGACGGGCAGGAGGGGAGTGTGTTATATAACACACACTACAGGAAAGGGAAAAACCCAGAGCATAACAGGTCAAGTGCATTCATTTTTACAACACGTTTTTGTCAATATTGCAAAATAAAAATGTTGTGTTCAAATGGAAAAGCAGGCAGAAAGGCAGAGCCGGGTTAATAAGTTCTATAAACATTATTCTGTTAATAATTGATGTTATTAATGACACATTTTAAGAGCTTAAGGGATATTTTAGCATTAGTTATCTTCAGACTTTGTGGAATATATACAGAATCTAACAAAGCTTTATTTAATTTATTTTTTATACACTTTTTCACACATACAATATCACGTGTGCTGGTATACTCTGGCAGGATGTAGAGAACGCTTGTGTGGCAACATTGATTTTTTTGCCATGCTGGCAAGCGAGCACTGCTTAACTCTAAGGACTGCAACTCTCAGGACCTGTAGTGAGCAATATTTCCAACCTAAAGTGGTCTACGTCCACAGAGGGTTAGTTTTAAATGACTGTGTCAGCCAGGGTCTTGCCCTCAGGACACAATAACTCCAAATTTGAAACTCACTGAACTGGAGGAAGTTGATGCCAGTCCCTAATGTGCAGAGCTCCACAAAATGTACACACAGGCAGGCACACACACACACACACACACACACACAAACATCTGCATGTGACAGGAATACTCATGGGGCAATAAATGGATGGATTTTATCCCACAGGCGGCTACGAAGTGAAATGAATAGGAAAGATAATTCCCAGGAAAAGGTCATCAGCTTGTGGATTTCAGGAAGATGAGAGGCAGTGAGAGTACACACAGACACACACACACACACACAGTGATATGGGCGACTGTTGTGAGGATCTTTCTTGAGATTCGTCACGTCTCTGTGCAGCGTCGTCCGATAATTGATTTAGATACACAGAGGCAATTACTTTAATTCCATCCATCATGTGCGATGGGAGCTCCAATAGCCCATTAGTGCTGTCATATATTTACTCTTTAATGGCGTGTTCATAAAAACACAGGGATGAATTCGTTTTGCAGTGACACAACCCTTCTCTTATTCACCCACACTGTCTTGTTCTTATATGTTGGCCTATTCCTGTTCAACGCAGTTTCAAAAACGAAGTGTTTTTTTGAGTATATGTGGAATGACCAGGTTAGCTATGTTAGTTAGCTTAGCGTACAGCAGATCTGCAATAACAACGGAAGGAATCATGCGATCACATTGTTAAAATAAGACAATGAAACATTTAAGTACGTTTCCAGAGACAGTGACAGTTGGCCATCTTTGTGAGTCTGCATCACTTTTTTGTATCCCCGTTTCCGTTGCGTTTAGAGCTTCTTGCAGCGCTTTCAGTTAACGTTTTGCATGTTTCCTCAAGTTGGTGAATGTTTTCTAAATGCTGCACATGTGTTTTCAAGATGGGGAATTTGTGTTTTGGCACATTTGTGTTTCTGTAACTGCAGCGCCTTCCGACATTGGTCTGTTCTTCCCTTTTTTCCATTCTAACCAACGACGATGAATGAAATCTAACTTATTAAATCACAATCTGGCCCCCATTCGTTGTCTCACTGGAGTGACAACCCTCTACCGCAAGTTTTTCCTTGACTCAAACAAAAGAAAAAAAGTCATTTCTTATTGTTGGTTTTATTAAAGTTGACAGTGTGCCCCTGTTTTTGTTCACGATGTCTATACACGGCAAATTGTTGCTTGTTAAATAAAGCTTTTCTAAGATTTCCCTTTATCCATCCCACGCACAATGGACCGATCCAAATATGTTGGTTAACTGCCAAATCATCTGTGTCTCTGTGGGTGTGCATAAACAAGTGAGTTTTTCTTTTGCTCCTTCTGTGAGTGTCCCAGCATTCATTAAATATGTTATACCCCACATTAGAGCTCTGGTAATTAACAAACATAAAAAATCTTTGCTTTCTTCATTTTGTCTTTTATTATCCCATTTATCTCGCACTGTCATTGTACAGAAGAGCAGGGAGTGTCGAGAACCCTGGCGGGAATTGATGGAGGGTGACAAGAAAAAGCAGACAGAAGCCATGAACGTGAATTCCCAAACAAAAAGGGCAACGGCATGTCCTCTCCCTTGTAGTAAAAATGGATGAAACAAGGGAGGGAGAAAGGAAGGACTTGAGGAGGATGAATGTTGCGATGGGTTTGTAGCTCGATAAATTATTCATGACAGGTGCAGGGGAGAGTGGATGGGATTACAGACAGGTGTTATTTTTCCTTTTCCAGTGCGAAAAGAATCATTTTCATGGACATTTGTCGACCAAAGTTTAAATCTAAGTCAGGCTGGAGAAAAAAACACAAGATAGGATGTGGAACTGGGATGTGAAGAAGGAAGTTGCCATGTTTATTTCTCACATTTTTCATCTGTCAGTTACAATATGTAAGGCATAACAGTAAACACGAGTGAATTTCAGTAAACACAGGCAGATAACAATGCAACTGTGTCACTGTTCATTTCCGTCATTCCACCTATGTGTAGAGCAGCTGCTCAGGCTTATAATGAGTTTTACCAACTGGAAAACGACTCAGATATACTCACATAGAGATGCACAGTGAGTTATTTTATGGATAATTTGGTTTATTTTATGGACAGTTTCAGGGCCAGAATGGGTAACAAACTCTCCTGGTTGAATCATCAGTAAAATATGATGCACTTATGCTTCAACAACAAGCAACTGCAAAAGGAAATGTGTAGCTTCGGCATAAGGTCATTGGTACTTAACATTGTATGTCCCCCTGCACTCAAAATGTGTCTTTCTTCCTGTAAACTCTCTTGGATGTTTGATCTTCCTTGTGTCCAGTATGCATTTGCCCAGTTGGATTCTAGAAAGCTCTTTTTATATTCATCTGCTGAAGAGGGAAAGAGTTTCTGCAGTCACCATACATCTACGATATGAAAGGATAACAATGTATTGTCAGTTTAAAGGGGCCCGGTTAGGATGTTCTTTTCTTGTAGTGTGTCATACCATAAAGGTTTTTGTGCATGTACTGTAAATGGTCTGAAAAGGCTAAAATCCCTAAGTTCCCTCCAGAGGGAGTTTTCTCTCCCACACACTCACCCCCTGCCTGTAACGCCTCCATTGGACTCCTTATCTTTACATTTGAAACAAAGTGACATCACTAACACTCACGCTTCTATTCGCTAGCGCTTCAACAAATCTGTACGTAATAGGCTAAGGGGCGGGACATCTCTAAGTGGTTGACCAATCACAACAGAGCCGGCCGGCTAACCAATCAGAGCAGACTGGGCTCTGGTTTCAGACAGAGGTTGAAAAGAGGTGCTGCAGAACAGGCAGTATGAGAGAAATAAAGACATTTCTGAGCTTCAAAGTCTCAAAGTAGAGGCAGAAAATACAATTTTGAACCAGGAATTTAGCATTATATGTGTTCTTTAAGTCAAGTTTCATTTACATTTGACATTTTTTTAGAGGTACAAAATACTAATATGAACCTGAAGATGAGCACAATAGGGCTTCAAGTCTGAAATCTTCCTTGCATCACAGCAGCACCGTTTAGAATATCAACAAGGAAACAAATAAAGACAACAAGTGAACACTCAATGAAGATTTTAACATTAACAGTTTGTATTGTATATTAACCTACAGTATATGAGTACTTATGGATATCATATATTGAGTTATATCAAGGAAACACAGATCTCTGTCTGTATAAATAACCTCTCCTCCACTATTGTGTAGATTTGAACAATTGCTTTAGTTCCAGGAAAGTTCAAGAACAGCAGCTGCAGATAACAACATTTTTACATTTCTGAGAATCAGAAGACAGACTGTCGAAGCGCTCAATACCAGGAAGTGATTTAAGTAATAATCTTGTCTTTTCGAGACTGTCAAAAATGACTCTCAACTTCTCTCTTTCAATTGAAACACGTCGACCTCAGAAACTCCTGTCTCCAGTCTCTTACTTCTCAGAATGTGTTCACTTTGGATTCAGGAGACACAACATTCAGAAGCCAATCATGGTCCGATATGCAATTATTCACAGATAACTAAGAGTAGTCTATCATATATCTGTTGGTAATCTGCTCCTATGCCTGCCTGACACCTATAGCCAACACTGTTATACATGACCTCCAACATCTCTCCGCCTCCATTACAAATTGCTCTAACGTAGCTCCTCTCATATCTGCATTTCTCTCTATCTCCGAGCACAGGCACATCCGGCAGTTTGCTTCCGAAAACATTGAGAGCTGTTTGTGTTGACTGATAACGCCAAAGTACTACATTGGTGTGTCGAGTGTGTATCGGTGTGGACTGTCTATATTTCAGTGTTGTAACCTCTTCTTCTTATCCCCTCATTTGCTTGGCCTTGTTTTATTCATTCAGCCTCAGGGTGATGATAACGGCAGCAACAAGAGCAACACACAGAAACAAGTGGGCTCATACCTATGCAGATGACACAAATTCAAGTGTGTATATAGAGGCAAATACATTAATAAAAACACTGAAAGCAACAGAGGAAATGAGAAGGAGTGCAGTAGGGCTCTGAGTTCAAATGTACGGCCTCGATTGACCAAGTGGAAAGCTGTTGCTCAAGTCCAAAATGTAAAGCCTGCTTCTGCCTTATTAAACATAGCCACGCATCAAGCTGCAGCAAGAGTTCACAAACGTGCACATGAGCACAAAGGTGCACTCGCATGATTAGTATGAAGGACTGACGTGTTTGTACAATTATACGTCGACACACAGAAAGTGTACACAGGGTCACACCGGATTTCTCTTTAAGTGCTTCGTCATGTTTGTGTTGGTTATAAAAGCGTGCATGTGTTGTGTATATTAAAGACAGGGAGGAAATGCAAAACAAAAATGCCAATTTAATATGTTTATGTGCATGTGTGTGCGTACGGAAAAGTCCAACTAACTAACTTCCACTTTCAGCAGCGTGGACGGTGCCAAAGGGATCAAAATTATAGTATTCCCTCCACTTTTCAGAGAGGTATTAGAACAAGGTAATAACCTGGTCCCTAGTCAAATGCCAAATTGGGACTGCCACAGGTTTGCTGAATATATTAACTTCTTTGATTTCTAATTAAAAGACTATTTGGGCAATCCGCTGTGTGGCCCTGAAAGTTTCAAATAAAGTAATAATACTTTCAGTTTTGGGATTCAAAGGGGGAAAAAAGGAGTTGGCCACGGATGCGATAAGCTCCGTGAAGCCACTGGCAAGAGCCGATGCTGATAAGAACGAGTAATATGAGACATGGCCAGTGGAATTTTTACCCAACTCTGTTGCTTAAAAAGCAATTCCATGCCAAGCGCACTACTGATACAAAAAAAGAGTTTGGCAAATGCCACTGCTCTCTGTCACTTCACAGTCAGCTTAGTGTTATACTGTGAAAATCAACTGAGGAAATACAAAAGGTGGTGAGGGGGGGGGGGGGTTTGGACACATTCCTTAGCTCTCCTTTTGAACAGTGAATAAAAAAGGTTACAAAAGATGCTATTTTGCTGATGAAAACTCTGGCTTGCTGTTTGTGGCGTTTTCTTACAGTCTATGCCAGACTGCTGCTTTATTACAGTGTGTGTTTTAAATGGACTACTTTACCCTGGCTAATCCAATTCCATTTTAATAAAGAATTGCCCTCCCTCAATATAATAACACAGAGGAGCCTATTCGCACACACCTCTCATTATTCAATACTCTATCCTCAATTTCCTTTTTGCACTTGGGCCCGTGCAAGGTATGCAATCATTGTAATGTGTTGTAATCACATTTTGATCATAGGGAATTCAAGGGGGTAGTTATGGACCAATATGGGGTAGCAGAGGGTGGTTGAGGTTGTCGATGACAGATTCAAGTTCTCCTACTCCCCCTTACCGCAATCACATTTTCTCTTTTTTACTCCCTGTCTCCCTCCCTCACACCCATCCACTTCCCCTGACTCTATCACAGCCTGTTCTCCATTTTGCTGATAGATTATAATGATCTTTAATTAGATCTAAATATAACGATAGGCGCTCAGTGCCATCAGTGCCTCGCTCTGTGAAGACTGGCTATCATTAGTACGGGTAATAGCAGAAAAGAAAAGATGTGAATATAGACTGGGGGTGGGTGGGTGTATCAGGGCAGAGGAGAAATGGAGAGTAAGAAAGCAGTTTTTGAAAAATAAAATAAAAGGACAGGCGGAAATGAAAACTGGAGTTGGAAAAGGTGATTGGAAAGATTCAAGCAACTTGGAGCGATTTACACCAAATACGTTTTATGGACATTCGACAGATATATCATTCAATACATCAGAAGTCTATTGAACAGGGTTATTTTATTCCTCACCCACACTACTTTTATCCTCTTGACTCGGCCCAAATTAACCTTCATCTTGACATTATATATAAGATACAGGCCTAAAAGGGGTCACAAAGAACAAAGTAGGCTACTGTAGGAAACAACCATCATAGCAACATGTTAAAGTCTTTTCTTCTAAAAACATAATTAGTTTTGTTAATCTGGAAGATTGGAATAGAATATGGTTATTTTAGGAATGATAGGAGGCTGCTCCCAGGTCTAATGACTCCTTTGCCTCATTCCACGGTACTCCGGAGAAGGACATGCTAGCTAGCTAACGAGCCAGCTGTCCAGTAAGCTAGCTTGCTGATAGTACACTTGTGACAGAAAGTTAGCCAAACAGGAGGCTGCCACTGGGTCTAATGGTTCCTTTGCTTCACTTTCCGCCCCACTGAAGAATGACATGCTACTAAGCTAACTAGCCAGCTGTCCAGTAAGCTAGCTTGCTGATAGTACACTGGTGACAGAAAGTTAGCCAAACAGGAGGCTGCCACTGGGTCTAATGGTTCCTTTGCTTCACTTTCCGCCCCACTGAAGAAGGACAAGCTACTAAGCTAACTAGCCAGCTGTCCAAGTAGCTGTTAGGCTAGCTAGTTCATAGTACACCACTGATAGAAATTAGCCACTAATGGGCTGCACATGTCTTTAATTGTTTCTCTGTTGAATTCCCCGCCACTCTGAAGACATGCTACAAAGCTAACTGGCCAGCTATCCTTCTCCAGAGCTGTGTCTGCCACTTACCAGCCATCTGCAACCCTACTGACATTTATTTATAGTCATATCACTATGGTGCTAACACAGGAAAGACACTATTGCCACACCCAAAAATAATTCAGCTGCTCTATTACTGCATAAGCAATCTTATCAATGACCAATTTCTGTCGCCAGACATTTGTACAGACATATGAAGGCAACGTGATCTATTTTCAGTACACAAGAGAAAAGACAGAGGGAGGAAGGGAGGGAGGGAGGCTGGACATTTATACACACTAGACATCTTGTATTATGACTAATTGGCAAGCTCTTTATCTCACAAGTTCTGTGTGAGTGCTATGTGCCAGCATGTGTGCATTTGCCCGCATGCTCATTTTATTATCATTGCAGATGGTCTATGAGGACACTTGTATCTGGGTATCATCAGGCAAAGAATAAGATGATTCATCTACTTTCCTCCTGTTGCCTCAACTCTTCCTATTCTCACCCTTCTCGTTGCGAAATCAATAAGTCAGTGTTACCCAGAGTATTTCATTCACCTTTTTTCTGGTTTCTTTCAATTCTTGATGCTTTTTTTTCAGTCAAACACATTCCTTTTTCTGGTCAGGGTATAGTGGAATTGGCCTTGTCTCTCCACTCACTTTGTGGAGTAGCCTGTTGTGACCCAGTGGTTAAATGTTGTCACTTTTACAGGAAGTAAATATCCTTACATTTTAGACAGTGTCTTTCACAATTCACCACCTCAGAACATCTCTTTTTTTTGGCTCTTCTTACATTTGTTCATCCCTATAAACCATTTATATGTCATCATCCTTAATTTTAAGTATTTCTTTTGTGTATTTCATTATGGGGTATCACTTTCTCTATCGCACAATCTGTTCTCTAGGTTTCTTTGACTATAACGCTGGTCTATTCATCATTTTGAAATATGAGCAATGTAAAACAGACATTTCACAATTTATTCCAAGCAAACACACATAAGAAAATATTCATTGAGCTGCATGTACACTTTACAACTCCTACGCTATAATAAAAGCATATTTTCCCAATTGTAATATATGGTAATGTTCACAACCACACCATGTGACACAAGTCCCAGAGCTTCCTTATTTGTGACATCAGCACACCAGGGAGCAAAAGAAGTGATGCTAGATGCCACAATGTATTCTGGGTCCCCTGTCACTTCCTTGTTGGATTAATAGCAGCTGTTTCCCCGAATGCCATTGTGTGTTACTATCCACATGGGGTGAGGGTCTGCACGTGCATGTTCAACTCTATAAGCATAAATCACATGTACTGTATAATCGTACATAGGGCTGCAGCGAATGCAATGTAGATACAGTGGAATGATGATAATTTAATGTATGAAAGTGAAACATTAATACACTCGTGCTGATCTGCATATGCATATTTTTTAATTCTGTGTATAAAATAAATATTCCCTTGTTCTGTCTCTCCTAATTCGTGTATTGTTTTTCTTGGTGCCTGTATGCGATTTGGCCTCATAGGGCAAACCAAAAAAAAGTAAGATTGTAAATGAGAGGCAGTAGGGTGCACTAACAATGTTTGATAAGACCTGGGGTTCCAAATGATCACTCCCTCAGTCTCTCCCTTTCTCTCCGCCTCTCTCAAAACTCCCACTTCACCTCTCCACAGCTCCCTTCCCACAACATGTTGCTTTGGGTAATTTACCAGCAGCAGGATATGCCTTCGAGCTCTCAGCCACAAACAAAGACATGAATGCGCACACACATACACATTGACTTCAAATTAGACAAAGTGTTCCCAGCTCAACTTGAAAAGTGAAATGCTTACGAAAGTTTTTTTCTGCATTAACTTTCCAGAAGGCGGAGTGCAGGAAGATGGTTTTGTTGCACATGCAGGAGGTAGCCTACGGGGGCAGACGTGCACATGCGCTATAACGGCCCAAAACAATTCCATCGGGAGAAAGAAGGAGTAGTAAAAAACAAACATGCAAAATGCATATTTTTTTAATGTGCTTAACACATGCAAATGTAGAAACAGCTTCATCAACTCGACAACACATGCGCAGGTTTTCTAAAAGCGCTACATGAACAAAACGCTGCAAGAAGCTCAAAACACAACAGAAACAAGGGGGACACTAAAGAGCGATGCACACAGCTAGGACAGAAGCGCTTGTTGATGTGCAGGGATGGTTATAGTCTGCTTCAAAAAGGGTAAGTGTTTCGTCACTATATTTGAAATGACTAAGTTAGTTACCTTAGCTGGCTTGGTCACCATATCACCGGAATTGGAAAAGTATATGTACATTGAAAGTTGGACGGCTTTATAATCCCCGAACGCCAACAAGCTCTCCGGTGCCAGCTGTGTGCATCACTTTGTAGTGTCCCCATTTCCGTTGTGTTTTGAGCTCCTTGCAGCGTTTTGTTAATGCACTGCATGTTTCGCCAAGTTGGTGAATGTTTTCCAAATGTTGTGGGTTTGAAGATGTTTCTTGATTTTAATGTCTTTTACGTTTTTATTTTTGCATAATTGTTTTAACTTCAGGGCTTTTCTCCTAATAGAAGTGTTTTTCTGCCGCTATATATTTTGTTGCACATGGAGAATGGGAGCCAAAGTTTCTAAAAAAAACGGCAAAAATGTTATTACTGGAAGTGTTTACTTTGCAGTGATGCATAAACACTATAAAACTAACATCCCCACAGACGTAGACATGCCTGTGAACACACAAACAGATGTGAGCACGTTCATACACATAACACAGGAACACATCTGATGCATTAATCATCTCCTTTGTCAGAGAAAGAGAGGGAAAGAAAACCTATGCAGTGTTAAAAAGAGCCTTTTTTATTTCCTTTGTGTCAGGCAGTCCCTGATGAGGTTACGGCTTCATTAAAATAGAAGTAATATCATCAGCTAGACTCAGAAATTATGTTCCAATTACCTTGTTCAAGTGAGTCAGCACAAGTTGCACAGAGTGTTTATTCATCGAATAAAGTATGTGACATAAGACATCAGAGACTGTTTTTCAACCTGTGAAATATTTCCAATATCTGGCTAATTGGCTTTCGTCAACCAAATATTGTGTGTTCTGTCAATTCAAGATTTCCACTTCTAACGCATGGTTCTGCTTTTATTTTTCATTTGTTATCCCAGCTTGTATTTAAATAATGCTTCTGCTGCTACTCACTTACTGCCCCTATTCTTTGCTACACCAATGCAAGGAGCAATTACTGCCTGGCTGATTCCTTATGCTCAAATATCTTGTTTGGAGCCGGTTGAAGAATCTCTCGAGGCGCCTCTGTTCACCTAACTAACCCAGTGTGGAGCTCCCCTCTGGCAACAAAGTCCACTCAATCAAATAGGCTTTGTCCGGGAAATACTGTGATTGGGTTTCCCGTGCATCCTGCTGTCGTCGCTGCTCGTGGCATGAAGTGATTTTGGGCAAACAGTTGATTATAAACATTGTTATTCATTAACATTGTCCTTTTTAAAACCTGGTTAACCAGAATTTTTTTTCTTCCGCATACTACATCTGTAGCACTGTCTGCTCATTAGACCTGTGTCTTTTATCATGCCTTAACTTTTCTTATCCTCTGAGAATGGAGGCGGACCAGGTTCCCATGGCTTCAAGTAACATAGGTGTTTGAAAAAGCATATTCTTATCTTAGGAAATCTTGTCTCACCTAGTTTATAGGTACATGTAGGTGTGTTGTACACACCAATTATTACGTATCCAATGGCCTGCCCCTAAGCCAACATGCTTTCTTAGTTTATAGCTTTAATTAAACATTTTACCACCTCAAGGAAATGTAATGCTCAATGCATAAGCTAGGTAAGAACAAAATGACTTGTTTTGAGGGTTTTCTATACCTTTTAGTAAACAATCCAGGGTGAATCTCTTTAGAATTACACATGCACTATGAGTAATTCTGCATTACCCTTAGATGCCAAGCTGTTTCAATCTTATAATAGACACATCTGTTGGAAATAAGTCGTCAAGTGCCTGAAAGATGACATATAATGCTCATTTTCCGGTTTCATATTTGTATTTTGTGTTCTAATGTTCAAAAAGCTCTTTATTTTTCTCATACTGCCTGAGCTGCAGCACTTCTTTTCACCCTTTGTCTGAAACTAGAGCCGAGTCTGCTCTGATTGGTTACCTGGCTGGCTCTGTTGTGATCGGTCAACCGCTTAGAGATGTCCCGCCCCTTAGCCTATCATGTACAATGTGTTGGAGTGCCAGCCAATAGAAGCACAAATGTTATATAGTGATGTCACTGTATTCCGGAAACAACGTATTAGCATTTGCAGACCATTGACATGCACAAAAAAAACCCACATATAATACACTACAGGAATGTTTAAACCCCCCAAAGCATAATAGGACCACTTTAAGAGGACTAAAAACATGGCTTCCTATTTTTCCCATTGTCTATTTAATCTAATGTGTTTCTTTTGTAATAACTTAGTACAGTGGAATTCTATTCATTGCCAATATTTCAATTTCCCTTTGGTCAAACTGGCCTCAGCAGGAATAACAACATGGCAGTTGTCACGTAATATATGACTTGTTCTTGTCCCCTGTGGGACGTAAGGCCACTCTCAGCTACTGACATTGTGCAAGATTGTAGGCAACACTTTGAGCCTCACTTCAACTGATGTTCATATTGGCTAGGTACCAGTTTTGGTCTTCAAGGTCCTTGTTTCCCTGTAGGAATTTGTTTCATTGCATCCTCACAGCTGCTTCATCTTGATTTTTATCATCATAACACACCGATGGCAGGAGGATTACATGCAAGGGGCTGACCTGATCATCGAGAACAAGTCGCGGCTAACATTTGTTAATAATTATCAAGTGAAGAGGACCTCGACGTACATGAACAATTCTGCTGTCTTTAAAGTGCTGTTCATCTAATAGCCACACTTTGCTGGTTCCAGAAGTTTTCTTGTCTGTGAAGTGAAGAGGAACCCCCTCGGTTTTAAAAGAAATAAACTCAATTTCTGTTCCCTCTCTAGATGATCTCTCAGTAGCTAATTCACCGTCCAAACTCTGCCATGGTGTTGATATTGTAAAGAGTTGCATTTCTGACATATTACACCTTGAAAGTAAATGTGTGTGCCCTGATTTACTCAAGTTATTTTCAGTCTAACAGTAGCCGCTGCTCACTGGACCAATCCCAGCTCCCCTCAGGCTCCATCACACTGGTCAAATTCAAATATTCTAGCTTTTTACAACTGCCAGGAGGGTAGTGAGCAATAAAACCAAAAGCAGGCTTCCGAGCATCTCTTCACACATCACGTGTCACATGACTGACGTCAGAGAGGCTATACCCATGTCATTATACGGGTTCCCCTGGTCTCGGTTATTCAGAGAGATAGAACAAGTAATGAACAAAGGCACGGGGGTTTTGGTGGTAGAAGTGTTTGTGTATGTCTCTCTCTGCCTCATAATCATCGCCTACTCCGTCTCATTGACCCAGCGCAGTGCAGAGAGAGCCCAGAGCACAGCGTGAGTTATACCAGCTGATCCAGGGTCTGCATTTAATCCCACGCTCCAGTGCTCTGAAAAAGGAGCGCTGCCTTGCTGAACTGAACTCAGATCTGCACTGTCATACACACACACACACACACACACATGCTCTTACACACATACTGCGATGTGAATATATTGCAATCCTTATCAGGACTTTCCATCATGATGGGAAAAGCCTTTTTATATGAAGCAGATTTGAGGAAAAGTAAGTTTCATTTATTAGAAAATGGTCTTAATGGAACGATATTTTTATTTCTTTTCTGTTTTAGTTTGACAAGTCTTTTCTCCGTCTGGTTTTACTCCCTGTCTTTGTGTTTTCCCGCCTGTGATTGTATGATTCCTTTCACCTGCTACCCTTGGGTTTTATCCTCTCCTCTCCAGCTGTGTCTTGTCTTTGTGAATAGGTGTGTGTGTGTGTGTGTGTGTATCTGTCTTACCTAGTGTACTCTGTGAGTTCGTCGTCAATGCTTTCCTGGTGTGTTCGGTCTGATTCCTGGGGTTCCCCCTGTGCCCTCCTATTTCTTCCTGGTTGTTCATTTTGTATCGACCTAGGTTATGTTTCCCTTACCTGCTACCCTTGGTTTCATGTTCATTTTTGTACAATCTTTATTTTAAATAAAGCTCAGTTTCCCCAAGTTTTCAGAGGGAGTTTCTCTCCCAAACACTCCCCCCACTGCGTGAAAAGCCTTCATTGGACTCCTTTGTTTACTTTCGAATCTAGTGACATCACTATGTAACACTTGCACTTCTATTGTCTTCTTCAAGGTCTAAACTTGTCGCCCACTAGTTTATGTGGGTTTTGCTTTTAGCTTTCTGCTCAATAAGTGTGTCTGTGGTAGCCGTGCCGATAAGCTGTGACATAAGATAATGACAAAAAGCGATAATTTCTTAAAAACTTTCTTCACTGTACCTCTGTTACCATGGTAACTGTTTCCAGATCTAGGATAGTCCTGTCTCATTCTTTGTCACTGTAACCCCCCCCCCCATGCACACACACTTCATAATGTCTTCCCCCTGCTTTTTCAACTGTGCAGCGCCTTGGAGCTAATAACTGTTACTTGTTACTTGTTACTTGTTACGTGTGTGTGTGTGCGTGTGTGTGCGCGCTATTTTTAGCGGGGGACGTCCCACTATTTATGCAGTTCAGTCTCAGTAAAATTGAAATCCAGCATCAGCGTTTTGACATAGAGCTGCACCCACACACACACACACACACAAATAAAGTTGGGAGCACACAGACACACACACTCGCAGACACGCACTCTGAGAAACTTCTACTTGAGGTGATGTAGTGTCTTGTAGTTTCCATGGTAACATCTAGGGAGCGAATCAAGGAGGAGGGCCAACATAACAAAAGGGAACACTGCCCCCCCACGACTAGTAAGAGGAGGAAAAACTAGAGGAAGGGAAGAGATGGAGTAAACATTGGGAGACAGAGCGGGTGATGCTGTGTCAGAAAGAGCTGCTGTTGAATGAAAGAAATTGACGCTCATGCGTACGTATATCTCTCTCTGTCCTCAACCATGACTCCAGATCATAGCACAACAGAGAATAACCTTGAGTTGTGAGCCGGCATTGCTTGCAGATCGATCGGGTTGAAATCCTGCAGGAGCACCGGTGAACCTGTTGCTTAAGTGGAAAACACCTCGCTTCAGTTCCCCGAGCTACGTCTAGCGGTACAGCTTTGATCTTTGTCTTTCCCCTGCAGCCACAGGCAAGGGACCATGTTTCTACAAGGGAATTTCAAACCTTAAAGGAATTCTCTTTCTTTGCTAACCTAAACTGTTACAACGTAAATAATGAAAGAACATTGCAGACATTAAGCAAGACTGGAAATCTTCCCTCTGCACTACCTCCACAGAAACTCCTCTCCATAAAATGCATGTGTATATTCCGGGCTCTGCAGTTTGTGCCAAGTTAATTTCCTGTAGTCGATCTATAATGTATTCCACTTTCTACGTCTACTTCAGGTGTTTATCATGATGCAGGTGTAGAGGACAGCAACGTGTGAATGTCTGCAGTATTGTAACTCCCTGTTTCATCGTCAAAAGGTCTTCAAACCTTGCAGAAAAATCCAAACAAAGAACAAAATGGAAACTGCATTGAAACAAAATTATTGTTTGAAATGAGGCCCTAATGTCAAACTGATTCACTTCCAATATGATAATGATGAGTACAAATGATGGGGACACCAAAGGGAAGGAGCTGTTCCTCAGTCATTTACTCACTAAAGAGCAGGTGCTATCACAGTAAAGGTCAGCACCTGTTTTGAACACATCTCATGCAAATGAAGGATAAAATGTTTCTGCAATTGTAAGTCTATTAGGATCGACAGCAGCCTCATTTTCATTTAAATATGTGAAACATACAGGAGATAAGTAAAAACAATTACTTGAAGTCAGGCTTCAGGAAGACCTTTGTGAAAGCAAATTACACAGTAAAGGTGTGAGAGTCATACAGATTTTGTTGAAACCACATTTATATTGAATGAACCAAATATTTGTTTCATAAAAACATTACATATCTTTTATTTCGATGGCCGAAATGAACCATGTTTTTATGTGACTCTTTGGCAAGGTCAGCAACAAAACGATTGAGTTTTTTCAAGAAAAGGGTTGTGTTGGGGTTAAAATGTACTTATATAACACGTCATGTGTGACCGAGTGAAGTGATGTGACATTGCCAAATCAGCTTTTGGACAGGGACTGCATGCTGCGCTGCACTCTTTATCATTGTATGTTACTTTCAATTTTGGTCGCTCATCTTTCTCTACATGTCACTCATTCAACTCAAAGATTTGCAAAAACATTTCTGGTGAAAAAAAAACCTTTTGTGGTGTATTAATGAAAGAGATTTGTCATATTCTTTATTCTTTACTCAGCCATGAACTCAACCGTCACACTGAGCATGCACGCTACAACATTGTTAACCAGGGCCGCATTCACTGAGGTCCAAAAAGCACAAGTTTGAATTTAAAAATTATAAACATTATGTGGTCAATATATCACAACTATATATATATGGAAGTTAAGTTTTATTTCTTAAATATTGAATACATAACAGAATAATGCTGGAAAGGGAAATAAAAATAATTAGTTTTATTGGATTGATACCACAAAAAGCTTGTTGCTTGCTAGCTAGCTGCTGTTAGCGCACTAGCTAGCTAACAGCGGCGAGTGTGTGTTTACTTATGGGTTTGTGTGTCATTGAATATAAAAAGTTGTCATTTAGGAGAAGAGGATGTGAAAGCTACTCCTTTACTTTCCTGTTTCAACCTCACATTCTCAGGCTTACATACACACACATGCACACGCTGACACAGACGCCATGCGCAATGTTGCGAAACCGGCTAATGGAAGTGGACATGAGAAAAGCAAAAGCTGTCGTAGCTAATTGAGACAAATGAAGCTGGCGGTGATCAAGGGATAAGCAGCCTGTTTCAATGTCACTCCGACAAAGAGAGAGCGGGGAGCTCGACATGGAGCACAGAAACACAACGTTTCACACATTACTCACACACAGTGGCTCGTCGTCACACAGCCTAAATGACTGTTTGCTTCATTTGCTGACGTTTCGAAGGCATTGTTGTACTTCCAGGACACATCACATCAATTTGAATCCTTCTGTTGTGTCGTTTTAGCGACAAGTCGGAAAATAAATGTCAAAAATACTTTCAAGGGACATTACCTTTAGTTTATTTCTTGACTGTATTGTCTAAGGATTTAAGTGCGTTTATATCATGGAATACATATAGGAGGATTCCTCAAGTTGTTTTATTTTACACCTGTCTGTCTTTTTCTTTTAAATTAGGAATGCCATTTTGTAGCAGAAAATAAATGTATTTATTAAGTTATGAGGTTAAGTTTGATATAGCTCACATTCAGGTCACATTGCGGGGTGATTTCCTTTCACTTTTTAAAGTTGTATTTAATTCTCCTCCGCAGTATCAAATATTATTCAGATTTGTGGTTATATTCCTATGTTAATGGAAGATCTTGGTAGCCAATTTCTTCAAAATCCTTATTGCTTGACTGTATTAAAAGGAACAGAATGCAAATGCATGAAATGGCATTCATTCTTGTTGTTTCTGTCCCCTTCACCTTAACACTCTGAAACCAAACTGAGTCTTGCTAATTTACCTCAAAACATCTAACAGTCTGAAGAAATTTTAACCATTTCTCTTACCGTCTACGTGTGCAGTCACCAAGATGTTTGGAACATAGTCGAACTAAATCAACAGTTATTTAAAAGATAGCATGTTTCTTAATTACTGAGTCACATTTTCAGTTTGTGTAACTTTTACAGTTATCATTACCAAAAATGCGGAAACTATTGGCTCAGATCCTCCTCGTTGTGCCACCAAGGTTGTCATCAGCTCTAATGAACACTCTGCAGCCTTAATCTGCCTAATTGCTCTGCCTTTAGAGGTGGGATATAAATGGGGCATTCAGCAACAAAATAACTGATGCATTTGACCCTACTGGTCAATACCCATACGTTACACTGATGTCAGTGGGGGACTCTAATTAGGCTACAACATTATCTCACTAGACAATCTATAGCTACAGTATCTATCACAAGGGAGAGAGGGGAAACAAGAGGGAAAAAATAACAGTTTTGGCTTACCAGATCAAGTCCTTAAACCTAAATTAGTTAGCTTTTACTAATTCTGGTTCGCTTGTCTTGAAGTCAACAGGCTTTTGAACACGTGTAGTAAGAAGCCTGAAATGAGGTCTGTGGTTAAACAAGCTGAAGAGAGATGTTCTAACCCTACTGGTGTATGTCTGAAGTTTCTATGTGTCATAAAAAACAAAATGTTAAATGAACTACTGAACCTCCTCATGTCGAACATTTGCCACGTTTAGCTTAGCGGTGGTGATGTATTGCCATGCAACTGTGATGTAGTTTATTTATAACTTAGCGTTAACTTTTTACTTCTGGTGATTGCATTTACTCGTGTATCATAAACATGTGTACGCTGCAGAGCATATTTGCTGCAATATTCTAAAAAAACAGTGGTAGAATCCCATTACTTTTTGTCCTTGGGAGCACTTGCAATGCTAACGTCTGGGTCGGCCTACAAAAAAACATCATCCCTGCATCACTCTTTAGAGAAGTTAATCAAGAGAGAAGAAGCAACCAACAAGGAGGGACACCAATAAGATGTCAAGTAGAAAAAACAAGGAGATCATTTGAAAGATAGGGGATGATTGAGTTCACACTTTTCCCTCTCTTGTATTTCTGTCCGCCTCTAATGTGGAAGAAGATGTGGTAACATCTTCCGCTACGTTAGATCAGGAATGTGTCCTCGCTGGTGTCAGATTGTAATGCTATTCATAGACAGCTTTAAATAAAAGGAGATCAGTAATTCAATCCATAAAACAAGCTCAATTCAGGGAAATGGAGATGTGGTTTTCCATAGAGTGTGTGTGTATTCATGTGTGGAGAAACGTGGGTTGCTCTTTGTTTCATAAAGGTATGTGAGCACACAAATGTCAAAAGTGCTTCTGTGAACGTGCCTGCTGTTGCAAAACTGACTTTAGGTGAACAGAAATCTTTGGTTTATGCAAATAAAGCCTGTGAATATATGAGAATGTGCTTTTCTGTTTCTAGTTTTGTTTAAGTCTGACCTCGACTTGGATAGTGACTATCTAGCTGCATCCATTGAAATTAAAGGCTGTTAGCATCTACTTGTGTGTGTGTCGCTGTGTGTGTGTGTGTGTGTGTGTGTGTGTGTGTGTGTGTGTGTGTGTGTGTGTGTGTGTGTGTGTGTGTGTGTGTGTGTGTGTGTGTGTGTGTGTGTGTGTGTGTGTGTGTGTGTGTGTGTGTGTGTGTGTGTGTGTGCGCGTGCGTGTGTGCTCGTTTATTAGCTCACAAAGTCTCCCACTCATTTTTAAAAATAGCTGCCTCTTGGCTGAGGCTGTCAGCAGCAACGAGAAAATAAGGAGTTTCATTCTGGAGCTAGCAGCCTTCACGATACAATCAGGATAGAATGAGTGAGGAAACACACACACACACACACACACGCACAAGTAGATGCTAACAGCCTTTAATTTAAATGGATGCAGCTAGATAGTCACTATCCAAGTCGAGGTCAGACTTAAACAAAACTATTAGACGAAATAAACGATTATTCTGAATATCATTTCCATTTATATTTTGCATATTAGCATTCATTATGTTTGCTCCCACACTGGCACCTTCAGTAAAATAAACAAAACAAAAAAGACTAAAACAAAAAAGCGTTTGCTGCTACGGCTGGTTCTCTGATCAATTTTCAAAGGAATTCAGTACTTTCCTGAAGAGAGATAGGTGTGACAGAAGAGAGAAACGCCCATGGGTTTTCCTCTCGTGATTCTTGATGACAATTTTCAGTATTTTTGTATTGCTTGACCTTTTCAGAAAGACGCAGACACATCCACACACTGTATCTGCACTTATAATACAATTGCATGCACTACTCAGTCCAAAATAATGCCAAAAACACCAGCCCAATGCAATCTGTTCTTTTAATGAACAATTGCTCTGATTTGTTACCTGGCCTGCTCTGTTGTGACTGGTCAACCACTTAGAGATGTCCCACCCCTTAGCTTATCAGTCATATTCATGCATTTCTTATGGTGTCAAAAGTCACATCACAAAAGGCAATCAAGTCAAGTATTTGATGTAAGCTGGTTCCTGTTGGTGGCACTTGTAATAACCATTGAACCTCTATTGGCAATTACCTAATAAGCTATATAGCTAATTAGCTCAAGTGCTACTCCAGTGTATGCATCGTTTAAAGAGGACCTGTTATGCTACTTTCAGGTACTACTTACCCTTAGAAAAGGCAATGAGTTGGTTTTCTGTCATTGATAATGCGTAGAAATGGCTCTATAAGGCATTTAAAGTATATTTCCACCAGCAGCAGTTCATACATTAACATCAGTCAGCAGCTGAAGTGAGATGTTTAAGCTACAGCTCTTTTCAGATACAACGAGGAGTGAACATTAAGTGTTTGGAGCTCAGAATTTCATTTGCATTGGGTTAAAGTAACACAGACCCCTTGCTTTTATTTAAAATTCATATGAGTGACAAAAAGAAATGCTCTGAAATACATCATTTTTGTAGAAGCTCATTCCATTTGGACAGTCAAGTTCCACTTTAAGGCTGTTTTTTTTTATCGCCGAGGATTTGTCAGCACGCATTGCAGTATGTATCGCACATTTTCACTTTCTCTTTTGTTTTATTGCCTGTATATTTCAAAGTTGTCCAGTATTCTTACCCACAAGTAAACATCAAATGCTGTAAGTCTTATATTGCCTATCTGTTAACTCTACGCGCTCTCTGTCCCCACCCTGACCTCTTCCTCCTCTCCTCTTTCTTACTCCCTCCATCCATTTTCTCCCTTTCTACCACCACACACTTATTGACTCCACAGCTCCATCCTTGTCCCGCCACTGTGCTCTCCATCTCCTCTCCTCTCCCTCCCTTCCTCCCCTCTCTCGCTTCATCATCCTTGCCTCTCATTCAGAGCAGGAGCAGCACCAGTCAAATTGATTTTGCCACTGTGCTGAGGAGCCCCATCAACCCACAGATTGGGTTTCCCGCTTACCCTCTCCCCCTGGTCCTCCGTGTTTCTTTCTTTCTCCCTCACTGTTGCTTCCACTTTTCTCTCTCATCCCGGTGTCCTCTCTCCTCGTCTTCTGTCTGTCATCCGTCCTCCTCTCCCCTTTCGTTGCTGTCTTTATCGCACACTTTCCCTCTGTTTATACCCACAGTTATTTGTCAGCAGAGGTAGGCTAGGACTGAGAAAACAAGTGCATCCTGATAACACACTGCCTTACACAGCTCTGTGCTTCACTTTATGTGTATGCATTGAGGGAAATGTGTTTATGCAAAGTCATGCATCTCATTTAATGTAAAGCAGTGCATGGGGACCGTGTGTCATTTAATTTGCGTATGCATTTCATACTCTGTGTCCCTGTCCATTTGTTCTACTACAAATAAGTCTCACTGCCTGGACAAGACTCGGCCTGTCCACTAAGGGTTTTAGCCCTCCAGGAGGAATCAGCGTTATGTGTATGCCATAACACATTTTAATGTAAGCTGATTTGAAGAAAAGGAACGTTATGTGTGTGAGTGTGAGATAGTGGTAACATAACAACCTGTCAGAAAAAAAAACGCAGGTCTCTGAACTTACTGTGTGTGTGTGTGTGTGTGTGTGTGTGTGTGTGTGTGTGTGTGTGTGTGTGTGTGTGTGTGTGTGTGTGTGTGTGTGTGTGTGTGTGTGTGTGTGTGTGTGTGTGTGTGTGTGTGTGTGTGTGTGTGTGTGTGTGTGTGTGTGACACAAAACTGATGAGGAGGAATGGCAGAGAGTAAATATTTGTACATGTGCGTGTGTAAGGTAACATCACATATGTTTATTTTACGATGATTAAGACATGTTCTTTGCATGCAAATGGAGCCAAAACGTATCAAAGAGAAACCCCTACAGAGGTCCAGGTAGCTCCAATGTATATGTTGTTACTATATCGCTGTGCTGGTCCGAAATCGGGTCACCCCTGATGGGCCACTGGCTGTTTGCTGGTCGTTGGCATGGGACGTGCCAAGAAAGCTGATATTATACATTTACAGTAAATACTAAATAATACACTCATGGATAGAGCTGAGCATTGACTCAGAAAGTAACTTCATCACTATTGGCTGCCAGGAAGGTATACAAAGGTTTTGGAAATGGTTTGAAAATGAGGAGTATGGTCCTTCAAACTACCATGGATAATATCCAGGTGAATAAATTGCTTTGAATGCCAGGGTAAAGTGTCTACTGTATTTTACACCATTAGCTATAACTGCTGACCATCATTCTGCAACTACCTTTCCGAATAGACACGGCGGTATCAGTGGAAGTAAACCAATTTAATGGAGGCTTGGCAGGCCTCCTCGCAGGGATGTGTGTGTGTGTGTGTGTGTGCGTGTGTCTGTGTGTGTGTGTGTGTGTGTGTGTGTGTGTGTGTGTGTGTGTGTGTGTGTGTGTGTGTGTGTGTGTGTGTGTGTGTGTGTGTGTGTGTGTGTGTGTGTGTGTGTGTTCTATCATGCCTGGTCCCCTATAAATAGTCAGCTGAGCAGATGTGCTCAGTAAACAGATCATGGCAGATGATCTGCGGTGATGAATGACACTCAGGAAAGTAATCCTACAGTGTTAGTGAACAGCTTTCTCTCTTCCCATCTCATTGCTGCTCAGTTTGCTCTCCATATGACTCATGCTTCTGTGTAGGTCACGCAGTAATGAAGGGCTCTTTGAGTGGTTCCCTGTGATTTGTGGATTCAACAATCAAGAGGTTGTTCATGAGTCATGGGATGTTTTGAGCACATGCTCGAGAAGTGTGATACAAGCAGGGGTTAAATTGGGCCGGCGCTGTCGGGGGCAGGTTGGCCAACCAAGCCCTCAGGAAGTGCTGCAGGCGTAAAAGCAAATTCTCCTTGTGGCCAAACAGTGGTCTACGGGGGAAATCAATATCACTGTCTAATCATTTGAATTGTCATTTTTAAATCAGTAGGTCCTAAAGGGTTGTATAATGTGCTCAAATCCAAATCTAGAGTTATTTTCCCTCTCCATTCATTTCATCAACATTAGGCCCGGGATATCGGAGGCGGGGCTTAAGGAAAAACTAGTGTGAAAGTTCTCTGGGCCCATATACGTCTATTCTTGACCTCGAAAGTCAGTCTACTTCGACTTAACATGCAACTGGGCAGCTTTCATAGGAACACATGGGTCCTTGTGCTTGGCGCAAAATAACCCCACTGCATATAAAATTGAAGCGCTCTTTCAATTTACAGAGATTTGATTGTTCACTCTCTGCATGCCTCAGCTACTCTTTTTTACCCTCTCTCTGAAACCAGAGTCCAGTCTGCTCTTGTTGGTGAACTACCCCTTACTGTAGCTTATCAAATACAATCTGTTGGAGCACTAGCCAAAAAACGTGTGAGTGTTCCAAGGTGATGTTTCGGAAGTAAAGGAGTCCAAACCGTTTGCATGCTCTAATACCTATATAACACACTACAGGAAAAGAAGTACTCGAAACAACATAGAATTTGAAAGTGCATCGAGTTTGCTCCAGGTGTTCAAACCTAATTTATACATAAAGAACTTCAGGAGAATTCATGCATGCACTTTATGTGTTTGTGAGTGTGTTTACACAGCTTGAATAACTGATGAGGTTCATACATATATTCAGTAAAATGTGTTCTCTGCGTGTGTGTGACTGTATGACTGGAGGTTGCTGCTTCAAGGTGTTCTTACAAGAATCCAGTTCTCTGAAGTAAAACAGTTACTTCACAAAGGAGTAATCAAATACAGGAGGAGAGGAATTGATGTTTGGGTGCCAATATAATGTAACTTAACTGCCTCTGGGGCCTTACTAAATCAAAGGTGTGTCCTGGAAAACACAAGTACAGTGTTCGTGTGTGTGTGTGTGTGTGTGTGAGTGTGTTTGGACCTCACAGACTCTGAAGCATATGTGGGTGTTTTCCTGTTATTGGATTACATCCAGCCTCATGCCACTAACCAAATTTCTGCTTCACTTATTATTGACTGAAGTAGGAACAGGGAAGGAGTTGCAGAAAATAACAAGAGCAAGATAGATAAGACGGACTGTGTGTGTGTGTGTGTGTGTGTGTGTGTGTGTGTGTGTGTGTGTGTGTGTGTGTGTGTGTGTGTGTGTGTGTGTGTGTGTGTGTGTGTGTGTGTGTGTGTGTGTGTGTGTGTGTGTGTCTGTGTGTGTGTGTGTGTGTGTGTGTGTGTGTGTGTGTGTGTGTGTGTGTGTGTGTGTGTAAAAGGGAATAAAAGTCAAATAAAAAAATACACAACCTGACATGAACAAGGCCAGCTGCCAGAAACCAAATGTGGAGGGGGAGATAGATTTTTGTGAAGATCTTTGTCGGAGTATACCTGTGAAGTAATGAGGACAACCACACCACACTCATCCATGTGTTCCCAGCAGAGGAACTGATCAAGTGATTATTCAAAATTAATGATCTGAGATCTACAATATGTTGATTAAAAGCAGGGGAACAGCTTTTCCACAGGAATGGTCTAACTTTGAGACACTGAGTTTTTAAGTGCTCAAATAATCTGGTCAAAATTGCATTACTGCAAACATAATTTCCATCCATATTTCACTTTGTACATGGAATCTGTATTCCAGCTCCTGTTACAGTTACTGTATACATATTATTATTGTATCAGTTACGTATAAACAGTGCAATATGTTAATGTATGTGCATCAAACTCCTGAAATTCATTCATACACATACACATTGTTTTTATCAAAGAGTAAACCAATCAATGGTGATCAAAAAATGGCCATTTGAGGGTCTAAGATCAGAAAGCATGTTGTTCTGGAAGACTTTTTGCATGATTGCCTTTACATGTGGACGAAAACTGAACCAGTCTTTCACAGGAACTCTCTTTGTGTATGAGATTTAGCCTCAGTAAAATCCGGATCATAAACATATTGAGTCTCACCCACTTGTTCTTTAGGCTCAACATTCATAGCTTCATCTCTGCCACGCTTCAAACTGAGATCAAGTGCCTTGTTCTCGGTGAGTCACTTCCTCCCTTGCGCTGCTACCACAGAATAACAGGAGTGAGGTACAGCAGAGGAACTTTAATCAGAGAGTTATGAGAAAAATCAATGTGATAGTAAGTCATGTACGTCACGTGTGTCTGCCCAAGGATGTGTTCCAAAATGAGACTTTGTACTGTGATTTGTTTGCTGTGAACAGATACACAACCCTACTCGGTTAAAAAAAACCTGCAACACATTGGACAATAGGTCATGTCCAGCCCTACTGTATTTCCTTGATAATCCCCACCTGCCCTCCATTATTCTGTATTGTAGCGCTAAGCTAAAGGCGGACTCGTGTCTGTGTGATGACGTTTAGTAGGTAATTTAGTCACCTTTTATCCACCGCAGTTTTTAAGACACACAGAGGCTCCATGCGCCCACCAGTGGGGTGTTTAATGATGTGTTTATTTAGAGGACAAAACATGAAATCTCTTAAAGCTTTGGAAACAACGATCTACTTTCAGGCTTCTAACAAAAGACACATCATAAAAACATTGACTACAAAGGCGGAGGACACAGAAGTGGTGAAATGCTCACTCATTATGGGGTTTCAGGACTCATTCCTACTAACTAAACTGACTAATGACTACAATCATCTGCGTACTAACCCTAACCCTCACTACAACCTACATGTGTTTAAATGGCAAAAAAAACAAACAGATTGGGACATGGAAATTGCCAGAAAACATGTATTTTTCAGCAAATACTTTTCAAATGTACCTTTTACTGTTAATATAGAGCCGTTATACAAAAAGGGAATGGCAAAATAGGTGACTGAAAGTGATTTACTAAAGATAAGAAGAGTTTCTATCTCCTTATTCCTTAATTTAATCAAGTTATCTTACCGTTCTCACTTCCACCTGTTACAAAGACAGTGTTATGCGTAAGCCATATGCTGTTTCCCCTAAACTCACACATTCGTTTCTCCATTGAACAACTGTGACAAATAATAAACACCTGGGCAACACGGACTATCTTTGAGACTTTTAAACCACTCTTCAATAAAATCACACTCACACAATGTCTTGATCATGTTGGCTCAAGGAATGAAGTAGTTTCTGTCACATGTTTGGCAGGATCACAGCTCTTTCCTTGTTTCCTTTTTATTTTTTGTTTTCTTGTCTTTGCTTCTCGCCCTCTTCCACCCGCTGTCCTCTGCTCAATAATCACGTCTGCCGAGAGTGCCGGTGACATTTTACCGTTCCTCATTCTTCATACATGAAAGTAAGACATAATACAGGGGGGAAAAAAAGCCCAAAACTATTGTGAGGCATCAAAACACAGCAAGTGACCTTTTTTATATCGACAGCTGACTCTTCTCAGATCTGTGCCCTGTGAGAGGATTGAGAGAGAGTTTGATCTTTTCAACACGTCGCAGACAGCGGTGTAATTATAAGACAGCTGAAGCACAGGCAGGGGCCATTGATCAGGCACAAGAAGGAAAAATAAAATGCCTACAACCGCTCTCATGAATACACATGCAATGCAAGTCCAACAATACATGCACTTTATAAAGAAAAACCTAGCAAAAAAATGAAAACGGTGCAAGAGGCTTCTGTTTCCCAAATCATTCAAAGACTAAACTGAACTAAACAAGTAAACTTTAAGAAGTAATTCATATTCATTTCCAAGTAAGAGATTGTAAAGTGTTTAAAGATGGATGGATGGATGAGTGGATGGATGGATGAGTGGGTGGATGGATGGATGGATGGATGGATGGATGGATGGATGATGGATGATGGATGATGGATGGATGGGTGGATGGATGATGGATGGATGGATGGATGATGGATGGATGGATGATGGATGATGGATGGATGGATGGATGGATGATGGATGATGGATGGATGGATGGATGATGGATGATGGATGATGGATGGATGGATGGATGGATGGATGGATGGATGATGGATGGATGGGTGGATGGATGGATGGATGGATGGATAGATGGATGGATGATGGATGATGGATGGATGGGTGGATGGATGATGGATGGATGGATGATGGATGATGGATGATGGATGGATGGATGGATGGATGGATGATGGATGATGGATGGATGATGGATGGATGGATGGATGATGGGTGGATGGATGATGGATGGATGGATGATGGATGGATGGATGATGGATGGATGGATGATGGATGGATGGATGGATGATGGGTGGATGGATGATGGATGGATGGATAGATGGATGGATGATGGATGATGGATGGATGGATGGATGGATGATGGGTGGATGGATGATGGATGGATGGATAGATGGATGATGGGTGGATGGATGATGGGTGGATGGATGGATGGATGGATGGATGATGGGTGGATGGATGATGGATGATGGATGATGGATGGATGGATGGATGGATGGATGGATGATTAGATAGATAGATAGATAGATAGATAGATAGACTTCATGTCCCACAATGCATCTTGTTTTGTGACCTTTGATCTGTGGTTGATAGATTATGATGATGGTTTCTTAATCTCATAAATTCATGGTATTTGGGTTACGATAACAGATACATATAGGTGTGTGTTCCTAAATACAGTATTTTTTTCTAAATGTATAATATATTGACGCATTACTCTGTGTTTTTTTAAATAAATTGAACGGTTATTGTACACTTGAGTATCTGCCTGCAACTATTTTCCCTACACTTGTGATTTCAGGGTTCTTTTTTATGTTATCCCTTAAACCAATAGGAGAGGCCCGTATGTATTATTATAAAGAGTTAATACCTTTATATTGTATTAAAGTCACTTATAGTAATTGGCAATGTTCTCTTTTTCGAGTTTACATAGGATTTAGATTGGACAATATCAGGATGCTGGTGTTTCCTGCAAAACCACATGCAGCATTTACATCCACACGGTGCGTTCCTGAGCCATGCACATGTAACCAGATTGCAGGGATGCAGATTACAGCGGAGAGACTCATGAATTACGGAGCGCTGATTTACAGCCCAATTTTCCCACACATCTCCGGGTCACCAGTTTAACAACCTGTTACGAAATTAGGAACACTGGGAATGGCTTTCACACTGGCTGTTAATTCTGTGTGAAAGTGGACAGGGAGGGATTCTTCTGAGAGCTATTCGATTTTTACATTTCTATTTATTTATTCTGCTCATCTGCTCCTGCTATGAAGCAATTACAGCATGCAGGGAAACACCTCCTACAGGAGGCCACTTCATCACAGGCTTAAAAAAAAGTGTGCATCAAAACAACCCGCTTAACCCTATGGTCACATGTTGGACCCTTTGGTACTATTTGGGTTAAATTGACACAGGACAAGATTGGGGTTCAAAAAGCCATACAAACAAAGGCCAAAACCATAGCAGTATCGGGGTAGTGTTGACTCATTGTAATCCAGGTTGGTGGAAGAAGCATAAAAGAAGATGGCACACATTAGTCAGTTATATATATATATTTTTTTATTTATCCTTTATTTGGTAGGGACAGATACAATATACATTGACAGACTGAAAACAGCTATCCGATGCAAGTATCATAGTGTTTATAGCGAATGCTAATTTGCAACACTCGTCCCTAGAAGGGCTTTTATGGAACTAGGAAATTACAACAGTGAGGTAAAATAGAGTTGAACAGAATACAGCCCGATACAATAATGTTAAAACTAGACATGGGTACATGTTTGTTGTTGGAATAACCAGGATTTCGTAGCTCTCTTAAAAGTGGTGAAGTTAGCAGCAGATTTCAAGTGATCAGGTAGCAAGTTCCAGGACTTTGTTCCTTTCACAGAAAAAGCTGTCTGATCCACAGATGTTTTGCAGAATAGGACCTTACAGTTGCCACTAGAGCAGCTCTGGTCGATCTGCCGCAGCTCTGTCATTTTTAATTTTAATTTAGTTAAATTAATGAATGAAACAAGACAGCATACAGCTATGTGTTCACATTAGCCACGAGGCCAAGTCGGATCGAAGACCATTAAATTCATTTGTTGACGTGGGTGCCTCATAAGAAGTGCTCGGAAAAATCAAGTCACTGAAAGAAAACGTTTGCCTGTGTTGAAAACATTTGGAACATCACAAAGGCAAAATCTGTGTATATGTTTTGCAGAATTTCTCAAGGACAAATCTAACTTGTTCTCCTTATGAGTTTAGTTTAGTTTAGTTTACAAGATATGTTTAACTCTGGACCTTCCAGGTATAAAATGCAAGAAAAGCTGAACTTGAACAACGAAAAATTGCATGCTTCATTCAAAAGACAAAATATTTGAAGTAAATATCGCCCGTGTCAACGGTTAGACGACAGGATTTAAGACTTTGATCAGAAAATGTAAAAGAATAACACTTGACGACACTTCAGTCCTCGTGAGTCATCCCCCAATTGTGTACAAATACTACATTTGTGTTCAAGGACTTTGCCAAATGAATGAATTCTCAAGAAAAAAGCAAACAAACTATTCATTGTCCCATCTTCAAATAAAACGACATCATCCGTCTGTTGGTTTTCAACTTAATTTTCCTATTTATTTAGCCGGATGTTTTTTTTCCTCCTTTCTCTTTTCTAAGAACACAGGAGCCTTTTTACAAAATAAACAAGTGGCAAATAAATCTTCACTGAAAGAACATTAAATTCATAATTTAACTATCCCCGTAGGGAAAAACACTCACGCACAATATCAAGCACATTTTTTTAAAAAACAATATAAAATGTAATTCACTGGGTGGCTCATGTTGCCTAAAAGTGAACAGACTGTAGGACACTGATATCGACAGTAAAAACATGTCGGGAGGCATTAGACTTCCCTCGTTAAGCACAAAACTCATTATGGCACGCCTCGCTCCCCTGCTGAAACAAAGAGTGAGCATTTCCTTCCATTTGGAGGAGAAAAAAACCCAGTAGTTAGCCTTTTTCTATCTGTTTTTCCCAGAAAGGTTTGGTTGTCTGGGACACATGTGCGGAGGGAGATAAAGCCGAGAAGGGTTTGTAATACGACACGGCTATTTAAGAAGCTGTAATGATATTCATTAATTTAGATTCATTTCAACTTCCATCTGGAAAGACAGGGAGGGGGGAGGAATGAGAGAATTTGTTGGATATAAGATTCAGAAGACCGGGATATGGAGGTTTCAGTCGGGGGTCAGAAAGTTAAGCTGGAGTCACAGAACTCAAACAAGAAAAGAAAACGCTGAAAGGGGAGTCAATCAAATGTTTTCTCTCTGCAGTGGAGTTTCTGGAAGTTCTGTTGGGGGGAAATGATTTTATATGCTGCTCAGCTTAGAGACTTTTCTTCAGAAGGCATTGGCAAAGTGCATGTATTGTGTGGAAATAGAATAAAAGTACTTCACATTCAATCAAAAATGTATGGATTTCACTTTTTATCTATTTTACTTTCTGACTGAAACACATTTCTATGTAAGCCCGGAACTCAAATTCTACAGCCAGACAATTCCTCCAAAAGCGATATGGATATGAATGGCGCATCGAGGGTAAAGGCTGTGAATGCGGTGTGTGCTTGTCACAATGTGCTGATATCTGGTGTCCTTGGTGAGGTGTGTCAGCAAAATCCAGAAAAACTGTGTTTGAGAGGAAATGGTAAGCTCATTTTCAGGTTCATATTTGTGTCTCTACATGACATGTCTCCATGCTTTTCAAAAAGCTCTTTATCTTTCTCATACTGCCTGTGCTGCAGCACCTCTTTTCACCCTCTGTCTGAAACCAGAGCCCAGTCTGCTCTGATTGGTTAGCTGGCCGGCTCTGTTGCGATTGGTCAACCGCTTAAAGATGTCCCGCCCCTCAGCCTATCACGCACAATGTGTTGGAGTGCTAGCCAATAGAAGCAAGTGTTACACAGTGATGTCACTGAAATAAACAAAAGAGGCTAATGGAGGCATTTCAGGCAGGGGGGGGAGTGTGTGGGAGAGAAAATCTGGAGGGAACTTAGGGAGTTTAGCCTTTGCAGACCATTGACATGCACAGAAACCTATATAACACACCACAGGAAAGGGAACACCCCAAGGATTATAACAGGGCCTCTTTAAAGTAATCAATGCTCTGCTGTCCACAAAACGAAGATGACAGCTCACAAAACATAGACATCCAATCCTACTCAAATATCGGAAAGGATTTTACCTGCAACATCTGCACTTTCTCGCTTGAAAATGGATCCTGATGTTAGTATTTGTTGTGTAATCTCCATGAGAAGTCGCATTGTCAGGCATCAGTATTCACAAGTTGTTACAAACAGCATATGGTCCAGGTCACCCTTTAAAACATTCGTCTTCTCAAGCTGGAAAAAACAGTTTAACTATCACCCAGGAAAAGTTTTATGAATAAAGTCCTTGCCTGAAGCAACTTTTATAACCTGAACCTTCTGTTTTTGTCACCTCGGTTTAAAAACGGATGTGCCCCAGTGTGACTTTAGAGGTTTTGATGGTATCTGATTATTGTTTATTGAAAAAGAGTCCATGTGAATATAAAGGCTGTGTGTAAACAGGAAACGGAACTGCCACAAATGACTTACGGACCCAACCTTGGTTTTTCCTGCTTGGTAAATGCCTGTTTCAATAGACCACAATCGACAACTATTTTTCCAAAGAGTTTTTAAATATTTCTGTAAATATTTCATCAAACAGCAACGACCAGAACAGGAAGGGCTGCAGCACCCTTCAACCTGAGCGGCAGCTGTTTTGGAGTCAGTACCCAACATTCCTCTAAATCCTTCTCCATCATAACTATAAAACATCTTCTCTGACATTCCTACTGCCTGACAAGTGTAACCTTGATGCATGAGGCCTCTAAAGCAAAGCACACGGAGGCACTTATCTGGGTCCAGCATGGCCAACAGATTCTAGAAGCACATATATTGCATTCAAAAGTCAGATTGGAAAGTCTGTTTGTGTTCAAATACTGTGCAGCCCTTACCCTAACACAATGGCAGGATTATAGCACAACATGTAACTGTGAAACAACAGAAATAAATCAAATGTGTAATAATAATATTTTTAGGAAATATTTATATCTGTGTGAATCCTACAATATAAGATCTAAATTAGCAACAGTTTAACTATTAAAATACTGGCTTTGTTTCATGGGAGCCCCGCACATACCCAATATGAAATCCTGGTAACCCCTGCTATTACCTCAGAATCACCATTACCTTTTGTAATGCACTTTTTCACTTTTAGGCCAAAACGTTTTGTGAAATAACACAAGGGGTCAAATTATTAAGAAATTATGAAGCAAGACCATATTTAATGTATTATAAAAGGAAAATCACTGTTAAATCAGCTTGCAAAACCCAGGCTGGAGTATTGTCCCCAAGTTTGAATTTGCCCTGCAAACGAGATGGGAAGCATTTAAGCCCGATTGAAGAACATTTTAAACTCAGTGGGAGATCAAAAGAGGTTAATAAAACATGTGATATCTTCAATAAGGTTTAACTAGGAGAGAATAGCTCAGATGACAGTCTCAATCAATATGTTCATACAATTCAAAGTGCCAAAAAAACTGTGCCTTTCTTCCGAGAGAAATGTAGTTATTGAAAGATTTCATTTGCACTTATTTAGTGATGAAGTGGTGCTTTGTTTATTTCAAACTAGTGTTCTTAGTATTCATCCGGGATACTTATATTTTAATAAAACAAACTTAGAAAGAAATACAACTTCAACTAAAGACCGGTTTTATGAGCCAAGGCAGGTTTATTCATACGGCACATTTCAACACAACGCAATTCAAAGTGCTTTGCAGACTTTAAGCATACGAGACTGAGCAGAGGCAGATTCACACAACAATACCGGTGTGGATTTGGCAGCAGGGGGCACGGCATGTTTACTGATGCTTGGATCCCATCTCATAATGTATACAACTGTTATTTTAATTGATGCAAATTGCACAAACTGTTGGGTTCTGACAATAATCAAGCATGCATCGTGTACTTGTTTTGTTCGCCTATCTGCAGATGTATTCATTTTACAAGTTACAAGTAGAATAAAAAAGAGAGTTGTTTTTTAACTGCAGTTTAGCAAGATTACTGAACATCATTTTTAGGTATCAATTCCTGGGAAATAAAATACATTTCTGTTGAGAAGAGAGAGTAGTCAAAGGGTGAATGATGGGCCCCTTTTGATGGCAACTTTCCACTGAGGATACATCCGTGTGTCTTTGTGTCTCCTGTCTTTGCATCTAGCTCCACCACCGGGTCAACGTTTTGGTTCGGTATCAGATGATTGATCAGCCAGCAGCGGGTTTTCCTTTAATTTGGACTGAAATGCATCATCTGATAGATGGATTAACAGGACGTTGTCCAACCCTTAGGATAAATGTAAATAACTCTTGTGATCCTCTGATATTTCTGCTGGTACCATCATGAGATTTCAAGTTGACAATACTTTAGTCTACGATGAACTGCAATAGACTTTTACGTTCAGATTTATTTCATATACGTGTTTATTTGCCTTTGTCAGTGCATGTGTCTCTATTCAAGGATACACAGAGGTGTTGAAGAGAAAAAGCAATTGAGTTTCAAACAGATTATCATATGCAGAAAGTATTAACCTACAGTGAGTGTTTAGGCTATACAGTGTGTGCCCCAACAGTTTATCATGTGTAATAGACTGTATTCTTGTAGAAAAACTGCTTCTGCTGCGGGCAAGAGACAGAAATAGGGAAATGGTATTCAAACAGTCCACAGCAGGGTGCTGCTTAACCAACCTTTACAGTAGAAAGTCATTTATTGCAGGCAGGGGTTTTATTGAAGGGGGGGGGTCGGCTAGTGAAATGAAAAGCAAAATCTAAAAGAAGACAGAAACAGAGAGATGATGAAGAGCAGAAAGAAAAACTAGACGTAGAGAGCAAAAGAACTGCAGCATAATGTGCCGATAAAGATACCGATTTACTGAGGATTCCTGTGAAAGAGAGGAAAACGCAGAGCAGGGAGAAAAAGTGAGAGGTTAGAGGACATATATGAGATGTGAAGGATAGAATGAAATGTTGAACGGGAGTGAGACAGAGAGAAGAGAGGAGTCAGATAACTGGGAAGTGATAAGAAGGCAGTAAGCAGTGCAGCCAGGCGTGGCTCAGAGGCCAGCAATCGGTAGTAAACATTTAGTGAGGCAGAGATGGGAGTCCGAGAGACTTTTGAAGAGTAGATTGTCTCCTCTCTTTCCTTTTGAGCTCCGCGCAGAGCTGCCCTCCGCATTTTTAGGGAGTCATCTGCCAAATTGGATCGATAAGTAATTAACACTTTGGCTCTTTTGCTGGCAAGTTCTTCCCTCCTTTCATTGTTTCCCTCTTCCCCAGCAGACAGTAGCACAGACAAACACACCTCTTTTTAGTGGAAGGTGGAGGATTCACCCATGCACTAATTCACACACACTTTTCTGTGCTCATGGGGGTTGTGAGAGCAGGCAGCGTGGGTATCGATCCCAGCTGTCCTGGAAAAGGCTCTCTGTTCCATCTCAGTGCCCACGACTCTCCTCCTGTCCGTCAGCCCTTCTTGATTCTTAGTTACCCCTTCTTCAGGAGACGGTTCAAGGGCGGTTTTCAATACAGGAGCCCTAAAGACTCGTTCCACTCGCGACACCAACAATGTGCGACTAAGGCTGAAAGAACCGAGAACCGTAGACGCAATTGTCAGAGTCACAGTATCTGTCTACCTTCTTCTTCAATCAAATCCACAAAAGACAGACAGGAAGTAAACACTAAAGGGGAACAGCAGAAGAACACAGACAGAAGGACGGATGGACGGACAGACAGACAGACAGACAGACAGACAGACAGACAGACAGACAGACAGACAGACAGACAGACAGACAGACAGACAGACAGACAGACAGACAGACAGACAGACAGACAGACAGACAGACAGACAGACAGACAGGAAGTAAACACTAACAGGAACACGGTATGGGCTCTGGCTGTGTTTAAAGACTGGTAAGTGGGAAAATAATGCTTGTGAGTGACGTCGTGTCGCCGGTCAAGTACACCTTCAGGTTCTTGGAAGAACTTCAGGGTGAATCATCCCTCTTTTTTTCATTTTTTTCGATTTCTTAACTGCACAATAGGTCTTGCATCTGCTCAAAGTCTTTACAAAAAGGAAGAAAAGCAAACTTAATGTGTCCGTGAGTTGAATCAAACTAGCTCCCACAAAGGACTAGAAAGGATCTCATTTAACTTGAATTTGTGACACAAACGCATACTGTTCAACCCTCCCCCGCAGTCTCACCTTCATCCCTTTGGTGTTGGTCCCACTTGTTTTCCGGTCAGTGACATTTGCCACCTGTTGACGTCAGTGTGGCTCTCTCAGAACAAAGTGTTTGGCAGCTAAACAGGTATCAATGCCTTGGAAAGACAAATAGACGAGACAGGTCGATGTTGGTAATGTGGAGGGATTGGATTAATAGGACAGAAGGGGAAGAGAGAGACAGGGAGAGACTGAAAAGAGTCGGAGAGAGAATGACAGAGACAAAGACAGAAAAGGCTGAAAGACATGGGAGGGAGAGATAACAACAGCCCAGAGCGAAGTAGAGGATTGATGTGTGAGGATTCAGTGCAGAGCCCCCTCATCAATCCTATTGGCTAATCAGATGTATGGCTGAATTATTGATAAGTGAACCTCATCAATAATTGCAGTGCTGCTGCTTTTGCGCCACAGACCATAGAGAAGGAGGGTATGAGAGCTTTAGCAACAGAAAACACACAGTCATCACACGCATGCTCATTAAATATACAGAGGAATAAAGAAAAACGGTAGGAATAAAAGACATGGAGGTGTTCATTCATGAAGGAGCTTGCACGTGAGTTCAAACAGAGACACTGACAATGCATACTCACCATTAATGTTGAATTCATTCCTCGCCCGGTGATGCTGCGATGACGCCACTGTTCTACGTTATTATCTATAATTTTCCTGTAGATAGAAAAGACTAGCTGTACAATTTCAATTCCCCCTTTGTGCTGCAAAAGGGTTTTGTTAACCTGCTGCAATGCAGAATGTTTTCTGACGTCCAAAGAATGAATCAGACGTACCATCTCTTTGTGTAAAGATGCCAGGAGATTCCTTTGGGGGTTAGGAATCTTTCTGTATTTTTATGAATGGTAACTTCGAACAAAAACCACGTCAACAAATCAACGGACTAAGAACCGTCTGATAACTGGATTGGTTGCACCTTACAAACCAGGCTAGTTTTGTTTTGCTGGTTCTCCTTTTCCTGATGATGCTTCAATGACGCCACCGGAGAAAAAGGAAGGAACATTTGTACGATCTCAATTCCCCCTTTTGTGCTGCAAATCTATATGAAAATGTAAACCTGTTGCAACGTCTACATAAAGACCCAGGTCATGAGTTTCCATTGGAGGTTGGACATTTTTTATTTTAAATAAACACAAACACAGTAAATGGAAAACAGTCAGGTAAAGACTGCACACTTTTCATAAATGATAGATTAGTCTCACCTTCAATATTCAATGAAAACTGAAGCTCAGTCTAAGGTTGTTGTCATCCCATGAAGAAGGCTAAGTAAAAAAGGATAAATAATGAAGTGCAATAATGATCCTTGGACTGGATTGGTCTGGTTCCTAACAAACCAGGCTAAGTAATTGGGGCCTGCTAGTGCCCTACATAAACAACTACTTGCAATGAACCCTATGGGCCTCGTCCTCCTCATTTTCAGAGCCATAACTCTTAAGGTTAAGGCCTTTTTAATTTAGGAGGTTAAGGTAACCAAAACCTTTTGCATTGTGAAACTGCTTGCTGTGGGATTGCAATGAAGTAATGTCATTAATAAAGAAAGCTTGAACATGCTGTAACATAGTGACAAATAGGAAAAGACACATTCAAGATGTTGAATCGACCCCAGTTTCTTCTTTCCTGAAGATGCCCCAATGACCACAGTACATTTATCTCTCTATTATTTTCCACTCAACAGAAAATACCACTTACACTTTCTCGATTCCCCCCTTTGTTCTGCAATTCTATTTTACAAAAAGGGTTTCAAATTGATCTTTACACAGGTTCAATAGTGAGACTTGGTGATAAGACTCAAGCCAGGAATTTTCGTTGCAGGGTCAAAATATTTTAGTATTTTATGAAATTTTCGATTAGAGTCTATAAGGCTTTTACAAGACCACATAAACCAATCAGCAGCTCTGCCTGTTGACCTCCCAGTGAACCAAGAAGTTGTGAGTGTTTAAAGAATGAATGTGGACATAGAGAGAGGCTATTTTAATACTTGCATGTTCACATTAATAATAAACACGCATGTATAGTAAATTGCAAACAGTCATGTTAAGACTACACACACTGTACAGAGAGTAAGTCTCATGAGCAGAAAATGATTGATGGATTTGTCCCATCTTGAATTTACAATGAAATTAAAGGTCAGTCTAAGGTTGTTTTCCCCCCTTTGAATGAGGGTTTTAATAATATAGTGCTATAATGATCCTCCATCCAAATAGGTCTTGCACTTGATAAACCAGGCTAGGTAGTTTTGACCTGTTATTGCCCCACATAAACAACACTTTATCACCCCTATGGGCATTGTAAAAACAGCTCATACATCAGCATTTTCTGAGCCATAACTCTAAAGGTTGGGGCTTTTTTTTTAATTTAGGTGGTTTAGGAAACCAAAACCAATGATTGTTGTGGAACTGTTTGTGTCAGATATCCATTGCAGTGGGTTGGCCAAGAAATGGTGTAGTTGTGCCCCCGTTAACGTCTTGAGAGTGATGCAGAAATATGTCCTTAAACCAGGAAGTTAGTTCAGGATCCCTTGTCTCGAAGTCAATGCTTGATTCAACATTTTTGTTTAAGAGATGTTCATGTTTTGACACAAAATGCGTCAGTAATTACCCAGTGTGTTAATGTCCTAAGCTGTGTCATAAGAACAGCAGGTGCCAATAAGTGACAAAATAACAAAGCTCATCACCCCAGACATTAGCCTTTAGCTTAGCGGTGGTGATGCGCAGCCATGTGACTGTGAAGTAGTTTCTTTAAAGCCTAACGGTAGCTGTTTACTTCTGGCCATTGTGTTCATGCTTCATAAATCATAAAGGTGATAATATGTAGAGATTATGCTGTGTTGGCCACAGCTCATTTTATGTGGGAAATAGCATTGATATTTGTGAAGGGAGCCATTGTGATGCTAACTTCCAGGTTGGCCAACAAAAAACGTCATCACTGCACCACTGTATTTGTGACTGAATTTAAACCCAGAGCTGTTTAAGTTGCTTAAACAAATGAAAATTGTGGTGGTTATTCCCTTTGAAACTAAGACATTCCCAGGTTTAACATATGCATATAGTGTACAGGTGTACACTATATGCATATGCAAGGCACTGTGTTATAAAGGCATGTTTAAACCATTCAAGTGAATCAAGCAGCCATTAGGGTTAGAGGTTTGGTTATATAATCTACATTTTGTTAGAAATATCAATGTGAAAGAATTTGTGTATGAGTCTCATAAGGAAAGTATATTCAGACTATTTTTGGATGGATATTCAGGGTTTGTCACATACTGACAACGATAGGACCATTTTGAAGTGGATTTTACAGCAGAAATTGTTTGATGTGTTCAATATTTTTGACCAGAACTTGTCCTGACTTCAAGAACTTCAAAAGAGAACTTTGCATGGACTGTCACTTTACAAAGGTTTTAAACTAGCTTCTATGATACATCTAAAATGTGTTTCTATGATGATTACCAATTACATTCAGCACTTCACCACATTGTCTTTGATATGTTGTGAAGCAAAGTTTGTTAAGAATTCTTCACCAGCTTACAAAGACGGGGTGTGCAGTATGATATAGTGGAAGAGAAGTGCTGAAGGAGAAAAGGTGGAGTATATGGTCCGAATCTAAAGATGTGGAGGACGCATGAAGTTGGAGGCGAATGACATGACCATACCTCTTCCAGCTCCTTTTTCATCCTTCCTCTAATCTTTTTCTCCGACTCAGCAGTTTCCTGTTTTTTTCAACTCCGAAGAAATGAATCAAAACTCACCCAGGATGTTTTACCTGCTACATGAACAAGTACATCTGAGCCTCAGCCCTTGTGCTTGGGTCATACACACACACACACACACACACACACACACACACACACACACACACACACACACACACACACACACACACAGTTTTTACACACAATGGGAAAATGGTTGAGGAGGTTATTTATCTTGACTTGTATATGTGTATTATCCTGTCAGCACTTGGAACTACCACTTTCAGATCTATGTGTGTGTGTGTGTGTGTGTGTGTGTGTGTGTGTGTGTGTGTGTGTGTGTGTGTGTGTGTGTGTGTGTGTGTGTGTGTGTGTGTGTGTGTGTGTGTGTGTGTGTGTGTGTGTGTGTGTGTGTGTGTGTGGTTTTATTCCTGTGGACCTACATTGATGTGTCACGGTGTGTGTATTTGTCCCTAATAAACACCTGTGTGTGTGTGTGTGTGTGTGTGTGTGTGTGTGTGTGTGTGTGTGTGTGTGTGTGTGTGTGTGTGTGTGTGTGTGTGTGTGTGTGTGTGTGTGTGTGTGTGTGTGTGTGTGTGTGTGTTGGCAGCCAGGTGCATCACCCTGTCAGAGTGTGGAGCCTGGCTCATATCTTACCTCTAACAGCCAGATAGGAAAACCACTCCGCTTTTGATTTGAGGCGAGAAAAGTGGTTTAGCACACCTCTCTCATATATCTCACCTTCTCTCCCCTCTCCTCCCTGCACTCTCTTTTTACTTTTTATTTGTCAATTTCCTCTCATCCTGGCTCGGCTGTAAGGGATGTAATATGAAGTACCTGTGGCTCAGGCGTCATTTCAACTCACCACAAAAGCTAGGGGAACCGAGGAGCCCGCAGCTCTTATTTGTAGGTTTACTGGAACACCCGAGCCGCCCTTTAATTTTCAAATAGCAGGCTACTACCGCCATCTTTAAAAAAAAAAAAAAACGTGGTAAAATTCTCAATAAATTGTAAGTTAAGCTTGATCTTTTAGTCGTTGTTCAACCCTGTCTTTAAGGACATTTGGTTTTGTAACAGTTATTCTATTTTGGAATAAAATCAAAAGTAAGTATGTATACAAACATGAGAGGTTAAAATAAAAGATAACATTTAAAAAAGAATCAACATCAGAAGTTCAATTAAAAATCTCTATACTAATTCTATACTTAATGTGAAGTGCACAGTTAAAAAAGGGGAAGTGCTTAAATCCTCCTCCCGTACTCCTCTCTAGCACTTTCAAATTTAATGAGGGATGGGGACATGGCAGCATTTGAGTTTCACCTTACATCATTATACATTTGACTTTGAGTGACTAATGACACTTTTCAATAAATGATTATCCGCACACACAAACTACCAAATTTGTTCAGGATTTATGCACGAGTCAGGATATAAATGTCAGAATGTAATATTGTCAGGGAAGCTCAGACAATTGATAAGAATTAATCTGCAAACCTTTCACACCTTGGGAAACAAGCCATAGGTCCTGACTTTAGATTTACCGCCTGTCAGGTGGGGTAAAAGTGGTGTGAAGTGCCCTACTCTCCTCGGTTTTGTTGATACTATTTTCTCATCAGCATTCGCCTACAGTTCATCAAGTTGGGCAATCTGCCATGGTCAGTGTGATAAACAACACTATGCTCCTGCTCCGTGTTGAACCCTGCTCATCATGTGCAGAGTTCAAAGTCCTTCACATGTCTACCGATTTTAATGATCAGGCCTCCTGCGTCCATGCCTGAGCAGACATGCATTCATGGAGATGTTATCCCCATCACATATGACATACCTAATACATAAATGCATGAACCCATGTCAAATAAAAAGCTGCAGTAAACCAAAGGCCCATGTTTCAGCTTCCCTCTGGAGGGAACTTCAGGATTTTAGCCTTTGCAGACCATTTACATGCACAAAAACCTACACTACAGGAAAGGAAAATCCCAAAAAGCATAATAGGGCCACTTCAATAGATAGACTTATTCATGTTTCTCATTGTTACAGCAAATACAAACATAATCTTTGTGAAAACAATGCATTTAAAGGGACTACTTCTCACTATGAACAACATTCGGTAAGATATAATTACTTTGACCTTGTAGAGAGCTCCCCAGATCCACATTAATTCCTCCGATGCAGTCGAAAATATGGCGTAACTCTTCTGCTGCAGACCAAGCTCCCAGGAAGTTCTTAGGACGTTGAAGCAGATTTTCCGTAGTGGTCAAACGATGGTACTACAACTTGTCAGTCGGGGACATCATTGGCCTAAAAATACTTTTCCCCATTGACCTACATTGGAGGTGTCTAAATCAGCAGATATTTTTTTAGCTCAATCAACGCTTGAATAGTCCTTTATCGTTCATTCATTAGGGCCAAAAGTTGTAAATTGCGCCAAAAGCCAAATCTAGAGTTGTTTTACCGCTCTTTACATCCATGCTGCAGATCAAGCTGCTGCTATGTGGGCTCAGTGGGCAGAACTTCAGGCAAAACATAACTACTGTCTTGTTTCTTAACATGACTGAGACTACCATCAAGAATAAAAAGAGCTCTCCATAGTTGATATATGTTTTGATTTGAAACAGACATCAATCGTGTCTTCCTGCATTGTATTTTTTCGTGCAAACAACCCTAGTTTTTGTGATTTGTATTTGTGGAATAAAGTTTGTTTTTCGGTTTCTGTAGTGTTTGCCTGTGGCACATGTGACAAGCTCTGACTCTGTGTTCGCTTAACAGCTCCACTTCTCCGCCCTCCACTCTATCCTCAGTATAAATATTCATCCAGCAGTGAACCTATTAGATGTATGAGATGTGCTGCCCTCAGCAAGCCGTCTTCATTAGTGTTATCACCCTGGCTTTCACCAGTCAACCCGCTTCTTTCCTCTCTTTTCCCATCCACTGTCCCTCACTTCCACCACCCCGGTGCAGACAAGGGGGCTCGGAAACAAATTGCTGTAATAAAAGAGATTATTAAAGAGTGCTCCATGTTTTAAAATATAGCACTGGGCTATTTTTCTAGGAAATTATATGTTATTCTCCTCTCTCTTTTGGCTTACTCTGCCTTTTCTCTTTGTTTCTCCGCTGGCCTGCCTCTGTCTCTTTGCCGTTGTAGGTTTTATGGGTCTGAATGTTGATGACAGTCGGGGCTGTGGCGGAGGGCCAAGAGCAGGGAGGGATGAAGGAATGGATGAGGAGAAGGGGAAGAGATCGAGGGCGGGGTGGTGGGTGGGGAGAGGGGCAGAGATTTGCAAACAAATTTAATAACTAGCCTGCAGAATGGAATCACTTTGCTTGCTTAGAATTGCTCACCTCCCTGAAAGAGAGTGGGAAGAAGTGAGGGAGCGGGATATTGAAAATGGAAAGAGGGTGGGGGTGGGGAGGAGAGATGCTGTATTAAAGAGCTGGAGAAAATTTGAAATGTGTCACATCAATTTCATCCACTGCAGTTATCAATGTGTTTGGTTTACACCTAAATACCCGGGTGTAACAGAGGGAATCAGCTGGGGAGGAGAGGAGAGACGGAGAGCGGGAGATATAAAAGGGAGAATTATTGAAAGGGAGACTGTGGGATGGAGGACACTTGCAGGAAGCAGGAGGTTGAAGGAGAGACACTGGGATATGAAGAGACAGATTGAGGCAGATTATTTCCATTTAATCATGGGTGTACATTACGTATTGCATGAGTGTGATGTGCATGAAACGACTTATTTTGAATTTTTTACCAATTCCTATGTTCACTATGTTTGCTTTTTGGTTGCCCAAGCCACACCGGATGCTTTCAATAAGGGCTAAAGATGGAACAGACTAAATCTGAAGATCATTGGATCAAATATGTCACGTGTAAAGTGCAAAAATGGCCAAAAATTCCATGTAAATCAAAATGGCCAACTACCTGTTGGGTTTACGATAAAGTGCCTTATGGCTTTTTTGTGCGTTTTCACACGCTACATATGGCAACCAAAGGTAAGACTTTAAGACACACTCACACTCAATAACAAGACAGCTACAAGTTTGCTGTTTTGATGAAGGCCCTCAATGTGTCCACAGTGTTGTCGGCCAAACGTTCGCTCAATAATCTGGCTTTAAGAGTTTGTTTTTTTAACATTTGGCTAAATTCCCCGTTTTCTAGAACTTTTTTCTGTCTGTCAAACTGATTTACAAATATATTAGAGGTTATATGATGGACGTGTAAGTGGGCCAGGGGATCTATCATGAACCATTAGTTCACAGGCTGGTACAGTAAATGAGCATTTTACAAACTCAATTTATCTTCACTCCCAACAAACACATTAGGCAGGAATCACATTAATAGTAATGATATATTTGTTTTTGAAATACAATCAAAGTCAAGAATAATATTGCTCTGTTCAAACAAAGCGTTTATTCATTTCAACTCTCTACAATGTCTTACACATTCAGTGCATTTTAGATTATTGTGAGGCATTACACTGAAGCAAGTCATTAATTCATCATTACATTTGCTTTGTTGTAGCTATCTGTGCAGTGAGGAGACACATCTGTGCAGTGAGGACCACCAAAATGCTATTAAAGCACGTATACTTTAACATAATACTTAGTCAATATTTCAGGCACAAACAATTTGCACATCATGTCGTCTTTAATGTGATAAGAAACAAACGAAATTCAGATAACACTAATATAGTATGTGAATATTCTTCTGGTGGAACAAGTTAGTTGATTGGGCCTTGTATGAATCTGAAGGCTTGGACCATGTCCTGGCAATAATTACTCAGAATCCTCTTAATTATTTCCCAGCCTGCTTAATAACTCCCTCTTGAGTAACAATGAATAAAGATAATTTTATTGGCGTGGAAATGTGGCTGTTTGATTGGCCAGGAATGGTGATAGTGTCGCCGATGTGGTTAATTGCTGCTTTCAAATCATTTTAATAAGAAGAAATGTCCTTGGTGGGTTCTCTCTCTCTTCTTCCACACGCTAATGACAGAGAGAGAGAAAGAGATTGAAATGTTCCCGTTAATGAGTTATTAAAGTGCCCCTTCTTTCTAATTATTCTCATTGATTACATACGACAGTCATGGGTTAGCACGCCTACCGAAAGCCTATTCACACGCCAACATACTGAGAGAGAGCATGGTGGAGCTGCTCGTCTGGGGATCTCGGCGGACCTTTTGTCACGTTAATTAACAGATAATGTATGCATGATGTATACATTAAAGGTTATCCTGGCACCTTCATATATACATTAGTTCCTGTAAGCAATTGGCAATCAATAGCTAAGATTGACATTTTATGGTCCCATTGCGGTGCTTTAAATGCAAGTTTGTCTTTCAGCATGTTGTATTATTTTGCATTTATGGTCCCCTAATGACCCATCTCTACCTATAGGAGAACAGTTTTGTATCTGGGTAAACTATTGTGCAGGTTTAAAGAAAAAGTGTGTGTGAAAACTTTCCGGAATGTTGGCTTGTTTAAGCTCCAAGGCCGCAACCCTCTAGAAGTCATAAATGTTTTGGATTACAGAAGAACAATTGGAGAGTGAGGTCGTGCAGCAATAGCTGGGATGTCTGAGCAAAGTTAAATCCAGTGCACTGAAAAAAAGTCACACTGTATGAAGAGAATATGGAACTACAGAGGACTAGAAATCGAGCAGGTCGAAACAGAAATGGAGCTGAAGCGGAGCAAACAGATAGAAGGCAATTAACAGTGCAGATGTGGCTTTTTTAAGTTGACTGCAAAGCCTTGATTGTATTAGCTGCATTCCATCTTTAATAACCAATATGTCTGTCATTAACATTTAATTAAATCACTCCTTGTACAAATGAGAGGGGCTGCGTACTACAAATGCTGTCCACTTTAAAACCAACCAAGCTACAGCTCTTTGTATTTTCAACAGCTTTAAACTTTGCCTAGGTTTACTGGCCCGTGATTTAATTTAAACGCCTTTCACTACTCCATCCAAATAAAACGTTTGAACCAACAAAACTCAGACAACCTGCTACTGTGCTGCCTTGTCGACATGCAACGATGGAGCCTCTCAGTGAAACGCTCATGAAGTGATGGGCCAAGCGATGTGTAATTCTTTGATAATTATAACTTTTTACATCAAATTCCAAAAACTTCTTGCAGAAACAGCCTCTTAAAGATCTGTGTAACTTAAGTATATTCCTCAGGGATCAGTAATGGGTCCTCTGCTTTATTAATATTTACATACTCACTCATTAATCATCGTCATATCCTCTATTTGCTCTGCCACTCTGATGTTGTGCTGCTTTATATTTGCCGCACCTTACATTACCCTTGATAATCCATCCTAAATTCAACCTGTTAATAATTCAGTTCACTTTTGGTGTAAAACAGTACCCGATATATTTTTCAGTTTCACGGTTTACCCCCTTGTTATTTGTCTATCCTTCCAGATATCAAGTCAACTACACATTGAGCCAACAAACAACAAGCACTTTGTTTACATGCTAGGCACACTTCAAACCCATTTAGTCATGTCTTCCTCCTATTTTTGGCTCATACTGGCAAAAACCACAAACATGATATAAAATGACACCAAATATCCGTTTGAAAATGCATGTGACATTGTCAGCTGTATATTTCGGTGCGCCTGTGAAAATAAACTGAACTGACTGACTGAACAAAGCCTTGTTGAGACCAAGGCAACATGACTAATCAGTCCTACTGAGTATAATCTTACTGAGAGCTCAAGAGAGAGCTATGTACTGAATCTGCATGGTGGATTGGCCATGGGGTCTTGTCTCAGAACAATCCGCCATGACCATCACAAACACACACATACATTTACTGGGTAGTTCTTACCTGCCTTTTGAAATACACCTTTTTGACAGTGGGTGTCCCAGGGACTGCTAAGCATTTTTACAACTTGTCTCACAAATTGAGCCGATGTCCCGTATTTGATTGACAGCTGCCATTCTAAAACTCGCCTTTTATCCAATGGCTGTGTAGAGAGGGCTATCACCATGTCCTGTGTTAGTTGTAAATCAATCAAGACATGCATGGGTGGGGTTAAGGGTTCACCAATCTGCCTAACCCACAAAAGTATTTAGTCATATGCGAAGTCTGTTTTATGTTTGTTTGTTTTTTTTAATCAAGCCTGGAGGTGAATATTATTTACACTAATAGATGGATAGAAATGATTATTTTTCAAGGTTATTTGGAGATTATATTGAAATCTAAAGTACATCTCCTCATCACGGTAACATTACCAGCATTGTCCAACGCAAACCTACTCTTTGTCCCATATGTTGCACCAGGTCACCCTATGGACAATGGGTATTACTCTTTGTGGCAGCCGGGTGTGGTTAGAGCGCCGGCTGCTGGGGTGAGAGGAGTGGCTCGGCCGGAGACCAGACAGCTGATCGGAATCAGGTAATCAGGCAGTTAATATAAAGCATGTTGGTAACCTGGTTCTGGTCTGTCTTGCAGTAGGCTGGGTCCTGGGAAGACGACACACCCCGTCCTGGCCTTGCCCGTCCTGGAAGTACCGTGGAGCTTTCTTTTGTTTGCACGTTTCGGACGAAATAAACGTTATTGTTTTTGCCCAACCCCGAACGCTTCCGTCTCTCGCCTTTTACTTGAGCCATCCTGCTCACACTCTTGTCCACCAGTAAATAGTGTTTTGTGTGTCTTAACCAACATCTATTTTCCATGGTTAATCTTAATCAATGCTGAGCAAAGCTTAAGTCATTAGATGCCTCTGGCTCCAAGGATGTAACATTTATCACATTACTGAGCAGTGTAATGACACACTAGATACACATAATAAGTCAAGTGATGAATGCCTGGTGATCTCATCCAGTAAAAAGAGCCTTGTTTATTTATCACTACTACATAATAAGCACTGTATCCAAATGAAACTATTCATCACTGAGATTATTGTGACGTTAATATTGATATCATGTGTTTTCATTCATTCCTGCTCCAGTACAGACTTCGGAATATTGGTTTTGTCTAAGGAATGCTTTAATTGCCCACGGCATGCCAACTGTTTTAGACCATCTACTGATGGCTGTTAGGTAATCAACATTTTAAATAGGATTGTTCATGAGCCATCCCAATTGTTGACAAGACTGTAGTCGTGCATGGCCTTTTTCTTTGTGTTTTTAGCATCAATTTGGATCCAGACAAGATGCAAGGGATATGTATTCTAGTTTATTCTCCGTGGGAACCCGTCTCTGTCCCAACATGTTCCCAGGCTTTCTTGAGATTGATCGGTATCAGTCGCCGGCCTGAGAGCTCTAGTAGGAACTCTCATTTGCCTAACCTGACTATTTTAAACTGAAGTAAAAAACGAGTGAGACAGACAAACAAAGAAAGAGAAAGAGCTATAAAGTGTTGTGAGGGGAAGGTGTTGTAGAGAATTAAGAGGATCAATAGGTATGTAGATGAGTCTTTAGACCTTGGAGAACTGCATAACTTTGCATGGGAACTTCCACATTTGGTATTATGCATCTTCCTCCGCTTTCATAGCTAATTTTTTCGCCCTACTGCAAACCACGTTTATTTACTCCGCACGTAACTTCTCTACTTAAGTAATGTAACTTCTGTGGTTACTTTAATCTGCACACAACTTCCATACTAACCCCAACCCTAAAACCAAACCACGATCTTTCAATAAACCTTACAAAGTAATTGAATCACCCTAACCTAACCAAGTTGTTTTTTTAGTCTGAGGGTCAGCAATGAAGGTGTGATCAGTGTGACATCGAAAAGGGAAATGACATCCAGTTTTACATTAAAATAAGCGATCGATGATTTTCAAGGATCACTTTGTTAAATTGGAACTCTAAATTGTATATCATCAACACAGCTCTGAAAATGAACACCAAAAGTGTGAATAATGTCAGCAAGTGATGACAAATCAACACCAGTGCGTGTATGTGTGCCCAAATAGCTTGAGACAAGCGTCTGAGCTTAATGTCATTACAGTATATGGAAAGGCATTACATTGGTTTGACTGCTAAATGCGTGTTTGAATTTACTTAGGCAGTCACATACCTGTATTCAAAAGAAGTCTAGAGAGCATAATTACATTAAATATTGCACACAGAGACAGAAAAGGACTCAAAAAGACAAAACAATAATTAACCAGATGACAAAACTGAAAGTTAACCCTAGTCTTAAAATGCCTATATGACATTTCCCTTTGCAGAATATTCGATCTCTGGATGAAAGAGGACAATTATGTGTTACTGCTAGCTAAGCCTCAACAATATTTATGTAATACATCGGTAAATCTTCATTATTGAACATTTTCCTGATGAGTTCGTTAACTCTTGCACAAATCTTAAAAATAGGGAAATATTGATCAACATTTTCAAAACCCCCCAAAATGTCAATGAAGATTTGTGACATCACTATGTAACACTCGCACTTCTATTGGCCAACGCTACAACACATTGTTCTTGATTGGTTAAGGGGCGGGACATCTCTAAGTGGTTGACCATTCACACTAGATCTGGCCAGCTATCCAATCAGAGCAGACTGGGCTGTGGTTTCAGACAGAGGGTGAAAAGAGGTGAATGAAAACATGTCACAGTAGAGGCACAAAATACAAATATGACCCTGATAATGAGTTTAATTATCTTGCCCAAATACATAAGAACAACTGCTTGTATCAGTGTGATGGTAGCTATTTGAAAGTCCTGTGTACGCTGCCAACTATCAACTATTAAAGGTGCTTTTTGGCCTAATTATAACACATCAGGATTTATCAGGGTTTCCCCCTCCCTCCCCTAGCTGTTGTCCCTTTATCACCCTACTTGCTACACACACACACACACATACACACACACACACACACACACACACACACACACATTAAATATCCCACCAGTAGGTTGATACTACTGGTTGTGTTCACACAGACCTCAGTGTAAAGTATTAGCCAGATGGGAGCTTATCGGCTGCCTCTGTGCACGCTGGCTTTGCTGTTAAGCTAATTCATTTAGCAGAATAACATCCTTGCAAAAAAGACCTCTCTCTGAGAATTCATTTTACAACCGTTCCAAGCTACTCCCAAGATGTGGGACTGTATTTGGCTCAGACTATGTGTGTGTGTGTTTCTTTTCATCATCTCTGGTTCTTTTTTAATTCTGTATTAGCCTTGTCTGTGTGGTTTAATTTGGTCCTGGCTCTCATAAGAAAACACACATAAACAGCGTCACACAAGACTGGAGTCGCTGGGCAACAAGCTCGTCGCTTGCCACCTCTCTCGGCAAAGTGGAGGACCCCCTAGTGGGCCACTAGAGCATGCTGGGAGATTAAGCTGGCTCTCCTTAGGATTCAGAGCAGAAAATGGCCACTACCCACTCACTGCTATTAGAGGGCAACTTTCATAGAGAGCAGTAACACCAAACATTGCTCTAATTAGTGAACCCAATCAGACTTCAATCTTATCTACTGTCGAAACATGTCTTAATCGAGGCTGTGTTACAGTATGTGTGTGTGTGTGTGTGTGTGTGTGTGTGTGTGTGTGTGTGTGTGTGTGTGTGTGTGTGTGTGTGTGTGTGTGTGTGTGTGTGTGTGTGTGTGCTGCTTTCCTGTGGGGACAACTATAAATAAATAATGCAGCCTGTTCTTACAGTGTTTCACACAATTCAATCATGTGTGTGTGTGTGTGTGTGTGTGTGTGTGTGTGTGTGTGTGTGTGTGTGTGTGTGTGTGTGTGTGTGTGTGTGTGTCTCGTATTTTAACTCAACCATAAATTCCTTTAAACTAACCAGATCCTAAAGGTCCCCTATTATGCAAACTGAACTTTTGTCTTTTATACATAAATGTGTGTCCCCGGTGTGTAAGGAGACTCACAAAGTGTCAGAAAATACAACCCTCTCTCTTCTCCTCCTTACCCACATCTCAAAAATGGGGGTACAAACGAGCTGATCCAGATTGGCTGCCGATATGACATCATATCGGAAATGTGGGCTGGCTTTACATTGAACTCCTGGCAACGTCCCGCCCACGTGACACGTCTCAACCTATCATCCGCAATATACAGTCGCGAGCTGAATCCCCTCCGCAGCACCTCTCTGTCTCTGTGTATTCAGCAGGATGTCTGCAGGAGGGACTGAGAGTTGTTGTTTATATAACACATACAATGTCTCTGTTCTATTGGTTAACACTGAGAAGTGTTTCAGAAATAAAGCTTGATGTGGTTTGGAACATAATATGGCGTTTAATCACGGCAGCGTTTAGCTGAGTTTCTCCGTTAGAAACTTCTCTCTTCCGACAGAGAGATCATGACGCTGCAAAGGGGCGTGGCCATCTTCAGCTCAGCTCAAATTTAAATCCACACTCACAGAATCAGCACTTTCGAAAACGGGGCTGAAACAGAGGTATAGCAGACATGCTAAAATCAATGTTCTGTTTGGTATTTTGAGCAAAACACGTCAGAGACATGTTTTTTTTAATATATATATCTGAGACCTATAATATATGCCATAAAAGAGCATGATAGGAGACCTTTAAGTAAGGTTATGCCAAATCGGGCCAGGGTTGCAAAATGGGAGAGACCAATGGCCCACCTCCCTTAGACGATTCCACCTCTTTGAATCTGCCTTTACTTTGATCCAAACCAATTACCTTTAAGTGTTGTGGCACATATTTGAATCAGGGGAGTACTTTTTGACAGTCCGCAGACAGACATGGCACATGGTATGGTAGGTGTCTCTGTGAACCCAATTTGATATCCATCAAACACAGACATTATACCAGGGTTATTGTCACGGCTGATAACAATGATGACTATGGAATAAATAACACAGAAGAATATATCGATGCGTTTTTGTGTCTTTTCATGATCCTATGTGGGCTCACTGAGGCTTTGACTCGTCAGAAATGATTCACTTGTTTGAACCGGTGGAGTTCACTGATTCATTTTCCAGCCCACAAAGCAGGTGTGGCAGAGCAGACAGCACATCTGCTCTCTTTACTACAGTGTGTTACCATAAGACACCACATTTTATGGTCTCAATAAAATAGAAATGATAAGCATTACATTGGTCCAACAACTAGACAAGGAAGGAATAAGACAAGAGGAGTTGTAGACAAAAAAAACACTTACATTTGAGCAGCAGGGTGTCAATATTGTTATTGTGTAATAATCACTGTCAGGAAGTACATTTAATCCACTACTTTACATTTAAGTACATTTATTTGACCATTTCAGTTACTAGTTGCAGGTTTATATCATTAAAAATATATAGAAATAAAACATAAGGATGGACTATTATGGATTATGACATCCAACTAAACAGTTTAAAGTTCACTCCGCCTTTAACAGCAGCAACATACAAATGATTAACACAATAATAACAATCATAATACTGCACTATAATAAATATACCATGCCAAAAATGGCCAGTCTGCATAATAAGTACTTTTATTCTAGCACTAGTATTACATTTTCTGATTTAGTTTTTATTCTTATTTTATTATCGTTTAAGTTTTATTATTATTTTTTAGTTATTTTTTATCAATCTTATTTTATTTGTATTCTTATTTCATGTTTTATGTGGTTTTATTTAATTCCTGTGTTATCATGTTACGTTGTTTTTAATTAAGGTTATGTATCACTTATTTGTTTTACCTGGGAATGTGGGGTGGGTCGTTATTATATATTTTCGGAGTCCTTTCTGTTACCAGTTATGTATGAAAAGTGCTCGATAAAAAAAGTTGGATTCATTTTTGGCTCTTCCACCTCTGGTAATAATCCAAATGCATTTTTGTATGTTGCTCTGCAAACTCAGACCTGAGTCCTCCTTCCACTGGCTCCTCTCTCTTCCTCCTCTGCCCCCCTTCAACCCTTGAGGTACAGGGACTATAGCTAATGACAGATAGAGGTAATCAATGCACTGCACGACTATAGTTAAGCCCCTCTATCCTATTCTCATGCATTACTGGCCCGTCTCCTTCATTACCAATTCAACCTCTCCGGTTCGCCGCATGGCTAATCCTTCCCTTAGCTTTCCATCCCTCCCTCCCTGTGTCCACACATCACTTTATCTCACTATCCATTCCCAGACTCCACTTCACTCCGTCTCTCTTTTACTGTAATACCCCAGTGCTCTTTGCAGTGTATCACCCAGAGTGCACTTCTCCGGTACAGCTGCACCAGTATTTTTTTTTTCAAATGACTCTGATTACAAATAGGACACATTAAGGACACTCTTACTCGCAGATTTGACCTAATTGCAGGACTAATAAATATACATGAAGCTTAATTTTTGTTAATGGTTATGCAGTATTGGTTCTATGTAGAAGAGGGAATTGTTCTTATCTGTCTGGAAATTAATCTGAACAGCTTGTCTCCATAACAGTAGTCTAATGAAGTTTCACATAAAGCTGTAGAAATTAAACATTAACACAAGATTCTCATAGAAATCTTTTCTCTATTCGACTCATTAGATCCAACGTGTGTGTTCTCAATTAAGTGAGTCTATGTGTGTACAACTGTGTGCATATATGCTTTGTATGCATGGTTTATGTGCATGTCCATATCCAATTTTGTAAGAAGAGTGCACAAATATGTGTGCGTCTTTTTTTATTAAGCAATTATACAATCTGTCCTCTCCTAATGATTATAATATGATATTGTCCTTAAGGGAAAAGTGAGATACTGTGTTTCATTATACGTACCAAACCGTTAGAATAATTGATTGTAGAATCACATTGCATTCATTTTCATTTGCGGTTTATAATATTCTATTTGGCTTTTATTACCGTTTAATTGCATTGAACGTAAAGCCCAATATAAAGGTTGATAATACCATCATCAGTTCCTGCTGGGATGAGAACAAGTGAATCGTTGTTTAGCAGGGATCATGTGTTTATAGTTGTTCTATTATGAGCATTAGGTTTTTCCTTTCTCTCTGTTAGGGACAAATACAGGTTAGCGGATGCATCGGTACAGAGTCTAATCCTAAAATAATGACAGCTTTCCCTTCTGCCGTGCCACCACCATCTGCTGTTTCTTGAGAAGGAACTATGACTCACACACACACACACACATACGGCGTTAAAAAACATACACCTTGCGCCGTCAGTCTCTGCAGGTTCAAGGCGAGCATGCTGTTCACCAGTGCTCACAATCTGTTTGCTGGTTCAGGGATCCTATCCAACTGTTACCCAACTGTGAGCAAACAGCCCACTCTCCAGCAAGGATTAAACACCTCTGAGCAAATATACAACAAAGCATCAAGATGTTGGGTTAGCTGCTGGGCCGGATAACATACCAGTGGCCTGTACGACAAAGCCAGTTCAACGTACCCTGGATATCTTTGAGTTATCTGCTTTAACTAACCCCTTACAAACGCCACCTCGCTAAGCGGTCCTACGACGCTGCTTATCAACTCGCTAAGTCAACCCAGGGTTTCTCTGTCCGGCTATGAACTTGTTCACATGAAAGGGGTGGGGTTAGAAAACATTTGACCAATTGTTTGACCGACTCTAGTGTTTATCAACGGAGTCCCGCAGGGCTGGATGCTCGGCCCCTAATACTTCAGAAAGAAGACATCCTACATGTACAGTATCAGAATGTATTTCTCTATGTATAATCCACATCGGGATAAGCGCAGTTCATATTATATCTGTGTAGGTATGAAGAGCCTATATTGAAATGTGCCTTTTCCAAAGACTCGTTGAGAACTGTCAAAAAGCCACAACAATTAAAAAAAGACAAACGTTTCAGTGGAAAATCTGTCTCCATCTTTCCAGCTGCTAAGTACACTACTTTCTACACTGGTGCTCATTGTGTAAGTCTGCATGCTCAAAAACATAGGGACAATGCAGTGGATCAGGAGTATTCTAAAAAGCACCAGAGAACTGTTTTTAATTATTGTGTATGGGTACAGGATTGCCGAAGACAATTTGAATATATATCTTACAGACTCGTTTTATTTGCCTCATGTTGGCTTAATTAAGAGCAGACACTGCCTTATTGAGAACGCTGTGTGTCCCAGAATCAGAAGTCAATTTAATGCATGAGGAGATTAAATCCTGTTTGCAATAAATTGCGCTCATGAATTTTATTCTTGTCAGAGAGATTTGTGCTGATTTAAACCTCTGCCATAAAATGAGAGCTTTATAAATCAATGTGGTTGAATTCACATTTTTCCTTGACGCTCATATGCTTCCATTTCGATGCAGTGGCTGCGGATGCACAACAAAATAAAAGTGGAAAGCTGGTTGTCAGCAACATGGAATTTGGGGAATATTAAACCATTTGAATGGAGGCTATGTAACATCTCTGGCACATTACGTAACACCAGGAGAAAACTACTGACAGCTTAAAACATGTACGGCTGCATGTATAGAAAATATATTGCATTTCTTTATTTTTACACTGTATCAAACCCGTATTACACCTCTAGTTCCTCTAGGTCTCAACAGGAATCTGATGGACTGTCTATTCCGAGTAGGGAGTGAATTATTTCTACAATTAAAGGAGTTCAAGTATCTGGTTCTGGAGGGAGGGGACATTGGAGAAGATCCGGAGAATCAGGAGGTGCTTTAACTCACCCTGGTGATCAACAGAGGCAAAGAAGGAAAAGCTTCTCGATTTACCGGTCCATCTTAGTTCCTACTCTCACCTATGCTCATGAACAATAAGTACCAGATACAGACTTGCTGGCATCTCCCTTAGGGATAATGTCAGACGTTCAGTCATGTGAACTTCATCTGATTCATGTGTGTACGGAATGTAAGTGTGTGTTGAGATACTGACGTCCAGGTGGTTAAACAGAGATACAGTATTTCATCGGTATAACCCTCGGTTGAAATGGCTTCTTCTGTGCATTGGTGTGTGCGCTTGCCTCCTGTATGTGCCTCAAATTTTAACCTTTCAGTTACTTTGGTTCAGTGGGTGCATTACAGCATCGCAGAGAATGGTCTCCCGTGGTTTGTTCGGATCTATGAGCAACATGAAGCCAGAGCCTTTCCCGATTTTCTCTCTCTCTGCAAACTTTGACACAGAGCCTAGATCAAAGTGCAAGGAAGTCCCCCACTGAGAAGAAAAAAAAAAATAATAATAATATATTGTGGAAAGCAGGACGAAATGTTTTCCACATACATTTTTATCCAGTCCGATCCTGAAAAAGACACAGACCAACGTGATGGACCTGATCCACCGTCCCAAAGTAGTCTGGAGCAGGCGGTTTCACAGTTTTGTATCGCTCTTACATTTCAGATGTTAGAACTGAAACAAAGAAGGAACAGCGTCGTCCTTCAGTACTGCACGCTTTGCATATCGGAATCAACCTGTGCGAGGTTTTTGAAGCTGTCGTCCGTGAAATGCCGGGCACACAGCACAGTACTCGGAACCGTTGAAGGAACAGTATTAAAAATACATTTCAACCACTGACTTTTTCGTGGTACTGCCTTCGGTAAGGCAAACAGATGACATTTGCCTTCACATTTCAGGGAACAGTACTTCCTTGACTTTTCAGCCTTCCAACAGTAAATGGTCGGTTGGCAGAGGGTGTGCCTATTGGTCTATAGCTATGGGCGTGCCAACTTGCCGATTGGTCTCCAGATTTAGTGACGTCAATAGCTCCCAGGAAGAAAAGAAAATGGAAAAAGAAAAATCTACAACGAGGCGTGGGAGGGCAGCATAGACACGTCTTTTCTGCTTTAGAGTTTTACTCGCTACAGGGTGTACGTTGAGGGTTTGTGACTCTGCAGACCGTTTACACGCAGAAAAAGCTACATAACACACGAAAGGACGGGTTATAACCGGAAAAGCATAATAGGGGACCTTTAAGTCAGGAATCAACCTCTAAATATGGACATTAATCACACAACTGAAAAACAAATGACAGACTAAAGACTATAAACTCTCTCTTTGCAGTATAACACATCATTTCTCCTTTTCATATATGCCCATTTGTCCTGAAACAGCAATGACGACTGTACTATGTTCATCACCATTAAATGTAATGCAGTGCATAGTAGACATTTCACCCATAATGAAGACTCACTGAGATGGATGTGCAGCAGCTCCATGCATCTATATATTTGAATGCATGTGGGTATGTGTATGTTGGGGGGGTCTTTACTAAGCCATCATCACATACAGAATGGGGGACGTAATGATAGGACTGTGGATAGGATAGTTTGTTTTCTATACAATAGCGGTGGCTTTCCTCAAGCTATGGTTTGATAAAAATGCGTCCATCATTTCAACAATGCCTATACCAATTGAAGATGACAGAGAATGAAATTGAAAAGGCAGAACAATATATATGTATACATTTATGTTTTGGAGGATTTATGTTTGCCTTTACCCCGCCACGCTATTGTGTCACAAATGATTACAGACACAGCATGTAGTTCTCCTTGGAAAATAAGCTGGCAACTGTGATGAGTGTGAGTGTGTGTGTGTGTCTGTGTGTGAATTGCTTCAGTGTTAAGATGATATACTAAAGCTGGCCTGAGTCATGGTGTCACATCTCATCCTGTTATTAGTGTGGTGAGTTATGATGCTTCAGACCTGTTGTAATCATGTAACGCAGTTAAGTGACACACTGAATGACTGCTCTGGTATTTCCAACAAAAAAGAGCCACGTTTTTAATTCAATCGCTTAGTAAATCCCTTCACTTAGAACTTAATTAAAAGGAAAAATATTGCCACTGTTTTCGCTACCTATGCAATAAAAACTGTTAACTAATGACCTTTTTCCACATTACCTTGAAAATAATTAGGAATAATGAGAAATAAGCTGTCAAAATAAATACATACTTCCAGGGTGCGATTTGACAAAAAAACAGAGGGGGGGATGTTTTTTTTAATTTATTCATAGACAAGAACATTGGACTTTTAACTTGCATAACTAGGGAGAAAAAAACGCAAAAAGTAGACAGGCCCTTTTTTCGGGTCCGTGGATTAGTCCCCATCACAACATGGCAAAACTTTTAATAACCCATACATGGATTTCTATTCAACGTCACAAAAACATGCGTACGCACTAACAGGCAGAAAGCACCATAGAACAGCATCAATGCTCTCCATGAAAAGACCCTCCAATTAACTTAAATCAAACACTCAAAATAATTCACTAAATAGCACAACGTGCTGTCAACACTCAGGGACAGGTCTGGAAAACTAGACAAAGTCAACAGTCGGCTCTGGTGACAAATTTGTGGTGGCTTTTTCGTTTTTCCTATCGGGGCATTGTCTGCAGCATTTCGGCCCTCTTCTATCCACAATTCTGCAAATGGGTCCTGTAAAGTAAGATGATATGCTGCTCTGAACGCGTTTCATGTTTGGTTCAGCGCTGTTTTTCCTGCGAAGTTCCCGCACAAAAATGTTACAATGTTTTTGTGTTCGATGACGTTCTGAAATATGCACCGTCTGCCAGAAGACTGCTGAATAGCCTACTCTGATGTAAAGACACTGAAGATCGTTAGATTTCAAGAGTTTAAGTAGGCTAGCAGTTAAGTTGCATTCATCGCTATCAAGGGGGGGAAATCCTTGTCCCCACCGGAGATAAAAATAATTTAGCAGAGGTAGGGATAGGAAAACCAGAGGGGGGGAAATCCTCACCATCCCCCCCTACAAATCGCACCCTGCATACTTCCATTTGGAGTAAGGTCCGTGATTTTTTTAGGGAGACAAGCAAAACTTTAATAACTTCTTCAAGGTTTCCTTTTTTCTCCAAGGACCCATAGTGATGATTTATTGATTGTGTTTTTGCCTCACAATGATTCAAAAATACAAAAATATACAGTGTGAAGAGGTGCAATCACTCAGGTCGGAAAAGAACTACCAGAATATAGTTTTGCTCTATTGCATTGTGGATATTTTGCACAAAATAAACAAATGTAACTTAAACAATTGAAAATATTCTCCCTTCCAAGCGCAGGTTTTTGAAAGGGGGCCTTTTATGCTGTTGGAGGTTTTTGTGCATGTAAATGGTCTGCAAAGGCTGAAATCCCAAAGTTACCTTCAGAGGGAGTTACTCTGCCACACACTCCCGGACAGCTAACCAATCAGAGCAGACTGGGTTCTGTTTTTCAGACATAGGGTGAAAAGAGGTGCTGCAGCACAGGCAGTATGAGAAACATAAAGAGCTTTTTGAACAGCACCTATCAGTGGAGGCACAACATACAAATATGAACCTGAAAATGAGCATAACAGGGCATCTTTAACTAAACTGACTTGATACAAGTAGGGAACAACATAAATGCGACTAAAAAAGGAAGGGGAAAAGAGACATAGGCAGCAGTATAACAATTATGAAGATTGATGTTAATATTTCATCAAAATGAAAACTGTACAGCATAAAAAACTGGCCATCACTACCACAGAAACACCCCACTGCTGGATTCACAATACGAGCTTTTCATGTGTTCAAAAACCATCTAACCACCCCATCATCTCCCTAAGCCAATACATGGTCGTTGAAAATGTGCAATATTTAAGCAAAATCCATAAATACAGACCAACATCACACGCTCGGTTCACACTACACCTGCAATCTTAAGATCTCTGGGGGGTCGTTTATAGCTTAGTTCATACCTTCTTGAACCTACTATGTCCTAGACCTAGACATTGACCTAAGCCAATACATGGCCTTGGAAAATCTGTAATATGTTAGAAGAGCCATGTGTGCGATATGTATTGAATTGGTCCATGTTAGTTTCCATGTGAAGGCTTTTTTGTTCTGTTACATCAATGAAAAAACACTACAAAATCAATAAGGATAAAAAACGGACCGTCACATATTTCCCCTTTGGTGAACATGTTATTATTATCTCTACCTCTTTCAATTTTGTATTAACTCCCTCTTTGACCCCCATCTCCTCCCTCATTGAACCTTCCACCACCTTCTTCCTTTCCTCTCTCGTTACTATTCTTTGTCCGGTGTCTTCTCACCCCACATCTTCCTTCACTTCTCACAGAAAAACAATCATGGAAGTGATTGTGCCGTAGGCTGTTGGGATGCTGTAAACATCTTCAGTCTTTTTGTTCCTCGTTTTCATTCAATTTCCAATCACAGAACAGACAAAAAAGTTCCTTTCATGCAGTGGCCTCTCACAAACAGAATGCAAATGGCCCCGGTCACAATGTAACACTCGCACTTCTATTGGCTAGCCCCACAACCCATTGTATGTGAAAGGCTAAGGGTCTCTAAGCGGTTGGCCTATCAGAGCACACTGGGCTCTGGTTTCAGACAGAGGGTGAAAAGAGGTGGTGCATCACAGGCAGTATGAGAAAAATAAAGAGCTTTTTGAACATTAAAGCCTTTAACCATGGCACAGTAAAGGCACAACATACTGTATATACTGTATTGCTACTACTGAAGCATGGACTCCTTCAAATAGCAAACCATAGTACCTTAAATGTCATTTTTCTCATATACACTGTAACCCTAACCCTGTATACAAGCATTTCCACCACTCTTTATACCACGGGAACCAAAACATAGTACATAGTACACCTCAAGGGCTCTCCAGAAATACATTGCATTTCCATTTCCCATAATCACCCATGGTTCTCTCCACATCTCGTTTTCTTTTCCTCATTCATGAATAACATGGGTATGTGGTTTTATGTCCGTCCCCATTGCCCCAACATAAACCTTGCTTTCCTCTTGAAACCACAGAAATGGTATCTCACAATTCCCTTTTCTCGTCTCCTCCACCTCATGAAGCACAGCAGAGGTTCAGTAAATGGCATCATGATATCATGTTCATCCCTATAGGGTTGCCATAACACAGTATACACATTCACTCCATCAGATTAATGTCTTATTGTTATTGATCATTTGAGAGATGATTGCTGCTGGATAATTATCTGCATGTATCACTGGCATGACTGTGGCCCAAGTCAGGGGACAGCTCATAAAACTATCCCAGATAATGAAGCTCCAAATGATCTGCCAGCAAAGGCATCTAATGACACCACGAATGTAAAGCCAATTCTGAAGCACTAGGGGGAATATTCAATACTATCACCATAGGAGGAAAGCAAAAGGGATGGTGGTGGTGCAGATGGATAGATCATGTGAATGAGTCACAGTGGATAGGGAACTGAACAGAGCGTCCATTATGAGGGTGGGAAAGTCAATGGAGGCGACATAATCACTTTTTCAGCTGCAGGCATAACCGGTTGAGGGTGTTACTTTAAAAATGTAATCCAGTACAATCTGGAGAAACGTGTTGAAAAATGTAACCCTGAGTATCAAAATGTAGAAGTAATGTAACCTGATTACTTTCCAATACTTTCTGATTACCTACATTTCAAATGCAATGCAAATAAATGAAAGGAAAATATAGAAACGTCAATAAGATGTTTATTATTTAAGGGTTTTATGAAGACAACAGAACAATGTGATCCAAAAAGAGAAGAAACCAAGATATTTAGGATAGACAATGTGTCCTGAGAACATGCTAAAGTTTAAAGAAGCAGAAATACAGTCTGAGCTCACAGAAAAGCTCACACACGCTATTTTATGAACATATAGGTTCACCTACTGAATTAAAAACAGAACAAATGAAGCAAAGAAAGTGAAACCCATAAAGCAGATTCAGGCAATAGGAGTATAGATTCACACTTGAAGTATTAGCCTACAGAACAGAACAGCTTACAGAGAACAAATCTGATCCTTTTACAACAAACACTATGTGCTCCTTTTAGTTGTTGAATGACATGGTGATCCTGGTAGTGTCCCACATTTTTTTACTCTTAATGTTTTATCTGTTACTCCACAAGCCTGGGTATTCAAAATGACACCGGGACAAGGCGAAAGACAAACTGACTTGCAACAAGACGGATAGATTCTCAGACAGATGCAACGATCTGAAAGCATACAACTAACCCGCCAGACAAGCAGGGAGAGAACCATCATAGAGACGGAGCGAGCTGGACAAGCAGAGTGCATCATGGGCAGTAAAACAGCGCTTGTTGTCATGTACATAACTCAGACTCCCCCGAGTTTTTACTCTGAAATGAAAATCGGACGCTGTAGTTCCTCCGCTGGGGTGTCAGAGGAGGGAAAAAATCCATCCTTTTACCCGCCTCTCCTCGGATTCCTCCCTAAATCTCATCTGGTTTCATCGTAAAAAACGACAGACTGTCTTGGTAGAGCGTGGGGCTTTTATCACCATGAGGTCCGGATGAGCTAAAGACAAAGGATGGAGCGTTCCACATTTTTTGCATTTTGTTACTGCAGTGAACATAAATCCCCTTACTAAGTCAAAACTGTAGAAAACTGGGGTTTGATTTGAATAATCAGCCGGTTAGAGGAGACTGTACAGCGCATATATTATGTGCATAATTATAAATGTGCATATATTATACTCATACTTCCTCAGAGCATTTAAAGTTTACATACTGGAGCAACTCTGCACATGTTTACAATGCATATACTGTGTATTTGTTTGTGGTTTTAGTGGAAGATTGGCCTTAGAGTACTGTAACTTATTCTGTATATTTTATACTGGGTATACTTTAGATACATATATCTATCTCTATATCTATTTCTGCTCCTATCCAGATAAGACTGTTGTTGTATGGAGGTAACAGAACGAAATACAATATTTATTGACACTTACTGTAGATGGACCAACTGGATGTACATCGCACACATGGCTCATACTACAGATTTTCCAAGGCCATGGCTTAGGGGGATGATGGTCTAGGTCAATAGTAGGCTTAAGAAGGTTTGAAGGACGCTGAAAATGATCTTTAGAGGCATGTATAGTGTAAAGCAAACAGTGTGGGGTATGTGGATCTGAAACAGAAGTGGTCAGGGTGGATATGGATGCATATGTCACATATAGATCTTTCTGGCGTACATTAAAAGGTTCTGGTTGGGGTGTCATGTACTGGGTCATTTATGATACATTTTAAAATACTTGTATTGGTTTTCTTGGTCCTGGCTATTTAAGGTGTATTCAAAGGCTCTGTTGTGATTGGTCAACCACTTCGAGATGTTCCGCCCCTTAGCCCATGACATACAATGTGTTAGCCAATAGAGGCATGAATGTTACATAGTGATGTCACAATGTTCTGCAAGTAAACGGAGGCTTCCAATGGAGGCGTTTCAGGCAGAGGGGAGTGCGTTGAGATTTTAGCCTTTGCAGACCATTTACATGCACTAAACTACATTACGGGAAAGGGGGAAACCCCAAAAAGCATAATAGGGCCTCTTTAAGTGTCTTATAAATCACAAAGTTTTGTGTGGCTCCATTTACTACCCGGAAAGGGGGAGATAGAGTTGCTGTTGTTTTTGGTTTGTGAAGCTCTTAGCGTTACATCTGGTTTATAAAAACATGTTATCCTCCTATCACATCATCTTCAGTACATATACTGTATGTCTGTCCTTGCATGTGCTTTCTTAGCAGCTATGGAAGACCCCTGAGCATCTATTATCACCATGGCTCAGGTTGTAGTTGGACACTACTTGGTGTTATGTACGTCAGTGTGAGGAATGGGTTCCCTGATGGAGTGGGTGTAGTCACGAAGTGTGAGCATGGTGTAAGTGATCAGTGAACTGCCTATAGTGGGCCGGCTACCTCGGAGTGGGCGGTGATTTGTCTGCATCTGGTGTATTAACAGACACCTTACACTGACACGGTGTTTCACATGGACAATGGAATCTGTCAATTATTTAAAATAAATGTGGGGGCATTTTTTACCAAACAACCCACAGAGCTAACAAGCCATGGAGTTTATGGTTGCCATGGTGTAGACGGATTAGCCATTTAAGGTTGATCCAGTATCATACAGCAATAAAGGTGTCACAGCTTGGTTGTATTAGAAAATATACCTTTCTGATATGAATGTATTTCACTATAATGGGCTTTAATGTAAACTGTCATATGATTTTTTTTTTTTTTTTTAAATTTAGATTAGTCAAAGCAGTAGGTAAATAAGGCACACAAATTAAAAGTGGAAAAAATAGAAAACCTAAACAAACATAGTAAAAATGAACATGTGAAAAGAAGAAAAATAAAGAAAACATACATACTGACATTGAAGGATATACTGTACATCTACAACGTTTCTTCACTGAATATACAAAATTGAAGTAATGAAAACTATGAGAGGCCAAACACACACTAAAGAACCATCAACCACTATTCAGATGACATTTTACAAGTGCAGCAGTGGAACACATATACAGTTTTGTACATTTTTCTTTGAAGAATACAGAAACCATAATGAGTTGTTTTCATCCAGTTCAAAAGGTAACCCTGGCCATGAAGCTCCCTTAACCTTAACTGAGTGGTGCCAAATTCATCAGCGCTCTAATGATGAAACTGATGTCGATAAGAGAATGAAAAAGGTAACTGCAGTCATGTTAGCTTCTGCTACTCTATTTGACCCTTCCTGTTGGGTTTCTAAGACATAAACAAGTAGAGCCAAAGTTTTGAACGATTTCTTTAGTTGTTGGGTTTCTTTATGCACCGATCCCTTTCCGCACAAATTGAACTGCAGAAGGAAATATTTTGAAAACTGTAGAACAAATTATGAATCATTGGACAACTTGTAGCTTAGAGAGCACATTGGAGCGGTTGTGGATGTGCGTCCACGGCAATGAACTGAAAATAACCCCGTCAAGATATTTATTACTTAATCATTTATTAATCGCACATTTTCAATGACCTATGGAAATACAGTACGGTAAGAAGGTTTTTCATCCACTCCATGTCTTAATCGGACACGTCTCAATGATTAATGTAAGAGTCTTGCAGTGGGAAAAAGAAAAGGGTGATGAGAAGTTATTTAATATGCAGAGTCTGGATTGAGAGACGATGTGTAGAAGCACAGTAAAAAAAAATACTGAACTGTGCTCAGGAGGCAGCTGTCCTAAGGGCTCAGAATCATGTCGAGTTTATTATATCTAACTCTGGTTATTGATGAAGACATAAAAATTGATGCAGTTGAACTAAGCTTCAGGAAATATTGACTCGCCCATATGCATTAAAGAGGCCCTATTATGCTATTTTGGTTTTTCCCCTTCAAGGAAGTGTGTTATATATGTTTTAGTGCATGTAAATGCTCTGCAAACGATAACATCTCCCTCAACTCAGAGTTTTTCTCCCACACACTCCCGTCCTGCCTGAACCGCTTGAATTGGACTCCTTTGTTTACTTCCAGAGCATAGTGACATCACTTTATGATACTCGCGCTTCCATTGGCTAGTGCTCCAACTCATTAGCATTGATAGCCTATGGGGCGGGACATTTGTAAACTGGCAGTATGAGAAAAATAAAGACATTTTTAAACATGAAAGCATTGAAACGTGACACAGAGAGGCACAAAATGCAAATGTGAACCTGAAAGTTAGCAGACTATGTCGTCTTTAATTACAATTACATTATAACTCTCGTGAAGATCAGCTGCACATACCATCCAGCCAATTGTTAACCTGATCCACATTTCATATTAATAAGACATCTCTAAAAGAGTGGGTATTGTAAAGAAATGCCTTGTCCTTCAAAATTGGAACAGGCAAATGTAGCTTCTACAGTCCCTCAGGGAAGAGAAATGGAGTTGGAGATAATAAAGAGATCATGAAGTGGGTTCTAGTTTGTTGAAGTTGTTGTGCAGTAACCTCTCCACTTTCTCAATTCCTGTCTTCCTCCTATGTCTGCCTATTGCCTTATCGCCCCAGCAACCTTATTGACTTCAGAGCGACTGCACAAAATGTGTTTTCAAACTGTGGCGAAAGCAGTCTGAGACCGACAGGCAGGACTGTGGCTTTTAATCTCCTGCTGCTTTGCATTTCTCAACCAAGAGCAGAGGGGCCAGTGACATAGAAAATGCTTTATGTCTGCGAGTGTAGAAATGTGTGTGTGTGTGTGTGTGTGTGTGTGTGTGTGTGTGTGTGTGTGTGTGTGTGTGTGTGTGTGTGTGTGTGTGTGTGTGTGTGTGTGTGTGTGTGTGTGTGTCTGTCTGTCTGTCTGTCTGTCTGTCTGTCTGTCTGTCTGTCTGTAATACAGAAGAGAGAATGACGGAGAGCTATCCTTGACCTCTAAGACCAGACATAGAGTACTGACTAATCCCCTTCACCAGTTGCCAAGGGAACATAGACAATTGGAATAAAATTTGAACAAATGACAGCTTCCTTCAGTGGTTATTAACTTTCAGTGGTGGCCACACAAATACAGAAGCACACACTCATATGGGCATATACACAACAGATAACCATCAATGCAGTTTCTATGCTCCTTTCTTGAAAAACACTAACACAAGTACAGTGTGTTTAAATAAAACCACAGGAGAAATAACAGAACTCTTAAGTACATTCGGGTTGATCAATGTCTCCACTGTCATTATTTAATTATACTTACAAAACAACACAGTTAATCGATGACCCTCTGTCCCCTTAAATTCCATCACCAAGTAGGAGAAAATGTGCAGCAAGGTGATCAGGATCCCGATGTGAAGCACGTTGTCCCGCTTATTACACGGCTACATACACAATAGACCAACTACTTGACTCAGAATATTGATTGAAAAGGATTTTCTTGATTTGGAAATGATAATACTGCGGCACCAGCAACGTAACTTGAAATGGCGGCAGCACCGATCGAGGTCTTCTGTATCCGTCCGCACTTTTTTGTCCATTAATCAGTCTTTAAACAATGCCAGAGCCCATACCGTGTTCCCGTGTTCTGTCATCTTCTGTTGATTTCTCTGCTGTCCGTCTCTCTGTCCTTTAACCTTGTTCTTTTCTTGCGTGGTCTTTCTTTTCTTTACCGGGGACAGTTTAGCCATCACCACTCCAAAGTTTCGTAATATTTGAAATGTTGTAATAGATGAAAATGAATATTTGTTGTCCACAGCTGACATTATATAGACCAGACTTCTCCTGCGTGTTGATATGACTGCACATAGTCCCTTTGAACCTCCTTAGCAGAGGTCTGTAAGCAAAAATGAACATTTTCTTGAAAGAGACCAATCGTGATTGAGTATATAAGCTGTGTAATAAAAAAGGTTACTTTTGGATCATCCTCTTCTTGCATGTTGAAAGGTTCAACTCTCTATAATTCAGGATACAATCTGCAGTCTATAAAAGCTGCAGCATACTCGCACTAAAGGTGTTGTTTGCACGAGCCGTCCCTCACGACTGCTCATTCATATGAGATGCCTAATGTACAAATCGAACGCCAGATGTTGCTCATTTCATTATTTGATAACTGCTAGATAGATGATGGAATAAGGTAGAGTGTTGAGGATTTTCATTTTAAAAGCATGAGTCATTGAATTTAAATGACAGCAGTGTATTTGCAGAAGTTTTTTCCCTCACAAACTTTTCATCCAGGCAGAGGATAGAGGATAGATTGGGGATGGCACGGTTTACGCCCCTTGTGAGATAGTAAATTGACATGAAAGTACAGTGCTTTGGACAAGTGTGCAGCTTTGGCTGGCCTGAGAGACTCAGTTAACAGAGGAGCACACACAGAGGAATGTGTTTGAGGATGCATGTGTGTGTGTATGTGTGTTTGGCAGAATGACATCAATCCCTATGGGTGTACACTTGTCTGTTTACTAAGTCCTGCTGTGGTAAAAAGTGTCACACACACATCCACACATATACAGGTATTAACCTTAAGTGTAATTTTAATAATAAATATGATAGCACGGCATGGACTGAAGAGCAATTTTTACACATACACAAACTCCTACACACACACACACACACACACACACACACACACACACACACACACACACACGCACACACACACACACACACACACACACAGCAGGCCTCTGCTCATCATAGCAGCCTCATTTGTCTTTTCAGTATTTCTTATTATTTGGTCCGTGGGTCACAGACCCTGCAGATTTCACGGATCTCTGCTCCTTATCAAGATCAATTCCATTCAACTTCATAGGAGCTGAGGCCTCTTCATACATAATTGAATTTAGGTTGATAATGAGAGCAGAGCAGAGTTCCAGCACCTGTGATCTGTTGGGACAAAGAGCGGACCACCTGCCGCAGTTGCTAACATACAACGAACCACCGGAGAGGGACTCTTTTTCTTCTATCACGCCGAGGCCTGCAAACCCAGTCAGGAACACCCTCTGTTTCTGACCAAACACTTTGGTGTAGAAGGCAAACCAGTTGGTGTTGACAGTACGTGAGTAAATGTGCAGTGAGTTTCCACCACGCAATTTGACTCTGAAGCTCCCCACGTTTACAGTTGGTCTACAGAGATTTATCTCAGTGTATTATTATGGCTTTTCCTGTATCACTCAGGAAAGGAAGAGAACATATGACCTGCTGAGTGAGTGATTCTCCTTGCTGGGAAATGTCTTTGAGTTTGCGTCTTCAAAAGATCTGGGAGAGTGCTGTATGGAAGTTCATGTGTTTTGTACACGAAGGTTAAATGATTTAAAAGACTTATGATATCGCAAAGAGACTTGCTCCGGGGTTGTTCTCTGGCGTGTCATGTGTAATATTTAAAATACTTAAAGAGGACAGTTCATGCTTTGCTGGGTTTCCCTTTCTTGTAGTGTGTTATATATAGGTGATGGTGCATGTAAATGGTCTGCAAAGGCTAAATTCCCAAACTTCCCTCCAGAGGGAGTTTCTCTCCCACACGTTCCCCCCCTGCCTGAAACGCCTCAATTGGACTCCTATGTTTAGTTGGGACATCACTATGTAACAAAGTGCTTTTAGCCCTCGAACACATTGTACATGATAGGCTAGAGGCTGGACATCTATGCAGAGCACACTGGGCTCTGGTTTCAGACAGAGGGTGAAAAGAGGTACAGCAGCAAATAAAGACCTTTTTAAAATGGAGACATGGAGACAGAGGAATGAATACAAATCTGAACCTGAAAATAAACATAACATGTCTTCTTTAATATGTTCAAGTCATCCAAATGGGTTCAGAATGGTATTTAATAATGATGATTGATGTTTTTTGTCTTCTTTTAAAAAGAAAAAGGGGACTTGTGTTTTGTGTTAACCTTGTTTTGGCTTAATACAGCAGTCATTGAGCTCATAATGTACAAATGATCGTTGTATCGCTGTGCAGGTGATCTGAAAATCTGTGAGATTTGGAGTATTTCACATGTCAAAAATGACTTGAAATCTTATCTTGCTAATTCATTTTTACATTTACATATGAAACTGTTTTTTCAGTTTCACTTCTTTGGGACATTCAGGAACATTATTCCCGAAGATCAGAAGATACTGAAAAATCTGCTACCTTGAATTTGATGTAACCATGAGACTGCTCATGTTACTGGCTAGTAAAACACTTGACAAGACATCCTTTTAGACTAACTTTGTTCACCCACTTTACTTTTCTCATTCTACCATTTGCTCACACTCTCTTTTAATAGCCTTTCTATTATTTCTTCTCGTCAATTCTCACTTTGACCCCTTTGGAGTATTCACTGAACCTTGACTGTGCACATCTTGTTTGACATTTTGATGCTTTTACTGCAGGTGGACCGGCTTTCTTCTACTTGAAGTGGGTCAGGATGTTGCTCTAGGCTTGCGTGCATTCAAGAGGAGTGTAACAGCACAGGTGAGAAAAAGTTCATCCTGCCAATGACTCCCATGTGGGTGCAGTGAGAATATTTTACACGCAGAAACGCATTTTCTCACTTTTGCTCGCTCCTTTTCTCTGCATCTGTTTCATGCTCTCTTACTCCCCCAATGCACGCACACACACACACACACACACACACACACACACACACACACACACACACACACACACACACACACACACGCACATTAACTGCAAGAAATAACTAACAAGCGTGCACACAGACAAACACACAGCTTTTCCTGTGTGGGTGAGTTACCCTCAGGTTTTCCATTATTTAGACGCTAAACATTATGAACCATTCCCTATGCATGAGGTTGGAGATATATATCCATAAAAATGAGACACCTTGAGGATCTGAGCATTGAATTGTTAAGGACAAAAGAGCACAGCATGCAATTACGCACAGTAGGTGAAAGGGAATACACTAAGTGCCTTCCCAGTGTTATAAATGATTTGTTATCATCAAGAGAAGAGACCTGGAGACAAAGTGTTTAATCTGTCTCCTAAAATGATCTTCAGATCCAGTGTAAACCATTCTCTAACATTGTTTATCACTTGCTGGTTATTGTTCGCAATTAACACTGCTTGCCACTTGGATGCTTCGAAATTGCAGAGATGAATCAGTGGTACCAGACATCTTGAAATATGCATTCAAATGTTGTTTTGGTATCGCCTTGGAAGCTTTTTGAACCAGAGCACACACGAATTACCCACAGCCAATCCAATAACTACTTTAGGATATCCATGGTGTTTTTATTTCTGATGTTGTAGAGAGATCTGGGTTGTACAAATCAACAGTGTCCAAAATATTGTATAAAAAACAATATTTCATCCCTTTTATCTCATCTCGATAGAAATTCTGACTGATTCAGGAAATAATTAAACATTGGAATTTGGTCGCGACGGCATATTTGCTTGCCTTCTACTACAAGAAGTTAATGAAATCAATGCTATTGGTGTCAACACAACAATTCAACAGCATATTCTCAACAGTTATTGGGGCTTCATTCAACCAAATCAAAAAAAGGTCTTGTCAGATTTCCAAGTTTGAATGTGAGTTATTTTCAGAAATATTTCAGCTTATGTTTTCTTTTTTTTTGGAGTGAATAGAAAGTAGGAATACATGACAAGGTTGTGATGCAGAAATGGAAGGGTAAAGAGAAAGGATCAGAGGCTGGATAGAAATGGGAAGCCACTGATACTTAATAACTACTATTTATACATAGGAAGTTAATGACTATGTTATCGTATTGAGGAATTGCTTTAATTATTCCTTACTTATAATCCAGAAACAAAGTTCTGGAGACCCTGCTCTCTGACATGATTAGCTCTGATTGCTCAACTTACTGTATTTATTTGTCTGTATGGATGTACGTATCTGTGTATGGATGTGTACATGTACGTGTGCATTCATGCATGTACGGCTCTGTCCAACAATAGCATGTACAGCCAAAAACAAACAGAGAAATTGTTGAAGATCCGACGGAAGGCGAAGGATGACAAATGTATCCTCGGAGAAAACACATACGGAAACAAAGAGATGACGAAAAGTCTAAAAACGGTGAAGCGTGTCTGCGGCGTTGTAAAGATCCTGTCATGCATGCTGCCGAGACATGCTGTTCGGTATGGAAAAAGCAAGGATACATAATGCAAACTCTACATTTTCAACGGTGCTACATTGAGTGAGGGTTCGCAAAACTGTGTGCTGGAGTGTGTTAAACAGCAGCTCCCCAAGCCCTGGCGTATATGAAGCAGTGAAAATCACAGCCTAAGTATGTATGGTTCCTCCTGTGGGAGCCCCTGTTTAATTTTGCATGCCTGCAGAGAGTGTCATAACACATTCACATCACACAGCACGACAAGCTCACAGGGTCAGGCCAGAGAACTGCTTCTGTGTGTCCGCCCGTACGCTCGCTCACAGTCGCTCCGCACAATGCAAGTTTGCTTATCAGCTCTTATATGTCTTTCTATGTTCAAACACTTGGGCATCTGTTTGTAAAATGTGCCGTTGTAACAAGCCTGGGAAAACCACTTGACCTTAATTAACAGCTCATCTATACATATTGTCTTTGATAATAGGGCAACAAAACGAGACGCAAAACATTTAAAGGTCCAATCCATAGTCTAAAGGCCAAACCATGGCCAGCTGTAGGAGACAAAACCCTAAACAGCTTTTTTTATCCCCGCTTTCGATTTTAGTGACCCATTGATTTGAGAACTTATCAAGCTCCTAAATGTGAAGGAGTATTGATTTATTGAGAACCTGCTTAAAGTTAGCATATATTGAAGCATGTGAGTAATTACAGGAGGTAATCAGGTGTGTTGTTTGACCTTTGCTAAGGCCAGAGACTAACATGTTAGTTTTTAATCAAAGACATCCAAGTAATAATTTAAATAACTTAAATTAAATTAAAGATATATTTTTGGTAGTAAAGGATAAGCAATTAGTAGCATTTAATAAAATGCAAGGATCTATTATACATCATTTCAGTTTCTAATCATACAATCACTATTCTTTTTTGTCCATTTTAGCCAGTGTCGGTAAGTAACAGTTAATCAAGTACTGCGCTCAAGGTTTGCCACACCTCTTTTCACCCTCTGCCTGAAACCAGAGCCCAGTCTGCTCTGATTGGTTAGCTGGCGGGCTCTGTTGTGATTGGCCGACTGCCTAGAGATGGTCCGCCCCTTAAGGTACAATGTTGATAGCCAATAGAACCAGGAGTGTGACATAGTGCTGTCACTTGGTTACATAAGTCAACAAAGGAGTCCAGTGAAGGCCTTTGGAGACCATTTACATGCATCAAAACCTATACAGCACAGTACGGGAAAGGAAAAACCCTAAAAAGCTCAATAAGGCCAAGGTTTAGAATCAAATCTTATACTTTATTTACATATAGAAAACTAATGAACGGTTTTACTTGTACTTAAGTATTTCTACACTGTGGTATTAATACTTTCACTTAAGGAAAGGATCTTCTTCCACCTCTGATAGCTCTAGGTGTTAGACATTAGATATGCTGTACATCTCCACCTTTGTCTACTAAATTGATTAAAATGAATTATATATTTCCAAGGGAACCACTCTGTGATTATACACTCCTTTTCTTCTGCTTTTGTCGGGAGTTTTACATTTTAAGTAGTTAGTGGCCAGCCAGATGTCGCTGCTTCACTTGAGGCACGCAGATAATGTCATTGTCCAGACTACTGTATGTCAAGATAAGATACGTATTGTGCAGATGGAAAGCTCCCAGCACACACACACACACACTCCTAAATCATGCACTCTCCGAGACAAATCACAGACCAGTCAAATGCATGCTTTAAGCACTTAACGCATCACTGTAAGACTCCTACACAGGCTTTGTTTAATTCATTAGCTGTTTCGTGTGACATGGCCATCGCTATGCACACATACAGTCTCATATAGCACCTCCATGCATTCACACACATGCACGCACAGGACAGAATGAGGCCAGTGTGCTTTAAAGGACTGCAGGGATGTGATCAACACATTTTGTTCGCCACTTTTCCACCTTACCATTCTGCTCTTCCTATTCCTGACAGCCTCTTAGTGTCTTCCAGACACATTGGTAATATATGAAAAACAACAACCTCTTCTTTCCTCTTCTCTTCTCCTCTGTCTACCCCCTTTGATTGCGTCTTGTTAGGAGTGGTGGGGGTCTGTGTCATATTTTGCCGCGCCGCAGGGTTGTTCTCTTTCTGGCTGTAAAAAGCCCACGAGGACTTCCAGCAAGTCTTGTTCTGATTTTCTGTGTTTCCAGCTTCATTGCCTCCCGCTATTCCCTACTCCCACACAATGACAGGGTCGAGACCTGTGTCCGCCTGGTCTGAGAGCCACAGCAACACACACACACAATTGCAGAAGTACGCGCACAAGATACACATTTGTGAACAACACACACTCACTTGTAAACACTTTTTCACTCTGGAGTTTTACCCCGAAGGAAAGAACTCATTTACTGCTGCAGAGGGTTCAGAGGTGTCACAGTGTGTTTGTTTGCTTGTGCGCAAGTCTGAGTGTGTGTGTGTGTGTGTGTGTGTGTGTGTGTGTGTGTGTGTGTGTGTGTGTGTGTGTGTGTGTGTGTGGGTGGGGACAACACAAATAGTTTTACACTAAGTAAAAAGGTGGGGTGATTATTGACCGACATGTCACAGGTTGTATGAGAGAGGACACTTTGAGTCTAGGCGCTCATATTTTAATAACAGTGGTGGAATTACTTTGAAGTACTTAGGGACAACTTTGAGGTATTTGTACTTTAACTGAGTATTTACCTTAATGCTACTTCATTTAAAATATATAATCCTGAAATGGGTCGACACGTGTAATATTGTAAATGTTGGTACTTACGTATTTTTGATGCCAATACTTTTACTTAATTAAGATTATAAATTCATGACTTTTGAAAGAGTATTTTTACAAATGACTCCTGGCTCTTTTACTTAGGAGGACATATTCTGCTCATTTTCAGGTTCAGATTTGTATTTTGTGCCTCTACTGTGACTCTTATATGCTATAATGTTCAAAAGTTGCTTTATTTATTCATCAATAGAAACACGAGTGTTACATAGTGATGTCACTATGTTCCGGAAGTAAGCAAAGGAGTCCGATGGAGGCATTTCAGGCAGGGGGGGACGGTGTGTTGGATAGAAACTCCCTCTGGAGTGAATACAGGGATTTTAGCCTTTGTAGACCATTCACATGCACCAAAACCCATAACATTGCCAATCCTCTGATCTCCTTTTCCCTCCTCTTTTTAAAATCCACATTTTCATCTGCCACGTTCTTCCTCCTCTCATTTTTATTCCACATGTTGCCGTGCTGACTGAGTGTCTGCTGTTTTTCAAAATGCATTTTTTTACGTGTCAGTCATCGGGAGTAAACTGATAAATTTGAGCATGGCTCTGGGCCAAAGCACACATACTGTATACACATAGCAGAACCTAGAATAAATCAAATTGGATTAAATTAATGGACCTCTTGGTTCCAGTGAGGGGAATGCAGAGGTGAGCATTAGCCAATAACACTCAGAGCGAGGGCAATCGGTCGGTTAGCAACAGCCAATAGCAATGAGCATTACTTTAAGGTTTTTTTAAGGGTTTTAAAGATTTCCTGCCCGTAAAACGGTTAAATTAATTCTGAAGTGTGGCACCCAGACACAGACAGAAGGACTCTTATCAGTGTTATAGCTTCTTGAAGACCCTGAGATCTTGAATATCTTAATTCTAAGTGATTTCCGTCTTGACACAAGGTCAATAGTTCAATCCTGTCACCTGGAAAACCATTCAGATTAGCGACTAAATTGATTATCGCCATCAAGTATTTTTCCTTCATGCACAAATCCCTCCCTGAAAGTAACTATGTGCAGAATTGGGTGCTTGAGGCATCTGATGAATAGCGTGCGCCCCTCCCCTTTCCCAAGGGACCGCCGACCCGGAGACAGAGGGGATGAGAAGGTATTATTTTAATAGCAGCCATCATGTTGTATCAGGTAAGAGGCGACTTCATGGACGATAAGGAGGCTCTTAGATGAAGAGTTTGTGCAGAGGAAGAAATGAAATGTGACAAATGCCATCATGATGACTTTCCCTGGAGATGAATCCATTATGGGGAGGATCCATATATATTTGTTCAGACTGCATATATAAACACACACATTATGAATCGTGTCATGCTTATTTTTATACCTGAACTGCAAATGCCATGTGTATTTTTGTGCCTGAACTGTAAATGAACGCAAATTAACAAAGGCATCTCAAACCCCAAGGATCTGGCACACTGCTGCAGAATGCGCCTATTCTTTTTTACAGCAATATCTCTTATCACAATAACACACACATGGAAATTGGGACACACAGATCCCCGTGCAAACATGTGTGTCTTCAACAGCTTTTCTCACCATCTCACAGGTCAGAGAGGATAAATATAGATATAGAAATATAGATAAATCAATCTGTGTGGTGTGCACTTCCAATCTGAAGTCCAGTAAAAGTAGAATTACTATAGTCCATTATAGGTGAAAGTGTTATATATTGTAAAGCTAATTTAAAAGTAATATTAAATGAACGTGTTTTTATCCCTAACAAAAAAATATCATTGACAAATGCTGCCGTGTCAATTTCGAGCCAATTTCAGATACTTTGGAATCATGATAAAAGTAATAATAATTGTATTTAAATTGCACGTTTCAAACCGAGTTACAAAGTGATTTCACATTAAACGAAAAAAAACACATTTAAATAAATACAAAGAATAACATTTCCTATGAAAACTGCCAATAAAAACATTAAATTAAACAGAGAGTCAAGCAAACAGAATTTCAAAACACTAAATTAAACAATTTAATGACATGAAAGCCAATCTAAACAAATGGGTTTTAAAAAGAGAAATGAAATTATAGTGGAGTAAAAACAATAGTGACATCACTTTGTAACACTTATGCTGCTATCGGATAGCGCTTCAACACATTGTATATGATAGGATAAGGGGGCGGGACATCTCTTAGCAGTAAACCAATCACCACAGAGTTGGCCAGCTAACCAATCAGAGCACACTGGGCTCTGGTTTCAGACAGAGGGTGAAAGGAGGAGCTGTAGCACAGGCAGGATGAGAAAAATAAAGAGCTTTCTGAACATTAAAGCATGGAGACATGTCCCAGTAGAGACATTAAATACTGATATGAACCTTAGCATAAGATGGCCTTTTTAACATCCAATTTACACAGCCAGGCACAAACAACCAAAAATAATATATGGTATATACAGTTTGTAAATCTCATAGGCACAAAGGCGCGTTATTAAATTAGATGTGGAAACATGCGCGCAGTGGCTCTAAGACAAGAGCCTTTCTCTTTTCACCTAATCCCAACAAAGGGATGCTTCCTCCTTTGTTCTACACTCCCTCTCGTCTTCGTTCGGACAAGGAACCAGGGGAAGAGAGAAGGGCTTGCCAAGTCCAGGCGGAGAAGAAGAATCCCTCCCTTTCTTTCTTTGTTGTTTGGTTTTTCTGCAGAGTTAATCTCAGTACTGCTGATTAGCGGGGGGTACAGTATTTGGTCGTCTTCTCCAAAAAAATGGAAGGGAAGTCGATTGGAAAAAGAGTAAGAGGATAAGACAAACTTCCATCTCCAGCCATCTCAGGAGAGAAAGGCTTTCACCACACACATAAACACACACTTGGCAAACACACACGTTGAGTGCCAGAGAGAATAGATAAAAGAAAACAACGAGAAAATGTACAAACAAAATCTGCCACCATGGGGCTGTCCATCACCTCCAACAACAAAGGATTAATATTTCTAATCTGTTTACACGTTTAATCACCACAATGAAGGCTTAGTCAGCAAAAATGTCCCGTAACAGGACAGAGGTACCGAAAAGGACAGAGGTAACGCAAGTAGGATGAGAGGCAGTGAGGAAAGAAGGAATGAATGGAGGATTTTTGAAGAACTGATGAAACGAAATAAATATTTGAAAGGACACGGGGGGGAACAAACTGCCAGAATTGGAGAAAAATCCCCTCCCAGTCCTCATCAATATTTATACATCAGACTCAGTTGCAGAGTTTTTATTGGGACACGGTGGTGCCTCTTTTTAGCAAGGATGTCCTGGCTGTGACCTTCCAAAACCCTTAATCAACCTTCATCTAAATAACCATCATGTCTTATTGTTTAGGCATTAGTAGATGCACAGAGGAAGAATAAACGATTACGGATTGAGGAGGTTGGCGACTGATTTGGGGTCATAAAGATTTTAGATGTCTGGAGGACTCAATAACTTCAGCGAGTGATATACAGTGAATACATGTCATTGTGCCTTAGTGACATGAAAAGTTCAAAACCTTTTAAAGATCCCAAAATGATTAGAATATTCATGAGGTTTTTTTGAGAGATTAACAGGGAATTTTCTTTGAAAACTAAGAACTGTAACATGGAGAAAAATAAAAGTATTTAGAAGTAGCAGCATGCGCAGGAACCTGCAAATCTTGAGCGCTGCAGCCTCGAACAAGAGAAGATAAAGGCACTCAAGTGTGGAAATACTATCATTCTCTGTTACCTATCTCCTTGTAAAGAGCATGCTGTGTATGTGTGTGTAGGTGTGTGTGTGTGTGTGTGTGTCTACATTTGGCCAATCACAGTACACTCCAGGGTCCGCCATGGTTACAGCTACATAGTCCTCTTTACTCACTGATAGGATCAACCCTCTGGGGGAGAACACATGCCTTTTTCTGATTGGTTGGAGGGTTTTTGCTCAGGATGAAACCACTACAAGTCTAACACACAGCGTCCCTGGTGCGAGTGGTATCTGGAGGATTAGGAGTGTGAAGAGAGGGCACACTTGTTCCTTCTTTATCTGTTGAGCGGACCTCTGGCCCGGCAGCTGACGTCATGGTGGTAAAGTGAAAGCTGCTGAGGCTAGAAACCCTCAGGGTATTTCTACCCAGTGTAGCTGCAGGACAGTGTAAAGTAATCTCTCTCCTGAGTCCGCTGTGTGTATTTCATTAAAAAAGAATGTCAAGTTCAGCCTCTCTAGCTGTTGAAGTACAATGATTCAAGCATGCAGTTTAATTCAATACGTTTATGCTTACTTTACCATTCATTTTACCACGGATGTGTTCTTATTTGATTTTCATCTTATTGACGTGTTCCTGTCTCTTTATTTTATTAACTGGCGTAAACCGTGCCCCTTTAAGTGGAAAATAAACCTCCTCTTTTAGTGTAATCAGTTTAAATGGAGCCAGTGAAATAACAAAGGTGTCACAATCCTACTTGACCTAGTTACCTGTTTTATTTTGTAAGGTTTTTCTTCCCGTGTGATGTCTGTTTTTTTTTTTACTTCCTGTCTTTGTGTTTTCCCTCCTTTGTTTATTGTCCTATTAGTTTCACCTCTTCCCCATTAGCCCTGCAACCACGTGATCTTCTGTACACCTGAACCTCATTCTCTCATTAGGTTCAGCTCGTATTTAAGTCCTGGTTTTTATTGTTTAGTTTTTGTCGATCCTTGTGTTTTGTTATGTTCTGCTCGCCTTGCCTTGTATTTATAGTCAATATGCAATATTAACATTGTGATTATTACCTTAGTAGGGATGCAAAAAGTTTGAGGAATAATTCTTATGTATTAGTAGTAGTTTCATTAGTGGCAGTCAGCTAGAAATACATAGAATTGTGCAGAAACGGGTCCTGTTTAATTTTTGTTAACGACATAAACTTCAAAAACCCAAAAGTGGATTTGAAAACAGTCGCTATCAAGTTTCTCAATGAGATTATTAAACGTCATCACGCCAAACATTAGCTGCCTTTAGCTTAGGGTTCGTGATGTGACGCCATGTGACTGTGATGTATTTCCCTCATAGCCTAGCTTTAGCTTTTTACCAAAAATCACAAAGTTGTGTTCATATGTGGAGACTGTCCTGCAGAACAAAACATGTAAGAATCATAATTGTGTGTTTGCCACAGAGCTTTCTCAACGGACTCCTAGTGCTGCTTACTTTTCCAGGTCGGCCTGCAAAAAAAACTTCACTTGTTTTTGTACTTCTAAAAAGTAGAATTACCCATAATTCAAGTCTCTTACAGTGGAGGCTAATCATCAGGGCCAAAATTGGGGCCTTAAAAATAATACAGGTGCCAATCTTTTTTTGGTTTTAGATACTTTGTAGGATTCAAGGACACATAGGTCTTTAGAGGAGCTTTGTTGCTCTGTCAGTGCGAACAGACACTTTTGATCCCTTTTGTCGTGGGAAACATATCAGATGGAAAACTGTTATCCTTTCTTTAAAGCCGTTCCCTTGAGGGGGGATCAAACACAGTCACACACACACACACACAATATTAGAAGCATTTTCAGATGCAGACACAATTATGAAGTAGTTCAGACAATATATTCACACACACACACACACACACACACACACACACACACACACACACACACACACACACACACACACACACACACACACACACACACACACACACACACAAAGCACAGTGCAGTGTGAAGGCCTGCAGTCAGTTACACTTCAAAGGCCCAGTGCCTGATTGGGCCACCTGAGGTTTGGGGGTAACGACAGGACAAGGCTGCTCCACAGAGAGGAAGATCTGCTCCTCTTCTGCCTCACTCATTATAGTCGCCATGTTAGGCAGAGTTTGAGTCATTAGCAGGCTAAATAACAAACGTCAAATATGCTAACAGTTTCATCTTTATTCTTACTCATCGCCAAAGTTTTCTTATTCAAAAACGCTAAAACGAAATTTGGAAAACACAGCTTCTGTCATCAGGACTTCATGTCAGTGTCATTAAAATGTCAGCCGAGTTTAATTGAATACACATAAACATGTAATTAAAGGTGTTATCTAACTATGCTGTATCGATCATGCATGAACTCTAATATCATTTATGGATGTTTTGCATTTTGTCCCCAATACTTTCTATTTTTCTCCGATCTTTCCTTGCAGCGATAGCCGTTTCCAGGAAGCAAATTGTATTTCAGAAAGTTGATTTATATATCTTATTTAGTTTGGCTTCCTTTTATGGTGGCATTGTATTACTCTCTGCATGGATTTCCCAAAGTGCGCTGAAACAGTTAAATGAGCTGGTTTTATTGCCGCTGTACTGACTGTTACGGGTTAAAGGTCATGGCTCACCAGATGATGAGGATCCCAGCAGCTGTTCTGGGGATTAAATATAGATTACAGCACTTTGTCTTTTTAATGGTGCAATTTCATTTACCTGCCCCATCTGTTTACACCTCGTCCTCTCACTCCTTCATATTTACTTCATCCTTAATCTTTTTTTTCTGACAGGCAAATCCTTTGTATCATATGTGTCAGCTAAAAAATGATCCTGTACTGTGTGGAGTGTGTGTGTGTGTGTGCACGCACAGTAATGCTCAGTTCTTTGAACAAATCCAGGAGCACAACCACATAGTTACATTAAGAGGGCAAACGATCGGATGGGAAATTACAGAAAATTGTTGTGTTGAAAAATCTATTTCTGTTTGAGGCCAAATGGAAAGAAACGTATACAGAAAGCAAGGCAATCTAAACAAAAGATGAGATACAAAAGGACACTGGAGGAGAACAAATGTTTTACACAAACAACATAATTAGAGCTGCAAGACTATAACGACTGGAGAAATGATCTTCTGCAAACATCCTGCGCAAGAAGAGCTCCTCAATTGTGTGTTTACTTCAAAGTAAACCAAGGGTGCTCATTCTGAACCCTTACTCACACAAAAACAGTCAATGTTTTGTTCTTGTTTGTTATTGTGTTCTCTTACTTTAACGTGTGTGCAGGATGGGATTATGTATTGATTAGTGGATTTATTTATTTAACTACACATCCAAATTTGAAGAGGAAAAAGTTCATACACAACCCTCATCACACAGAATAATTTCTCATGTTATATAATTCATCAACAACCACCCTGGTCCCTGGTACACAACAAACAGAGTCCAAATAAAAGCCCCATAGAGAACTGTAGAACAAGAATCAGAGAGAAAAAATTGTTCTTCTAAATAAAGCCCCAGAAAGTAAGCTATCCTGACAAGCAGCTCAATATTTAGCTTGGTTTTCAAAATAAACCCCCTGTACATTAACTGTACCTGAGCAGGAGGCACAGCAGGAGACTTGTTTTTCAAAATAAAAGCCCCAGAAAGTATCAGTATCCAAGCAGGAAGCTCAGGATGAGGCATATGTTTTTCAAAGTAAAAGCCTCATAGAGTAACTGTGTTATTCAGGATGAAAGTCCAAGAACGTGTCTTTATTGTTTTTGACATGTTTTCTTATAATGCTGTTGCTTTTTCTTCTACCGCAGATGTGCGTTTTTATTTGAATGTAACTTATTAATGTGTCCTTCGCTCTTTATTTAGTAAATTCAAATTATGTCTCTCATCATTGCAGAGCTTCCTGTGCTATAAGTGTGTTTGTCTATATTTTTTATTATCATCATTCACACTTTAGCATTTGTGGTATATACTATCTCAAAAGGAGCCTCTTCTCTTCAGCATTTATGATTAAGGATCCACTTTACCGCCCGGACGCTGCTGCAGATCTTTTTCCCCTTGTACAATTTTTTTTATATAGTGTTTGTCCCCTCCAGGGAGAGGTTTATGCTTGATGATGTATGACCTGAAGGGCCTATGCAATCATTATAGTCATAAGTCAGCCAATGCATGTTCCTTCGAGTGGTGATATTTGTTGATGTAATTGAGTTCAAAGAGATCATTCCAATATATGTGTTTCTGTGAGTGTGTTCAGTTTGTTACAGTGATGTTTTTAGCAATTATTCAAGTTTCTGATGTTGGCAGTAGACTGCAGTAAGTAAAAATGAAATGTAGCGGCATGTCAAATGTGTGTGTGTGTGTGTGTGTGTGTGTGTGTGTTTGTCGGTTTTTACTCATGGGGACTATTCTCAACCCTAACCCATAACGTAAAGAAAAGTCAAAACTTCATAAAAAAAAAACTCCAACTCACAACAGAGTGTGTGTGTGTGTGTGTCCATGTTACTCATGTTCTGGGGTCATACATCTGTTTACACACTCACATTGTGGGGTCCCGTCTCTCTTTTTTAGGCCAAAATGCAAGTTAAGGGTAGGTCTTCTAGAAGTCATTGTAAGACAATATAATGACCTTTTTAAAGTGATGCAAGGAGGTGTGTGTGTGTGTGTGTGTGTGTATGCCTCCCCGTCTGCTTAGACTGTGAAGTTTTAAATGGCGCCAATATCTCCCTGCATGTTAATTGTCTAATTATGAAAAATGGCGAGACTATAATTCACCCTAAGCCATCCCTACATTATTATAGTTTGTCCAAGTTATATACGCACACAAATACCCCAGTATTATTATTTAGTTTAAAAGTTTACTTTAAAAAATGATGCAGAGACTCCTGCAAACAATTTAAATTCAGCCTAAACTGGACCCAACACTATTTCTCGCTTTTCACTTTATAGTAGTTGCCTTCTCTCCTTTTCTTTCTCTCTCTTACAATCAGTCCTTTCAATTTTCTCTGCGACAGTCTGCAGGGTTGGAGCAGCCCAGCTGTCACAATGAATTTGTGTGGCCTAAACAAGATTAACTACTGCTATTTGTATCCCCATATCTCTGAAAGGGTAATCAACGCAGGCGGTTTGGCTTGCTAATTTTCCCCATGGTAACCACTTACAAAAGCCCATCGCAGCAGATAGCTTGGTTCCAACACAGTTTGAACTGTAGGTGTGTAGGTCTGTGCACATGCAGGTATGTGTGTGTTTCCCCTATTGAAACCAAGTTATTCATCATGATACACCCCCGCATGAGAATAGAAAGAGAATCCTCAGTCAGATATCATTCTCGACACTCATAAAACAAGTGCTTTGACACAACAAAGAAAAGCAATCGTAACAAAAAGCACTTGACGTTTTTTAAGGTATGACAATGTTAAACCAATAACCAACATTGAGTTGAGAAATGTTGCTGTCCTCCACAACCAACTGCATGTTTAATCACCACTGACTCTATAATTTAAATCAAACTAAGAAACAAAGAGTAATAAAGAGTTACTATAATGAGAAAATAGTGGGACATATTTAAAAGTCGAAATTTATAAGAAGTCAGAACTTATGTCCTAAAACAGGTTGCTACAATTACAGTTCTTTAATAGTCTTTGTTGTTTTTGTTGCGTTTGTTAAAATAAGTCATTGAACACAACATGTTATCAGCAATTAACTTTTTTGAATTGCAAGTCATTTTGGACACACAATTTGACACAAATTGACACATTTCACAAATTTCCCCACGAATTATGAATAATAAAATGATCCACATTGCATTCCTCTGACACAGTTAATTTGTTCACATTTACAAATAAATAAAAAGGAATCAAAATTTTCTCAGAGTTTTTATATTTAACACCGGAATTCTAATTTAAATTACAAACAAAACGAAATTGTCGTCAAAAATGTCTGCAATGTTAAATGTTGACTTTAACCAATACATGAAACCTTCATAGCAACCATGCATTAAACTTAAAGGTGGTAATAGGTACAAAATATCACAACATTTCAATTCAAGGGGTAGTTGATACAGTATTTGCAAAAACTTGAACCAAAACTCACTGCATTATTTCTAGATTTGGAACCCAAAGTGAAGTAAACAAGTGGACTAAAATAAGAGAAATCACTTGAAACAGCAACTGCAAAGCTGATGTAGCCTAGGCTCAATGAAATATGGACTAAACATTTCTTCAGCTTCACAGAACAACTTTTGAAATCATGTGAGGGCAGAGAAAACTAGATGATAGAAGCTCCTGCTGCAGAGATTATCGTAATACCATGGAGTGTGTGAGGAGTGTTATTTTATGATCTAGTACTTTGTGTAGTTTGTTTCATGTGTGTGATGCAACCCAATAACAAATCTGTCAAGACTTGTGCATGATTCCAGCTACAGTAAAAGGTACATTTTGAAGAAATTCTGAAAAATCCTCATTAATAAAAGTGCTAGAGATAGTCCAAGGTCTTTGAAACCTGCATTTCCTTGGGGTTTGAGAACTGCATCGATAACATACTTGTGCTGTATCATGCAGCATAAAACCTCCACTGTTTTAACAGAATACTTGATCTTCTTATTCTCAATCCCTATGAGAAGTGCGGGTGTTTTAAAGTATGAAACCCCCTGTCAACATGCAGGTCAACAACACAGAGAAACAGGACGAGAAAACTACATTTTTAATGATGTGATTCAGGTCCTATCGATAAAAAACAACAACTGTGAAATGAAACGTGAACAGTTAAATGGGGTTCGTACAACACTCAAAAATTATATTTTCAATACATTTTCCCCATGAAATGGCTGAGCATTAACACAGTTACAAGGTATGTGTTTACAGGAAAGTCTATGTGTTTATTCCATAGTTTCCTTCAGAGTAGTTGCAGTAACTTTCAAAGAATATAAGTACTTCTTAGGAAATCATTGCTTGTGTTTAGATCTCTTGTACTTTTTCAAGTACTTTTGTGTAGTATTGAGTGAGTTTGTATGCTTATTTATAATGAGTGATTATCTTCTACACATAGTTATTGTTAAGACTAAGGTTTGTAGAATACAGTGGGGAGCCTTTTGTACAAACTGCTGCCAACTGGTGTAATAGGAGTGACAGATGGCTCTGACCGTGACTCCTATTGTTGTTTCGCCCTATGAAACCCCCTGAGAACTCTTAAATTGAACAATGTGCCACCCACACTAAGCACGAAACGCCTATGTAAGAATATGAGTGGGGTTTTCAGTGAAGTGGCTCTTTTGCAAAGTTATCTGGAAAGCTGTAAGTAGTTCATCCGTGCTTGCCTTGGTCTTTCGGTTTTAGGGAAAGAAATGTCGTTTGCTGGATGTGTCAGACTTGTCAATTTCAAGTAGGAGAAGAAGAAGGAGAAGAAATGCTGAATGTTGTTGTTTTGCATCAAGGACCATTGGAACCTCAAATCCACAGCTTACCGTATCAGTTCCCAGGTAACGTCTGAAGTGTTTGAGAAATTTCATACAGCTTGGAAGGTAATCTTTCAGTCTCACACTTCTAGGCTGTGCTGAAGTAATGAGATAGCAGATGTCATTGGTGTTTTAGAAGGATTGTTGCTTTCTGTTTGTGTCATTGCTCTGCTGGTGAACTCTACAGCAGACCACCTGATCCATCACACACAAACACACACTATCCAACAGATGTGTGGTCCCGAAGCACACAGACAAGAGTGGCACACAAAATATTCAGCTACACACACATATCGACAATGACGACCATTACTGGGCCCACCTACACGGCAGGGAAGAAACCCACGAAGAAAATAACAGGGTGAATGCAGGAGATGGTATAAAGGGGATAAATCCAGACATTCAGGGGCGAATTTATACTCTGCTGAAGATAATAGGTGTTTGAGTCAACCTTATACTGAAACATCCCATCATCTTTTCTCTCTTAATGTCTAATGTTTTTCATTTCCGGCTCCTACCATAACCTTTCTCTGCTTTCTCCCCTCTGTATTCGCGTCTCTTTGGTCTTGTTTTACTATTTTAGTCCTTTTTCTCTCCTCATCTCTTTCGACTATGTCCTCATTTAACTGTTCCTTTGCTTTTAATTTCCTCCTCTATGCATTCTGTCCTCACATCGTCTCACAGAGGTCAGACCAGGGAAATATAAAAAAGACAAGCCCTACAAAAACTCCAGTAGGCCTACATACACCCAGTAGAAAACAAAACACATAAATACAGATCCCTTATAACTCGAGAAGGACTGAAAGTATGGTGTTGACCTCTGATAGGAATAGCCAAGAACAACCCAAAGATTAAAGACACAGTAATGTAATGTGTAATGCCAATGGTACTTAAGCAACATTTGACCTATTCCCTGTATCCACAAGATGAAGAAGCCACTGTGATATCACTGTAAAAGCCAGGATATACCATTTGAAGAAAAGGTAGTAACACATGAGTATCATTAGCCTTATTTACCAAGTAATTCAGTACAGCTAAATAACAGGATCTGCTGGGGTTAGCCGGTCAGCTAACTGGACGCCTCTCTGCAAATTTGACATTGAAAATCCGTTTTTTTCAAAGTTGTTACCAAAATAAAGTAGTTTGTTAGGAAGCTTATACTGCAAAAATACAATCTGAGATAAAAGAAAGTACAGTTTAAGCTCACACAGACTATTTTGTGAACATAACGGTTCACCTCCTAATTAAATAAAAAGGAACAAATGAACCAAAGAAAGTAAAACGATTTAAAGAAATGTACCAGTAATCTGATTGAGTGTTAGACAAGCTAAGACTTAAGCACGCAATGCACCTTGGTCCCAGAGTGTATCCACATAAGGTAGGTAGCAGTAACTGTATGGAATACAATCAGATGACTCAACAAAGTTAATTTGAGAAACATGATAGTTCATCATTTATAAAATTAAGAAAAAGCACCATTGTAAAATCCATCTGCATCTTGTTGCTCTCCTCCCTTATCTTCCGGGCCTTTTTTGTTTTGAAAAAGCAATGCCAGCGTTCTGTCCTTTGGATGGTCCCATTGCTGTTTAGCATGCATGTGTTCTTCTGGGAGATTCAACTGTGTCTGTTTAATTCGACAGTATCATGATGCAGTTTCAGAATGTTTGAGTTTCTTTTGTTTCTTTTCTTTATCTTTTAAACCCTGGGTGCTATCGCTGCTCGAGGTGCGTACCGCATTTCTCTTTTCAAACAAACAAACACTGGTAAACAGAACGTCTCGAGTTGTATTTACAGCAGTAAATGCAACCATTTGTATCAATAAGGGAGATTCGCAACTTCTGATGAAGAGTAGTTTAACAAACTTTTATTAGGATGTAAAAAATTCCACAACCAAATACTGTAAACGGGCCCTTACATGGTTTTTGGGGTTTCTCCTTTCCTGTCGTGTGTTATATAGGTTTGAGTGCTTGTAAATGGTTTGCAAAGGCTAGAATCCCAAAGTTTTTTTTAGGATTCCTCTCCTACACGCTTTCCCCCTGCCTGAAATGCCTCCATGGGACTCCTTTGTTTACTTCCGAACACAGTAACATCTCGCTTCTATTAGCTAGCGCTCAGACATATTGTTAGTGATAGGCTAAGGGGCGGGACATCTCTAAGCAGTTGACTAATCACAATGAAGCCAGCCAGCAAACCAATCAAAGCAGACTGGGCTCTGGTTTCAGACAGAGGGTGAAAAGAGGTGCTGCAGCACAGGCAGTATGAGAAAAATAAAGAGTTTTTTGAACATCAAACATTTCACAGTAGAGGCACGATATATTCACCTGAAAATGAGCATAAAAGGGCTCCTTTAAGGGGTTGTCTTTGGTCTTTGGCTTCACCTTAAACTGGATCCAACAAGTGAAGTCATTCCTAGCATTACTTGTCCTTTAAATGATTGTCAAAGTGGCATGAACAATTATGTATTCCTTTAACAGCTGCCAAATCTGGCTTAAAGAAAAGGCCACTTCAAAAGAGTCAGTGAGCTGTGCGTCATCATACGTTTTTAAGCATCATTTTTAGCTTTAATCAGTAAACCAATAGAAGACTTTTCTTTGACTTGACCAGACTAAAACTCTTTATATTTTAAGCCTGTTCCCTCCCACTGTGATTTTCCATCTGCATCTCTTCCTCTGCAGCACGATGTTGGATGTGTGACAATGCAGAAAAAAGAGCACAGTAATGCAGGAGTAGAGATGGGAGTATATCATAGCAGTGAAGGGATAACGCAGACATCCTTTTCTCTCTCTCTTCCTCTTTGGGACTGTCACTCTGTTGAACAGCTCACTATCACAGCTTTGATAAGAGTGAAAGCTACAGAGAGTGGAGATGAGGCTCCCTTAAGCATTACACTTTTTAAGGCTTGTTAAGGGAATCCATCAATTGACATCCAGGAGTCCTTTTCCTGTAGACTGTAGACTGATTACCTGATGAGAGACAGCAAAGGAGGAAAGAGCGATCCAATTAGGAAGACTGGAGTGCCCCTAAAAACTCAACTCGGTGCCACAGTCGACTTTCAGAAGTGGAGTGACTTTCATGCCGGTGGCTTGTTGCTAATCAAGTGTTCGGAGTAAAATGAGACTGCTGATTTTCCGTGTGATAAAAATATCCTTTATAGCAGATGTGAGTTCAGCTAATTACACGGGAGCCAAAACACCTGTCCACTTCTTAGAGAAAGTGAGGCTTGGTCTCACTGTGCTTTGCAGAAAAAAAGTATCAGACTCGGCTCTTTTCTTCATGGCTTGGAGAGAAAATATGACAGATTTATACCGTACCATTTCAGCTCTGCTGTCCAGGAAGAAGAAAACAAAAACTTTTGGGGGAATATTTTATATTTGCTGACTTAACTTTAGCAGAAGTATATTCTTTCTGGACAATATGTCCAAGTGGAAGGGGCAGATATTCTTATGTTTTCCCATAACTAACCATATCTAAAAAGCTACAATGAACTAACAAACGATGACAAAACAATGGAGGTCAATGGCACAGTGGACCCATACTGTTATGCTGGGTGACTGGGACATTTGACCAGTATTGCAGTTCATTTTGAGGGCAATACGTACTCCTTTTGTAATAAAACTACTATGTTTGAGACCTGTAGAAACAAAAGGGCACCCTTCTTTTCAGGGAGGTTAAAAGTAATGAAATGACTGACTGACTTACTCATTGTTGTTATTGCTTTTCTCACATGATTTGTTGCCAATAGAGTGGTGCAGAAATAAGTCCTAATTCCCCGAAAAGTTATCACTAACCACTTTACCACCTCCAGTACCCCTGCCTCAAGTTTTATGTTGTTTTGACGTTTTTTGTTTTCTGAAATAAGGTATTTTTTCTCCAACAGAATACGGCAATATTAACCGCGCTGGTGATTGTCCGAGGCTTCCATGTGTCATAAAATTGGCAAAGAATTGACTCATAGAGAATACTAAACGAGAGAACTATCATAAACGTTTGTCGGACACAATCCAATAGGGAAATCCCATTGATTTCTGTTGAGAGACTCCTTGTGGTGCTAACTTCCGAGTCGTCCTACAAAAAGGCTATTACTGCACCACTCTATAACACTTGATGAATCTATATCTGTTAAGATGTTTTTCATTTCTCCTCCTTTTGATATAGCTGGATTTTTTTTTCTATGTGTGTATTGTGAAACATTTGCCCCTTCGCCCAGACATAGGGAACAGTAAATCCTAAAAGACATGCTGATTTTGGTTTCTGCATGAATACACACAGGTAATTACAGGCTGGATAATAATTTGTTCAATCAGGGGAGTACAATTTCCCGAAATAATTGTCCTTATTACAACCAGAGTCCCCTCAAACCTGTGACCTTGACTAAGTTCTTGCTCCCACCATCCATCTCTGTATTCTGGATGATTTGTCTCATCATTCTCCTCTCTGATTAAAGCTTGTCAGGAGTGGCCACCTCAAATTAACATGCACTCTTTCATTTATTCTTCCTTTCATCAGTTGTGTGGAGAGAGAGAGGAAGCAAAGGCCTCAGGGGGTGAGAAAAAGAGAGGGGGGGAGAGAGGGGTGTAAGAAGCAAACAGTAAAGCAGAGCTACACCTGGCCTTGAGGGAAATGGAGGGATGGTGCTGGGGTTGGAGGAGGTGTGAATAAGATGCTGGCATGAGGAACAGCGAAGGATGATAAGAGCCCCAGGGGTAAAGAGAGAAGGGGGAGGGGGGGTTTCTTTGTTTGAAGCAAACTTCATATCCACTTGATCCACTTCTGAATTTTGATCAGCAGTTGTTAGATGTCTGCAACTGCCTCCCTTCCCTTTCCCCTTGTTTGGCTTTACTGTCCCTTTTCTGCTTGTCATTTCCTTCCCTATGATCCTCAGTTTCTTCTGTGACACAATGGGACTGTGCTAAGAGACAGACCATAAAAGAGAGACCCAGAGAGTAGTCAAAGAAGAAGAAGAGGCTTAAACTTGAAACTGTTTTGAAGTTGAAAGAAAAGTACCTCTCTTCTCATGAAATAGCAAGAAAAACAAGGTGAATATTGACATTAAGAATCATGAAAGATAGCCAATGTCATATTTTAATGATCAAAAAGTAATAACCAACATTGTGCAATTTATTATTATTAAAACTAACTCAAACATTTTAAATATTCACATTTTGATACACTTAAAATGACCAAACCAAAAATGCTAATTTGTCAATTGAAAGGTTTAGTTTCGTTTATTTTATTTATCGAGTTTGGAAATTCACTACGGAGGGATTGCCTCTATCGTAGTGCTAATGCCTGAGTGGGAGGCTAGCTGCTAACACTGCTAACGGTGCCAATGATGCTAACGTTGCTAATAGTGCTAATATGCTAACAGCGTGAACAATGCAAACATGACAACAGAACAGACAGAGCTAAAGTGTTAACCGGGGGGGGGGGGGGGGACTCAGCAGAGCACACAATGAATTCATGTGACATGTATTCACAGCCAGCCAATTAAATAAAGCACAAAGAATCTCAGATTATTATACACAAAGAAGAAGTGTAACTTAGCTATAGGCTTGGATCTGCATTACTTCACTACATCCTTGCATTCATATAGACAAAGTTGTTTGCTGCTTGATAAATGCTCTGAATATTGAATTGAGACAGTTAAGGTTAAAACACCTAGCGTATTGATTAGTGTAGTTCTTATTTTCTCTGCAGTGTTGTTTGGACTGTGAATTATTACATTTTCGACTTGCCTTTCTTGTGCAACTGTGTTAAAAATATATAGGCTACCAACAAACGGTGAATTCCTAAACAGGCAAGTCTGTGATGTCAAACAGGGTTAAGTATTCGGGACCAGGTAACAGATCACAATGCGTGAGTGCTTGGTTTATCCAAAGACAATCTGGCAGGGAATGTAAATGAGTTTTAGGGTCGTCAGCTGAATAAATGGTAAGCACAGCAGGGTGGGAGAACTGGTGTGCAAGTTGTACTTGAGAACAGGAGGGGGTGCCTTTCATGCCAACGTGTCCATTGGTATTCCTAACTCGTGGCTCTTCCTAGCATCATAGCTCCTTCCAGCATGGATGAGAGAAACAATGAAAGGTAGAGAGAACCTTTGGTTTGGTTGACATATTTATGTCATTCATCCAACCATCGATCCGCTGTATAGGCTTATCCAGAGTCATGCAGCGGGGAATGTAGTTCTAGCAGAGGGCCCCAAACTTCCCTTTCCCTGACCAGCTGGGGGATTCCAAGGTGCTCCCCGGCCAGCGTGGAGATAAAATCCCTCCACCTGGTCCTGGGTCTGCCCTGTATCCTCCTCCCTGCTGGACATGCCTGAAACAATGCCCTACGGGAGGCAGACCATAGGCTCCTTTCTACACAAAGGAGCAGCTGTACTTTGAGTCCCTCCCAGATGAGAGAACATTTCACCTTATCCCTAAGGGAGAATCCAGCCAACCTCTAGAGCAGGGTTGTCCAAACTTTGTTCACAGAGGGCCAAATACAGAAAATATACGAAGGGCTGGGCCCCTTACTAGAGGTGAGGTACAGTATATGGCCTCTTAAGTTAGGTTATAAGTTAGCAAAATCAATCAAATGTAGGTAAGTTATGCTTGATACTTGAATATGCTTTAGGAAAAAACTGCCTACATCACAGCTCTCCGTAGGGCTCTCTCAGAGTGCTTATAATACGGGGGAAAATAAATGGTATACTTCAAGGTTGTTATGTAAATAAGTTATTGGTCTTTTTCAACCTCGATTTATTAGAAAATGTTTTCAACTTTAACTCGTGAAAACAGTGTAATATATGTTTACATATTGTCATGGTCTTGTCTTATATTTAAGTACAATATAAGACAAGCACAAGTTACATTTGTGGGCCATATGACTTTATCCTTTTGAATTAGCTGAGGGCCCATTTAAAATAGCCTACGGGCCGCATTTGGCCCTCAGGCCGTAGTTTGGACACCCCTGCTCTAGAGGAAACCCATTTTGTCCGTTTGTTGACACCTCCCTCCTGACCATAGGTGAATAAACATGAACATTTTTATGTCATGCTCCTTGACAAAACATTTCCTCCTAGGATACTTCTGTGTTTCCTGGCATTAAGCTCCTCCGGAAGCCTCTGCAGGTGTCACTTGACAAGCAGTGCAAACAAGCCACCCGAGATTAAAGCCATGTCGACTTTTGGAAACTTTGGAACAAAAGTTCAACTCTGACAAGGCACTTTCAAAGCGAAATGAGGACTCACTTATTATACTTTACATGTGTTAACACTCTTCCTCTCTTTGTTTCTCCCTCACTTTTCGATTTTTTCTCATGATCCAAGGACATCCTGGAGTCGAGAAGCGAGTGGTTAAAAAATCTGAGATAGTTACGTGATTAGTCTTTCGTGCCAGAAAGTTGAGCTAAAGCCACTCTTCTTCATCTCTGTTCTGGCTCCTGCTCTCCATTTTCTCCCTCCCCATCTTTCCCAACAACTTGGCTGTCTCAGAGTGTAGCTGGGGCTGCTGCTTTAACTTAGCCTCCTTACAAAGTTGCTTGACTTCAAACATCAGTCAGTGCGCTGACTGGGAAGTACCAGAATCTACAGCTTTATTTATTTATTTAAACTTGGGAGGGAGTGTAAGACAATCTATTTGAAATGAAGAAACATGCTGTGGGTATAGAATAACTAAAAAGCCCGCCCTGTATATTTCAGATATTTCCTGTAGCCTCCACTGATAAATAATTTGCATTACTGTATTCATTTAGTGACTATTTCGAACGTGATCTTAGCTTTGTGATTCTCTTGTTGAAGCTGGAAGAGGTGAACGAGACATTTCATTTGTTCATATGGTTTTATTATTTGGATCATGAGATTGTGTGGTGTATGTTTATCACTGATGTTGAGTATTATTTACACCTGCAAGTGGGTTTCCTTAAGACAAGTTTTCGCTGCTGGATAGCTCAGTTGTTAGAGCTGGTGGCCGATATGTGGTGTCCGGGTTTGACTCCCGAGCTCGCGGACAGTTATTGGCAATGCCTTCCCCCTCTATCTCACCCATTCAACACTATACCTTTAATACGGGCAATCTCTGGCCCACAAAATATCCTTAAAAAAAAAAAAAAGGGTGAGGGTTTTGTGTCTCAAACTCCGAAAATGCCAGATCCTGTAATTCCTTGTGAAGTTTAGGATTATCTAGAAAGGTTTGGATATAGACATGCTCTTACCATATAAAGGCTCCGCATCTCCAATGATTGTTTTTATTATAATTAACTCCTGCAAAAACACCTATTAGTATGTGTTATCCGAAGATTATAATGATGTCAAAAGAGTTCACACCAAGAACAGATATGTTTTCCTTTAGATGTAGTCAGCTTTCAACACCATATTCACAACCCCATTCTTCAGTAGCCCAATGCACGGTGTCCACTTATCTATAAATAAGCCCTTTTTTTTTTAAAGAAGTACTTTCCTTCAAGTAAGCCTTGATTAAGTTTAATTAGAAGTGCTAATAACTCCTGTGGGCTTTTAATATAATGTTTAAATCAGGCATCCTCCACCTCACAAGAAATAACTCTCAACTAAAACCTTTTGAATTAGCTGAGGGCCCATTTAAAATAGCCTACGGGCCGCATTTGGCCCTCAGGCCGTAGTTTGGACACCCCTGCTCTAGAGGAAACCCATTTTGTCCGTTTGTTGACACCTCCCTCCTGACCATAGGTGAATAAACATGAACATTTTTATGTCATGCTCCTTGACAAAACATTTCCTCCTAGGATACTTCTGTGTTTCCTGGCATTAAGCTCCTCCGGAAGCCTCTGCAGGTGTCACTTGACAAGCAGTGCAAACAAGCCACCCGAGATTAAAGCCATGTCGACTTTTGGAAACTTTGGAACAAAAGTTCAACTCTGACAAGGCACTTTCAAAGCGAAATGAGGGACTCACTTATTATACTTTACATGTGTTAACACTCTTCCTCTCTTTGTTTCTCCCTCACTTTTCGATTTTTTCTCATGATCCAAGGACATCCTGGAGTCGAGAAGCGAGTGGTTAAAAAATCTGAGATAGTTACGTGATTAGTCTTTCGTGCCAGAAAGTTGAGCTAAAGCCACTCTTCTTCATCTCTGTTCTGGCTCCTGCTCTCCATTTTCTCCCTCCCCATCTTTCCCAACAACTTGGCTGTCCTTTTGCTGAACCATTTCTGTTTAATATGAGTTCATATGTGTGTGTGAATAAGAGTGTGCATGTCTGCGTGACAGAGCAGTGTGTGTGTACACGCTAAGCCATCAATCGATTCTCAGAGTGTAGCTGGGGCTGCTGCTTTAACTTAGCCTCCTTACAAAGTTGCTTGACTTCAAACATCAGTCAGTGCGCTGACTGGGAAGTACCAGAATCTACAGCTTTATTTATTTATTTAAACTTGGGAGGGAGTGTAAGACAATCTATTTGAAATGAAGAAACATGCTGTGGGTATAGAATAACTAAAAAGCCCGCCCTGTATATTTCAGATATTTCCTGTAGCCTCCACTGATAAATAATTTGCATTACTGTATTTATTTAGTGACTATTTCGAACGTGATCTTAGCTTTGTGATTCTGTTGTTGAAGCTGGAAGAGGTGAACGAGACATTTCATTTGTTCATATGGTTTTATTATTTGGATCATGAGATTGTGTGGTGTATGTTTATCACTGATGTTGAGTATTATTTACACCTGCAAGTGGGTTTCCTTAAGACAAGTTTTCGCTGCTGGATAGCTCAGTTGTTAGAGCTGGTGGCCGATATGTGGTGTCCGGGTTTGACTCCCGAGCTCGCGGACAGTTATTGGCAATGCCTTCCCCCTCTATCTCACCCATTCAACACTATACCTTTAATACGGGCAATCTCTGGCCCACAAAATATCCTTTAAAAAAAAAAAGGGTGAGGGTTTTTCTGTATTTAGTTTTTATAAAAATACAATCGATGATGTCAAACATTATTTTGTCATCAAACAGGTCATGTTACATGTGACAGGGCCTACAAGAGATATATATATTTTTTAAAGATGGTGTTCATTGTTGATGTTTCAGGGGGCACAAAGAGTTGAGGGTGTGTCTCAAACTCCGAAAATGCCAGATCCTGTAATTCCTTGTGAAGTTTAGGATTATCTAGAAAGGTTTGGATATAGACATGCTCTTACCATATAAAGGCTCCGCATCTCCAATGATTGTTTTTATTATAATTAACTCCTGCAAAAACACCTATTAGTATGTGTTATCCGAAGATTATAATGATGTCAAAAGAGTTCACACCAAGAACAGATATGTTTTCCTTTAGATGTAGTCAGCTTTCAACACCATATTCACAACCCCATTCTTCAGTAGCCCAATGCACGGTGTCCACTTATCTATAAATAAGCCCTTTTTTTTTAAAGAAGTACTTTCCTTCAAGTAAGCCTTGATTAAGTTTAATTAGAAGTGCTAATAACTCCTGTGGGCTTTTAATATAATGTTTAAATCAGGCATCCTCAACCTCACAAGAAATAACTCTCAACTAAAACCTAATACTACGGGACTTGTTTTAATGGAAAAAGAAACAGTTAGGATTAATGTGGTAATGGATGGATTTCTATCTCATTTCTCTAAACGCTTAATTTACACAGTTTTGCTCTCTTTCGCTCTCCCCCCTTGCTGTTGACCGACTATAAACAGTGCTTTGATCTGAGGACAAATACAATGTCCATCTGTTCCCAACACACACACACACACACACACACTTTGTCAAGCAAATCTTTTGAAGAGCTCCTGTTATGCTTTTTGGGTGTTTCCCTTTTCTGTTGTGGTTTGTGTGCATGGTAATAGTCTGCAAAGGATCAAATCCCAAAGTTCCCTCCAGAGGGAGTTTCTCTCTCACGAGACACCTGAAACGTCTCCATTGGACTCCTTTTTTTACTTCCGGATATTAGTGAAATCACTTTGTAACACTCACGCTTCTATTGGCTAGCGCTCCAACACATTGTACATGATAGGCTAAGGGGCGGGACAGCTCTATGTGATTGACCAATCCCAACAGAGCCGGCCAGCTAAGCAATCAGAGCAGACTGGGCTCTGGTTTCAGACGGAGGGTGAAAAGAGGCAGTATGAGAAAAATAAGGACCTTTTTGAACATTAAAGCATGGAGACAAGTCCCAGTTGAGACACAGAATACTATATGAACCTGAAAATCAGCATTATGAAGGGCCCCTCTAATAGCCATCAAAGATGTCTGACACATTCTGTATTTGCAGTCTAATCTTAATAAATGCTTCTTGACAGTACAGTGTTGCTGAAAATAATGTATTCTTATCAAGGATTAAACATTTATACAAATGCTTTGGTGTACAGAGCGTGTGCTGAAATCCTTGAGCGTAATACACGGTAACATCATGTCAATATGCATTGATGCGTTGCTCGATTCCGTTGGAAATAATTTACTACATTGCGAGAAACATGAAATATTATAAAACCTAGTGGCTGGCCCGGGGGGGTTTCTAGAAGTTTAGTGGGCCACTTTGTCATTATTTGAGATGAAATTACTTTTTCATTGCAGTCGTGTGTCTTCTTTTATAGATTCAATATATTTTAATATCTAGGTAGATAAGGTTTGAGTTTTTATGCCTCTCAGGATTTTAGAAGTTGTTGCGGGTGCACCCAACAACAGTCCTTGTGATGCTTCTGATGTGTATTTCCATTTGACCAAAATGAGTTTATTTCTATTTAAAGCCAATGTCTGATGTGTTTCCATGTTCTGAATAATTCCTAATGCACATTCATTTTGCATGAGACACTGGAGTTTATTGACCTGCTTTGGGTCTGCCATTAATATTTCATTAGTGCCTTTACAGTATATCTATATGCATACACACGGCATTGTTGGTGAGCTTGCATGTGAACAGAGAAAATTGGCAGACTACAAGAGTATTCACTGATCAAATAGATTGTCACAGAGCACATTAATGACTTATGACGAATGTACTGGATACATAAAGGTGGTTTATTCTTCTGACAAAGGCAAGGCAATGTTATTGATAGAGCACATTTGAGCATTAGGCAATCCAATGTGCTGTTCAACAAAACACATTACAAGCATTAGGACAAATTTACATTTCAGAAAGATTAATTAAAACAATTACAAGCTTGGTTGCAACTTGATAATTTACGAGTTTTGAGTCAAATTGTCAGGAGTCCTAACTCTAACTTCTACTAAATTGTGTTATTCATTTCAAATTTGGGCTTTCCACAATTTGTTGAGCTTTGAAATGTATTCCATTAATACGATTATTTTCCCCTTATGTGTTTGTGATGTTTTGGAAGTAAGTAGTGAGGGGTAAAGTAATTTAGTTGTTAAGGTATTTGCTTAGTGTATTAGGTTGTAATAACTCTGTATAATGAAGAAGAAGAAGAAGAAGAAGAAGAAGAAGAAGAAGAAGAAGAAGAAGAAGAAGAAGAAGAAGAAGAAGAAGAAGAAGAAGATTTATTTAGAGCAGAGAGGCTCGGCGCCATGCTGGCACCTCTTCAGCTACTGAGTCCACTCCCTTCGGTCTCAAGGACAAGCCCCTACAGACCTAGCCACTGTTACTGTAGGGTTTCTACATTCTATATTAGGAATAGGCTAAAAGAATCCAAGAGACTTCTCATCTAAATTTAACAGGATTTATTAATACAATGATATTTACAATGGACCACTCGACTGAGGTCTTCTCCTATTTAACTGGTCCACTTTCCAGTGGTCCAGCGGCGTAGGAAGAAGGGCTAATCTCAAACTTTTCAAATTGTTTTCTTCTCTAATGTCCTTCCGGTCTCATCTTCTCTTATTGGTTAGTAGCAACAGGGCGGGTCTTCGGGACGTCTGACTTCGTCATCTTCTTCTGTTGGCTGACGTTGACGGAGGCGGGTCCATGACACGTTCTGCTTCTCATGACGTCTCTCATGGGCTATGTTTCCATTCAGTTTAAACACTCCCAAAAAACCCAGGACACAGATGATTCGTTTCCATTAAGTTTATTGGGAATGTTTTGAAACTGTAAACACAGAACAATGAGATACGATCAAGCTAACCAAATAGAAAGCAACGCTAAAGCAGAAAGCTAACTTTAGCACTAACTTAGCCTAGCAACACAGTTAGCGTCTTAGCCGTCTGAATATACTCGCAAACTCAAAATACTTGACGACGTAATGTTATAACAATCATTAATACTTACAGACTTTGCCTTAGCAAAGAGAGAGAAAGAATAGCCTTTAGGTGAGGAGCTGATGACTGGATGTGCTCACGCAACTGTATGTGATCACGACATGGCAAATGTACTTCCTGTCTCCCAGCATGCACTGCTTATATATTGCCATGGTTGCGAAAATAAACAAATCGCATTAAACTATGATAGCAAAGTAACAAACACATAACAACGTCTCTATTTATGATATCGTATTATACATTTCTTCTGAGGTTTATTGGTTATTAAACGGGTAATAGTATTATTGCAGTGTCAATGAGTGAGAGGTAAAGGCGTTGTGTTTAGTATGTAACTCCCCACGTCATTCTCCCTCTACTCATATATGATACAATATAAGCTACATGCTACCTAAAAACAATAACATCCGTTATGACCGGAAGTTCAAAATCTGGTCCGTCGGGAAACAGTGAATTATGTCATTCAATGTTCCATTTCAATATATGGATTTATTCTCACACTACCCCAGTAGAATAGTGGAATATATTGTCAGTATTTTCTGTTTAGTGTCTGGGATCCTCTTCTTAGGCTTCGATAAGTTAAATCTGTGTGTCTGACTTCATATTTTTCCATTAATTCTTCTGATTGTGCTTGAATTATTGTTCACAGTCTGTGAATAAATAGATGGATTGATTGATTAAAGATGAAAGTGCCTTGATGACTTATAAAAGCAACTTCAGCTATCCTAAAACAACCGCAGGACTTAAAGTTAGGTATTTTTGTTTAAATGTAAATAATCTTTTGCCAGATCACTTAAAATGAAAAAGTTAGCAGATATTATGTTAGTTTATCTAAAGTTTTCCTTGTCTACTTTGTAGTCTACCTTTAACGTAAAATGCGATAAGAAACTACTTTTGCATTCAACTTAGCTCTGGTTGTATCAAACACTTGTTCTGACACTGATGGATTGTGTTTGTTTCAGGATTGCACTTCCAGATTCACAAAGATAGCATCTTGTGTTTGTTTCCAACAAGTTCCCCACGTCCTTATAACCCAGTGGATTTGAATAAATTGAACCAACTTAGTCTTATTTCCTTTTTTCTCTCGGTACTAGACAAACATATTTGTTTTTATTACAAGTTTGAACATTTATCAAAGCACATCCAGATTTATGGTGTGTTATTACAGCTCAACTCTAATATTTGGCACAATAAATCAGTTTACTTGATGAGTTGAGCAGAATAATCCAAATTAAGCTACATTACATCCATCGTTGCCATGTTGCAAGCACACTCAATCACAATTTCTTCTCATTATACAATCACATGAATGATCATGTGTAATTGTAGAACGTACAAGTCTGTTTGAAGTGAGGTGTATCATTTGTTTATTAGTCTACATTTTCCTAAGGTCTGTTGTTTCTTCCTTAATTCATAAGAATAAATTTGAGAGTAACATCCCAGGTAAAACAGAATGACACAGCATTTATCTTTGAATACTAATAATACAACAGACTAGTCTCAAGGAATTTCAACTGAAAAAAAAGATCCCATCTGCTGCAGCATTGTGTAATGTGAGTAAAGACTTTCAAAGGAGCACACATGGATGCATCAGACTGTAAAATATTAGATTACGCATGTACCTGAATGCAAATGGACCAGGTAATGGTTGCATGTGAATGCCAACATGATGGTACACACACACACACACACACGCACAGAGACAGGAACTGTTTCCTCTAAATCATCTCCGGATAAATGCCTTTCACACACAGATACACAGAGCCAGATGGGTCAGATGGGTTTTTAGGTCAGTGCTGTGCCTGCAGCAGAGCAGGAGGAATGATCTCATCTCAACCTGTTGCGACGTTGTCTCCAGGCGTTCCTAAAAAAAAAAAACCTGTTGACTGACCTTTACCGCGAATTACCACTGAACAGTGAAGTTCACAGGATGACTCTTCACTTCATTTCTAAAGAGAGAGCTGATTATCACCACACAAATGAAGGAATAAGGAAGGGCGTTGCCACTTGTTTGGCATCAGGTTTAACTAGATTCTATTAACATAAGGCTACTTGTTTAATTCTGCAGAAAGATATATCATTTCTAATATTCAATGATTATTTAGAATTCATTATATTTTAATCAATAATTTAAATCATATTTACTTTTTTCTTACTGTCATGGTTTGCTTCTTGGCCATGACAAAAGAAAGGGAACAGGAGACGAGGTAAGTGTTGTAACTAAGTAAACCAAAGCAAAGGAAAGCTACCATTATGAAGTGTTTATGTGACGAGTGTAGGTGTTGATGAGTGAGCATAATGTAATGCAAAGTGATGTATAACAAAACCAAAGACGATGCCAAACAAATGACAGAACAGGTAGCTGCTGTCAGGAAGGAGTAGGCCAGCTAACCGGGCGAGTCACTGGATCGGGTCTTTAACCCCCAGTTGCACACAGACCCTGTGCTCGCAATCAATGACACCTTCCAAGACAAAAGGAGAATCATTAAAGGTACACAGGGAGGAGGAGTAAAGCAGGGGTCATCACATTACTGACTGACCTGTTATCACCCGTTAACCAAATTATTTATGTTGGCATGGTCCTCTTCAGGGAGGCCACACACACCTTATTCTCCAGAGCTCAATCCTTTTTGGGGTCTGAAAATAGCAATGAGAGGGAACACATCAAATAATAATCCAACAGTGATAAAAAAATAAAACCCCCTTTTTTTTAAAAGGGATTTTAAAAAAGCTTCGGAAAATCTTCAGTTCCTCCTTTGATGAATTTGTGCTGAACTCCACTTTTATCTATTTTATGATTTTATCATCTGTCCTTCAGTTGATGAGAGACTATTACATTAGTGCTGAGTTGTCAGACTGATTGGAAACAGGCTGACACGAGGGGGTAGGCTGCACCTGCTGACCCCGGGCTCTGATACAATACAACAGGATGCATTCAGGCTGTGACCTTCGACCTTCCATTGATTCCATCACATGTCAATTGGAACAGAGACTGGAAAATTGCATTTCTGCTGCCAACAGGATGAATAAAGATCAGAATGGAGTGTCCGAAAAAGGCAGACAGATTGCGTGACAAAAGAGCTTACAAAATAGAAGTTGTAGCTTTAGACAGTCAACTAAATAACACATTTACAGCATAAATCAAGGCAAGTGTTCCATAAGCAAGGCGTGACAGAAGCTAAAATTGGTATTTTCTGTTTCTATATCTGATGTTACAACCATTTATCTTAAAGAGGACATGCTATGCTCATTCTCAGGTTTGCATTTGTATTTTTAGCCTCGTGTTTAAATGATTTAATCTTCAGAAAGTGCTTAATTTTTTGTCATTCTACCTTTTCACCCTCTGTCGGAAACCAGAGCACAGTCTGCTCTGATTGGTTTGGTGATTGGTCAACCACTTAGAGATGTCCCGCCCCTTAGCCTATCAAGTACAATGTGTCGGAGTGCTAGCCAATAAAGGTGTGAGTGTTACATAGTGATGTCACTGTTTTCAGGACGTAAAGAAAGGAGTCCAATCGAGGGCGTTCTCACAAATACATTAATAAACACATCTGCTTCCAACTCCGTTACAGTTGGATGAAGTAAACAGGCTAATAGAGAAAGCTCTTGACGTCTTTAACATTCCAGTATTATTTTCCTTGAAGCTGCACATTTTGGTTGGTAGATATTAAAAAGTTCATCTCATTACTGTGGTTCTGAAAACACTGGTGATTATTTCTGTCTAGTCCCTGTGTGTCTCTGTAATTTAGGCACGATCAATTTTTTTGTGTTTTTGGATGAGATTTTAGTTTAGTATTATTGTAGATATAATTGACGGGCTCAGTTTTTTTCTTTTGTGTATTTTGTTTAATCTATCACAACCAGTGCATCACTAAATCATCCTTTGTTCTGTTTTTGTATTTTCACATCCTTCAACATCTCTTGGAGTCCAATTGAGGCATTTCAGGCGTGTTTGGGAGGCAGCTTTAGGATTTCAGCCTTTGCAGACCATTTGCATGAACAAAAACCTGGAAAACCGCCCCAAAAATCATTAGAAATGTGATTTACTGGTGAAAACATGATTGTTTCCATGCTTACTTCCTTAGAAAAGGTGAAATTTGTTTTATATTTCAGCACGTACAGTAACAATGTATTCCCGAGTACAGAGCCTGACTGAAATGCAGTTTGTTCGTGCTCACAAAGAGATCCAAGAAGGCGCACACTATAAATCATGTGCTGAAATAGAAACATGAACAACCCCCAAACACCTACATGCTCACACACACACACACACACACACACACACACACACACACACACACACACACACACACACACACACACACACACACACACACACACACACACACACACACACACACACACACACGAGAGTCCCCTGAGTTTAATTTTTGTGGGAGGTTTTCTGTGGACATTTCTTGGAGGAATCTGTGTTGTAGGTGGCTCTGAGGCAGGCGGGATGAGGAGATAAATACACAGAAAAGTGAGAAGTTAAACATACAAATAAAGGAGGTCGTTCAAAGAAAGAGGAAAACGAGATGGAAATGAACACAACGGGGTGAATGGGATGTAAGGAAATAAAACGGCGGGAATGCAGAGCAGGGCGGCAGTGAGATATAAGAGAGAGCTGGAGAGGGGGTGTAAGAGAGGTTGGGGAGATTTTTGCAGCCTCTGCATTGCAGGGCCAAGGTCAGAAATAAATAATGAAGTAAGTGAACAAAAGAACTGAATGGACTGATTAATGGAGGAACCATAACCCTACAAATGCAAATGAACAGTGCTGCTGAATATTTCATTTTTGGATTCTTCATTTCTCTGCAACTACGGGGTTATACTATCTAAATTTACACCCACTGGTATTTACTATAGTATGTAAAATGAATGGGCTACGTAAGCAATTTGTGTTTGCTGTGACACTACTTCCGGAATGTAGTTCACAAGTCAGCGAAATACAACATTGTGATAGTTGTATATTGGCATGGAAAGACTCATGTTGCTGTTTCGTATTCTTAGCTAAATGTTAGCATGCAGTTTCCTCGGGGTTAAGCTGCTTCTGTAAGCGGCGGGCTAATTTGTGCTAACCGGTAATCAAAGTGTCACGCAGACGCCGCTCACTTTAATCCAGAAGATTTGTTCTCTCTTTTCTGCCACTTCAAATTGAACCCACTAAACTTACTATTAAATGGTTGTATAGAGTGGTGTAAGAATGAGTCCCTAACCAAGATATTAGTTAGTATTTTAGCACATCTGGGATCCCTTGTCTCTAAGTCAATGGTTATTTGAAATGAGATTTTGCTAAGCTACCTGAAATAAGATCTGTGGTTAACTCAATGATGAATGTTTGAAGCTTTTTCGTGGCTCAAAAAATGGGAGCTGACCAGTGCACACTACTAAATAGTCATCATATTGAACATTAGCCACCTTTAGCTTAGCCTTGTTGTTGACCATCTATTCAGGGAAGCTTTACCACTCTGTGTTCCAGTGGCAGACCGGTGCCACTAAAATCAAATATTAAAAACCAATTATAATGAATAAATAAATATGTTAGCCACTACATGCTTTTTGGTATGAAGCATGAAAGAATTTGACTCACTGAGGTCTGATTTTTTTTTTTTACCCTAGAGACCTCTCTCGTTTAACCAGGCAATTAATTACAACTCTCGAAAATAAAATGCCTCTTCAAAATCACAGGTGATGCTCCCATGGTATCAAATCTCCACAGAACTAAAACTGAGGTAAGGTTTGTTACTCACTTGAAGGAGAGCAGGTAAAAAGTACCCAAGGATGCAAACTGAGTTCAAACTTCCTTTATTTCTGATAACAAACCTGTTCCTTTGAGATGGTTCAGCTCTCGTAACACATGGAAAATAATTAGATTTTAGATAAAGGCATCAATATTTTGAGTGGTGATGTGTTTTAGATTCTTGTTAACTGTCTGATTTATGCTTTTTATGTTTTCTTTTCCAACTCCTTCGACGATATGTCCAATTCTCCCGGAAGGCAAAAGATGCTCCTGAAGTATATCAAGCTTTGTTTTGAGTTTGGAAAAAAAGAGCGTTAAACAAGACACAGTAAAATACAACCTGTCGCATTTCAAATGAAACTTAATTCAGAATAATGAGGTGAAAGTGCTGTGAACTCTACGATTACTACATTATATTTAAGTACATTTTTGTGCTTGCTTGTCTTTTTCTCTAAGGTTTATTGTGTTTTAAAGAACATTAGATATGTAAGTTCTCTGTGATGACTTGGGGATATGGATATATATTAATATTTCCCCAAATACTGTATAATATATATACAGTACAGAACTTTTAAAACAAACAAACAATTTAAAAAAGCTTCCATTATCATGTCGATATAAATAGTATATATCTTTCAGTTTTTAACTTAAAGACATGTAGTGCAACTGTACATGCTTTTATTTTAAAACACCACTTAAACTTTGTATTGCCTGTAGTCTACCTTGTACACTTTAAATTTAATTAAAAATATCGGGGGGCTGAGAAAAAAAGACTGGTTGGGCAGAAGAAGAGCAAACATGACCGGAGAGGTTCAGTATGAAGAGGTCAAATGGTTTAGCAGTAGCAGTATATTTAATGAATTGAGAGACTGATAAAAAGACATGCTACGCCTCTTGGGTGTAGGGGAATTTTTTTTGCTATAATGGATATATCCATGAGAGCATGCACACACACACACACACACACACACACACACACACGGCCTGCAGATATCAAACTCCATTAAAATACATTATTATTATTATTATTATTAAACCATGCAGTGTCAGACTCTTCTTGCAATCACCTGCCACTCAATGGAGTAAATTAATTCATCATATTTAAAGACAGAGAGCGATGGCATGGGCAGTGAGGTGTTGTTATCTGTCTTCACGTAGGCGGGGGTGTGAAGGTGTAGCAAAACGGTGAGAGAAGGAAGGGAGGGGGGAAAAAGAGAGAAGAAAAAGGATTGGATTTTCAGAGAGATGGCGGCTAAATGAAGCCGTACTGTTCGCTACGGATGGAAAATGGCTCCAGACACGAGGTAATTATTTCCTGGCTGCTGGAATGGAAGGAGCCTTCATTAACTGGCTGTTCATTACTGATGAATGGAGGGATGGACACACACACACACACACACACACACACACACACACACACACACACACACACACACACACACACACACACACACACACACACACACACACACACACACACACACACACACAGAAACATCATTATGAATATTTATATATAACATATGTTTATATATTCAAAACCAGAGGTGAAGTAAAAGTGAATTTATTAAATATCTATGTACATTTTTAAGCTTTTTGAAATTGACTTTTGAGTCATTCCATTTTATGGTACTTGATACTATTCCACTACTACTTTGAGTATATGTTTTTGTAGTTTTACTTCAGTAACATTTCAAATAGCAGACGTTCACTTGTAAGAGAGTATTCCTACACTTATGTAAAATATCTGGTAACTTCTTTCACCTCTGCTCGTCAAATATTTTATCAAACTCACAAAACAAATTTGAATTTCTGAAGTAGTGAAAACATAAGGAACGTGTCATTCTCTTCCAACACAGATGAAAATGAATATATTCATCAGAGTTAAGGTTATATAATCAATCAAGCAAAGTAAAGATTTGTTTCGGGAGGGAAGCAATTTCTTTTGTTTGCTTTATTTGTTCAGCAAACTTTACACGAGAACTTATTTAGCTGACGCTTTCATGAAAAGCCACTTACATACACATTGTAAAACCATAGCTATAATGCCTACATGAGCCATTTGCCGTTAACGAACATGTTGACTGCAGAGGTGGGGATCCAACCTCTGACTTTCTCTCTGCAAGGCACCCACATGCAGCCTGCGCACCCAGCTGTCAGAAAGCAGGAATTGTTGACTTACAGTGATAATGGCTGCCAAAACAACAAGTTCACAAAAGTGTATATGCTTAAAAAATTTGATTTCCTTTTAAGAAGTTTTACAGCAGTTCACATCACAACAGAATTAACTTAGGACACTTCCATTTTTGTACATTTTGGTTTTTTGCCGTGTCAATTGTCATATGTTACAGTCTAATCAAGTTTTACACATCCCAGAAATCAGCAGAACCTCAAGGAATGGTATCACTCATTAAAGACTTCTATGCACTATAATATGGGATTTCAGCCCATAAAACAAACAAAAAACCTCTAAAAACGCATCTTGAATTTTCAAGATAATTCATTGAAACAGAACTGCTAACCATAATATTGTAAAAATCATTCAACACAGGAAATTGCTCACATTTGTTGGGATTGTGCCAGAATAAAAGTAGAAGCTTCTAACTTCTTCTGTCCATGAGTTAGGCCCAGCATGAACAGTGTCAATGGGCATTTTCGTCACAGGAATTTTTCTCCTGCTAATTTTGATGTCTAATCATGATGAATATCATGGCCACAGTTACACACAGGGGCAGCTGGCATGTTTTGAACCATAATTGGGGTATTTATGGGAGTATTGTGTCTCACAGCACACCTTTCCCTGTGGTTTAAACCGACCTTCTGAATCAGACACTCCGATTGGCTGTGAATGCATCCAATCGGAGTGTCCGATTCAGAAACGTGACTCCTGCACTCTATACGTCATAAACAAAGATGGTAGATATATAGCGACAAAAAACTACAGTATTATACAAAGCTCCAGGAAAAAAGGTAAAACCATCCCCATCTTTTTAAACTTTACGCATCTGTTTTACCACCGCAAGTAAACGGCTCACAATGACAAACTTGATACCGTTGTTTCCTGCTGCTCCTTTAGTTTAAGAGGGGGAAACGGCATGTCTCTAGCTCAAACTGCTGAGAAGTTATGATGCTCTGAAGACGACGTGATATTTGGGAGCGTATCCGCTTTTTAAAAAATGTATTTTTAGTTTAAAAGTCAATTTAAAAATGTGTAGTTTACGTGCACTCTGTGGGCACAGCAGCACCGGGAGTCACCTGGTTACTAAACCTTTATATTGTGCAGCTTCATATTTTGCAAAAGCCATGTAAAAGTATGGAGTGAGACCTGGGTTTAATATCGGCAACCTCAGTTTGAATTAGAATAAAAACCCTCACTGACAGACTCTTAACCCCTCCCCCAATGGCACTCTACATTAACACACATCATGTGAACCATTCCTCATATTCCATACTATAAAACTTGCAAAATATTCACATTTCTGTTCAATGCTATTTCTCAAGGGTTCAAGGGCTGTTATTGTCATGTGCACTGGAACGACAGTATAGTTTTGGCTATGAAAATCTTAGGTCCCGAGCTCCTCCGACAGTGCAAAGAATTATAGGGCATAAGACAAAATAAGAAAATAAATACTGCAAAATAAAACAGAGCAGGGTAAATTACAATAAAACAGTGCAGGTTATGTTGCTAGACCAGTCTATACAGTAAGTAGTGCAGATGAACTATATGCATCTCAGGAAAATAAGCTAAATGATGCAGAGTATGTTCTTTGTAACTGCATAGCTCTGCCACTTTAAATTCTGATTCTAAATTATTCGATTTGTTATAAAGTCCAAGAAAAGTCACTAATAATTGGTAGTAAACTCCAATTCAAGTTACGAGTCATTGGTGGATAATTATATAACATACATTTCTTTGAGATTACAAAAAATATTCCTATATTTGCTCTTTGTTTTTTACAACTTAATTCCTCTCAACATCAAATTAATTGCACGTATCATAAACTTAATTCTGATTCTGCTATATGGCCGTGTGAAGGTTAATATTTATGCTCGTGTGGCTATTGTTAAATAAACGCCCGCAAACAAGATGACGGCGTTATCAGAGTGATTTGGTGCACCATTCTCATGGATAAGTGGGCACTCAGAAAAGAGTAGCGTTAGGTTCATCAATTTAAAAAGAGATTTGAAGCTTTAAGTTGAAAGGATTGAGAGAGAGTTAGGAAAGAGGCAAAGCAGCCTTGTTTATGCCTCTCATAAAGGGCTTGTCAACTCTGTCATCCCGGAGGAGAGAAACCAATCTGCAAGCTGACACCTTGTGACGTGTGTGTGTACGTGTGTGTGCATGTCAATGTATAACCATGCCGTCACTTCTCACCTGCTTGCGTTTCCCAGACTGCAGCGATTCATAAAGTGTATGCACAAATGCACAGAGCAAAAGGAGCTCATGGATGTCATATTTATGTAAAGAGTATATGATTTTTGCGAGTCCTGCAGAAACATAGGCCACACACAAGCACACTTAGACAAACAAGTTATGAATTTGAATGCAGATGAGCATCTTGCTGCAGGCCGTCCATTTAGAAGAGTCATCACCCTGTTTCCATCTATGACACCTGAGACACCACCGTCACTTCTCATCTATCTCAGGCACCTGGAGACAGAGGAGGAGACAGAGAGAGACTTTCAGAGAAAATGAGAAAGAGAAAGGAAAGAAATGCAACTCAATGTCTTAAGCAAACCTGCACACATTTGCAAGTGGGTTGCAGTGGTTCTTGGAGTATTTGTGATTCTGCTTTAGCTCTGCACTGTCAGTTTTATTGTATATAAATGCCAAGGGTGAAAGCTCATCTCATTATCATATTAAATGGCAGCAGGTTATCCAGGGTTGCAAATGCAAATTGTATTAATGTCTGCGTTTGTGTCGAAGAGACAAAGAGAAAAGCAGTTCATTATTTAAATTCAAAACATTCCCAACTTTGTGTATCGAGCACCAGTTAGAAAATGCAAGAGTAAATGTTACAGAACAGCGCTAGATGTGTATATTTGATTTATTAAAAGGCAGCAGCAAAAAGAAAAATAATTCAGCCTGGATTTAGAAGACTGTAATGCCACCCGATGGAAAATACGTGACAGGGGTTCTCATCTCTTCTCTACCAATGATGAGCACTGAGAGTTGAGACTGCACACAAGTAAGGAGCATTTCTGCAGTATTGCTGTATTGACTAAGATGGTAAAGAGAGAGCTGAGCTACAAAGCAGAGCTCTTAAAGTCATGTTCAATTGAAATTGGATCTCGAAGGGTCACAAGTTTTTAGTAAAGAACTTGGGAAAAGAATGGACCAAGTTGAGGTTTTCCTATAGGGTGGCTGGTGAACTAATAGTGAGCCATTTTTCTCAAAGAGAGGAACATGCTTGTGTTTAGATACCTGGTGAGTCATATGGCAGCTTCTCATCAAATGGGATCTGGGCAAGTATTCCAGAGGGAGACGGATGGATTCTCTTAGGGAAGCGATAATAATAATGCCTTCCTTGTTTAATATAATATTCCCACTCATCCCCGTTTGGTAATTCCCTTCTGGCTCACCGTTATTACCTCAACATATTTTGTGTGGTATTGTCTTTTTTGAATGAACCCAATACATTGCACATGAAAAGGAAACTTAAAGAAACGGAGGCCCACAGTCAGAAAGAGGGCACATTGAGATCAAAGCCCTCTATGAACTGTTATTGTCTCTGTGGATCAAGTAGATTGACAGATAATGCATATCTACAAACAGCCCTTAAGGCATGGACACACTTATCATTCTCTTCCTTTCTGCTTCTGTATCTCTCAAAGACAAATACACACACTCTTTCATTTGATTTCCCCTTCAAGCTTCAGAGAGGGACCTGAAGTGACGAGGAAGACGGGGATTAATCTGAGAAAGCATCAGAAAGCTGGGTTATCCACCCGGATTACCTCTCCTGCTGCTCCGGGGGCAAAAGGCCGTGTCTGTGTGTGCGTTCAGGTAAAACGCATGTGTACAAGTGTGTGGATGCACAGATTGTTGTGTTGAACCAAGCAAGTAAACACAACCCTAGGTTCTAGGACAAAGCTGAGACAGAAGTTGAAGATAAACAAGAAATCATAGAAGGCAGAAAATCTGAATAAACTTTGGGAAAATATTTTATTTATAGCCAAGTAGTTGCTGATGCAAGAAATAAAAAACACTGCAAACAAAATAAGATACTTCATGAGTCAGTAGTGGCTAAGTCCAAGAAAAGTCATGAGTCATCAGTGGTAAGATCCAATAGTAGTCACGAGTCATTGGCGGTAAAGTTTGAGAGAAGTCACAAGTTATTTGTGGTAAAGGCAAAGAGTGGTCATGAATCATTGGTGGTAAACTCCAAGAAAAGTCAAGAGTCATTTGAGTAAACTCCAAGAGAAGTCACAGGTCATTGGTGGTAAAGTCCAAGAGTAGTCATGAGTCATTGTCGGTAAAGTCCAAGAGTAGTCATGAGTCATTGTCGGTAAAGTCCAAGAGAAGTCACGAGTAATTTGTGGTAAACTCCAAGAGAAGTCACGAGTAATTGGTGGTAAAGTCCAAGAGAAGTCACGAGTCATTGGTGGTAAAGTCCCAGAGAAGTCCCAAGTCATTGGTGGTAAAGTCCCAGAGAAGTCACGAGTAATTTGTGGTAAACTCCAAGAGAAGTCACGAGTAATTGGTGGTAAAGTCCCAGAGAAGTCACGAGTCATTGGTGGTAAAGTCCCAGAGAAGTCACGAGTCATTGGTGGTAAAGTCCCAGAGAAGTCACGAGTCATTGGTGGTAAAGTCCAAGAGAAGTCACAAGTCATTGTCGCTAAAGTCCAAGAGAAGTCACGAGTCATTGGTGGTAAAGTCCAAGAGAAGTCACAAGTAATTTGTGGTAAAGTCCAAGAGAAGTCACAAGTCATTGGTGGTAAAGTCCAAAATAAATGATGAGTCATTTGAGGTAAAGTCTAAGAGAAGTAATGCTTCATTGGTAGTAAACTCCAGTAAAGTGATCTTAGGGGTTTTAACACACTTTTAATCACACAAGCCTTCTTCATGGGCAAACCTACAGGTGTAAAGTATACTGAATATGATTTTGTTTTATCTTTTTATAAAGTTAAAATATTAATTGTAATAAAAACACAGCAACGCCAATCCCGTCATTTACATTGTTCAATTCTGTCCACATGGGAATGTGTAATGAGCAGTAAATGCACTGCATGTGTATTCATTTAATAATATAATGGATGAAGACAACTAAACATCCTTGACTGAAACAAAGAGAGATCAATGATAGACACGTGAATAATGATGAGAACAATGATACAGCACCTAATTAATTTGATAGATGACAGGGAGGATGATTTTGAGTAATAACGCTGGATAGAGAATGAGGTGAGGAGGAAGGGAGGGAAGAAACAAGGTTATGAAAGCGAAGGTGTACGTTGGAAGGATGGATGAAGGAATATAGAGTGGTGGACGAATGAGTCATTAGTTATGGGTTAGCATTTTAGCATTTCTCTAAAAGTCAAGGGTCTATTTGGTTAGATGCCTGAAATATGTTTGGTGGTTAAGACAAGATTGAGAGATTTTTACGTTTAGTTCTACGACTAGAATGTCAGTAAATACCCGATTGGGGAATGTCTGAAGCTTTTACATGTCTTGAAAAACAACAAGTGTCTAAATGAGACGACTAAACGCCATCACGCTTAACACTAGCCATCTTTAGCTTAGCGGTTGCTAAAGTTAGTTCCGGCTACTATTACCATGATGTAGTTCCTTTAAAGCCTTTTTACTTCTGCCGATGGCATTTGCGCTTCAGCAATTATGGTGTTAATATGTAGAGATGATCCTGTTTGACCAAATGTGCAAGCAAATGAGTTTGCCAGAGATCTGATTTTACTGAAATATTCCAAAAGGCAATGGAAATATCCCATTGCCTTTTTTCGAGGGAGCCATTGAGATGCTAACTTCAAAGTATCTACTAAAATACATCTTCACTACGCCACTGTATTGAGGTTGAAGATGGATGAACGATGGCTGGGTTCACGGCTGTCGGAAGGCGGAAGCTGGGTGAAGGTAAATATTAAGAGGAAACATCGTGCAAAATAATGTTCAGAAAGCATTTCCCAGTCAAAGCTATATACAACACTGCATCAGCATTCACCCATTCACACACACAGCTATACACTGTTGGCAGAAGCTAGCATAACAAGTGTCGCCTGTTCATGAGGAGTAATGAACGCACTCACTTACACATTGTTGGTTATGCCATTGGGGGTTCAATATCTTGACCAAGGACACGTTGACAAAACAGAAAGAGATCCGGTCTTTTTGACACCAGCAAAGATACCACTTGGAAAAGAGTAGGGGGGGGGGGGGGGGTAGGGATGCTGAAAATGTTTCCACTGCTTTGAGCACTTAGGAGAGTCAAGTGAGTCTTAGTGCTTCATCCTTTTTTAATGTGTTATGCGTTATTGATCCATGTGAGACTTCCTTTTCCCACAACACACTCGTTTCAAAAAGTAGTCAGAGCAGTATGGTTACATTTCATCCCAGATATGTTAATTGGAAGACTTTTGATGCAGGTTGTTGTATATATTTTGCACATTGTCATATTTATGATGCCATTTGAAAGACTTTCAATACAAATGAAGACATTTCTGATGCAAATTGTAATGATTTGGATGCAGGTTGTAATGTTCCTGATGCTTGATGTTTTAATTGTCAGATATGTAATGCCAACTGTAAGATTTGTGTTGCAAATTATAATATGTCTGATCCGAATTGTATTACTTAATGATGTGCTTGGTATTTTTTTTTTTATAGATTGTAATATTTCTAAAGCAAACGTAACTTAACTTTGAGCTCCATTGCTGCAGCTGTTACATTTATTTATAAGCATGCCAATCTACAAAGAACACACTTGCTGTTAGATGTAGCACCTTTGTGGTGACAAAAAACCACCAGGCCACTGAGCCACTGCTAATAATAAAAGTCCCTTTTTGCGTTGCTTTTTATATAATGACTCCAGCATCACTGCAGTGAAGCTGTGAAGTTAAAGAAAGGTCAGCAATAAGTTATCTGATATCTCAATTTCCTGTCCTAAGATACCCTATTGTCTTCTTCACTCCGTTATTTTATTTTCAAGTCATGTCAAGGCAGTCATCTTTTCCTGGCTTGTCTACGCTCTCTTCTGTTTAACTCATTTGGAGATGAGTACCAGAGCCCTTCAGTGTGACAAACAATAAGCACTAGCGTGCCTCCGCTGTATGCAGTGCATTCTGAGCAAACATATGTCCACACTCTCTCTCACCAAGCCACGCACAATTCTTCATATTATTGCACCGTGCGCAAAAAGCTTCTGCATCTGAACAATCGAGGGTGCAAGGCAATCAGTCAGAAAAAAAGCAGACTCAGTGACTGCTCCCCTCAACATCATCTTTGTTTTGTCCTCTTCTTTGCTTTAACATTCACAACAGAAACATTACATCTACGTGTCCTTGTCGGGTGAATGACAGCGTGTATGTGAGGGAGTGTACGGATCACTGATCCATTCATACGTCATGTGCCATAATGGTATGGATCTCTGTGCTTTCATCTGCTTCCTTCCTTTCTTCACCCAAGTTCACACGAGGCGAGTGCGAGGTGAAAGACAGTATGTATGTATCCAGTGAAATGTAATGTAATCATAAGCAGAAAGGATGTTTTAACACCAAAGAATAACATCAATGGATTGATGGGACATTGTTAAGTTGGACGATGACTCTTACTCTTATGGTGCACTCACAGCGGACGGGAAGCGAAGATTCACCCCGCATTACTCGCCTGAGTTTGACCTTGGCAATCATTTGTGTTTACTAGCAACACTCCAGCGCATCTTTCCGCGTCTTAGCTTTGACTTTAGATGTCATTGCATAATCAATAAAATGTGCTCTGCGTCCGTTGTGAACGCACAATTAAAGATCATTCTGGTGTGGCTCAGCATAAGCCTTTTTCCATCCTCCGCTGCTCCTGTCCTCTTCTACTCTGCTAGTTTCTCTCACCCTCTCCTCTATCACATTTCTCTCACTATCTCCCTCGCTGCCTTGAAATTGTGTCTCTTCCCCTCTGGATAGTGTTCATTAGTATGATAAATCTCTGGGGCCCTCCTAAATATTCCACTCCGTTTCTAATGAGGCACACACAGGCATGCACACGCATCAAAACTAATCTTGGGGCAATGGTGTAAGTATCCAACCTTGTTTGGTGCTGGGTAGACAATGCATCCTTTCACAAGGCAAGGCCCCAACAAAACCATATCAGCTCACATGCTGTTAAACAAACACCATGAATGTTAAGACTGTAAAAAAACAAGAACAGCAAAATGCAAACAACATAACACAAAGGAATGTGTTTCCCAATGCATGTGAGTTAATAATGATTATATTTTGGACATTAATCAGATATATACGGGTGCAGAATATTAAAGAAGTTCTAAATTACATGAATACTTCTAGTCTGAGTCAAACTCTGATTGCACTCACCCTTCTTGGTATGGAGATGCTTTTTCACAGAGTACAGCTATCATCTCCCCCGTGTGTCTACCTCACAGTTTAGCCAATGTCAGACCATATGTCTCCACACATATTCCTCCCACAGCACACATATTGCTAAAACCGTAAGCCGGGAAGTGATGTTGGTTTTGATAATCAGTAAAAAAAAAACAGCTGTAAGATACCTGCTATGCCCCCGCTCCATAAAAGGGAATCAGCAAACAAACTGTGTGGCAGCACAAGGCCGGTGTGCTATGATAACCTGAAGAGGCAGTAGAAGGTTTAATGTGCAGGTGACTCAACGATGTACAAATCTATCAATTCATGTATATAACCATGAATCCCTGTGTCCAAATACTCTGTTGGAAACTAAATGTCCAACTGTTGAGGATGAATACTTCAATTGAGGTTGTCAAAGAGCGGAATTGACCGTGGATATTTGTTCTGTTTGCTGAGGATATTTTATAGCAATTGTTGATTTTATTCAGTAGTTTTACTTTTCATGTTCATATTATATGTAGTGCCCCTACTGGGACATGTCTCCATGCATTAATGTTCAGAAAGCTCTTTCTTTTTCTCACACTGCCTGTGCTGCAGCACCTCTTTTCACGCTCTGTCACCAGAGCCCAGTCTGCTCTGATTGGTTAGCTGGCCGACTCTATTGGGATTGGTCAACCGCTTATAGACGCTGCCCCTTAGCCTATCATGTGCTGAAGCATTAGAAGCATTAGTGATACATAATGATGTCACTATATTCCTGAAGTAAACAAAGGAGTCCTATAAAGCACACTACAGGAAAGAGAACACCCCCAAAAAGCACAATAGATCCTCTTAAATGCCAGATGTGTGAGTGAGTTTCCTCTTGAGTGCCTCCTATTGTCTGCGGAGAAGCGCTTCTTCATGGTCACCTCCAAATAAATGACAGAGGCAGAATATCTGTTTCTGTCTCACCTCCCTCTTGCCGTCCACCAATACTGGGTCTGCACAAGGAGGATGACCCTCACATGCCACACACGTACACACAAAATCTTTTAGGTACTCATTCTGTCACGCGCGCACTGCGCTGTTTCTCCTGACTGTCCAGGGACAGATTAGCTGTGACACAGCGCTGCACTTCCACCTCTGACCTTCCAGAAAGTTATGAGAGAGCAGACCCCTGGCTTACCCATGAAATCCAATTACCCAACCAAGCAGGGCGGCAAGAGTGGGGGAAAAAAAGGGGAGGGCAGCGCCAGAGCAGGGAGGTAAAAATGTAACTTCAAGTTTACCACACACTGGCTCTCCATCAAGTTTGCTCCATTTCTTTACCTTGTCCTTTACGCCCATTTGCTGCTTTGTTTCCTTTGACATCATTTACATCCCCTAACACACCATCCTGCTATTTTTGTGTTTGCTTTGTGATGCCTGCAGAAAAGGACAAGACACAGAGGAGAAAGAGATGTGACAGCATGGCTGGGTGCAGCGCAAGCTAATCACTTTTATTTTATTAGATACAAGCCATTGAAAGTTTCAAGGTAATCTGTGATCGCTAATGGTTTGCACCAAAAAGAAGGGGGAGAAAAAACACTGTCCAAGTTTACATAAGCTTTAAAAACCTTCTATAAGTATCGCACATTCATTAGTTTCATGATTGCGTCTGCTATCGCTTAAATCAGTCTTCTGAAGGTCTCAAATCTTTTATTTATCTTATCTTTGCTCATCTGAATCGATCAATGAATCAGAGGTTGCTTTTATCAAAGGTGTGTTTGATGGTAGCATTGATGCCAGGGCCCACATATTCCTCACAAATGCTCCAGTGAAGCCTGATAACCAACATTATCAGCAGGGAGATCAGTCCGCCTGGATACAGTATCACATCCTTCCTATCGTGTTAATGCTGGAGAAGGATCTACTTGTTCTACTTTTAAAACCATAGGTAGCTGCTTTGCAGGTTAATTTATCTTGGTATCAGAGTAGGGGGGGGGGGGTGGGGCAAATGAATGGGCCACAGGGTGTGCTCGCCTGATACTGTGTATGGTGTGGTGTAAGTAATATAACGGGGGTCTGGAACACAAAGTAAGAGATAAGTGCGGAAAATGAATCAACAAAAGAACAGATCATTTACCCAATAATTACACCATTGCAACATGAATTGAATAATAAATCCACTTAACAGCGATTAGATAAACATATTGCAGAATTTATTCAGTCCTTTTAAAATCAACATCATTATCTGCTTACTCTGAGTGCGACCTTGACATAAATGTGGGATGAAAAGCGAATAAAGAGCACATACTAATAAAATAAAATAACAGAAGGCAGTCAAAGTGTTATTTAGGAATTAATTGATGTGTGTGTGTGTGGTGTGTGGTGTGTGTGTGTGTGTGTGTGTGTGTGTGTGTGTGAATAAACAGATACAGGTCAGGGATTCACGACAGATTTTGTATCCTGAGGACATAATCTGACATTAATTCCAATCACTTGCATGACTAGCCACATCGACGTGATTCCCTTCAGGACACACACACACACACACACACACACACACACACACACACACACACGTAGATCAATTAATTCCTAAATAACACTTTGACTGCCTTCTGTTATTTTGTTTTATCAGTATGTGCTCTTTTTTCGCTTTGACGTCACGTTCCGTTCCTCCTCTTATTTCATTCTATTCTCTTTTCATTGAGTTTTTTTCTCAGTTTTTGTCCTCAGCTTGGTGCCGATCGATGTGAATATCGAAGCTTAAAAGTGTCCTAACTGCTTTTGATAGCTAGGAGAGACGTGATGAACAGATAAAGTGAGAATTAAATCAGAGGTCTTCAGGGACAATGACAGTTTTAACTAACAAAAGTTATACTAAGTACAAGATGACCAACTTAGGATATGAATATCACTCATTCTAGGCTCTAAAGTCAAGCAAATGAATATATTTTTAAGAGAATTATTTTAACTTTTCTCAGAGACAATAGGCTGGCTGAAAGGTATCGTCGCCAACAGGGGCAACTTGCACTGTAATGGCCCAAAACTTCTAAACCTGCTGCATCATAAAAACAAACATATGCCAAACCTCTTCAACGTGACAGAGTTTAAAAAAAGGGCTGCCATTACAAAACGCTCAGAACACAAAGGAATGGAAACGGGAAAACTAAGAACTGATAGACACAGCTGGAAGTGGAGCACTGGAAACGATTTGTCAATATATTTTAGATGACTAGGTTAGCTTCGTTAGCTAGCTAGCTTACAGGACATCTGCAATAATATCAGAAGGAGTCATGCGATCACATTGTTAAAATGAGCCAAAAAAAGTGACAGTTTGTCAATTTTGTAATAACTGACGTCAACAAGCGCTCTGATCCCAACTGTTTGAATCACTTTTTAGTGTCCTTGTTTCCTTCGTGGTTTGACTTTCTTGCAGTGTTTTTTATTGCCACCGTTTTTAGTAAGTGCTGCAAGTATCATCAAGTTAACGAATGTTTTCTAAATGCTCCACATGTACTGTTAGGGCTAGTGAAGGTGTTTCTTCATTTGCATGTGTTTTTGCACATTTGTGTTTTTTTATCTGCATCGTTTTTTAAACTGCAGTGCATCTTTCCTAATGAATGTGTCTTGAGCCACTGATACGCGTTTTCACCTGTCGGCTACCTTAAGTAGGGGATCATAGAGCAGAAAAAAGGCGATAAGAGGCAATTTTTATCCTAGGAATAAACTTAATATGGACCAAAACCACAGAGAGAATTCTTATGTGGGAGTGAAGCTGACATTACCACCTAACATTTCTCAAAATCAATTAAAGAAATCATGTCATGAATACAAAATCATGAAGGAAAAACACGTTCAAACGGCTGGAAAGCTGGACTGTGTTTTGTTCATTATACAAAACTCTTATGATGATCTCAATTATATAGTGAAAGAGTAACAAAGCCAGTAGCGTATGTGTGTAATTAAAGACGCGGGACTGTTCATTCCCTCTCTATCTCTGCAGAGGTTGAGTGATGAGATTGAGATGTGAGGGATGGGATTGCTTGTGACACCTCCTCGAAACAACACCTGCTACCTCGCTAACACGTTTAGCATAAAGTAATCAAACTTTTCTCATTATCTCAGCAATGCGAGCCAATTAGACATGATACATCAACAACTCTGCAATTATCTGCAATTACAACTCATTAAGCTCTGATTTACTTATGTTTTAATTAGCCGGCACCACACTTCGTGTTGCAGACAATGTCCTCGCGCCGGTGTCGGTGGTTGCTGTCGCCGCTAATGCCGCTGATGTTGTTGGATTGTTGCACTTGGCTGAGCATGGTGTACTCAAGAGGCTATCAATCTCCTCTTCATTGCCACACTGTTGCCTCTCAAACCTCCAAAACACTCACTCATACAGTAGCCCGACGTTTGAATCGCTGGGAAAGGCGAGTGTGTGTTGGTTAGCTTTAAATGATGATACTTTCACACCACACACACAGACCTCCATCCCCCTGTGTGTTTGACTTGGAGAGGTCAATTTTCCATCAGATTTAGAGGTATCAATATATAGTATGGCTTTACCCATGCGACAGAAAAATATCCCTCCTTTTTGTGTGAAAGAAAATGTCTAGAAGTCCCCATGTATGTCGTATCCATGTTAAATAACCTCACTGGTTTTGTGTTATGTCCCTCCAAATCACATGTAGTATTACTGGTTTCCAGAAGTATTGCGTACATGTAATGTTGACACCCCATGATAAACCAATATCCCCCTCACAAACACAAGCAGACACATATACATGCATTATCATACACCTTTAACATTCGTTTATACTTTTAATTTGGATTATATTGTTTCTACTAGACTTTATTGTATCAGTTTGTCATCACTATTGAATTCAGATTTATTTTCTTATAATACCATTGAGTTCCTTTGGGAATTTTAGCACTATGTAGGTGGATAAGCTTCCTTCCATGTATTTAACTTCTTGTCTGGTATTTGTATTTTTGACATAATGCAAAACAACAACAACAAAGAGTATTGAATCGTATTGAAAACAGTGCTACCCCCAAGTGTTGTAGGACTCACCACCACTTTTTAAAGGTCTTGTCTCTGAATCGACTGCATTAACGATAATTACATTTGGCAAAACCAACCACAATAATTTCCACTGCCCACCAACACTCACGAAAATAATGAAACGTGACCCTCAACTTTTCCAGTCACTTGGAAAACTACCATTTATATTACGATGTTTTTACAATAAGATCTTAATAATGAACTGTTTTTAAGAACTTTTTAATAAATCTGGTGAAGTTGAATGTGTATCTTACTGTTTGTGTGTGTGACTAGTCTGTTGCGGTCTTGATTCAGTCCCGTCCTGCCTTGGTCTTGGTCTTGACTTCTTAAAGTCTTGGTCTTGGTCGTCTTGACTACAACACTTGTACCCACATTGAAGGCAACTGATGTGTACAGGAAGTACGAAACATACATGTGGAGCAACCCTCTTCTATCAAGTTATTTTCACTCACTTTCACTGACATGTATCTAAAAAAAAAGTCAAATAAAGCCACAAAGGGAGGTATAGCTTATTTCAGCCTATAGTGTGTGTGTGTCTAATGCAGTAAATAGAGCATATCCCTACATCAGCGGTCAACGTGTCTTTGAAGCAAACCCATTATGTGGTGGCTTTCCATTTTCGGGGCCTTTAGCATCTTTGCATGAATAAGGAAGTGACACAAAAGCGAAAGTAGTGTGGGAGGGGGGGGGGGGGGGTTGGATTTAGAAAAGCTGTGTAATGTTTGGAGGAAGGGAACAGACTGGAGGAAGAGGCGAGGAAAGAGAATGGGATTGACGCCACAGATTACCCATCCGCCGTTCCCCACATCGCGCTCTCTGAACGAGTAATTTAGTTATTTTGCTTTAAGCTCCTTTCATTTCTCCCTGGCAACATTTTAACCATTTTTAGTATCAATTGTCTCTCGCCTTCATGACGGAAACAAACCAAACCAATTTTCTCCCTCTTCTTTTTGAAGAGGCAATCAGCAAAGTGTCCTTGGTTTGATTAGATTCCAACTCGCCGTCTTTCTTCCCTTAATTTACACACTTTCTTTATTTTCCTTTTTCTTCCTCTTCTTAAAGGAAAGTGCAATAAGGCTTCCTCTTAAACTGTGTGGAGATTACATGAAGTTGGAGATGCCTCATGAACGTTTGACCTAAATAGACTGCTCTATCTTTCATCACACTTGTCCTTCTTCATTCCATCTTGTGTCTCTTTCAGAAATAAAATTACCATCAAGCTTGTGCCTAATGCAAGTGACTGCAGAATCCTATACTCACGCTTTGTGTGATCTGTGCAGGAAGAAGTCTTGAACTAGATATGACTGGGTTGAAAATGCTTGAGTAGTTGCTGAGTCGCGTACCGTGTCGTGTCCAGTAAGAATTTAGTTCTATATAATCTAGCAAAACTCTGTGGATTGTGCATTTTTGTGGAATAAAAGTTGACTTTCCTTTCTTAATTTTAAATGGATCTCATGTGGATTATGTAAAACTACAGAGGGTGCGCACATGACAAACAAAGCTTTCAACTTTCCTGCAATTACAAGAGCATTCAAACAAGAATCCTGTAAGTACATTAGCTATTAATAGTCCAAACCATTATAAAAGCTGCTTTTTTTAAGTGCTTTTTTATTGGCCAAGGTGCAATGGAAATAAGTGCTTTTTTTAGGAGTCCAATAGAAGATTTGTAGACTTTCTGCTGCCTTGTTTTGGAAGGGGAGCTCATTTTACCATTTTGGAGACAGAATAGCAAAGCGTACCTGGGTCCCACTCACAGTTGATAGAAAATAGTGAACTGTTCTCCTATTAATTCTCCTCTTCTGTCCTTCAGTCATGTTTCTCTATCTGTAGAGGCAGCAGACAGTTGGTCTTGGGGTTTGGACGTCCAATTGTATGAAGACTACCTGGCACCAGCTGTTTTTGTGAAGCGCTCTTCATCAGCTGGGTTAAAGATGACTTCCTTCGTACTTCAAACTATGCATACAGTGAGGTTGTAAATGTTCTTTCATTAAGGTAATGCTAGGAGTAAATATGCTATTAGTCAGAGAGTTAACCGAGGACTTCTGGAGCTTGCTTCTCTGTAAGGAACATAAATGAGTATTTTTTTTCTTATGGATTGCTTGATTACTGGCTTTTTGGTGGTGAAAGGACACGTTTGGGGTAAAGAAGCTCAGAGTTTGTTTGGCTGTGTCACTATTGTGTCTCAGCAAATCTCCAGCCGTAACTTCAAATAAATCTTTAGTTTCGGACATCAAGTCAAAGCTGTCCGGTATACTCCTTGTGTTCTTCGTTTCTCCCCAGTATTTCATCACACCAGTGAGGGAGTAGCCTGCTGACTGGTCAATGCAGAGTTAGGTGCATTTGATGGAGTGTATGGCTGAACCATGTCCTGGATGTAGGAAGGACCTGATCCCTAGACCTTTGCAGAGCTACTGCTCAGAAGTGTACTCTACTTCCTCCTGTGTATGAACTGCCACTGATAATGTGTGCATGTGTGTGTGTGTGTGTGTGTGCATGTGTGTGCATGTCTATGGGAGAGAGAAGGATAGTTGTGCAGTCTGCTTCATTCTCTGCGCGTCTCAAGGTTAATCTCATTTAGTGTCATGGGATCAGAGAACAGACTGCATGAAATCATTAGGCAAAATTATGAAGAGATCTTGATTACTGTGTGTGTGTGTGTGTGTGTGTGTGTGTGTGAGAGAGAGAGAGAGCGAGAGAAAAACTGAAACATGAACTGCCTAATTACTGCATCCTGATTATTGTATTATTGTCCTCCTCTTATCTGCCTCACCTTGGTCCTTTCTCATTCTTTCCTCCCCTCCTTTTTTATTGTCTCTCCCAATCCTTTCCTCCTACAAATGAAACGGAGCAGCCGAAATGATCAGAGGGACAGAGAGGAAGGGATGAACCAAGGATAAACCTCAAAGCCCAGTTGACAGGGAGATGCACAGCAATTTCCAGTGAAGGAGACTAAACACATTGAGAATAGAGGAGCAGCCTGTGATAGGTAATGAGACACCAAAGACAGGGAGTTGGGGGCAGAAGAGAGCTGATGATCTAAATTAATTGGCAGCCGTATCCCTGCGGATATTTCCAAATTGCGAAAAAATCAGATTACACTCAATTTATTCTCACAAAGGCTGGAAAAAAGTGTCAAACATCTCAGCTGTGTGCTCAGTGGGAGGAGGCACAGTGGAAAAATGACTTCTTATTAGAAATTAATATAACGGAGGAGGGCTGGGAATGGCAGCGAGTGACCCTGGACTCTCTTGGTTTAAATAATTAGTCAAACACTCTACTTACACTAGAGGGGTGTGTGCTCAAATATTCATTTTGTGTAGTAGTTTCACTTTTATCGCTGTAGGGAGCAGTGTGTGTTCGGTGCAGATTTATTCATGTGTTTAAAAGCACGTGCCTTTGGTTTCCTGTGTGTGTCTTTGTGCGTGCAAACTGACGCAAATCCGAAAGATTTGGCAGCAGAATATGCTGTGCGAGCTAATTAGCCGTGGAGGCGCTAGCATAGGAAAGTGAATAATCAGCGGGGAGGATGAATGAAGGAGACAAACAGGCCTGACGAGTGAGTACAGCCAACGATCCACATCACAGAGCGGAGACGGAGCTTCAGTGGACCTGTGTTTGATGGATTTAATTCCTACTGATGTGCCTCACAGAAAATTACCCCTCTAAAAAAGCAGCATAATGAAGTCCAACTGCCTCTGAACTTATTCCTTCCCCTTTTTTTCGGTAGAGGACTCTGGGTTTAAAAGTTCATAGTTTTTCTTTAGGGTGACTTTGCTTGATTTGCTTTAGTGACCTCATAAACAACGTTGGGAGGGTAACTTTGAAAGAATCCCAATTATGCTTTTTGGGGGTTTCCATTTCCTGTAGTCTGTTATATAGGATTTAGTGCATGTAAATGGTCTGCAGAGGCTAAAATCCCCAAATTCCCTCCAGAGGGAGTTTCTCTCCCACACACTCCCCCCCCCCCCCCCCCGCCTGACTTCCTGAACTTAGTGACATGTAACACATGCGATTGTATTGGTTAGCGCTCAAACGCATTGTAGGTGATAGGCTAAGGGGCGGGACATCTGTACGCGGTTGGCTGATCACAATAGAGCCCGCCAACTAACCAATCAGAGCAGACTGGACTCTGGTTTCAGACAGAGGGTGAACAGAGGTGCTGCAGAACAGGCAAGGGTTTTTTTGAACATTAAAGCCTGGAGAAAGGTCCCAGTAGAGGCACAAAATGCAAATATGAGGCCAAAATTGAGCATCATAGGGCTCCTTAAACACATGGCATTCTTTGAACTAAAGGCCATATTGCTGAACTGGAAGATTTTCTCCAGTTTTACTCGAGATTTGTGAAATGTTGCAATGAGTGCATGTACTTCATACTATGGTTCTTCATTTAAAGTGTATTATAACATTGTATTCCAGCTGAGATTTCTCTTAAATGCATCAGAAGTCTGATTGTCTTTTTTATGTAATTGTTAGGAATACTTGTGGATATATTTAGTTCTTTAATGGTCGTACTGTATGTATGGAGGAGAAACAGAATCCCTTACAGCGGTGCGGCATTAAGGCTGTGACTAATGATGAATGTCCTGTCAGGATGAATTAGAGGCATCAACAGCACCACATACACTCTGCCTGGAAAACTGCCCAGAGGGAGAGTGCGTGTGAGAGAGAGAGGTGAGGAGAGGAGCTGAGGAGACAGTGAAGATGATGGGAGAAGAGAAGGTTTAATATTACAGAAGACGGCCACAGCCCCCACATTGTAAAGCATTTACCCTGCACCCTCACCTAACACCTCACCTCAACCACTCACTCCACACATTTGGCTTTAACGCTTTATTTGTTTTAAAACTGACTTTTTTTGTTTTTGTTTATTTGCACACATTTTAGAACAGTTAACACATATTAATGTGATAAATACTTATCTTTTTCTTTGAGTTACTGTGTTCAAAGGTTACTTCCTGGTTCAGCAAAAGACGTGGCTGAGGGCTTAGTACTCTTAAACACTGCAATCAACTAATTGGGACAAGTTGGGTCAAAGGGGGATTTGGGTTTCTTCTGTACCCCACAGTTTTTATTTGGTGGGCCAAGCCACTATGTTTCATTTTTAGTCATTGTGGCAGGTCAGTTTGTTCAGTTAACACCTGTCAAGTTTCTGTTTTATTCATTAGTTATTTTTCCTCTATTTTAGGCCCAGTTATTAAAATGTGTAGTTCATAATGTTGTAGTTGGGGTGAATACAAACCCAGTTTCTTTGAACAACTCCTGTGTCCTGTTGCCTCACTGCTTGGTCCCTACCAAAGGAGTAAACCGCAAGAGACGTTACAGGAGACGAGGAAATAGGACACACAGAGAGATTGTAAGTTAAGTAAATGAGCAGAATAGGTCTCCCTTCATGTGCTTACAAATGTAAAGCACAATTACGGTGTAACCTCGGTTTATAAAAGAAATCCATGTTGGTAGCCTATGTGTAAATCATAGATATGTTGAGTAACTGCACTGCCCACCATCAGCCTGCAGTCCGTGCCCATTCTGTCAGATCCATGTTTCACAAACGTAACATTAGAAACATCCCTGGGCCTGACACGATCACTGGTAAATATATAATTAATTATATCTTCTTTAATGTATGTTGTTTTTCTTATATTTGCCATCTACTGGAAACCACATTTCCCTTCGAGGGACCTTAAAGATAAAAGTTGAATGATGTGTTTATAAATGCAATGTTGTACTATACATTGCAATGTGTGTGTAAGTGTTTTGGTGTTTGGAAGCCCCATAGGTATCACTCTCTAAATAGTTTTGTTTTCCTCTTTTTAATAGTAAGTTTAGAAAGTGCTCCAGGATTCACATGCTCTACTGTCAATGTATTTACAAAAAATAATAATAATGAAACAGAAACCTACAGAACAAACTACAGGAAAAGGAAAACCCCCGAAATCATAATATGCTCTCATAAAATGACCTGAAACAGAACTCCACATTTTGCTAAAAGTAAAACTGTGTGTGTGTGCGTGTGCGTGTGTGTGGCGTGTGCGTGGGTGTGCATGGCTTCAAGTTTACCACTAAGAATCGCTCGTATAAAGCTGCTTGCTGTTGGGAACCCGTTGAGTCAGAGAGGCTGTAAACGCTCTGTCTTTAAGTTTTTATGATTCTGTGAGGTCACAAAACACCAACACAGATTTATGACAGAAACAAGGCTCTGAGACAGCCTTTCATCAATAGGACAAAAAACACACAAACACTTCCTATTTGCAGTGTGTGTGTGTGAGTGTGTGTGTTTGCTGTAAAGAAAGACTGAGAGAGAATTCACCCTCATCTCAACAAATGTCAAACATCTTGTCTAATCACTCTCTGAGATTTCAGAGTTCTACTAAAACACGACATACTCGAATAATTGTAGTTGTGCAATAAAACTAAACAGATTGAAGTCTGATGTACAGAATCTCACCCTTATGTTTAATGATGTGTTGTCGTCATTTTGAAAATCCAGAACATTTGTCAACAGACTTGGACAGTTACAGAAAAGCTGGTTTCTGTCAATCAAGTGGTCTGAAGATCTAACAGCCTAAAGGCCAAGTGTTTCTTTTAAATCCCAGTTTACCCAACCCACCCACAACTAATGGAAGTAATACACTTTGACCCCATCAGTGTATTTGGAATCACATTGTCATATATTGTCAATATGAAAGAACAGGCTTCCTGCAGGACCACAAGCACCTCATGTTTCTACATCGTTTCACTGCAAAAAGAAACTATGGCTGAATAAAAGAAGCATCAGCTTGTGTGTGTGCTGTCTACACACACACACACACACACACACACACACACACACACACAAATGCATAAAGAGGAGACCTAATGCACTTCTTCAGCACTTATTTTAAAAAACTTTAAAAAGCTGTTTTCATAAGCTCTGTTTGGCATTGACAAGCCTCCTGGATTCAGGGATCAAGACATGGAAGATAGCTTGCGTGTGTGTGTGTGTGTGTGTGTGTTTGTGTGTGTGTGTGTGTGTGTGTGTGTGTGTGTGTGTGTGTGTGTGTGTGTGTGTGTGTGTCTGATGAGCTCAGCAGTTGTTGAATCAGCTAAATGTCTGATCTGAGGAAACTCTCTCTTCAGACTCAATCATTAATGAGGAACACACTCCCGTACACACACACACACACACACACACACACACACACAGGGCCATGTGATGTACAAACTGCTGCTGTGGAATCAGATGCCAAATTGCACCCTGCTTTTCTGCCTGTCAATCAAAACTGTAACAACATATTTTATAGCACAATCTGATGAGATGCCTTACACACACACACACACACACACGCACACCCACACACACACATCTAACTCCACTCTCATGAAAGCCTCTTACAGAGTCAAATAAAAGGTCAGGGCTATCAGAGTTCAACAGACAGCCCCCTTGTTTTTAACAGGACCTTGTTAGCCTCCTGCCTCCGGCCTCACCTCGAAGCGAGCGTTTCACCGTAAGCGGTCCACTGCTGCTCACTCTCTACTGCCAAGTCAGCAGGACACAGAGCATCAGGGGAAGTAGGCAGAGAAAACTTTAAATTGGACTTGATACAAAGCAGCTTGTATAAATGTAAATAGCAGAACAATCCTCATTTGTAAGTAGTGTCCTCCATTAGCTGTAACGTTTTATTACAAACAATTTTCATTCAGAAGTATTCCTAATTTGTAGAGCCTTTCTGGGAAAGTGCTGTTTTTTTATTTCTTTCTATTATATTTCATTTTTTTTTCATCATTATATTCTTGTCCAGCAGTGGCTCGGTAAGTAGGGGCTTGGACTGGGAATCGTAGGGTCGCCGGTTCAAGTCCCCGAACAGACTTGAAAAATATGGAAAGTGGACTGCTACTTGGAGAGGTCCCAGTTCACCTCCTAGGCCCTGCTGTGGTGCCCTTGAGCAAGGCACCGGACACCTCCAATCCCCCCTCCCCATTGCTCCCCGGGCGCTGCACAATAGCTGCCCACTGCTCCCAGTACTGGGATAGGTTAAATGCAGAGGACCAAAAATGCTGTGTGCATGTATGTGACTAATAAAGAGGGTTTCATCCTCCGATTCTATTGTCTTCTAAATATATATAATATTTATTGATTTATTGATTGCTTGTTTGCCTTTTTTCGGATTTAAAATGTGAGAAAGGGCATGTTCTCTTAACTTGTAATTAAATCATTCGTAAACTTTTCAGCATTAATTAAAACAATGAAATGTATATCAGAGTGTGAAACAATTATCGCAAATTCTTCTCTGATCCTTAAAGCCACATTTACTACTTTGCTCATTAAGTTTTGAAAATATATATTCTAACATTGATTTCAGTGGGACAGGTAATACGAGCATTCATCAAACAGAGGTTGTCTTGCAACAGACAGTATCTATTTGTTTATAATCTGCACATGATAATTGATTCTGATTTATAATACTTTCTAGAAAGAGCATGTTTAAGGTTCATGATATTTCCTAGTTGTGATATCTTCATATACGCACTCTTTATTAAACGTGTTTTGCGTACAGATACATGTCATGATTATGGGTTTATAGCTTTCCTGTTTTATTTTGAAATCCCGTTCTCCTTGTGTCTTGACTTCTCTTCCTTCCTGTCTTTAGTTTCCCTCCTGTGCCTGATTGTGTTCACCTGCTCCCCTCCCCAGCTGTGTCTTGTCTTGTGATTACCCCTTGTGTATTTAGTCTTGCTTTCCCTTGTTGGTTTGTCGTGGTCGCCTCCATGTTTGTCCCTGTCTTTTTGTTCCTGTTCCTTCCTTGGGCTCCCTGGTGTGTGGACGATTTTAAGTATACTTGGTTCATTGTGTGGTGCTGTGGGTCCTGCCTCACTGCCTAATCCTGACAACATCTAATGCAGAATCCAACAAGCATGCTCTCATAAACAGTGCTACACCAAAAACTAAAAAGGGGTTTCTTGTGCAGACACCTGTGGACACATTTCTACCTAATGAGACAAGCCACATTCTCCCTACTTTATATTAGCGGGGACATATTGAAGTTTTGTTCAACCCTTGCAAATGTTCAAATGATAAAACTCCTCTCAAGAGAATTAGAGAAGTATAAGTTAAAGTGAAAATGCAACCAATTGTCAGAAACCAATTTACAAAGTTTAACACGGTTTTGCGAGCGGCGGGTGGGATGAATTAGATTTCTTTTAATGAGTTTAAAACAGCAATGCATTAGGTATTAATATATGCTTGTGCATGACTATGTTCATTTGATTAAATGTCTTTAGAAAATATAAAGAGAGGGCAATTTGTGAGTTAATAGGAAGATGGAAGGAACCGACGCAGTTACAAGTGTACAATAAAGTATGTCAGCATGAAGCACTGCCTAATTAAAGACTTTCATTTCCACTGGAGATAACCGGCATTTATGAAATGTTACACCTGTTCTGACAATGTGATTGCGCAACATAAAACTCCCAACAAATCACCCATTCAGTCTCCATAGCTATTAAAAAGCATAAAGGGTGATTAGCTCGAAGGAGTCGCTCAGAAAGTTATGACGCGGTGCCATCATCAGTGGTTGATTTGTTGGCTTATACAAAACTGTTGTATTCTAAGTGTACATTTGCGACTTATTTCTTTCCTGCTGTGTATCGGCCTTACTTACGTTAAAACAACTGTTAGTAATGTCTTAATGTGTTTACTTTATTATATCATATGTGTGGTGGACCTTGCTTGTTAACAGACAGCAGGGTCGTACCTTTGTTAGTGGGGGTAAAGTCAGGTGCTAATTTGGATATTTCCCCAAAGCCCAATTTTTGATGTTTATAATGGATCTGAGTGGGCTCTAGATCCACATCCTTCCTCTTCAACAGCGTCACTTTATTATTTTACTGATGGGTATCTGAAGATGTTTTTGCACACGCGCATGTTAATCAGCCCGATGCACGGCGTACAATTTAACGCCGAGCAAGCGATGTTATTTATTCACATTTTGCGTGAAAAAGGACAAGGTTAATTGGACTTGAATTAGCTGAGGTGACCCACCTTTCACTCAAGGGTTCCTACCGCTTAATTGTGCAGAATTGAAGTCCTTAATATCATTTTTAATGGTAAAATATATAAAGATGTATCCTAAAGACAGCTGTGGTGAAAGGGAATTGTTATTGATATGAAAGCCATGTTTTTGTACCATCGTGAAAACAAGTTTGCTTTTAATTAAGGTGTGAATTTAACATGGGGTCCGATATATTGTATTTATATAGCTTGATCGCTTCTACCTGCCCATTTGCACCTTTGTACTTTTTGTTTATGTTTATGTATTTAATAGGAGAAGCAAAAGACAACATTCCAATAGTAAGTCAATCTAATTGAATAAGTGTTTGAGCTGTCCCGGTGGTTGGAGAGATCCTCCTCGAACCATAGGGCTCACATTCCCATTGTATAACTGTTCTGTCCTGTTGTGTGTCTAAGCATCTACAATACTCGAGCGGCCCTTGAACACTGTTCTGAGTAATTGCTAACCATGGGGGGGACGGACGGAGAGCTAAGCTAAAACGCAGGAATTTAATAAAGTATATATTATTTCGAAACCTCAGGGAGGCATAATCATAATCACTGCCGTCTCCATGGTTTACATGTTTATCCTCATCTGTATCATCATTGGCATTATCAGCTGATATTATTATTATCACTATGGTAACTACTAGTTGCCAAGAGGCAGGGTGTAAGACATCATGAGGTGTTTCATCCACCTTACCTCACCTCTTTATAAACCGTAAACAATCTAATCAGAATCAAAAGGCTTTAAAAATCGCAGGGGGGAAACATCATGTCATTGTGAAGACATAATGAAGATCTCTCTGCAATCCCAGTGTGCCGGTATACCATTGAAGTAAACGTTGCTGAAGACATTGCCCAAATAGTTCCGGAAACCATCGATGGAAACGTCGTTGTCAGGTATATCTTGGTGCAGCCATAAAGCACATTCAGCTACACTCCAGATACTTCGTCTCACTCTAAGCTAACGCCATTAGCACGTCCATTAGTAGCCAGTGATCTTACGTTGCCCATAATCTATAAATCTGGACCCAGCTCTCCTCATTTGTCCTTCTTCAGACTTCAATGGGGATAACCGTAGTCCCGACCAGCATGATGGACAGACGGACGGACAGACAGACAGATACTTGATTGATCCCAATTTTGGAAATGTTTGCATTTCAGCGTAGGCATTGCACATTAAAATAGAAGTAAAATACCATTACAAAAAGTAGAAACTAAACATGCTGGACAAAAAAATGAACACAAAATATAAACAAAAACAAAATATAAAGCAGGATATTATATGTACATTAAGTGTGTAAGACATGGAATATTAAATAGAATATATATAAAATGTACAGTGTGAGTTTTTGCTAGCCGGCTTTAGCACAATTAGCTGCTCCCTGCTGTAAACAAGGCGGCCATGCAGCAGCAACTCAATAGCAAAAACAAAGTGTAGTAAAGCAGATTAATAAGTGAGTAATAATGTGACAGATATGTAATTTGTAGCAATTTGTTGTTAAACTAAAGGAATTGTCTAATGTTTTTTATGACCAAATATGAGCTACATGGCTATGGTATAATGCTGGACAGTGTGAGCCTCATGCACGATCTACCCAGGCACCCCCACTAAACCAGTATTTCAAGTGAGAAAATGTCTGTCTGAACCATCTCCTGTTATGTGCTACATGTGTGGAACCGAAAATCGGGACAATGTCCAGATCTGCTGCCACTGACTGAGTTTCTGGGAGAAAATGGATCATGTGGGTTTGTTTATATATGAACTTGTGTCTTTATGTACGTTCAGCTTTGCCCGAAGACACAGCAGCTAAACAGTGTTGAGCTGTCAGGGGTGGAAGCAATAAGCTGAGAACCATGACAAACTCTTAACAGGGGTTTCCATAGCAGAGCGATCAATATGTCTGGTTCAAGCAGAGAGAGCAGAAGTATGACTGAGTATATGTTTGAGTGTGTGTGCGCGCACTCTGTGAGACACGACTGGACTCCGGATTGTCATAGATATTGACTCAGTTCACTGCCACAGCAGCAAGAAACTGAGTAGTGGAATCATTATTTTGACAGTTACAAACGGCCTTCAAACACACACACACACTCCTGCGCACACACACACACAAGGACTAAAATCAAGAATAGAGTCAGACAAAATGAAACGCTTCAGGTTGACATGCCTCCTGCGTTCCTCACAGTCGAGTTGACATTAGATACATGTATTCCTGTGGAGCAAAAGTAGATCCTACACACACACAATTTAGTGCAAATCAACACAATCAACAGTTGAGTTTATCACACACACCCACCCACACACACACTCACACACACGCACAGACACCCCTCTAGAGGCCAGAGTTCCTAACCTTGTCACAGTCTGCTGGAGCGGCACATCGATCAATGTCCCAATGAGGAGGCGAAAAACAAAGAAAGGACAGGAGAGGTTTACACACTTCCATTGAAACGTACTCGATGTTTGACTTGTGTGATCAGAAGGACACTTTACTCCAACAGGGAATGGGGCATTATCAACAGCAAGTCAGCCGTCTTTGGAGGATACAAGCAACAGCAACCCATTGAATACAGGCCTGCGCAGTGACGTAACTTTTTCACCTTAAACGTTTTTAAATAAATATAAAATAGGAGAATTGAATTAGATTTTACACTTTTACAGCAACATGGAAACAAGGACGCGGCAGCCAACATCAGCAGAGAAGGTTAATGTGTTGGGTGGCATTGATTTGCTGACTGTTTACTCCAATAGTCGAAAATAATCGATGAACTACAGTAATACAAAACCACTTAACAGCGGATGATGTTTTAAACATGAAACGTTTAGCTACCTATCAGATTTGTTTTTGTTTTTTTTTTGTCATTTGGCCTCTTGATCCAAAGATCCTGTATCCCCCAGTTTGTAAATTTGACATTAGGCGTCCAAAGATAAACTATTTTTAAATATGTGTTGACACTAACTCCAAACACCAGAGGCGCCATAATTGGTAACAGTGATTGGAGGTTTCTACTCTCAATTCATGAGGATAGATGTCATTTATTTACTTTAATTCAGTAAAACAATGCTCCTCTGTCTCTACCGAGAGCTCTGTTGTGAAGGTAATTATATTTTGTCTGTACTTCATTTGTATTTAATGCGAAACAGCCGAAAGATAAGCAGTTAAAGGTTAAAGGTATTTACGGTTTCTGCCATTATTATAGATTCAATCCCTCCAAAATGGCCAGGACACCCCACAATGCACCGTGATTCCCATTCCCAAAATATAGTTTTGATGTTATTTCTATCTATAAACTGAAGTACTGTAAGACTGATTACTTTTATGATTTTGTAATGATGGAGCAATGACCTACATTTCACAATAATCCTCTGCCTTTAGGCCAGCATAGCATGATTGAGGATTTGAGCAAAAACCCAGAGTGGGGATGAATGAGAGAATGTTAGTGGGATGGCAGGCCCAGAAATTCAATTTTTGAGAATTCACATTAAGTGACAAAAAGGAAGAAAGATGAATAGTAGAGTAACATATAACAATGTTACGTTGGGAAAACTACTGAAAGAGCAAAGCAGCAAGAGCAGAAGAAGAACAAGTAAAAAGTTCAAAGAAAATACAGCTGAAGATTAAAAAAAACAAGTTGGTTTTGCTAGAGTTAAGGTCTGGAAGTTGAGTGTTTAAGCTCAGGGCAAAAAGGAAAATGAACATAGGGTGCAGCGGTGAAAACATGGCCTTTCAAAGAGTAGGTGTTCCCAAACCTAAAGTTTGGGGACAATTGAGCTGCCACCTGAGTAAATGGTGTTAAAATACTTCCTCGATTCCAAACGCTTGCTAGTTTCCAAACCTAGAGTGTACTAAAAGCCCTATTTGTTAAAGTTTCTGACACAGAAATTGAACTTTCAAGGGTTTAGCGGGTATTGAGAAAATGGGAAAGAGTGGAATGACTTTGTGAAGAAGGGAGGGTTAAAGAAGTGGAGTGAGAACAGAGGAAAAGGTAGTGAAGTGAGGAAAAGAAATCAAGTAAGTTCACAGGGTTTATTCACCAACAGTACGAGATAGGTACCAAGGTGCATTGGTAAGAGCAGCATGAATCAAACGAGGGTGAAGAACAGAGTGGTTGTAAATGCAGGAAGGTAAACTTGTTGAAGCAAAGTCAAGTCCTTTAAAGGAGAATAAGGTATGAGCGAAAAAACAAAATGGGGTTTAGATGCAAATTCGTGAAATAAAAATGCTTCAACATGACGAGGGAAAGAGGAACCGAGGAGAGGAGAAAAGTATTAAACATTTCCCTGCAGTCACAAATGAATGTGTTGTCAAATTAGATTATCATTATCACACTCATTAAACTGTCATTACTAGCATCACAAGCACAGATGCCACTTTATTTGTCTCACTCATGTCCCCCTTCTCCCAAATTGTGTCCCGATCATGTTGTTTGTGTAAAGAACCCAATTAGATGACCTCCAGGGAGCTAAAGCACTCAAAGCTTTGAAACTATTAACGGCAAGTCTAGTCTATTTGTAGACTTACCATCAGTAGATGTTTTAATGACACTTAACAGTTTGACAATAGCTCGCGGAAGACGGACCACAAAAGCAGGCCAAAAAAAAGTGTGGATAGATTTTGAAGGAGTTGTTTTTAGGTCAAATCGAACAAATGTGGGGGAATAGACAGGATCACAGAAGAACCGAATGCTCAAGTCCCATCAGCAATCTGGACAGGGAAAGAACAGCTGTAGTGGACAAGTTGATGCTGAGAAGAACTACAGGAGCTCAGGGCAAAGACAATCAAGGACAGGTGAGGGGTAGCACCTCCTGGTCAGAGAGAGTGGTTTGCCCGAGCATTGAACTGAGAGTAACACGCTTGGGGTGAGGAGGTAAGACAACAGGCTCAAGCTGACAACTGAGAGAAATACACTGCAGGTGGGAAACTCAGAGACACAGTCCTCAGCGTCAGGAGAAACACTGAATAAAAAGAGCCAAACACAGGGAAATCAAGTACAAGGACCAAGACGATTGCTTAAGAAAGGAAGGCTCAGATGTACAGGTTGAACACAGCGCTAGATGACTGACAAGAACCCAATATCTGTAAGTCAAAATTGAAACATCATATCACTGGAGTGTGCAGTGATGACGGACTGTTCTAGGCTGACTTGGAAGTAAACATTGCAACGGTTCCTTCAACTAAGAGGACTGGGATTTTTTTCATTGGATTTCAAAATTATTGAAAAGATGGACTGACTCTTGTTCGCAATGAAGACGTTTAATTGTCTCAGAAGCATCGGGTATTTACTATGTGAAAATCAGGGAACTGTAGGTGTAAAAATGCTGACTCATTTCCGGGTTTCAGGACTCATTCGTGCAACACTCTTTCGGGCAAATGTAAATATTGATGACTAAAAAAAGCACCAAAGAAATGATCTAAATTTGTGTCTTTTATAGGATTTTAGGACTAAAGCATCTGATTAAGGAAACATGGAGGCGATACAATTCAACACTGTGCTTTATCTGCATGTTATTCCAGAAGTGTTCCGTCTATCCAATGCGTTAAACGAACTGGGTAGACATCGGACAGAGAGTAACAATCAAGGGACTCCGTCTGCCAGAACAAGCATCTTCTACACCTCCTTCGCTCCGCCTCCACTTACTGTCCTCAAGCCGTAGCAAATACACTAAGTGATCTTGACAGCACTTATGCCCAGCAGGAATGCGCCTCCTCGCTCCACCGCTCTGGATATATTGTAGATGAGGAGTTTGAGTCACTTCAGATTTTAAGGGAAGGAGTCCAAGCGGTGCGGCAGAGTAAAATGATCCTCTTCTCCCCACCGGCAGTGGAAGATTAGTTCCTACCCCCGGCCTGAGCAAGGGGCCCAGCTTTAGCGCACTCTGTTCTTATAAATCAACTATACTAGCTGCTAAATCAGGCTCTTACGCAACAACACACTGGTTTCTTTGCCTCACTTGCAATCTTTTTCACTTTCCTCTCTGTGTTCCATGTGTCAGTTTCTCCATCATCTTGCTTCTCCTTTCCTTCTCCTCTGTTTCCCCTACTTTCCCCTCAGGCCTTAAAATTAGAAGGGCATGGAGGTGTGGTGCTAGTGCCATCTCTTGACTAAATAGAGGTTGTGAAACAAGAGAGACAATGTGGGTGAGGGTGGCATCGCATATACTCCATCTTGGATGGTCATCATTAAGGAGGCTGCCAGAAAGTGTACCTTTTAACCCTAACCCCTTCTTTTTGTATTAGCTTATCTTCAAAGAAACAAATCAATGAGGCCCCTTCCTGTGATGTATAGGTTTTTGTGCATGTAAACGGTCTGCAAAGGCTAAAATCCCAAAGATCCCCCCAGAGGGAGTATCTCTCCCCTCCCCCCTCTGCCTTGAATGCCTCCATTGGACTCCTTTATTTGCTTCTGGAACATCTTGACATCACTATGTAAGAAGTGCGCTTCTATTGGCTACCGCTTTAACACATTGTAGGTGATAGGCTAAGGGTAAACGGTTGACCAATCACAACAGAGTCTGCTAGCTAACCGATCAGAGCAGACTGGGCTCTGGTTTCAGACAGAGGGTGAAAAGAGGTTCTGCAGCACACGCAGTATGAGAAAAATAAGGAGCTTTTTGAACATTAAAGCATGGGGACATGTCAAAGTAGAGGAACAACATACAAATATGAAGCTGAACATGAGCAGAATATCTCCTCTTCAGCCCCTACTTTCTATGTTGTACTTCAGAGAACCAGAAGGATTACAAGGACTCAGAAGATGGGCCTTTCTCTAAGTGTTTTCCCCTCATTCCTTCTGGTTTGTTGTTTGCTCCGTTGTAAAAATTTTGTTGTCTTTTGTTTTGTTGTGACATTGAATTTCTCCTCAGAAGACTCAATGGTCTGCACAGCTGCACATCCAGAGAGACAAGATATGTTACAAAACATCTTCCCCTCACAGTGAAGCTCATTGCTATTCAACCTTGATGCAAAAACACCAGAATTTCCCGCAAACTTTTAACTTTCATCATTCACACACAAACCCATGCACGCACATACTCACTTTCTGTTTAAACAGAGGAGGTCGTAATAGCATTGGTAACAGTGCATTAAAAGTGTTTGCATAAATTCTCTATTCATATTATGCCCACTAGTGCGGGTAATTGAGATTGTGTTGCGATGTATGAGGTGGAATACAACCGCTGTTGTCCCTGTTTAGCTTGGTGATCTATATTCAGAGAAAAACGGAGGGTCTTTTTTTTTAATGACACAAAATAGGTTATACTGATTGTCGTTGTATAATGTGTTTGGATTCACGGCTGTGGACTACCTTTGTCATTTTAGGTAGCGAGTCAATCACTTATGATCAAGTGAGACAGACTTTATTACACAGCCACCGAGTGCATACGGTTGTCAGATGTTGTTCAACTCGAGAGCAAGTGAAACCCTTCTTAAGTTAATGAGAGAACTCTTTTCTTAGGTTTAAAACACACACACACACACACACACACACACACACACACACACACACACACACACACACACACACACACACACACACACACACACACACACACTTGTGCTGGTTGCACACACTTATTCACACTGAGGTTCTTAATGAACTTTCTGTAGAGTATTTGTAGTCAAAGTATACAGCGTATTGACTTGTTATATTGATTAGCTTTTCTGATAGCATGCAGTAGAACTTTGTACACGTTGTAGCAAAGTTTCCTTTCAATGTAACTCAAATATTTACACGCTAGTGTCGTTCAAAGTTCGGACCACCGTGTAAGACGATAGGTTGGATTCATAATCTTATCCCTTTCTCAGTGACTCTTACCCCTCACCCCCTCTACGTTTATATATCCTATATTACTGTTACATGGCCTGACCTACAAAAGGTTTTGGGAACAGTTTGATAGTGGAGCTATTTGAATGTTTCCTTAGCTACCTTCTATTTTACATTTCTGAAGTTATAGCCAACAAACTGTTTTTATGGATAGTGCGTTGGGGTGGTAAGGTGAGGATGTTGCTTATTGTTTCCATGTCTTCGACTCTTGAGCTATAGATAGATAGATGTATATGAAGTTGGGCAATTGTTTAACGTGGCTAGATAGATGTCTGATCCAATATATTTAAAGATCAGATTTTAAAACGGTAGACCTTTGTCATATTCACATTCACTGTCCAGTGTGTCCTTGAAGAGTGTGTGTGTGTGTGTGTGTGTGTGTGTGTGTGTGTGTGTGTGTGTGTGTGTGTGTGTGTGTGTGTGTGTGTGTGTGTGTGTGTGTGTGTGTGTGTGTGTGTGTGTGTGTGTGTGTGTGTGTCTGTGTGTGCCTCAGATGGTCGAGTGTAGAATCAACAAATGGGGGGAAAACCTGATGTCACGTAAATCCAAGAGCTGTGTATGCAATTGCCATCAGCCTAGGTGTGTTTTGCAGCCAGTCAGACAAATTAACGCTCTGTGAACTCTCAAGGACATGCTGCATTAACGGACATGATTCACTTTATCGTAAGGTCCTGGACAAAAGCGTCACCAGTGCAGAAAATGGACAGAAAGCAGTTCAATAAGCAAGGTATAGATTGCTGTTACCAGGCCTACGTAAATACTGTCCTGAGGTAAACAGCAGTACAGATTTTTACTCTGAGCGAGGACGTTGACCCTGATCCTTGTCACTACAAATCTCTCTTGAAATGTTTGTCTTATAACGAGAAACATTTCTTTGTAACCACACAAACAAAGGTCCCTTTAACAATAATTAAATGTGCTTTTCCGACCCTGAAATGTAGTTAATGGCAGACAAATGACTTCACAACAACTTTTGCTTCTTTTTTTTACTGTGACACTAAAATTTCAACGATAAAATCAGAGCCATGAGGGGCAGGGATGGTGGAGATGTCAGATAGTTTTCAGGATAATAAAGGGCTATCCACCAGGCTTATATCGGGGTGTCGATGGCAGATGATGAAGAGCTCCTGCTATCAATGTTGAGGTAATATCTGAAGCCACAAACAGTCATTATGTTCCTCCGCAAGATCCAGATATACATAAACACTCTCACCATTACTCTTGTAGAGCCATAAATAATCTTAACGGTAACACTGATGGTCTTGTGAAGGCGTTCCAGCTAATTGTAGTAGATAAATGGATAAAACAGCAGGAAGCAGCAGACACTTATTATGTTAGAGCAATGTGAATAACAAAAAGTGTCTCTCTTTTGCTCCTCGTTTGGTGACTTTCCCCCCCACAACGCAGATGTATTCCAATCAGTTTTTCTCTATGGTAATACCATACCTGCCTGCTTTAGGCTTAGGTTATCTCTTTGCCCCATGCTTGCAAAGGAGGTTACATGTTGGGCTTTGTCTGTCTGTCAGCAGAGTTGCAGAAAAGCTTCTGGCTTGAGTTTCACAAAACTGGGTGGAAAGGTATAAAATGAGCTGTGGGGAACACAAAGTAAATTTAGAGAATACATCTGAATATAAAGGAATTATGTTTCACTTTAGTTAAGATTTTGGCATTTTAGCAGCATTAAAAAAAACCTTGCAAAGTGATGACAACACATCTTATTGTAGTTTATGTTTTATTCACATTTGCACCCCTCTTAACCTCTGGATATCACTTTATAAAATACAAATACACACATGTACAAGCAAATAAAAACCAATTAAAATTCCTGCATGTTGACTATAATTACTTTTTACTAGCTCTATATAAAGCCACATATGTAAGCTAACACAAATAAGCCCTGAATGTAGTTATGATCAGGGCTACATACTCATGAATAAATCATAATTTTCAATATCTGAAAGGTTTAACCGCCTTAGCGCTGACAATTTATAATTAAACACCAATCAATACAAATATTGTCTCCAATTGCAAGGATTCATATGAGACGAAGATACTGTATGTTGCACAGGTGTATTGTTCCATCCCGAGTGATTGACTTGGTTTCATAATTGGTGGTCTGACCCTGAAAACACTCACACACACACACACACACACACACACACACACACACACACACACACACACACACACACACACTCCACTTCCCACCCAAACCAAAGCGTGGAGCAATCGATGAATTACTGAGTAGCACTTCACCCTCAGGGTCATTTGAGACAAATATCTCTTTTTTTAAACCGATAAGCTCCATGTTTTCCACAGAGGAGTCATTATAGCTACCTTAATGAGCATACAAACAGGCAAATATCTACATCCGCTCCAACAACTAGTCACATAAACATGCCTTTGAAAGGTTTCCAGGTGACAATTGGACTTCTGGGAAGGCTGTGGGTGTACAAGTCAATCAGTGCAATCCAACTAGCAGTTTTTTCTTCTACCTTTGTTGATTGAAAGAGGTCAAATGTGTCAGAAAAAGTTGTGGTGTGCACATACATGAGTTCTCCTTTGCATGAAGGTTTACGCATTCATGGGCATTAACATTGGCTCTGAGCTCTGTAAATTGGAGCCTCCAGCCAGGCGGCAGCTTGCCTGTCACACAAAACCAGCATCACACCACACAGGACTTACTGGGCATTTTAAACCATAATAGTTCCCAAAAGCTAACTAGGTGCTTGACATTTTAGCTGGCAGTTGCTGCTCATCTAGTCCGACCTGGGCAGAAAATGGACAGCAGGTTTCAGCATTAGCTTAAATCCTGTTTTGTTTTGAGGTCAGTGACTGCCTAAAAGGTCTCCATTCCATGACACCATTAAAATATGATAGGGAGTCATGACTTTTGGCCCTCTCCATAAAGGGTAAACTCACCGTCAGCACTGATAGCAGAGCCCACGCATTAGGATGGACTGGCGTTTGAACAAAAGGATGTGATTGATCTTGTTATAATAATGATCATAATTATGTAATGGAAACATGATGACGTCACTCTCATCTTCTTGTGTCACTTTTTAAGCATTGAAGACCCTTTATAACTAGCCTTTTTTGCCACTTTTCCCCTTTGTTGGACGAGTAAAGGTAATAAAAGTATTCTGACCTCCGTTCTTTTCGTCAGTCCTACCACACTTGTAATGACCATAGCTTTAATGTGTCATAAAAACTGCAGTTGCTATCAAAAAAAGCCTACTGAACTTCATCCTGTCAAAGATTAGCCGCCTTTAGCTCAGCGATGTTGATGTGAAGTCGTGCAACCGTCATGTAGTTTTATTTCTAGCCTAACGTTAGCTCTTCACTTCTTGAAAAATCCCATTGCTGCAACCAATCTTTAGTCTCTATCAAATTCACCTTAATCACACCTACTAGACTAGTCATGTTCACAGTTGCATCAGTTGTAGTCATCATTACTTTCTCCAACTTTTACCACTGTTGTTGTTGTCATTGCATCATATTCTTAATATGTTTACATAACTATGATGACTAAGTCTGTGGGTGTGTGTGAGCTTGCGGGTGTGTCTTCAAATGAGTCTCCTTCCAAAACTTGTGCCTCCTCCTGCCAATGTTTTTTACGAGAACCAGACTGATTCGCAGATGTTCGTGAAACCAGACACAATGCAGCCTGAAGCGAAATCTGGCAGAATAAATAAAGATTGTTCTTAATAAAAACTAAATCTCCTCTTTTTTTTATGTTATGCAATCGAGGAACTCTCTTTAAACCAATATAGTGAACACAAATGAAGGATTTATGTGTCTTACAGTCAAACAGAAACCTCACAGCTTAGGTTTTACATGCAAAGAAGGCCCACTGATCAAATAGAAGATCAACTACTGCATACTTTAACACAGGCAGTTGAATACATGTGAATATCTAGTTCAATACCATATCTTGCAATATCTAAGCGAACATGCACGCTCCTATAGGTGTTACCATGCTCTCAACAGGTTACATTTTACAATAATCCCCAAGAAACCTTCAAGGCTTACAATTAATTGAAATTAATTCAGGTTGCAGAGAAGAACCATGCCTCAACCACATCTTTACTCACCTGTTAAATCAGATATCTTGACCAAACTTCCTTTTCCCTTCTAACCACCCATTCCCCTCAACCGCTATTCCCGTCCTTATCTCTCCTTCTCGATGTGGTTCACACCTCTTCCATGTCTCTAACCCTAACCCTAGGTATCATCTGGGGGCTGTAATCCACTTGGACAGAAACCCCCACACTGGGTCTCCCTCCGACCTTTCTTTGGTACATCCTCCCAGACCAGCCTAACAGAAAAAACATCCTTCTTCTTCTTCCCTCATCTTCTCTTTGCATCCATTAATCTGACATCAGAACCCTATACTCCTCAATTTCCATTCAAGCTTCAAACAACATATTGTTGTGGAGTGGTCCTTCTAGTAATAAATGCCTTTGTTGCAGTGGTATTGTCATGCTAAATCAAAAAATAAGCTGATGTACTTCAGCATCAAGCCTTTGTCAGAGAGTCCTCAATGTGTATGAACGTATACATTTATTCATATCCAAAGCACCTATTGAACAAACTCGCTTTTGAGACGCGGAATCACTCCTGCCTAACATTTCGAAGGTTATATTTTGCATTATTGCACAAAACCTAGTGCTGAATTGTTTTTGCATTACTCTATAAATTCAGTGGTTTTCCACCCAGCAGCAAACTCTTAAAAGTAAAGCAAATGAGGAAGTTCCCCAAACTTGCATTCCCTTTAATATTTAGCAGTGTAAAATCTAAATATCCAACTTCTCACTTGATTTATCACCTCAGTAAACATTTTCCTAACACGTTCATGGTCTCAATCTCTAGTTTCAAGTCTTCTTCAATACAGGATGATGCTCCTTCTGATATCTATGTTCTAATTTTGAGTAGAATAGACCAAAATCATGTTAAGCTTCAGGGTCTGGATACCTCATTATTGATTGTTCTCCACCATAGTGCTCATCAGTCTGATTGATCTTCTAATCTTAAGACATTTAACTCTTTTAAAGTGTGCTTTCAGGTTCAGGAAAGTCAATTGTAGCCTCAAAATGTCTTGTTCAACAATTGATTATTCTTAACAACTACTTCTGATTGCAAGAAAACGAGACTGCCACAGACCAAACGCCAACGCTGTCACAAGGTCTACGTCCATGTCGTATACACATGCTATGGTTTTTGCCACCTCTCTTGATCAGAGGTTGTTTCGGATGTAACGTATCTTCTTTGAGGCTGATGTTGGACCCCTTGTTAGAGATGATACAGCCTTGGCCTCATGTTAACCCCCAGTTTAATCGTCTTCAGTGTTAAAGTCTGGTCAATTACTGGCTGCTGAACATTATGTTTGAACTTCCTTTGAAGATGTATTGCTGTGTCTCTGCTTTCCCCCCTCTCCAAACTCTCATCCGACCATTTGGAAATGTATATCGCACCAACACTTTGTACACACAAGTTCCCTCGCACAAAGATACACACAGAGACTCGCACTGATGGGTGTACTGGGAACACATGGAAGTGGCACAGATCCAGAGAGGGCAAAGTTCCCTATCACTTAGTGCCGACAAAAGAAAAAGAACACAGACCCCGAGAAAACCGAACAAGAAGCGTTGAGATGAAAATAGCACTTCAACACAAACAGGGTCGTTTTTTTTTCTGTTTCGCTGGGACAGGTTGGTTAAAAAACACCCCCCAGTTGACTGAGAGCTGGAGGATCCATAGGCAGTGAGAAGATACCATAGATAAAGTACGGCACTTAATTGAGAGGAACAAAAATGCACTCTCTTTTAGCATCCTTCTGTTTCTCTTTCTGCATCCCTCTGTCTTTGTTATCGCTTTCACATGAGTGCGTGTGCGTGTGTGTGTGTGTGTGTGTGTGTGTGTGTGTGTGTGTGTGTGTGTGTGTGTGTGTGTGTGTGTGTGTGTGTGTGTGTGTGTGTGTGTGTGTGTGTGTTTGTGTGTGCAGACACTGATGCTCTGTCATGCTCATTCACTGTCGTTACCTTGTTCATCTGCCTTTCGTCTTCCTCAGCTTCTCTGGCCATTTCTTTTTTCTCTACCAGTCCTGAACTCCCAGGCAGAGGAGACACTTCCATAACCAGTAATTCCCCTAAAACACATCTTTAGTTTTTTCTCTTCTTGTCTCACAACGCAAGGCTAGGCAAGTATATTTATATAGCATGCTTCAACACAAAGTGCACCTTCAAAGAGACTTCAATAAAAATAAAACATGCTATAATAGAATGAGTAAGAAATAAAATACCAGTCAGAAAAATACAGTGGAGAGTAAGACATTAAGCTATTTGATTTTATTGAAAGCAGCGGCATAATCAAAAGTCTTCAGCCTGGATTTAAAAGAAGTGAGAGAAGCAGCGGACATTTTCGTTGAAGCAGAAACATAGTTTTAGTTGTTATCAAAAGAGGGGGTTCTTAGCTTTCCAATGATATCCGTACAGTTATTCTTTCTCTAAATAGAGAGAGAAGAGGAACACCACTGGATTAGCTGTGAAACTGAAATTGAGCTTGTTAGCAGGCTGAACCGGTCATAATGTTTAACAGTGAGCAGCTTTTTGTTTCATCCATCATATTGATGTGTCCAACTCATTTTAAGCTATAGCTTCGAGGACGAGGATGATTTAAAAGTGTGGAATAAGTGTGTAAGTGTCCTTGAGTGTGTGCGTATTTCCAAAGGATACACACACTGCTTGTTAAGTGGCTCGTCATCATACCTTTTCAAGCATCAACGCCGTATTTATTATCTGAATTCTGTGATAAAATGATGACATTCTGAAAGCCAAGGATTTGTTTTTGTTTGAGATCAGATGAAAACCCACTGCCTTGGACCCTGTTACTGTCGCTCATTATTTAAGGAAGGGGGGAGAGCTCTCTAAGGTTGTCACCCTGTCTTTACAAGCCTTAAAAATGTATTATCGTCTGAATATTTGGGGACGGGTCAGTGCGGGTCACATATATGGAGCATAGTAACGGAACGCTTTGATGCTAGGGACAGAAAGCAGACCCGTCCTGGATGTTTTTTTGGAAAGAGGGAATGGTTGTGCTAATGCAAACTGGGCTGGATCTTGTCACTGTCAGCCTTTTGAGCGTAGTTGTAATTGAAGCACATCAGACCCAGTTCCCCATCTTTCATATCACACATGAAGGTGAACGGTGGAGGATGTTGAGAGTGAGCCACGGAGAGAACAAGAATGAGTCATGTGGAACAAAAAAGTGTATATATCTGTTTGAGGGCTTTGTTTATTGACTTGAATTTCCCAGCCACTTCCTCATTCAAAGTCAGTCCCAGGGCTCAACAATGAGTGATGGTCCCTTCCCATTGCTCACACACACACACACACAGACACACACACACACACACACACACACACACTCCTGATTCCATTAGTGCTCTTGGACCCCAGTCATTGTCCCTACGCTGTCCTCTGAGGCAGCAGCCAAAACCACTGGAGGAAAGCAGCCGCCCGCAAAACACGTCTCAGACAGATTGTTAATCAGGCGACGCTGCATGATATTCTGTAGCCGGTTACATCCTGCTCCCTCTGCGAGTAATCACCTAACAGTGTTATGCTGATGATGTTACGCTGGGTCAGATGGAAGGAGAGCTGTTTGTCTATGTAAAACAGACAGAGACAGTACAAAGTAAAGCAGATCTGGAAAAAGGAGATGAGTGTGTTTTTCACAGGTTTTAAAGGGGCCCTATTCTGCTCATTGTCAGGGTCATATTTCTATTTGGTTCCTCTACTGTGACACGTTTCAAAGCTTTAATGTTCAAAAGGCTCTTTATTTTTCTCATACTGCAGCACCCCTTTTTACCCTCTGTCGGAAACCAGAGCCCAGTCTGCTCTGATTGGTTGAAAAAAACCAGTTATAACACTGCAGGAAAAGGAAGACTCCAAAAAGCCTAATAGAGCCCCTTTAAACACGAGCATCACTCTGTATTAAGTGTTATTAAGCCACTGAATCGTGATGCCTATACTCAGATACTTGTCTCTTGCAAACCCACTGACAAGCACATACAGTACACACACACAAACACAAACACACACACTGACACACACACATGTCACATATTGACATGCTCCAGTGCTTTTAGTGCATCAGGGCTTGAGAGACGAGGCGGCAGCAATTAACACCTCACTGACATTTGCTTCTCCAGCTGTGGTGGGGGGAATAAGGGAAATGGGAGGATGATAAAAATTAATGCAATCCATCCAGGATCCACACACCACATTCAGTGTATTTATATCCTTTTTCCTGTGTGTGTGTGTGTGTGTGTGTGTGTGTGTGTGTGTGTGTGTGTGTGTGTGTGTGTGTGTGTGTGTGTGTGTGTGTGTGTGTGTGTGTGTGTGTGTGTGTGTGTGTAGTAATTTCTCTCTGAGCTCTAAATGACCTTTCATGTTTTGTCTGTGTTACAAAAATATCATACTTAGCACAAGTGATTCGAAGGCAGGAAATACAGTTACTCTCTTTCCCCCGTGTCTCTCTGGCTAGAGTTCAGGTTTTATGTCGGAGGTTTAGACGCTTTCAAACAACGTTGGTGCTATGAAGACGTTTTGTGTTCTGTGAGGATGGATGAGGAAGGAGGAATGGAGGAAGCATTTTGTGTTTTTATATTGGTAGTTTGGGTATTTTTTCAAATCATTTTTTGCTTGAGTGTCAGTCTACAAAGTGTGTTTTTAAAAAAGGTTAAAAACAAAACTCACACACACACAGACGAAGATGTGCATTGTTCTGTGAAGTGCACACTGAGTGTCACACTGAATTTGGACAGTCAATATGGTGCCTGTTTGTGGGCAAACACAGAGGCCAAGCCATGCTGCCCAGGCATCTGCTGTGTCCTGTAAATAACACTGAGACTCTCTTCAACCATACGCAAACACACATTCTTTCTATTCCACTGATAGCAGGTTAGGAGTGTCCGACCTTTAATCTCAAGACAGTTTGTGAGACTGTCTTTTATTTTACTCAAGGGTTTCGTGCGATGTCCACACATTTTTCCTCTTGAGTAAGGGCAAGCTGCCTTCACACAATACGCGAGGTTGAGTGCAAAATCTTGCTGTGAAAACATCCAATTAAGTTTAGTCTGTATGATTATACTCTGCTAGCTTGCATTTATTACACATAGCCGTCAAGGTTGAAATCATTTGAATTTGAGCGCAGCAAGAATCTTGAGTGGTGTGCGATGCCGACAGCACGACTGTGTCCATTACGGTAAAGTCATGTGTAGGCAGCTATAAAAGATAACTGAAAAACAATAAGCTTCCAGACTATGGTCCTGACAACAAGATGTGGTGCAAACACAGAGGATATTTCCAATTGAATTTAAAAAAAGTTAAATAGTTCCCTCTGTCTTAAAAAAAAAAGGAGAATTTCAACTCAAATCCTTAGATTGAATAACCATTTCACAAACTGCAGTGGGTGTTGCAGCTCCCTTCACATAGATCATCATGCTTTTATTTTAACTTGTAGTTTTCTTTCCTGTTGTAAGAGAATCAATCAATCAAATAATATTATATTTAAAGACTTGGGAAGTTACAGAAAAACCTCGGTCAGTGCTGCCGTGATTGCTGATTGCATGAGGTGGAACAAACACATTTTTTCTTAGCCAGCGTAATACATCGTCACACTCTGCTTGCAATATGTAATGACAATAAAGTCATCTAATCTAAATACAATCATCCTGCTCACCTGGTCGATGTTCTCTTCTCATTGATGCCAATGATCCGTTACTTGTAATTTCCTTTTGGTTAATTTATTGGGGTGTCCCGTTTCACAAAACCCCATTATTCGTATGATATGATTAGTAGCCTATGCTTTATTTTAAACTGTTTGTGAATCAAATCCATTTTCGTTTTGTTGTTGCAGACCATTTGCATTCAACTGATGGAATGGTGCTTCTTCTTACTTAGAGAGAGGGGGAGAGACAATGTAAGGATGACAGATACAGAGAAGGGATGAAATGTGCTGATGCAAAGAGAGCAACCCTGACAGACCATATGAGGGCAGAAAGACAGGAAAAAGGAAAGGATGGTGGATTACTCGGCCACTTCACATCTTACTGTGTCACCTCCAGTCAGTGTCACAGCCTTTTCCCCCTGACGAGATGCTAATGCACATTTCAGCAGATAGACATTTCCTCTCAAACATCCCCGGCACCCACTCTCTGTCATTTCCATCTCTCTGTCACCACGTCCTCCATCTCTTTCTTCCCTCCTTCCTCAGCTGTTTCCAACACACCCGCTCTAATCTAATGCCATCACTCTGTCACTCAACGTCCCTCCAACGTCCCTCTTTCTTCCCTCAGCTCGTCTGTCTTTCGGAGATGCTTCAGTTGAACTTGGTGCAGCACAGGTTGTACTATTCTCAAGTATCTGGTATTAAACAACACACAGTTAAAAGGAGGTTTAGGAAGAATAAATGGCGATGTCAGGGTCGGAGTAATTATACTATAATTGATCTCTTTTAAACCTCATGCACTCTGAAAAAGAGAGTTAATTTATGTCACACTCTGTCACAGTTCATAGATCAGAAACTGTACAGTCAGTCAAGCCTTTTGTTGGAGCTTAGAGCTTGTTTTGTATCATTGAAGAATTAAATATTCATTTAGAAATGTGGAGTAGTTGTATATGCTTTTATTTTGAAGGCAGCTTCACGTACGGGGTCATTTTGGTGTTTATTGGAAACCGGAAAAAGGCATATTTTGGTTTCAGCGTAAAATCCATTGTTATTTGAACAGTTTGATTGCTAAAAGTTGTTTAAAATAAGCCAAACAATCAGAAGTACTACCTGGATAATGGACTTTACCCTGCGTGAGATTCACTACCTGTGGCCTCTGCAGTGGTTTGATTAAGTTGCTTTTTTTTTTGCTTCTGGTTTTATGACAAATAGCTGTTACACAATGGTCATGCTATGGGATGCCTTCCACCCACATGCCACATCGACAGCAAATTAGCCTAAAAACAATCATTCAAAAGCATTCATATTGGAACATGCATCGAGTATTGTGGTGAAGAAAAGGACAATGATCCTCGTCAACAGTGGTTCAAATGTATTGACGTCAGATGATAGAACATTCGAATAGTGTTTTGTGATTAGAACCCATTGAGTTATCACACACTTACTCTAAAGGGAAGGTGCAGCTGTGAGAAGAAAGAAAGCCTTCATAGGGTCTACGGACTGAAGGTGATGGGATGGAGAAGATGCCGAAGATCTGGAATTGATGAGGAATGGGCTTCTGATACGTTTAGCAGGAAGTGACTGGGGTGGAGGAGGGCTGCGGCGTTGACGTGTGGAATGACAGCTGACAGCGGGAGAACAGATTTAAAGTCTGACAGCGTGATGATTGGCTGTTGGAGATCGTGGCAAAACGTTTTTGGTAAGAATGGAGGCTCCATAATACCGCGTCCCTGCAAAGAAAAGAAAAAAAGCTATAGGATAGGATCAGTGTCAGGCAACAGGCAAACAGTCAAACTGGGATTTTCCTGGGCATCGGAAAGGGTTCAAGGCCGTCATTTCACCATCATTTATCCGTCTTTTTGTAAGTCTTCCTTACTGAACCTGCTGTAAGCTTGATATGCTGCGACTCTGTGCTGCTGCGGTCCCCTATAGTGCTTTTCATATACAGTAGCACTTGAAAGATCCCACCTCCACCCTGGTATACCTTTCCCCAGGGAGAAAGTTATTATTATCCCTCCTTCCCTCTCACCACCCCCTGCTGTGCTGAGCCCGGGTGCTTCATTGTGGGCATTGATGACGTCTGAGCCTGGTTACCCAACAGAAAAGCTGTATACACTTTTCTACCTTTTCATAAGAGCCAGCTTTCTGATGTTTTATTAATCTGGACCGTGTGCTTTATCTTGGTTTAATTTGCCTGGCTTATCGTCATATCGGAGTTTTTTTTTTGCTGCATAAAACATTTAAAATTGTTAGCACATTCTTCGAATTATCCAGTTGAAAGACTTTTTCTGTTGCTATATTAGATGTGCATTCACACACACACACACACACACACACACACACAAAGACACACACACACACACACACACAAAGTTAGGAGTAATACCTTTTTGTTGGACTCTTTCTTTCTGGTCTCAATGTGTCTCTCTAAACCTAACCGACACACACAGACACACACAAGCACAATTAAGGTGCATATCCAACCTAAACTTTAATATTTAAGGTCAGACTTAATTTAGAAAAAAACACAGGCTCAGATTTGGACCACGTTCTACCCTTTTATACACATCTTTATGCTCTCTCTGCAGTGACTAAATAAAAAAATAAGTATGAAAACTGCCACACTCTATGCACAAGATTTACCTGCTTAACCTATCAACATTTGTGGGATGTGACCTTTAACCAGAGAAGCTAAAAATCATGCGCACACGTTGACTGTCACAGGAGCCCTGACCAATGCACCCATCCACCCCTTACACACACACACACACACACACACACACACACACACACACACACACACACACACACACACACACACACACACACACACACACACACACACACACACACACGTATCTGAACACTGCCGTGGTGCAACAGGGACCTCTGCAGGTCACATGTGGAACAGATCCTCTCACAAAACACTGACAGCAGTTTTACGCTGCATACTTAAAGGCTTCCCAGTGTCACATCCTCTCTCTGTGTGACAGGAAGCTTCTCACTGTTCTGCAAACACCCATCCACATGTGTACTGTGACACACACCTCTAATTGGTAAACACAAACATGCAGTAAATATTTGCACACCATCCAAATGCAAGGCAAAGATCGAGCTTTGCAGAGAAGGGAAAATCAACCGGGGTTGTTGTGTTCATGCGTTGTTTGTTGTGTTCATGCGTTGTTTGTTGCATCCAAGATCAATAAATGAAATCTGAAACTGAACAGAAATACTTCCACGCCAAAGTCAGAGTACTTGAAAAGTACCCCCGCTGGCCACATGGTGATCAATAGCACTTGTGTAAATATCAGGGAAGTTGTTTCTTTCCCTGAGCAATGGAAGAAGTGGAGGGGAAAGCATGCCCTTTTCATTTGTCAGTATTGAAAACCTGTATAAGTCGCTGTTGCTGACCTTGGTCAGGAAACTCCCAGAGGTTGCAAGATAAACTTGAGGAGAGCTGAAATGATTTAATGGAATGGGAACAACATTATTGGAGTTTTTTTTTAAAGCTTTTTCTTTACAGCGTGACTTGTCTTTTCAGGACTTTGAATTAAACTTTAGTCAAATGAATCACGGAAATGATTGACACTGTGACAAGGTGGTGCAAGTTAGGGCGTCAGGAGCAAGAAAGGTTTAACCCAGTGTCATTACTGATGCCGTTAGCATGTACTTAAAACTCAACTGGCTTTGATTTAGTATAATGAAGATAAAAAGACTACATTACTGTAATAACACTAAATCAGAGGACAAGTTGGGTGCCGAAAGAAAGGAACTGTATGTAGACACTAACAAAGTACCAACACTGGTATTGTGGCCTTTGTTTTATGAGAAAATGTTCAGGAATAACACAAGTAAAGTTTTAAGGGATGCCCCAACTTTTTCAGCAGTGCAAGGAATACATGACAGGTCTTTGAATAGTGGATGCTTGAATAGGAGACAGGGAAAACGGCACGATTGTGAAGTCTTTTAATGAAAAGCTCACTTTGATGTTCGAGGCATAATGTTGATACCATAATTAGAGCGTGGCATTTGGATATCTTTGTGGAGTTTATTACAACACATCTCTAGCTTGAGTAGGTTTTTCATAGACTTTGTGTGACATTTGCCTTCATAGTTCTTTCTCCTCCGTTTTGATCTTTTCAACCCCAGCTTTTAGTAAACAGGCGACCACCCACAGTCTGACTGCTTGTTGTGATTCAGTACTTTGAAATATACCAGTTATTCTAAATTAACCATATGGCTTGCGCTCTACTTCTATGTTTTTAAAAAGTATTTGAAGGTATAATAAAAGGATGTTTTGTTTTGGTTTATTTTTCGCCTTTTGATTTCACATAATCTAATGAATTCTTATGGGACGTTTTTCAGAAGACATATTAAGCTAATTTTTAGGTTTGTAGTATTTGTATTTAGTGCCTCTCCTGGGACATGTCTCCATGCTTTAATGTTCAAAAAACTCTTTATGTTTCTCATGCTGCACCTCTTTTCACCCTCTGTCTGAAACCAGAGCCAGGTCTGCTCTGCTTAGAGATGTCCCGACCCTAAACCTATCCCGTACAATGTGTTGGAGCGCTAGCCAATAGAATTGCAAGTGTTACATAGTGATGTCATTATGTAACAAAAGAAAACAAAGGAATCCAATGGAGGCGTTTCAGGCCGTGGGGGAGTGTGTGGGAGAGAAACTCCCTCTGGAGGGAACAGAGGGATGTTAACCTTTGCAGACCATTTACATGCACTAAAACCTCTATAATCCACCACAGGAAAGGGAAAACCCAAAACGCATAATAGGGTTTAAAGGGAAGTCAATATGCTTAGTTGGAAAGGTATTATGAAAATTGCCAAGTTGAATTCAGGCATTTTTCAAAACTAATTTCCTAAAAAAATGTGAGTCATGGGAATGCACAGCTTTCAAGATGAGAGAAAGCTGCTCCTCCTGGTCTTTTAAGGACACAGAGAAAGCTGCAGAGATACATCAAGAGGAAAGAAACTAAATCCAGTGAACCAAACCCAACAATCCTGCAGAGAGCTAGACACACACACACACACACACACACACACACACACAAACACACACACACCTGAGCACCTGGCAACACATTGTTTGTGACGGGTTATCGTCAACATTTGTGTAACAGGGAAAGGATTGATTGGTTAACGGTGCCAGTAGGGTGTGGCTGTACTGCTGTCAACAGATGTATAATTGGCCGTCGTAAAGGCCGCTATCCTTATGTGATCTTTAAGCTTGATGTTTTGCTGGACACAAATTTATAATTTAAGCATGGTTTTTGAGTAGGATTAAGTGCATGTATATGGATGTGTGTGTGTGTGTGTGTGTGTGTGTGTGTGTGGGTGTGTGTGTGTGTGTGTGTGTGTGTGTGTGTGTGTGTGTGTGTGTGTGTGTGTGTGTGTGTGTGTGTGTGTGTGTGTGTGTGTGTGTGTGTGTGTATGTGTGCCAACGTTACAAGGCCTTGCATCAGTTCTTATGCCTTTCCAGCACTACAGAACAGGCCGGTTTAAATTAACTAGCCCCTATATTTTTCCTGCTTTAAAAAATATCTTTCTTTTAGCTCGTGAAGCCCCTTCTGCTCTCAGTCTAAAGCGCTTTCTTTTATAAAAAGTGTTTCTTCATCTCCCTCATTCCCACGCGTCTCCACTTCAAACCTTTCAAAACTTGCTTGCTCCACTGTTCTCGCCTTAGTTTGATAAACCGACTCAAAAAAATCTTAATGCCGGAGCACAGCTGCGTGATTCTGTTGAAACACATGTTTAACTTTGCATTCACACTCGCCACAACTCTGAGATCTTATGCTGCTTTGGTTTTAAAACACACAACTTCTATGTGTGACAGAATATCGTTCGGCTCTAGTGCTTTCAGTTTTCGCTTGGCACATTTGCAAGTGTGGGTCTAGAAAAAAATAAGTCGGACTAAGGTGCCATCCTCATAACTGTGGAAGACCCCAAACTAAATATAGTTTGCATTGCAGAGGCAAAAGGGGGACACCTTTGTTGCACTTGAAATTCGTCAACTTGCAAGACTTCAAATATGTCGAGTCATGCTTGTGGCTGTTATTATGATACAGAGGTAACCTCATGGGGAGGTCAACTATGTCTCCATACATTCAAGACACAGGATGTAACTATTTATTACCATGGAAGTTTCTCAGTGGTGCATGAAACCAAATTGACCTGACTCTCGAGTACATGCTTATATCTGTTAGTGATCTTCCTGCAAATGGGCCCGTAGTAGAGCATGCACACTTCTGTTTTCTTTAGGCCCACGACCAAGCATTTTCAAAATTGCCTGCTGCCCCTTTTTTCGTTCAGTTTCCAGTTAAGCTCGTTGGAGAAAAGTCCTGATTGCAGAAAATTGGGTTTGACTGGGATGCATTTATAGTATCCTGAATGTACCAAAGTTAGAGACTTTCATACTAATACTAAACAAACACTGATGCATGTCAAAAACAAAGAAATGAAAAATATAAATGACAAAAAAAAAGTGAAAACAAAGATAAAAAAAATCTGAGAAAAAAGTTACAAAAAAATTGAAAAGAAGGAATATTAAAAAAAAGGTCTAAATTAATATTGTCTAAATATATTATAGCAATTCTGGAAAAAAGTCACAACAACATACAGAAACTGAGATAAACGTAAGAAAACTGAGAAAAAAGTCAAAAAATCTGAGAAAAAAGTTTTTAAAATTTAGACTTTTTTGTTGAAAAAGTTTTTAAAATTGAGACTTTTTTGTTGAAAAAGTTTTTAAAACCTGAGAAAAGCTGACATCTCAGCATTAGCAAATGGAAGTCTCAAACTCTCCTTTTATATAGACACTAGACTGTGCATTAGCTTTGATAATATAAAGTGTGTGTGTTCCTGTGTATTGCAAACAAGAGCTAGAGTTGTATGCACCATGGAGACTATAACCTGACTTCCTGTTCTTCATCAGCTTTTACTTCCTATCAATATTTCAAGGAATCAATTAAAGCAACCTCTACTCCCTGATGCAGTCCTGTCAAAGTGTTCAGATTTAACTCAATTAAGCATAATCAGGGACGTTCTTAATTAACAACTGAGGATATTTATGCAAAACAGAAGTATCATGAAGCTATTGCCATTTATATCGTCATCCTTATTTCTGGGGATTCAAATTCTGTTCTCTCCCAGTCAGCCACATGCATTATACATCAATATGCAATATAATAGCCCTCAAGTATTGTGTTGTTTTGGCTCTTATCTGTCAGAGAGTGGCTGCCTGTTGAGACTGTAACCAACACGTTTCCATAGTGTCAAAATATTAAGTAAAGATTCAGTTTTATTTAAAAGACAGCATCAGTTTCTGAACTTCAGAAATATTAACTGATTCAAAAGGGAAATTAATTAAACGGTTATCTTGTATGATTCATATCCACATACACAACACCCCAAGTAAGCCCCTGGGTTAATTAAAGAGTCAAATTTGAAGGTCATATAAAGCCTTTTCCAAAAGTATTATCACTCACCATTGGTTGAATCATGAGGTTGTGATGATTAAAGAGGACCTATTATGGTAATTGTTCATTTTCAGGTTGATATTTGTATTTACTTTCTCTCCTGGGACATGTCTCCATGCTTTAATGTTCAGATAGCTCTTTATTTCTCTCAAACTGCCTGTGCTGCAGCACCTCTTTTCACCCTCTGTCTGAAACCAGAGTCCAGTCTGCTCTGATTGGCTAGCTGGCCGGTTCAGTTGTGATTAGTCAACAGCTTTGAGATGTCCCGCCCCTTAGCTTGTATCACCTACAATGTGTTGGAGCGCTAGCCAATAGAATTGCAAGTGTTACATAGTGATGTCATTATGTTACGGAAGTAAACAAAGGAGTCCAACGGAGGCTTTCATGAAGGAGTCTGTGTGAGAGAAACTCCGGAGGGATTTTAGCCTTTGCAGACCATTTACATCACAAAAACCTATTTAACACACTACTGGAAAGGGAATACCCAAAGAAGCTTCATAGGGCCTCTTTAACCCCTCACCTTTCCTCCTTTTGTCCTCCTTCTCCGTTGTGTCCGTGGCGTTGCCCTCCCCTCACATGATAGTTCTTGCATTTTCTCTTGCCTCCTGTCGTGTTGTTTTCCAGATCAGCTCTGATCTTGTTGCTGTCCTCTTTCGTGTCAGCTTTGAGCAGCATCGTTTATCTCCCTCTGAACAGGAAGAGGTTCCCAAAGGGAGGAGACTTCCTTTCATTCGTCTTGATTTATATCCGCCTTCTGCCGGTGTTTGATATTAAATTAGTAGTGTTTGCTTTGTTTGGTCTTCAAAGCTTTTTGAGGAATGTCATTTTGACTGACAGGTTTGTATTATTGATACTTGATTAAGCTCTTGACTCATTGTCAATTTCCTTCCGAGACCATTTTTTTGTTTTTCGTGACAGCTCAGATTTGTAGTACTACTTCAGTGACCAGTGATAGTAGAACAGGACTACTCCATCTTTGTTTTTGTATTCCTATTACTGCTTTTATAGTAGAAGAACCTTGCATGAAACACTACAACCTTTTGGAGGCCAGTCTTAAAGGGGGGAACTGGAAAAAGAGGTGTGTGTATGTGTGTGTGTGTGTGTGTGTGTGTGTGTGTGTGTGTGTGTGTGTGGGGGGGGGGTACTTAACCTGGAGACTGAACAGAAGGCTAGTCTGTTCCTCTTCTCTGTGAACAGCACAGCTCATGATGTTCCACACACATCAAACCCGACAAGGAGGATTTTGATCGTGTGTGTGTGTGTGTGCGCGCGCGTGTGTGCGTGCGTGCGTGTGCGTGTGCGTGTGTGTGTGTATTTGCAGTCCATCTGTGGGACAATATCCACCATGATAAGTAGGTCACTGTGTCTATGCAACTTCTCCGAGTGTGTGTGAGGGGGTGTTCATAAAGTTTAACATGTAGAATACCAAACACAAAAATACACACACATTTGAAATTTGAAAGTCCTTTATTCCTTAAAATCCCGATGGATAAACATCATTTTAAAACATGACATTACACACAGACAGTCATTTCCATGCAGATCAGCAACTCAGATTTGTGTTTGTTCAATATCAGCTGTTATTTTGTGCAAATGTGGAACAAAGTGTCCATAGCTAATCCCTTTTTAAAGGATCTTCTCTACCAATACAACTACTTAAAAATCATGCTTTTAAATCAAATAAATTAAGTGCAGCGTTTGAGTTTCTAAAATGTTTTATTGGAAGTGTTTTCTACAAATGTGTGAACTGACAATGTGTGGTACTGGATGATGGGCCGCATCTCCCCTGAGCTCTATAGAGTTTCAGCTAGGTTTTCAGTACAAGACCTGAAGACCCAAAACATTGTTTATTGATACAACTTTTTGCAACTCATACAGTGCGCATGTTGTATTATTTTATTGCAAAACAAATTAAATTCCTAGTACACATCTCGCTTAAAAGCGTAGAGAACCTGAATCGGACTACTGGGCAGCTCCTGAAGTCAACAACCAGACAGCTCTCCAGGATCTCAGACGACAGAAAGATTGGAGGAGAAAGAGGCAGAGATTACCAAGTAGCAAGCCAAGGGTTAAAACAACTGAAGTGACATAATTGGCTCCTGTTAGCCCCCAGCTGTCCCTCCAGAGGGGGATCTCTCTTTGAAATTACTTCACAAGGTTTCTTCTTCTTTTTTCAATGACTGAAGTGTGTGGGAGTTTCTCCTCGCCTGCTTAGAGAGTGAGAGCCAGGTCAGCGAGTGGTTAAACCCAAATAAAGATAAAGGAAAAACAACAATGCTATTGAGATGGTTTTCAAATCCTAGATGCAAGTTCTAAGTATCGCGTGTCTGAATCCTTCGATCTGAAATGCCATTTTTGTTTACGTTACGTTTATCAGATAGCCATGTGAATGTTGGGGAGTGATCCTGTGTGTGTGTGTGTGTGTGTGTGTGTGTGTGTGTGTGTGTGTGTGTGTGTGTGTGTGTGTGTGTGTGTGTGTGTGTGTGTGTGTGTGTGTGTGTGTGTGTGTGTGTGTGTTGCTCCTGGACCAGGTGGCCTTCCAGGTTTGTGGGAGGAAGTAAGACTTGGCAGACAGATCCGATGGGCACAGTTTCCAAAGAGGACACACAGAAGCACAGGATATCACAGCGTATTCCTGATTACAATCCCAACATCGCTAACCACCGTCAGTTTACCAGCGGTGTGTTTAGAGGCTCAGCTGAACTACAGAAATGTCATGGTCTATGTAATTCTACTACTTTTTTGGGGGGATTAAATTGAGAGGGAGAAGAGAGCCACTCTGCACAACATCATGTGCATGTGGCAAGGACAAAGTTATAAGAAAATATATTTATTATAGCAAACAAATCAAAGACCTACCATCATGAGGTGTGTTAGTCAGTAAGATCAGTAGTGTAGATGTGGATGTGTGAACATGGTATGATGTAGGGTGTTGCATGCCGAACCAAAACAAAAGGGAAACCTGAGCATGAACGAGGCTGCTCTCCCCAGAGTCCTTCAGCCAAAAGAGAGACCTGGCAAGACTCTGGCTCCGGCCTTTAACTGCTCAGCCTTCAATCAGCGCTAATGAAAGAAAGGGAACAATCATTAAAGGGACAGACACCATTACAGGGACAACAGGGACGCAGGGTCGTCACAGACTGTACGATGCTGATTTGTTTGTAGGTGTTATGTGTGAATAGTATGTGTAAATGGTGAGTGTGTGCCAAAGACACATTTCCATTTAAAGTACATTTAATGAACAATGAAGTAATCTGAATTTATTTTTTCGGCATTATCCTGCACGATTGCACCAACAGGAAAACACAGACCTGTAATGAGAACACAAAGTCCTTTTAAAAAACAACAGAAACATTAAACACCTGAAGGTTTCCCGAGCCACATATTCCCATAAAAGAGGAGTCCGGTATACAGACCCTTAGTTTTGTCATTAAATACTATTTATGGTTCAAATTGTTTCATAAAACTACCCAAAAATTGGATTTATTGGATTACATGAAGATAAGGTTCGACTGTAACACTTGTAAACAGAGGCAAATGTCAACAAACACACACACACAGACACACACACGCAGAACAAAGGGATCATACAACTTGCTCAGAGCAAAGAAAGTACACAAAACAGTTTCCCTCTGTTTCTCTCTATCTCTCTCACGCACTCAACATCAAAATATCCGCAGGGCTTCCTCTTCCACTATCAAACAATTGTTTGTTCTCATTATCATAACTCATTAATCCTGATCACAATCAATCCCATCCTTCTTTTTCAATGTCTGTTTTCCCGGTCTCTCTCTCTCTCTCACACACACACACACACACACACACACACACACACACACACACACACACACACACACACACACACACACACACACTCACACAGTTACACATACATTTGTTTGTTCCTAAATTCATAATTCATAGGATTTGATCAGACAGAATGTTTGATAGGGTTTACGGTCTGGGCTTGCCCAGGCAGAGAGGGATACAACGCAAATAAACAGTCATAAATATATACATGGTTATACCCAGAGGACGGTGTAGGAGGCTCAGTTAATGCAATGATACAGCTGAGGAGTGAGACACTGAATTGTGAGCGAGGGAGGAAAGTGGATCAAGGAGTTTTTTAGGGCTTTTTTGAACTTAACTTTTAAAAAAAGTTGGTATAGACGGAGAATTACAATAATACAAATTGGCGTTCAGTCAGCGTCTGGATCCTTGTTTTGTTTCCCTCACAGTTGAGTCAGATTTCCTTTCATTTATAAGGAAATATATTTATATTGTGTACTTCTGTGAGTTATGCACTAATTTGTTTTCATGGGTTCATACTTCTATTTTTCTTGTTCTATGAGCTTGTTCATGATCCAACTCTAACCTACATGTTTGGAATGTCTGTCATTGCACTTCCTGTTTTATTTTGTACTTACCTTTTCCCTCTCGTTTCAGAGCCCTTCCTGCCTTTGTGTGTTTTCCCGCCTCTGAGATTGCCCTTGATTGTTGCCACCTGTGTCCCATTAACCCTTCTATATAAAGTCCTCGTCTCCCTTTGTCCTGTGCCAGTTCCTCTTGTGTCATCAGGAGAGCCAGTGTGTGTCACCAAGAGTCTTTGTAATTTTATTCAATAGTGAAGTTAATTTTATTCCATGTTTTTGCAGTTTCCTTTTGATTCATTTTGCCTCTTAGAAGACTGTTTTTTTTTGTGGTTCCTTTGATCAAAATGTTCAGATTTTGAAACCTAGTCTGAGTCGTGCATTTGGCCTTGAAGCTCCAGTACTTGTGACCCATTCTTAATAAGTTTCTCTTGTATTTATTTGCATTGCATTTCATATTGAGGTATTCCAAATGTAAGAGGAAGTAATGAGGTTATGTTTATTTATATTTTGATGCTATTTTTTACCATTAGTTTACTGATTACATTTGTTTTTACAGTTATTAAGTAATTAATGAATATATATAAACTGTATATAAGTAGCCGACCCTGTTCCCTCACTCATTGACACACATACACTGTACTGAGACACAGAACACAGGGAATGGGTTAGGGGTTTTATTGTACAGTCAGTATTCATGTCAACAAAAAAGAGAAGCTAACATTAATCCTCATAGAAGTATTAACGTTGAACAAAAACAGACGGCGATATGCATGAAAATGAGACAGAGATTGATAGGAAAAGTAAATCCATCGCAAGAATAAAGACTAATCCAAACTGAGTATGATGGATAAGTTGGTAAACTGGGTAAACAAACTCATCCCTCTCTTCATTACGAGGTGCCGGGAAATATCTCGTAATACAAATGAAATTCAAAGCAAGTCTGTTTGGTTTAGATGGGGCTTATAGGCTGGGTAAATGTAAACTGCATAGAGGGGAAAAAAACACATGAAACATTAAATCCCTCCAATACATCATGACGATCCCAACTCTATTTGACAGATTTGTAGACATGTTGGACACAAAAACCAACCTGAAATGTTTGGTTTACTCCGCACACTCTACAAGAGAGAGAAGAGAATAGAGATGGAAATGAGGAAGGAAAACAACAGAGGCAAAGACATGGGGAGACAGGAGTGTGTTATGACACGTCTTTACCTTTAGTGGAAGAGATTGAGTCCACACTGATGGGTGGGTTGGGAGCCTGACTCGTCAACCATTAACACACCTGGGAGAAAACACTGTGGGTGTTCTGTACTGTAAGTCATGACAGTGTGACAGTGATCCAGCAAACATCAGGACCCTGAAACAGATCAATAACCCTTTCCCCCCGGTGCGCCATGTGCCCATTAATCAATCAGACTGGATCCAAGTGCACATGGATCCAAGCCAAGGTTCCTGACGTGAAAACCTCCTAAGTCTACTGTACATCTCAATAATGCCTCTTCTTGGTAAGGGGACCAAAGACAATGAATAAATGAAACTCATCCGTCAGGCAAACTCCAACATCCTGACTTAGCTTTAACCTTGTGACCTCTGACTGCTACTCCCTGAGGCTATTGGTGTTGATAGAGATTACAACTTTGCTTATGCTAGTGGCGTTGTGTGCCTGGGTTTTCCTGATTCTCTCGATTGCAGTTGAAGATAAGAGGAGATAGTCAGTGTCAGAAGCATCCTGGAAATACCTAATTTGGTTTGGGTTATGGGTGTAGCATGGGTATTTGGTCATAGTCAACCAACCCTCCTTGCAAGGGTTTGAAATGTTCTGCATTGGTCCTTGCAAACAGAAGTTGGATTTATGTTGGTGTTTCTCTTGTAAACGACCCTTCTTTGTCTTCCTTTGTTTTATTTCCTCCTGTCTTTTGACCAAGAGCGTCTTTGTTCACACATGGACAAAATTGGACATCACACAGACTTAGTATTAGGAAGTTGGCAGGGTGAGGTCTGTTCGATGTTTGCCTTCTTCTGTCTCCTCTGAGTTATATCTATTGTTTCAGTTTTAAGGTGAGTAAAAGGGGATTGTGTGAAGCCAGCACCCTCACATTAGCCTTTATATCAGAAGCTTTTGCCCTGAGCAGGAAGTGAACTACGGCTGGCGATGTTGAATTCAAATTGCTGGGCGACTGTGGCTGTGAGGTAATGCGGTCGTCTTCCAAACCTAAGCTTGTGGGTTCGATCCCATCGCCTGCAGACAACATGAAGATGTGTCCTTCAGCAAGACACTCATCTCCAAGAAGCGCTCGATGGCATGACCAACAGTGTGTGTAAGCAGGTGGCCCTTTGAATAGGTGAATGCTGTATATGTAAAAGCATATTGATGAGTTGTAAAGACTTGATAAAGCAGCGTCAGTTTAAACATCAGTCGCCGTGTGTTCACAAAGGAAACTTTATTATCTAGTACTGTAATTTGGTGAACATTTTGGTGTGTGTGTGTGTTTGTGTGTGTTCTCTATAATTAACTGTCGGAAAAAAAACACACATAGTGATACGGAAAGGTTAAAGTAAGGTGATGATGTGTGAAAAAGTTTGCCTTGAAGAACAAAATTCATCTCCTTGTTACATTTACCAAGCTCACTTCAATCAAAGGCAGAAATAATGAGATAGAAAGAAATTGATTTTCATTTCTTAAATATTTTTATTTCATGGCAAACTTGTTTTTACTTATCTTTTGTTTAATTGCCTTTCTTGATGTTCTCTTTCTATTATACTCTCTCTCACACACACACACACACACACACACACACACACACACACACACACACACACACACACACACACACACACACAAACATCTTACCCTTGATCCAGTATACACACATTCCTGTTGAAAAGATTTCGGAGTACGGCCCGTGAAACTTGCCAAAGATCCTCTGCCATATGGAAATCCATTCTCTGAGAAAACTAGGAAGTAACTCCAAATGTAAAAACTGGGTGTCTTTACTGTGAAGGGGGGGGGGAGGGGGAGAATAGTGGTGTTTCTTATTATTTACTTATGTCTGTCAAGACTGTGCCTCTCCCAACTGTGCTGGCTTTTGAACACAGAAGAACATTAGCAACGGAAAGCAGAGGGAAAATCTGTAGATGTTTCCCTCATTTACACTGGGTCCTTTTAAGGCGCAGTTGAAAGGGAAGGGGACATGTGGCTGCGGCAGAAAGGAACATATGGCATCTGCTCTAGTGGAAAACCTTAATACGGGGTAGAGTATTGGCACCCGTCGCCTCACTAGCATTAACATGCTGTCAGAGTTGTTCTGGCAGAACAACTAAGTGGAGCACACTTGCCCAGCACTGTTCCCAAGAGGGTTGCAATGTGTCCCTTCCCACTTGCCATCCATCTGGACTATGTTATCAGTGATGTTAGAGAAAAGGCGAGAATACAAACACACTGGAGGATCTGTGTTGGTCAGATCTCCAGCCAATGATGCTGTCAGAAGCACTGCTCTTGTTAACTTGGTGAGAAGAAAGAGGTATAAAAGTAACAGAAACTGGAGCAACACGAAGGCCATTCTCACAATGTAACGGCACATTGAAAACATTTACTTTATAAAGAGTTTAGTAAAGAGTATATTCTGCATTTGTTGGAGTAATCTACGGGGTGTTTTACAACAAAACATCAAGAGATATGTCTTTGAATCACATTAACTTTTATGTAAGACATGAAAAAAAATAGGGGAACAATCAGCTAGCAAAAACAGAACTTTGCAGGCATGTCAATTAGATTGATGGCAATATCACCTATAGCCGCTACAGTTGAAGGGTCAGCAGAGGGAGGGATGGAATAAGGGGTTCAAGCTTCCCCTAAAAAGGCTGACGGATTTGTATATGTTATTTAGCTGATGCATTTATCCAAGGGACTTATATGCACTTCAGAAAAAATCACTAGAGCCATTTTGGGTTACTTATCGAGCCAAGGACACTTTGACCTGTTGCCTCTGGGGGTTGAACCACTGACCCTCTTTGCTGTAATCGCCCCAATAGCTGCACTTGAACATTGGACTTTTTTACCTTGTGATCTTGTCCCGTGTTTTGTCAAATCCTCCATACATTCATCTGTGTATTCATTCTCATTCTTAATCGACCATATTTTACATACAATGTTTGAATGGTGAGGCGGCTGACCTTGCTCTCCTGCCAGACTCTGACAAGTTACAAATTAAATTCAACATGTCACGTCTCTTTTTTATATCCGTCTTCCCTCGAGCAGAAGTAACTGCAACTTCCTGTTTAATATGCTTCTGAACAATTTATATATACAATCAAATCGTGAGTTTGTATGCAATACATTTAATATGAATCTGTTTTCCATGTGTGGCAATTATTTGACAATCAATATTTTCTTTTCTGTTGATGCCAGCTCTTTATTGGCAACTCAGGTTCCACCGAGATTTGAGCTCGGATCGCTGGATTCAAAGTCCAGTGTGCTTACCATTACACCATGGAACCGGCACATTGGCATGTAAATGTCAAAAGGGGTAACACTATAAAAATGTCACAATGGTAATGAGATAAATGCAAGGCAGCAACATTTTTTTGTGAATAAAACACAGCAGCAGCATCAATGGGAGAGATCCTACATCCCCTCCAGCTACTGTTTCCTACAGTGTGGACATTTGGTCACAGAATTAAAACTCCGGTCTATTAGAGATGATCAATCCCTGGCCATGAGGGGTGGAGAGCACAACCTGTTCTTGGATCTGCCTACCATGGCTCCAAAGGGACTTAAAGAGGAAGCGATCTGCGTTGGGCTCTCCGTGCAAACTGTTATTTGTGTTTCGGGAATGATTTTTATGGTCTGATTTTATGGTCTGCTATAACCCTAATCATTATCGCTGCTGACACGATGCTTATTGTTTTTTTAAGAGTCCAAATGTGGTTTATGAACACTGTGGAATGGGATAAAAATAACGAATGGTTCCAATATTAAGAGGGGGGTAGAGAGGTCAAATCTAAATGTGGAATAATGAGCACCGGCGAGATACATTTTGAGTGAAGGGTGGTTAGGTGTTTTACAGAAAATTAAAATATAGAAGACAAGTGAAGGTTAGAGTGCTGCTCTCGGACTATTTGCTTCTTATTATGCATGTTTAGGGTTGCAGAAAAACTGTAACCTTGTAAATCCAAGAACAGAGTACTTTTTTAATGAATTCCTGCCCCATGCTGGTACGCCTCTCACCCTCTCGTCCTGTAAATTGGTTTTCTGCGCTGTCTTTGAGTTTAAAGTGAGGAAACTGGAGTCAAATTCCTATAATGTGTCTACAAATTAAGCCAATAAAGGAATGATGATACTGAATCTGATATGTAAATGTGCTCTGTGATAGCTACCTGTATGTAGCTATGTAGGAAAACATGTTTGTGTAAGTACACGTACAATATCTTGTTGCAATTACAAGTTATCCAGCCAAAGTGAACTAAAGGTCATCATTGTAAGTATGTTCAAGCCTGTTATGTATATATTCATGGTAGAGAAGGAAACAATGGAAAAACTTTACTCAAAGCAAAGTTATTCGGCCAAATTGATCGAAAAATCAACATTATGCAGATGACTAACCCTTCTACGTCTATGATTATTTTCGGGATAAAACAAAAGGACTTTGTGAAGAGTAACTTTATTGCAAAAAACTGTCATTTCACTAATGTTACCTATTCAAGGCTGCAGTTTTACCCCTATTTATTGAAAGTTTGGATCTGTATTCATGCTGCAGTGATGAATTTAGCAGCGTTACAACTTTAAAGGAACTGTGCAGATGAGAGGCAAAGGTAAGGAAAGATGGGACTTACACCTTGAGGATCTCTCTTTCCAAATTGACCGACCCTTACACTAAGCCTGTGTAATAAACACACGTTAATCTGTTTTGACCCGTTTGTTATTTCAAGACTCTTGGTCCCCATTTCATTCCAAGCTCAAACTGACAGCCCATTGCGGTCGATTTTCAGAGCTTTCCTCGAGCAGGGAGAGCTTGATACTGAAATAATCGATTGGTGGAGTAGTGGTCAGTTTAGGAAAGCCAGATTTTAACAGTCAATAACACATGACTGATGGAATGAGGAAAGGGGGAGGCCAGAGAAAAGTGATATTCGATGAGCCTAAAATCCATGGTGATGTGATTGGCTGTAAATATGAAACGCTACAACAGTTTGCTGATGTTGCTTTTGCATCAGACCTTTTAACCCCCCACAACGGCTGAATGATGCCGCTCCCCGGGAAACAAATTGCATCTCTGCTTGTTATTATCACATTAACTCTGCATCAACTGTCAACAAAGGCCCACAGCATACTTGTACACACACACACACACACACACACACACACACACACACACACACACACACACACACACACACACACACACTGCATGGTCTTTTTTTTCTTGACTAATCTCCGAACAAAGCTGTGAATGTTAGCCTCTAAAATCCATTCACTTTGAATTTTGTAGGAAAAAAGAAAAGAGAAAATCCCCGGAGAAGAATAAAGAAGGACGACGCAGGCGAAGAATGAGATGAAAAGACGAGCGTTTGCCAACTCCTGCTGAGACCTCTTTGATAAATGCGGACTTTTTCGAAGAGGGAGATTGGTTCACTTGCAAATCTCTCCGCATGACATTCCGCATGTGGGCATTTTGCGAGTCTATTTGTGTGTGACTGAAGGAGTCAGTTATTGCAGACATTGTTCGTACTGTAAGCATACAGTACGAACACGCATCTGCAGAGCTTTCTTTTTAGCCCCAACTGTTTTGTTCTTTCTTACATTTTGTAGAGTCCTCATTATCTGAACGCTGGAGTCCCCATTGTACGATCTGTCCTGCATCCTTTAAAGAGCCATTAGATTACCTTGATGTCTTACAATACTGCAAATTAGGCTTGCTTGAATCCCACCACTAACAAGATTAGGCCTTCGTGTTTCACTCTTGTGGAAGAAAGTGCAGATTGTACAGTTCCTCTGGTGAACTTAAAAAGCTGGGGAGTCCTGGATTTACCCTCCATGCCTAAGAGAAGTAATCAGATCCCTCTATGTGAGGAGCAGATTTAAAAGAATGGAGGACAAACAGGGTGAGCTGCATATTTGATTACATCATATATCTCCATCTCTATCCAGCATCAGTTAATTAAAGAATACAGCCATACCAGGAGTTATGGAATATGCATAAGATGGGAAAGTAATGAAAACGCGGCGGGACATTTCAGATACTTGTTCCTGTATATTCAGCCTCGGACATGGTTTGGTTTAAGTATAAATTATCAGTGCAGTTTCATATTGTGTTGCCACATATCTGCTCGGGTGGGATAGATGTTGTGCCCTGTGGAGAAGGTTGGTATAGCACCCGTCATGATGATGATGGAGCCAAGCATTGAGGGTCCAAATCTCCGAGCCGTACATGAGGCTGGGCTCGACTGTTGTCCCAAATAGATTTAGTTTTATTGCATTCGGAAATAGGAAGCCTTTCCTGGAGTCCGTAATGAATGATCGCAGGTAGTTGAAATCGTTCATTAGTTTTAGATTGGATCCGTTTCTGGAATACTTGGTAGGGTCTGTGCTGTTTGAGATGAACTCAGTTTTTGACACGTTGCAGTAAAACCTCGTGAACACAGGAGCGTTTTTGAGAGCGTTCAAGAGGGCTACTGCATCTTTAACAGAAGAAGAAGAAGAAGACTGAGGTCGTCAGCAAAGAAGATTACTATTCGGCCTCTATGAGTGCTTGCTTGTGGCTTGATTAGTAGTCACTTGTGGTCCAGTGACAGAAGAAGAACATAGTTGAGAACGATGATGAAAAGAAGTGGAGCAAGCACAGCTCCCTGCAGGACACCAACTGGATCATCTTTCCGGCTGGAGTTATGAGTCTGTCAACGACCTGAAGGGCTTTGATATTTTCAGAAGGGATTCTGTACAGTTTAGAAATATCAAACATGATGTCATGATTGATTGACGCAAATCTGAGGCTTAAAGAAGGACAGGTACGACCAATCAGGACAGGGCAGGCAATCTAAGCGGCGGTAAAACGCACAAAGGCATAAAGGGCAGTTGTCTCAAACGAAAATGTGGAACAAGATAACAAGCAACATTGATAAATGATTAAAACAACAACAACGAAAATTCGGAGGCAGGTGTATCATGATTTAAGACTGAAGCCTCCAGAATATTGGATTTCAGATGCTGTGAACACTTAGCCATCAACATTAGAGGCAGGGGATCTTCAGTTTCGGTGGAAAAACAGAACTTAGAAACTAACATTACAAGCATCAGCACAAGAGGAAATCAAACCATGGTCATTACTTCCCCTTCATGAAGGCTGGAGTCATAATGCCCCTGCTCTCTGCTTCATTCTTTGGACTGCGTGGTCACCAGGTCACTTGATTGCCTCCCTTTATATAAACGCTGTGTGTGAGTAATGAGCAAGAAATAGCTGCGTCAATGCAATACGTCTACACAGAATGAGGCCTGTTCAGAGGGTCCAGCAGGGGTTTTGAATAAATGCAGAACTGGCGGTGATTGATAGCCTCTTACGCAGGTGGATAGTAGGGATGCTGGCACTCAAAGCTCGCCGTAGTTTGAACTCCTTCAATAAACAGCAGCGACATCTTGTGTGAAGGAGACTGACAGCTGTACTTCTTGTCACCTTGACAGATGAATGGCTTGTGCTCTTGTTCTCCGGCTGAACACTTTTATCATTTCTCTCCCTCTGTCTTATCCCACTTACCTCTGTTCTCATTTGTCTTTATGTCCATCTCGTCACTTGTATCAGATTCTTTCTTCTTGTACTTCTTTTACTGATTTTCTCTTTCTTCCACTTCCTTTGCCTCTGTTTCTTTGCTCTTTTTTTTTTTTGGTCCTATCATCCTTTGGTTATTTGAGGACGTGAGCATCATGTCTCAGGCCACTGGAGGACTTTTAGAAGTCAACAAGAGAGACTGTCACGGTCTCTCGGGTTTCTGCACTCACACTCACAGATACAGACTCAAATTCATTCAGTGTTGAGCTCTCAAAGTCCCCACAAAGAGCTTCTCTCCCACAAGGCAAGAGAAAGAAGAAACAAAGAGATGGACTGTTTTTTGTACAGCCTTCTCTTTCTCCCCTCCTCTCGCAGTGGTTCTCTGCAGTGCAGTACAAACATGCGGAGTGATCAAAGAGTCTTTGGGTGTCAGAAGCGAGGGACAAGGAGGACGTGTGAGGAAGACGAGATGAGGAAAAGGAGGAAGGAGGAACAGAGCTGTCGATCAAGTAAATGATCCATCTGGTTGGAGCTTGTTTCCTAGTGGCACCTCAGTGGACTTCTGCTCACCTGGAGCACCGTCTTGTTCTTCACGTCTAAGATTTTCGAATAAAGAAAAGGAAATCAGAAATATATGGAGATCTTTCTCTATCCATGCAGTTCCATAGCTAATAAAAAACAAGAAACTAAAAACATGGTATCATAGTAGATGATAACAGTGGTATTAATCTGACTTCTTGCTCAAGTAATTAGCCATTAGTGTAATATCACAGCCCGCCTTGTCTGAATGTACGGGATTTTCTGAGGAGGAAAAGAAATTTGAAAAACATACAGTAGTTAATAAATGGAGATTTTACCCTATCCCTACATTATTCCATATTCTCACAACAGAAAGAAAATCAGAAATGGATTGTTTTTAAACATAATAATGTAAAGTAAATGTAGTAATCGTTAGTGGAGTGGAGAACCATCAGTGGAATATCATACGCCATGTCTATGTCCTTCTGATAAAGGAAAGAAAATGGGGGAAATCATGAATAAATGGAGATATTTACCCATTCATTATTACAACATACTAAACATTCTAATACAAAAATAAAAACAGTTTAAGAAACTACGATCTTAAACAAGTATAGTTACAAGTGATAAGCAGTGGTGGCAATCAGACATTTTACTTAAGTAAAAGATGGAAAACTATCAGTGTAACATCATACCCGCACCTTGTCTAAAATGTACGTTATATTCTGATTAAGGAAAAAAAACTGAAGAAAATATATAAATAAATAGAGATTTGAACCTATATATTAATTAATAGTAAATTGAGAAAAAAAGTTGGGTTAATTGATGAAAATAATAGTAATAACCAATAGAGGAGGACGTATGTTTTACCTTAGCAAAAGTAGAAACACCAAATAACATGTTGCAAGTAACGCTCCGGAATTCAAAATCTTACTTAGGTATCGGCATCAAAATGTACGTAGTGTACCAAAAGCAAAAGTACTTATAGTGCGTGATTATTAAATTACTAAATTGTGATAAGAAATGCTAAAGGTAGAAATACGAAGTTGTAAAAATACACTTTTGGAGGTAAAACTTCTGCTAAACTCTGACTTCAGTAACAGTACAAAAGGATTGGCATCAAACCATATTTCATGTATCAAATTACAAGTACATGAAAGCAGATTTTAGACATCTTTTTTCACTGTTGATGCATTAATGTGTTCCTCAAATCTGGTTGAAGTCAAGATCATTTAAGTGACTTTACTACTGGTGCTAGATATCTTAACCTATAATAATTCATCAAAGTTAATTGATCAGTGTATTTCCTTATGTATATATTAACCGGAGTCTGTAAAGTAACTCAAGGTGTCAGATAAATATAGCAAAGTAAAAAGTAGAAGTATAAAGTAGCAAGAAATGGAAAAACAGGTCAATTAAAAGTACCTTAAAATCCTACAGTACGCTTTTCCATTGTTAATAGCTCATAATTGCAGTGAACATCAGAAGCAAGTGGGGAAAAAATGTCCTCATTATCTTCTTCCTCCCTGAAACACAGTATGGGGCTTAAATATTAAAACTATGACATACAGCCAGCCTGCCAACAGAGGCTAATGTTGGCATGCCACATTTAATACCCATTACAATAAAATATATTATAACCGACTCCAACGTGTCAAATTTAAGAGAAATAAAGAAAACATTTATTACCAGGAATATTTCTCCACACCAAATGTAAAACCCTCATTAACTGACTCGGTAAAACACTTTTTTTAAAGAGCATTTTATCTTTGGCTTGAATGCTGATTTAATAAGCTCAAGAAAAGTTGTAGAGGAAGTTTGTTCAGAGAGAAGAAGAATTAATCATGTTTTAATGATGACAGATTTATTTCAAAGCGTTTCGGTGTTTATCATGGAGTCACAGCACCCTCTGCTGGATCTACCGAGAACTACAGTTACAGACGTGTGGTGTGTGTGTGTGTGTGTGTGTGTGTGTGTGTGTGTGTGTGTGTGTGTGTGTGTGTGTGTGTGTGTGTGTGTGTGTGTGTGTGTGTGTGTGTGTGTGTGTGTGTGTGTGTGTGTGTGTTGACAAGTTGACACCTCTACACATTAGGCCCAGTTATTTCTGTTGTTGTTTTCCTTTTTTTTTCCTGTTTGTTCAGCATTTTCCACTCTTGCTCACTCAAAGCCAGACAAAAACTTATTGTAAGTGTCAGCGATTTGAGTCTGCAACCGTAGTTTTCTGTTAACATCCACCATGTACACTCATGGTAAATGTTGACATGTTACAGTGTTTATTGTAAAATCAAGCATGGAAAATAGCACAAGTTTATCGTTAGTCTTATTTACAGTTTGATTGAAACGTAAACTAAGAAATGTTACATTTTAAACGTTAAGAAGCACCAACACACACAAAGACATAGCAGCAGAATCTGTAGGGCAGCTATAGTTCCCAAATTAAACACCGTCTATGTAACATGTACTGTATCTATTCTTAAAAAGCATATTTTCTAGAGTTACGATGAGATTAGATGTACTAAATGTGTTGCAGCAGAATAATTATAATGCATTTAACAAGGGTTAATCACATAATACAACAAGACAATGTAAATAAACACAAACAGTAAATACATATAAACATATCAACAGTAAAAATTGATATTTTATAGGGAATATGTATACAGAAAATATACAGAATAACTTTAAATACACTGTAATAAACCGACTTACCACTAAAACTAAATGTATAAACAATGGATACAACAATTAATTATACAAGTGTGCAAATTACATTCTTTGATCACAATCAAAACACAATAAGGGTTATTGAAAGAGTGAAATCTGGTTAAGGAAACTATGTGAGGTGTTATAGCTGTTTTTTTAAAATCCCCTCCGTTTTCCCTTTTCAACTCTACACATCTGTAATAACGGCCCCCTGTGGCCCAAAACAAATACCTTAAAATAAATGTTTGAATGTTGTTTTTTTACTTTTACCCGTTACCCCGGCACTATATCTGAAACGCTTTAGGTGTTTTACCTCCACAGGGCCTCTTACCTCGGCTTGTATTGAAGGAGCAACAGTCGGATCAGCAGTGACTCTATCGTGCACAACATCCCTGCTGCCTAGCAACAAAGGACCGCTCGTCATAGCAACACTTCCTCCTGCAGAGAAACAGAACACACACACACAGAGAGAGAGAGAGAGAGAAGAGAGAGAGAGAGAGAGAGAGAGAGAGAGAGAGAGAGAGGAGACAACAGTGTGTGTTATTTCATTGATTTTCTTCACTATGATGAATCTTACCTGTAGTTTTCATGAGATCTTTACTGTTGTAGCTCCGTAAAAAAATAATGAATATTGAATGTGCAGTAAGAGTCGTCACATTAGGATCGCTGTGTGGAAACATTCAGCACCATGGAGAGCGACAGTTTCGAACTAAGACTCAAAGACAGTTACCTATGACCAAACAATGATAAATTACATTGTATAGTTACTCTTTATCAAGAGTTCACAACCCTAAGACTCAGCTGATCTGCTTGGGCACATTCTTTATCCATATGATGTTTAGAAAATACATGATATCATCCTTTTTTAATAGGACCAGGAAGACGAGCATCTGGACTTCTGCAGGAAATGTTGTTTTTGTGTAGGAGTCCGCTAAAAACGCTGACGGAGAGAAAGGGTTGTTGACAGGGTGTTTGAGAGTAAGCAAGAGTAAGTGAAAACAGAATGCTGAGCAAACAAACACCCTGACAGAAATAACTGCAGATAACGTACACAAGTGTCAACGTCTCAACACTCAATCAGACAAAGACAGGTGTAAGAGACCCAAAATGCATACACACACACACACACACACACACCATTTCCCACCCAAACCAAAGCGTAGATTAACCCTGTGTGTCAAGAGTGGATCAATCAATCAATTACTGAGTAGCACTTCACTCTCAGGGTCATTGGAGACAAAAATCCCTTGTTTACACCGATATGCTCCATGTTTTCCCACAGACGAGTCAATATATCTACCTTATTGAGCACACAAACAGGCAAATATCTACATCTGCTCCAACAATTAGTCACATCAACATGCCATTGAAGGTTTTCCAGGAGACAATTGGAATTCTGGTAAGGCTGTGGGTGTACAAATCAATCAGCTCTACAGACATTACAGTCAAGGTAACAGATTGTTCTTTTACTTTTGTTGACTGAAGCAGATTACTTCCCAAGTTTGACACACAGCAGCAAAATCAGTTGGGAATCTGTCGCCAACCTAACAAACAGTAACTACACTTACTGCAATACCTACTAACAGCAAAAGTATTCAATCATCCTATACTTATTCATTTGTCTAATACTACAACAACAACAACAACAACAACAACAACAGCAACTACTACTAATACTACTACTATACTACTACTACTACTACTACTACTACTACAACAACAACAGCAACTACTACTACTAATACTACTACTACTACTACTACAACAACAACAGCAACTACTACTACTACTACTACTACTACTACTACAACAACAACAGCAACTACTACTACTACAACAACAACAGCAACTACTACTACTACTACTACTACAACAACAACAGCAACTACTACTACTACTACTACTACTACTACCACTACAACAACAACAGCAACTACTACTACTACTACTACTACTACTACTACTCCTACTACTACTACTACTACTACTACTACTACTACTACTACTACTACTACTACAACAACAACAACAACACCAACTACTACTACTACTACTACTACTACTACTACTACTACAACAGCAACTACTACTACTACTACTACTACTACTACTACTACTACTACTACTACTACTACTACTACTACAACAACAACAACAACAACACCAACTACTACTACTACTACTACTACTACTACTACTACTACTACTACAACAACAACAGCAACTACTACTACTAATACTACTACTACTACTACTACAACAACAACAGCAACTACTACTACTACTACTACTACTACTACTACAACAACAACAGCAACTACTACTACTACAACAACAACAGCAACTACTACTACTACTACTACTACAACAACAACAGCAACTACTACTACTACTACTACTACTACTACCACTACAACAACAACAGCAACTACTACTACTACTACTACTACTACTACTACTCCTACTACTACTACTACTACTACTACTACTACTACTACTACTACTACTACTACAACAACAACAACAACACCAACTACTACTACTACTACTACTACTACTACTACTACTACAACAGCAACTACTACTACTACTACTACTACTACTACTACTACTACTACTACTACTACTACTACTACTACAACAACAACAACAACAACACCAACTACTACTACTACTACTACTACTACTACTACTACTACTACTACTACTACTACTACTACTACAACAACAACAACAACACCAACTACTACTACTACTACTACTACTACTACTACTACAACAACAACAGCAACTACTACTACTACTACTACTACTACTACAACAACAACAGCAACTACTACTACTAATACTACTACTACAACAACAACAGCAACTACTACTACTACTACTACAACAACAACAACACCAACTACTACTACTACTACTACTACTACTACTACTACTACTACTACTACTACTACTACTACAACAACAACAACAACAACAGCAACTACTACTACTACTACTACTACTACTACTACTACTACTACTACAACAACAACAGCAACTACTACTACTACTACTACTACTACTACTACTACTACTACAACAACAACAGCAACTACTACTACTACTACTACTACTACTACTACAACAACAACAGCAACTACTACTACTACTACTACTACTACTACTACTACAACAACAGCAGCAACTACTACTACTACTACTACTACTACTACTACTACTACTACTACAACAACAACAGCACCAACTACTACTACTACTACTACTACTACTACTACTACTACTACTACTACTACTACTACTACTACTACTACAACAACAACAGCACCAACTACTACTACTACTATTACTACTACTACTACTACTACTGTGATATCGAAGAAACCACGTTAGACACTGAGGATGCGTCTTAACAGGATATAATAATCAAATGAGAAACAGATGTGGATGTTGCATAAGTCACATAGGTGTATTAATGTACCGTGTCCAGCCTTTAAGCACTCACTCACTGTACTGACTCCCTGTAGAGTTTCTATGAGCTCTTTCTCATTAGTCAGCAGCATTGTGAAGCTAACCGCAGACTGGGAATATCTTCACCCTGCTCCTAATGGCTTAATGTGTTTAACCACTCCTTTAAGTGCCTTTTCTCTCTTCCTGCATTACATAACTGGCTCCCTCAGTCACTCCTTAGATTATGTAATCCTCCCCTGCTCTTCCCTCTATCCAGTCTTCCCACATCTTTGCTTAAAAATCTGTCTGATCAAAGAAATCATGAAGTCTGTTTCACACACTCATGAACTTTGTGGGACATTGCGGTTAAGTCTGCAAAGGCGTAGGATTTCAAATTAGGTCATGATGACTCTTTATCTGACATTTGGGTCCCTTTACGCTTTGTTTCCACGTGCGCAATTCAAACAGAAGGTAGCGCCTTCATATTGGAACCTGAGTGATCTGTGTTTGCCAAACTCCTGCTTCCCTTTTGTCTTTTGTGGCAGATTTCTGACAGGAAGTACAAAGCTAACTTCCTGTGCAATTAACAAAATAGCTTACAGGCTAATTCATTCAATCGAGTTGCTTGGCAGTCAAATTGACTAATTGTATGACCAAAACAAAAGTTAGTCAGGTAGTTTAACAGCATTTGAATTGTATTATTTTGCTTAAAATGGTTACACATACATGTGAATCCCGCTATGCAATATTGCGTCTGTTTTTGCCTTGATATTCTATACCACTAGACAGTTAAAAAGAGCCCTTCATTAACCATTTTCCCTGCTTTACTGTTGTTTTTGCCAAACCATAAGGAGATGTATTTTATTTTATGAAACACTAGGTGGAGCACTCCCTTTACTCCTGAGAAATTACAGACACTAAAACAACAGCTTTAAAACAAAGCATTTGCACATTTTCCTTAAGTTTACATTCCTGTAGACTTTTTCTAAGTGAGTTACCCACAATTCATTGCATTGTGTACGCTGGTATCTACATTTTTAAATAAACACTACCTTAACATGGATTTAAGAAGACGGTTTTGCAAGCACATCTGGTTTATTCATCGGCAAAGCCTTTTGCTAAAAAGATTTTCCTAATTGATGCAGATGTGATTTGACTATTTTACATTTACTTCTGTTTTATTCTGCAAGGCAAAAGACTAGAGGATTGATCCTTGAATTGCCTGTCTTCATCCAATGTTGTGGCTGAGTATGTCTTGATTGTTTTCCCCCTGCCCTGCTAACACATGATTATCTATTCACTGTCAGCTGTGGGACTCGGGTGTGGCCTATATAAGAAATCAGAGCCTGTGGATTTGAAGAAGGGCCAAAAGATCATCTAAATACTTTAAAAGAGATGCACTGAGTGTGAAGCGCACTGTTATCCCTTCCTATTTATTCCATGTTGAGCCTTTTACGACCTCTTGCACTCAAGCTCTTACCACCAAATAAATCCCAGAGGGTTTTCAAGCGTTAGGGTTCAGAGGGGACTTTGGGATTTGGCAACTGACTCACTGCAGCTTCTCTTTTTTCAAGAGCAGATCACAGACTCTTTGCCTCCTATAAGTAACAATATAAAAGGTAGAATTGAAGATGAACCCTGTGACTATCACTTAGGGTTTTTATTTCCCAGTATCCTCTCCTTCTGCCTCCCACCAAGGATGGATTGGGGAATGATCAGGAGGGAGGTTGGGTTGGTCTGTGTTTAGTTTATAGTTTGTCTGCACGGCAGTGTGGTTTCTCTGAGAGGGAACTCCTCATCCTAATGACCCAAAACACACACACAATTGATCTATGTTGGTATGAAAAGATAATCCAAAACATAGTAGCTGCTACGCCCACCTGAAATACACACGTAGAGTACATGAACACAATAAGGAAAAATCTAAAAGTGTTAAAGAAGCCGATCAAAGCATCCTGAAGAGGTTTTATCGATGGTCTGTGTGTGTGTGTGTGTATATATATAAATATAGTCTCTCAAACAAACTGAAGTGAGATATTTGTGTTACCAAATAAAGGAATTGAAATATATATATATATATATATTTCAATTCCTTTATTTGGTTCCTTGATGATTTGGATGAAGGTACTGTAACACAAATATCTCACTTCAGTTTGTTTGAGAGACTATGGCATAAATAGCTAACAATAACCAATGATCATTTTATTTTATTGCACATTGCTAATAGGTGTCATAAATGAACATGGTAAAATGAACTGAATTTGCGTACCAGAGCCTTGTGTACCTTATACCCTGAATTGGAAAAAAATCTATAGTGCTTTTCTCTTCAATAATTCATCTATTCTTCGCGTTTTTCCCAGTTTCCATGTAGCTACGCATGTGTTGCTCTTAAGCGCACTCATCACGCCCTACAGGTCATTTGTTTACAACCTGTGGGTGAGGCAGATGTCCTCCATTTTATTCCACTTCCTGTCCTGCCCTCCCTCCTCCTCCGCCAACGCACCGACAACCATGAGACCAAACTGCCATAAGGCTACAGACACTGCCAGCCATGTCCTGCCTGTAAAAACCACAACAAAAATACAGTGTTTAGCATTTTAACGCAAGAGCTGAATTCCCGCTGTGTTTTCCGTATACGTTTTTTTTGCCAGAGGTAAAGGCTCCGTTTTTTTTCTCCGGAAGATGTGCTCCCCCGTACCGGAGAGGTCTGCTGCTCAGCTGCTGAGCGCGGCGCTGCTGCTGCTCTGGCTCTCCGGTAAGAAACAAACGGATTTCTGATCAGCTGTGCTTGTCCTCTGATGGCTTTATTTTGACCACCCCCCCCACCCCCCCCCTTTATGTCTCTTTTCACCCCCTGTAAACACATGCATGCCCCGGTGCATCCAGCCTTCAATAAGATGCACCAGCCTCTATGAAATAAATATGGGCTCATTCTGTTCATCATGTGTACACTGTGTGACTCAGTGTGGGAGAGAAATAGGCCTGTCATAAGGTGCTACCATTGTGCTGTTTATGTATTGTATTCAGTAGCACACATACACACAATGGAGGGTTCCTTATTAATAGCTAGGTCGATTTAAATGGAGCAGATTTGAGCACGATATCTAATGGATCAGGATCATTTGCAGATCAAAAGCTATCATTTCAAAATGGGCTTCCACATCTGATCACACCCACAGCATCATTACTGTGAGTGGGGATGCTCAGATTAAATGTAAAGCCGGAGCAGATTAACAAACAGACCCATCCTGCTATGGAAAGCCATGTTGTGGTAGGGTATATGTCAGCATTGAGCTTGTGCAACTGCCCCCCCTCCTGCTGTTTACTGTGGTTGTAATGGTTGCCAGTAGTGAATGTAAAACTCACCAAACCCAGGGAGGTGAGGTTTATGTTACCGAGCGGGATGATCTCTACAGAACAGATTATTCTGTTGTAGGAAGAGGACAGTATTTGTCTTTGAAGGAATGTTTGGATCAATATCTGGATGATTAGCTACTGGTTGCATGTTTATTTACACAATAAGTCAGTCACTGTTGAAAAGGGATTTAGCACAAAATCTGGGGGATTGAATTCAAAATCAGATTTTCATTGTGTTTAATAAAGGCCTTGTGGCTTTAAAGAAGCTCTATCGTGCTTTGTGGGGGGTTTCCCTTCCCTGTAGTGTAGGTCTGTGTATGTAAGTGTTCTGCAAAGGTTATAATACCCACAGTTCTTTTCAGAACCGCCTCGAACGCCTCCATTGGACTCCTTTGTTTACTTCTGTAACATAGTGACATCACTATATAACACACGCGCTTCTATGGGTTAGCGCTCCACCACATTGTATGTGATAGACTAAGGGGCGGGACCTCTATAAGCAGCTGACCAATCACAACAGAGCCGTCCAGCTCATCAATCAGAGCTGACTGGACTCTGGTTTCAGACAGAGGGTGAAAAGAGGTGCTGCAGCACAGGCAGGATGAGAAACATAAAGAGCTTTCTGAACATTAAAGCATGGAGACATGTCCCAGGAGAGACACAAAATACAAATATGAATGTGAAAATGAGCAGAATGTGTCCTCTTTAAAACCATTTTGAAAATGTTTGAACGTAATACGAGAAGTGATGAAGACAAAAGACATACATGTTAACTTGTTATTGTTTTTCGTCTCATAGATTCATCGAATGTAACAGTTCAGTGGTTTGTTTATTAAAAAGGGGGACACCCACAAGTGTATTTTTAGATGTTCATACTGTTGCTTTTTCACTATGCCAACTGAAATTAGACGCTCAAAGGTTTACTGTTGCTGTGGAGCTTGTTGCATGGGGATTCTCAGGCCTCTCCTCAACAGGATGTTGCTGAAGGCAAAACAAAGGGTTGCCCCATTTCTTCTTTAATTCTTAATTACTCAGCTGCTTTACTATCCAAATAAACATAGAGTATACAAAATAAATCATACAAAATAAACCCAAATATTGTAGTTTTTACAAGTGTCAAATACTGTGTTTCCAGAGTACTGTTTGTATTCCCCATATAACTTAAATCCTGTCATCAATAATACTTTTACAGTATGCAGTATTTAATTGTATCTTATTCTATTGTTCTCCTGCACTCAAACTCTGTTGAACTTTTTTATTTTATTTCTGGGTTGTGTATTTTTTGAGTATTTAAAGCTGCCCTCACAGTTCCTATGGAGAGGCAGTAGAGGGCAGCAGCAGCAGCCGGGACATTTCAATAAATAAATAAATATCTTCTGTTGTTGGTTTTGCATCAAGGGCCTGCATCAGTATGTGTAGGAGCATCAAGTGATCGCAGTTCAGTTGTGGCTTATTGATTGTGGCCAGCATGCAAAACAATTCTGTAAAAGGGAAGAGGAAATACTTTCGCTGTGGGTAATTGGTTTAAGTGCTTGTGTATCAAATTTCAGCAGAGCTTTTGGAAAAACTAACATTAACAATTCTTAAATAAATAATTAGACTTTCCACACAAGTACGTATATTTATTCAGACCATACATCATTTTGGAAAATTACTCAATTATTCTAGTACTTTTTGACAATTGTACTTAACTTGAGTATTTCCATTTAATGTTTCTCTATACTTCCACTTTATACTTTACAGTTTACTTATGATGGAGTATTTTAAGACCATTTTATTTGTACTTTTAATTAAGTAAAGGATCCGATTACTTCTTCCAACACTTTTTCGAACGTGTTTTGGAAGTGTTCGGAAATGTGCCCCATCCTAACTTGTTGTATTTTCATTTTAGTTTTTGTTTACTGTCACATTAGTGTTTCAATAAAGTTGTTGTTAGCCGTTTATGAATTTCCTAGTGAGCCCCGTTTTACTTTAATAAACACCGTCTTTTGATTTTACAATTCAGTTGTATCTCTTCATATATACAGTTAGGTCCATATATATTTGGACACAAGTTTAGTTTTTTAACCTGTTTACTGAAAAATATTCCAACTATAGTTATATAATGGACATGGACATAAAGTGCAGACTCTCAGCTTTCATTTGAGGGTATCCACATTCAAATTGGATGAAGGGTTGAGGAGTTTCAGCTCCTTAACATGTGCCACCCTCTTTTAAAAGGGACCAAAAGTAATTAGACAATTAACTCAAAGGCTATTTCACGGGCAGGTGTGGGCAATTCCTTCGTTATAACATTATCAATTAAGCATATGAAAGGCCTGGAGTTGATTTGAGGTGCGGTGCTTGCATTTGGAAGATTTTGCTGTAAAGACAATATACGGTCAAAGGAGCTCTCCATGCAGGTGAAACAAGACATCCTTAAGCTGTGATAACAGAAAAAAAAACATCCTAGAAACTGCTACAATATTAGGAGTGGCAAAATCTACAGTTTGGTACATCCTGAGAGAGAAAGAAAGAAAGCACTGGTGAACTCAGCAACGCAAAAAGACCTGGAGGTCCACGGAAGACAACAGTGGTGGATGATCGCAGAATCATTTCCATGGTGAAGAGAAACCCCTTCACAACAGCCGACCAAGTGAACAACACTCTCCAGGAGGTAGGCGTATCGATGTCCAAGTCTACCCTAAAGAGAAGACTGCATGAAAGTAAATACAGAGTGCACGGTGCAAGCCACTCATAAGCCTCAAGAATAGAAAGGCTAGATTAGACTTTGCTAAAAAAGCATCTAAAAAAGCCAGCTCAGTTTTGGAAGAACATTCTTTGGACATGTGAAACCAAATCAACCTCTACCAGAATGATGACAAGAAAAAAGTATGGAGCAGGCGGGGTACATCTCATGACCCAAAGCATACCACATCATCTGTAAAACACGGCGGAGGCGGTGTGATGGCTTGGCCATGCATGGCTGCCAGTGGCACTGGGTCACTAGTGTTTATTGATGATGTGACACCGGACAGAAGCAGCCGGATGAATTCTGAGGTGTTCAGAGACATACTGTCTGCTCAAATCCAGCCAAATGCAGCCACATTGATTGGGCGGCGTTTCATAATACAGATGGACGATGACCCAAAACATACAGCCAAAGCAACCCAGGAGTTTATTAACACAAAGAAGTGGTCTCAACCCAACTGAGCATGCATTTCACTTGTTAAGGACTAAACTTCAGACAGAAAGGCCCACAGACAGACAGCAACTGAAAACCGCTGCAGTAAAGGCCTGGCAGAGCATTAAAAAGGAGGAAACCCAGCGTCTGGTGATGTCCATGAGTTCAACACTTCAGGCAGTCATTGCCAGCAAAGGGTTTTCAACCAAGTATTAGAAAGTTATTTCATTTGTCCAATTACTTTTGAGCCCCTGAAATGAAGGGATTGTGTTTACAAAATCCTTTAGCTCCTCACATTGTTATGCAATCTTTTGGTTCAACCCACTTTAAAGCTGAAAGTCTGCACTTCAACTGCATCTGAAATGTTCAAATATTTATGGACCTAACTGTAGTTGTTTCCCCCTCCCTTTTATTTTTTTTACTTTTTGTTTTGTTAAGTCCCTTATCTAGAACACTCAAGAAACCTAGAGTATTGGGAAACAATAACAAATTGCAACTTTCGATATCTTTTTGCCGGAAACATTACAACATATACCAGAATCACTTTATAAAACAGGGTTTGTTGCAGTTGTTCTGAAATCATAGATATGAATTAATGTTTGTCATTTAGAACATTTTGTATTATATAAACACATATTAAGGAAGTATAAGTAACAATATTTCTGAAGATACTCAAATATAAGTGCAAAACTTTCTTTACAGACAGAAATCTTCTTATTTTGCATCATCACAATGTCTTATGTCATAAGGGCGGTGGTGGCGAAGTAGGGCGGTGGTGGCGAAGCAGGGCGGTGGTGGCGAAGTCCATAGGGGCTTGGCCTGGGAACTGGAAGGTCACCAGTTCAAGTCCCCGAAAGACCAAGTGCCACCGTGGTGTCCCTGAGCAAGACACTGGTTACCTACACTGCTCCCCGGGCGCCGTACATAATGGCAGCCCACTGCTCCTAACACTAGGATGGGTCAAATGCAGAGACCGCATTTCGTTGTCCTAGTACTTGTACTCTGTGCAATGACAATAAAGTTGAATCTTTCATCTTTATCTTTCTTTCATAATTTAATTTACACATCTCAACATTAAGCCTTTAATTTACCTTATTTCTGCTTTGACTTTTACTGTATAAACTCTCTCTTGGTATTTTGTCTTGATTTCTAAGAGTAAGATTGGCCTTGCAACACAGAATGAATAGCGTTGTTAATGTTTCCTTTACAGCTTAAACATAAATAGTTATAACAAAATTCAGAAATAGAATTTGAAAGGAGTAGGAAAGCTGCTGTAAATTTTAAAATGCATTTCTCTTCAGGTTCCTGTCTAGAAGCTTGTGACACTACCACCGTAACGTTGTGTATATGTATCTGTGTATGTGCTTGTTTCTGCGATTCCATCTGGATGTTGCATGAGTTATTTTTGAAGGTTTCAGTGTACTGTATTAAAGCAGCCCTACTTTGCATCTCTCTTATGCATAGACAGGACTGTCAATAATGCATAACAGTGTGCAGAGTGCAGCGGGGAGGAAGACATCAAATGGAAAGCACCTCTCCTCTGTTTGTTCCACACGGCCAATATTTACATTTAAAGGAGTGTATGCTAGTACAATCACTCTGCACTGCAGTGAGATAAGGTCAATACTCTGGATAATGTGTCCCTGTCTGTGCGGCTATCGCAGTAATACCCAAAGATGCTGCAGGCTTTTTGTCGTATTACTTTATAGGGTTCTGGGACTGATTGATATCACTGACATAGACGAAAATAGCTTCGACATCCAGCTGCATTCCTGCAACTCCTCCAGCAATAACGGACAGCTTGCTCCCCAATTTAGCCTTTTAGCAACTCTAGTGTGCAGGATGCAGTGTGACTTACTCCACAACAGGAGGCGCTAGAGCTTAGCCCTGCAGCACAGAACACGAAATAAATACAAACTTAGACTAAAGGAAATACTCAGGTAGCGTACCTCAATTTTGCACTTAAGTACAATTGTCATTTCAGTAATATCACCTCTGGTTGTAGTAAATGTTCATCATGAAACTAGAGGATCTTACTATTTCGCTTCAGCCCTTAAGGTACAACTAAATCACCGTTTTCTTTGTCTGAAAAGCTGTGTGAATGCCACATTTCAATTGAAATGTTTAGGGCTATCTAGGCTTCTAAAAAGAAAGACAGTTCCCTGCCATCTGCATTGAAACTTTCATGGCTAATCTAAGATTTGTAGTTTCAGAAACACATTTTGTTGTTTAAATCAAAAAATCTGAGCAAAAACTGTGTTGGAAGATATTAAAATACTCTGCTACGAGTATAAGTACTGCATCCTTTTTACTTAATCAGAAGAAGATCTTTGCATCAAAATCGACTGACAGTAAACCAAAAGTTAACGTGCAGTAGTAGTAGTAGTAGTAGTAGTAGTAGTAGTAGTAGTAGTAGTAGTAGTAGTAGTAGTAGTAGTAGCATAAATTGAAAATACTCAAAGAAAATACATTTAATCAAAATACTTTGGTTAACTGTACTTAATTACATTCCACCACTACTGAACAATGAATTATTGTGAAATAATCTGCTTTTCTTTTAAAGAGATGTTTATAGCACAAACATGTAACACATGGCAGTACCATGTGTTGATCTTTTTCTTTTTTACCGATATTTGCCTCAGCTGTAATTGGATTATGTGCATGTTTGCTAACTTTTAAAAAAGGCGTTCACATCGACTTGGATGAGAGGAATTGGGGGTAAACAGGACAGATGATGTAACAGACCCACAACCTTCTTTCCTGCATTGACCTTGCGAGAGCAGCGGATGAAAATAGAAGGGGAGTGGGAGAGAGAATGCATTTGGAAAGTGAAAATGGAGGAGTTTTGTGGGGTAAGACAAGAGAGGTAGTATGAAAGTGGCATGAGTGGACATGAATGGGAGAGGATGTAAGGAAGGAGGGGCTGAGGGAGGGGGAAGGGAGGTTGCTCCACTGCAGCATTTCATCTGTTAGCAAGTCTCTGCATCTGCCTCCTTCTCACTATCCATGGGACTGCTGAGTCAGCAGCAGCAGCAGCCTGCATCAAACTCACACTGAATGGGATGTAGTAGCAACACCACAAATACAGAGTGTGTGTGTGTGTGTGTGTGTGTGTGTGTGTGTGTGTGTGTGTGTGTGTGTGTGTGTGTGTGTGTGTGTGTGTGTGTGTGTGTGTGTGTGTGTGTGTGTGTGTGTGTGTGTGTGTGTGTGTGTGTGTGTGTGTGTGTGTGTCAGTGATAGATGTGTGTCCTTGAATGTGTACAGATCAGGTCAATATGCTGTGATGAAATTGACGTAGCACAGCTAGCATGCTAAGCTCACTGCTGTCAAAGCACGTTGGAAGCTGTGTGTGTGCGCGCGCATGTGAGAGCAAGAGGCATTAAGAAGCAGGTGCTGCGCTGCATCACCAGACACCTGACTGTGCGCATGGAAAATGGTGCGTGTGTGTGTGTGTGTGTGTGTGTGTGTGTGTGTGTGTGTGTGTGTGTGTGTGTGTGTGTGTGTGTGTGTGTGTGTGTGTGTGTGTGTGTGTGTGTGTGTGTGTGTGTGTGTGTGTGTGTGTGTGTGTGTGTGTGTGTGTAAATTATACATACAGACGCTGGGTGGAAATGTAGAACGTGCATGTGTGTGTGGTGCAGAGAGGCAGGCCTGTAGAGTGGTGCAGCAGCAGTGGGAAGAGAGCCAGAAACACCCGACTGCAGAGGAAATAATGGTGCAGAGTCCCAACACACACACACACACACACACACACACACACACATTCAAAAACACACACACTGAGAGAGAGGCACGGATTCCGTCTGGGGAGTGTTAGTCCATGCTGAGACGAGATGCTACAAGGGAGGAGGAACTAAACAATACTTTCATTTCGTTTCAAATGAATGCTTTTGTTGGTATTCAAACGGACTAAGTAGAGCAGTCTAAGCTTGGTATTAAATATAGTTTACAGCTTCTACTGGACAAGCAGCATTATCATGAAATCCCAAATGAAATGTTTCAAAAATGATATCTCTGCAAGTGCTCACGCTGTAGCGATGTCAAAATGCCCCCCCCCCCCCCCATCGCATGTGTGTTGGCGGTTCTACATTTATTTTGATGTTTTCCTTACAGGTTGTTCCAGCATGGACGTCCTCATGCCCGGTAGCATCAACGCACTGAACGGAACGACAGTGAAAATCCCCTGCACGTTCACGTCCTGCTATAAGATGGATGTTAGCAGGTTTCTCATGAACTGGACCTACCAAGAAACACTAAATGATACAGAAGAGATGGTAGGTACATTAGGATAGGTACTTCTGAAACGTCTAAGCGCATTATACAGTAAATAAAAAATAGTTGAAAGGGAATGTATTCATCTCAAGTACAGTACCAAAACAAAGGTCTTTCTGTGCAGCTTTAACCGGAGGCTTTAATCTGCTTGCTTTATGATATGTTTGTTTATTGTTTTTGCTGCCTTTCCAGTATTGTGAGCCTCTACGTTGCATGTTTTAACTGCTAGCATTACTTCTTATGAGGGGTGACAACATACTCTATGCCAAGGGACTACAGATGAACAATAGATGATTGGCTAAATCTGGCTATTGTGCACTGTCCCTGTTAAAGATATGGTGGCCGAGAGGTGCAAACTCACTGCAATTTCAAAAACGATGCAAATAATAAAACATAAACGTGCCAAAACACATGCAAAGAAGCCACATCTTCACCAACTTCACAAGACTTGAAAACATTCACCAACTTTACCAAACATGCACAGCGTTTACTCAAAGCGCTGCATAAACAAAACACAGCAAGACGCTCAAAACACAACGGAATCAGGGACATCAAAAAGAGATGCACACAGCTGGGACTTGTTATTTACTTCTCCTGTTTTGGTTTCAGGGTGACATTAAAACATCTGTTCATGGACTACAGATGAATAGCGTCTTGGCTAAGTCTAGCGCGTTTCCTGAAATGAATGTAAACAAACCTTCTCCCTCCCTCCCTCCACCCATCCCTCGCTCTCTCTCTCCACAGTTCATGACATTCAACAAGAAGAAGGGGATGGTGCCTCTGCGTTCGTACCGGTTTGGAGACAGGGTCATGTTTGCGGGGAACCTGGATAAGAACGACCTATCAATCACCCTGTCAGAAGTGCAGATCGAGGATGAGGGGCTTTACAACTGCTACGTGAGAAACCCCCCCGACCGCATCCAGGGACACGGCACCATACGTCTCAATGTTGTTACCGAACGTAAGACACTAATCCTGTCTGTCTGTCTGTCTGTCTGCCTGTCTGTCTGTCTGTCTGTCTGTCTGTCTATTTGTCTGTCTTCTTCTGATGTTCCCTTTAGTGTTTACTTCCTGTCTGTCTTCTTCTGATGTTCCCTTTAGTGTTTGCTTCCTGTCTGTCTTCTTCTGATGTTCCCTTTAGTGTTTACTTCCTGTCTGTCTTCTTCTACTGTTCCCTTCAGTGTTTACTTCCTGTCTGTCTTCTTCTGATGTTCCCTTTAGTGTTTACTTCCTGTCTGTCTTCTTCTGATGTTCCCTTTAGTGTTTGCTTCCTGTCTGTCTTCTTCTGATGTTCCCTTTAGTGTTTACTTCATGTCTGTCTTCTTCTACTGTACCCTTTAGTGTTTACTTCCTGTCTGTCTTCTTCTACTGTTCCCTTTAGTGTTTACTTCCTGTCTGTCTTCTTCTACTGTTCCCTTTAGTGTTTACTTCCTGTCTGTCTTCTTCTACTGTTCCCTTTAGTGTTTGCTTCCTGTCTGTCTTCTTCTACTGTTCCCTTTAGTGTTTACTTCCTGTCTGTCTTCTTCTACTGTTCCCTTTAGTGTTTGCTTCCTGTCTGTCTTCTTCTACTGTTCCCTTTAGTGTTTGCTTCCTGTCTGTCTTCTTCTGATGTACCCTTTAGTGTTTACTTCCTGTCTTTAGTGTTTGCTTCCTGTCTGTCTTCTTCTGATGTACCCTTTAGTGGTTGCTTCCTGTCTGTCTTCTTCTACTGTTCCCTTTAGTGTTTACTTCCTGTCTGTCTTCTTCTACTGTTCCCTTTAGTGTTTGCTTCCTGTCTGTCTTCTTCTACTGTTCCCTTTAGTGTTTGCTTCCTGTCTGTCTTCTTCTACTGTTCCCTTTAGTGTTTGCTTCCTGTCTGTCTTCTTCTGATGTACCCTTTAGTGTTTACTTCCTGTCTTTAGTGTTTGCTTCCTGTCTGTCTTCTTCTACTGTTCCCTTTAGTGTTTACGTCCTGTCTGTCTTCTTCTGCTGTTCCCTTTAGTGTTTGCTTACTGTCTGTCTTCTTCTGATGTTCTCTTTAGTGTTTACTTCCTGTCTGTCTTCTTCTACTGTTCCCTTTAGTGTTTGCTTCCTGTCTGTCTTCTTCTGATGTACCCTTTAGTGTTTACTTCCTGTCTTTAGTGTTTGCTTCCTGTCTGTCTTCTTCTACTGTTCCCTTTAGTGTTTACTTCCTGTCTGTCTTCTTCTGATGTTCCCTTTAGTGTTTACTTCCTGTCTGTCTTCTTCTGATGTTCCCTTTAGTGTTTACTTCCTATCTGTCTTCTTCTACTGTTCCCTTTAATGTTTACTTGCTGTCTTCTTCTGCTGGTTTCTCTGATGTCCAGCGCTCTGTCTTTTTACCTCTTTCCTTCTCTTGCACTATTTTTTTTTGTCTTCACTTGGAACAGTTGAGCTATCATAAATCCAAAGTCTCGTGCTCTCCACAAATAGAAAAACGAATATCCAAAAAGTATTCCATGATATTTTCTGATGGATAAAACCTATGTCTTTTGTCCACAGCAGACTTTGACTTTTTTGTTTTGGATTGATGTGACTGCACATAGTCCCTTGATCAGAGTGTCGTCCTTAGCAACGGTCTGCTCTCTTAAGCAACGGGCTGCTAGTGAAAAATAACAGACCTCTTGAATGTAAAAACTGACCAAACTGGATTGAGTATTCAACTCAGCCGTGTAATAAGTGGTGGCTGGATATTGCTGTTAGAGATATTGCTAATGTAATTGAGTCAAGACAAGGACGCATTGATATGCGCATTCAAAATGAATTAATCTAAAGAAAAATGAAGAAATTATTTATGCCGGATTTAGCTATCAGTTCATTTCCATCAGCAGTCCCTGTGCAGGTACACACATCATCAATCATCACTTCAGAGCTGAATGAGCATGGAATTGCATCATTAGCACTTCTATTAAAAAAGCACACTTTGACCAAACAATTTCAAGCAACAAACACTGACAATACTATGATTATCCGGCATGCTTGGCCCTTGCCTCAGATCAAGCTGCAGATATTTGTTTTTTCTGTCAACAACAGAGCAGCACAACCAGCTACCTTGTGAGATAATAGCAGTAGTGGCTCATGAATAATTGTTAGGTTGCGCAAAAATCTGGCTAAACACAATCCATTTGTAGGTTGGCCCAATTTGTTTACTGTGTTGAAAGCTATGAAGGGACTAAATACATTGCAATACTTACACAAGAAATGTTAAAATGTTTAGAATACTTGTGTGTGTGTGTGTGTGTGTGTGTGTGTGTGTGTGTGTGTGTGTGTGTGTGTGTGTGTGTGTGTGTGTGTGTGTGTGTGTGTGTGTGTGTGTGTGTGTGTGTGTGTGTGTGTGTGTGTGTGTGTGTTTGTTTGTGAGAAAGTGTGTGTTTCCTGGAGGGTGAGGACCTACTGGTGATGAGTCAGCTTTTTACTTATTTATGACAAACAAGAGGTTGAACTTAGTCCCTCAGCATTTCTTACACACTTAAACACACCCACCCACAAACAAACACGCACACACACACACACACACGCACGCGCACACACACACACACACACACACACACACACACACACACACACACACACACACACACACACACACACACACACACACACACACACACACACACACACACACACACACACACACACACACACACACACACACACACACCCACAAGGCTAACTCAGCTGCACTTTCTTTCCACTCTGTTTAATCAGAGCTTTTAGCCAGCGTTGCACTCGTCTCCAACTGATGTCTACAAACTACTTAACCCTCTCCTCTCCTCAGTTCCTCCTCCGAGAGATTCCACCATCGCAGTGGCGATCGGGGCGTCGGTGGGCGGAGCCTTAGCGCTACTGATCCTATCCATGGTGGTGGTGAAATGTCTCCGTCGACACCGGAAACAGGAACTGATTTCAGAGGAGAAGATGGAGGAGGAGGGAAAACTGGATGCTGAAGGTGTTGCGGAGGAGGGAACGAAGTAAGAAATCTCATCCTTTCTTCCTCAAGCAGGAACTAGATAGTACATCTATTAGTTAACAGTTTCTGTTTTGAGAAGCTGCTTTGACAGATATCTCTCCTGTAGCAGTATAACTACCATATTCCATAAATAAAGAGACAAATTCCTTAGGATATGCCATAATATTATTCTAAATACCACTTAAAAACATCTGACATGGTGACTTTGACAAAAAAACACCCCTTTGTTTAACAATAAAATAAATTAAATTAAACTTATCATTTCAAAAGGATGAATTACCGGTAGCTTTTTGTCCATTTGACAGTAGTAATGTGCTGTATTTCAAATTTGTAATAAAATATAACAGCTCAGACGTGCCGCTTCAGTACTTTTACTTCAGTATAACTCCTTTGCTTCTCGAACTGAATCACACATCTTCTCCTTCTATTGACTCAAAGCTAACCTGTTGTCGGGCATCTCTTCACTTGTATCTTTAGACAACCATAGCGGGGTCCCCTGATTGGAGCCCTCACCCCAACACCCCCTCAGGTAAATACCTGCTCATCAACCAATCTGGACTCCTGCTGTTTATCATCAGCACCATGTATGCTTTAGGACAGGCCTAGGTCAGTATGGAGAAAAATAGGAAATACAGCAAAGTTAAAAATCGAAGTAACCGCCACGAAATCAAACTACAAAGACAGGACTCTGTGCGTGTTGATATCATTAGGAATCAGCCACAGTAATTAGAACAATGCTGTAGTGGAAACATTACTAGTATCTGTACTTAATAACAATGTATTGGAATATATTGAAAGCAGTCGTTAAAAGTACTTTTACTCAGGTACATTTTTTAAGTACTTGAGTATTTGCATTGTGTGTTACTTCATACTTCTACTCTATTTTTAATACAAAATGTAATTTACTTGAAATATGACTAAATATTATATAGTGAGAAAGTTAGCTCCACATTTAGTCGCTTCAAAATAAAAAGTGTGCACACATTAATGGATCACTAATTGTTATGTAGTGATAAATATATGATTGCTAAAATGGTATAAAGAGTACTTTATGTTTTGGGACTTTAAGTATATTTGGATGTTATTGTACTTTAACTGAAGCAAACCTTTGAAACCCAGACTTGTGGTATTTGTACTTTTATCTAAGTAAATATCTGAGTCCTCCTTCCACCTTCTTCTGATTTCTCTCAAAAGACGACTGTGTCCCGAAAAGTGGTACAAACAAGTGTGTATGTATATATTTTTAGCAAGCGTGTGTGTTTCTCTGTGTGTTTTGTCCTAGATCTCACTACCTGCCGGCATTATCTCTAGAGAATCTGAGATATTTGCACATCTTCCAAGAATATTGCTCGTTTGGACAAAGAAAAATGTTAATATTCCCTTCCTGTGTTTCTTTTCAGACATCTCCCTGAGGATCTATAGTTTCCAACAGCTCAAATCATCTTCCAACGACACTTTGTCATGATCCTTGTTTCGTATCTGTCATGTCCTTGTGTTGTGTGTTTTATTTTGAAATGTTTTCCCCACTTCTGTCATGCTAAGCTTCACTCCTGTCTGCGTTTCCCTCCTGTGCCTGACTGTGTCATTGTGCTCACCTGTTGCTCCTGTGTTTCTCCTCCCCCCATGTGCATTTAGTCCCTGTTTCCCTTTTGTCTGTTGTTCGGTCGTCGTCATTTCTTCCCTGATCTTGTCCATGTTACCTGCCTGTTCCTGTCGCCCTTCATGTCTGGAGCTAAGTGTTTTTCATGTCCTGTGTTCCCCTTGATTCGTGTTGTCGTCAACAGCTTTTGAATAAAGCTCGCTTTTGTTTTTGACCCTTACCTGCTTCCCCTGGATTTACTGCACTTGGGTCCTGTTTCCCCAACCCTGACAGAACGACCAAACCCAAAAATGGACCCAGCAGTACTTTTTGAGGATGCTCCTGTGGATTTTTCCTACAACATTTTATGTATTTATGGAGAGTGGAGGAGAGCAGGTTCTAAAGAAGCTCAGGATGAAGCTCTTCTTCATGCACGCCGGGAATTGGCAGCCAAGCCATGGTTCGAGAACTCACTGCCGGACTATTTAAGGACCTTTGTCAATCCTTTCCTTAAACCTCGTGTCACAGCCATGACGCTTCCTGCAGCCAAGCCTCCTACAGCCAAGCCTCCTGCAGCCAAGCCTCCTGCACCCACGCTTCCCGCTGAAGTTTTGGCCCTAGCAGCCATGTTTCCAGGCCAAGCCCTGGCCGGCATGCTCCCAGCTGCAGTCCGGCCGACTCCAGCCCCGCTTGTCCTGTCTGTAGCCCGGCCGACACCAGCCCCTGCTCTCCTGTCTGTAGCCCGGCCGACTCCAGCCCCTGCTCTCCTGTCGGCGGCCCGGGCGACACCAGCCCGGCCTGTCCAGTCGACTCCGGCCTGTCCTGTCGATTCCGGCCTGGCCTGTCCTGTCGACTCCGGCATCGCCTGTCCAGTCGCCTCCAGTCTCGCCGGTTCCTGCTCCGTTGGGGATCCCCCCTTCACCTGTTCCGATGGGGGTCCCGCCAACACCTGCTCCTGTCCTGTTTGGGGTCCCATGGAGACCTGTTCTGTTGGGGGTCCCGCCGTCAGCTTTTCTGTCGGGGGTCCCGCCAACACCTGCTCCGTTTGGGATCCCGCCGTCACCTGTTCCGCCGGGGGTTCCGCCAACTCCTCACCCCGTCAAGTCGGTGGTCCCTCCGACACCTGTTCTGTTTGTGGTCCCACCAACCCATGTCCCTGTCCAGTCGGGGGCCCCGCCGACTCAAGCTCATGTCCCGCCGACTCTAGTTCATGTCCCGTCGGTGGTGCGGCCGGCCCCTGCACCTGCCTCTTCGGGGGTCCCGCCAACGCCAGTAACACCCGGGTTCTCGCCAAGGCCATCTTCTACCTCTTCGGGGGTCCCGCAGACGCCAGTACCAACTTGGGCCCCACCGACAACAGCTCGTCCCGTCGGGGGTCCCGCCGACTGGTGCTCCTTTCTCCTTGGTGGCCCTGCCGCCTCCTGCTCCAGGTGCTCCTTACTTTCCTACAGCCTGTCGTCTAGAGGCGTCTCGCCGTCCTACAGCCTGTCATCTAGAGGCGTCTCGCCGTCCTCCAGCCTGTCCTTCAGCCCGTCGTCCAGAGACGTCTCGTCGTCCTACAGCCCGTCCTCCAGAGCTGCTTCGCTGCCTTCCAGGCCGTCCTCCGGAAGTTTCTCGCTACCCTCCGGAGCTATTCCGCTCTCCTCCAGGCCGCCCTCCGGAGCTGTCTCGCCACCTACCAGGCCGTCCTCCTGAACTGGTTGCCGCCCTCTGGAGCTATTCCACTGTCCTCCAGAGTTCCCCCGCCATGGTCTACGCCCTTGCCTCCGCCCCTGTCTCCGGCCTCCGGAGTTCCCTCGCCGTGGCCTCCGCCCATGTCTCCAGCCTCCGGAGTTCCTTTGCCACAAGGCCGTCCGTGCTTTGTCTCATGCTCTGCCTTTCCCGTGGGCCGTCGGCCCGAGACACCCTTCTCGTCCTCTGCCTTGCTCCCGGGTCGTCCGCCCTAGACACCCTCCTCGTTCTCTGCCTTGCTCCCGGGTCGTCCGCCCGAGACACCCTACTCGTCCTCTGTCTTGCCCCCTTGGTCGTCCGCCCGAGACACCCTCCTCGTCCTCTGTCTTGTCCCCAAGCCACCTGTCCGAATCCCTCCTCCAGACCCTCTCCACCCACCCTGTTGGATTTTTTTGGACTTTGTTGGGAGGTCTGGAATCCGCCCTTTGAGAGGGGGGTTCTGTCATGATCCTTGTTTCGTATCTGTCATGTCCTTGTGTTGTGTGTTTTATTTTGAAATGTTTTCTCCTCTTGTGTCATGCTAAGCTTCACTTCCTGTCTGCGTTTCCCTCCTGTGCCTGATTGTGTCATTGTGCTCACCTGTTGCCCCTGTGTTTCTCCTCCCCCCATGTGCATTTAGTCCCTGTTTCCCTTTTGTCCGTTGTTCGGTCGTCGTCATTTCTTCCCTGATCTTGTCCATGTTACCTGCCTGTTCCTGTCGCCCTTCATGTCTGGAGTTAAGTGTTTTTCATATCCTGTGTTCCCCTTGATTCGTGTTGTCGTCAACAGCTTTTGAATAAAGCTCGCTTTTGTTTTTGACCCTTACCTGCTTCCCCTGAATTTACTGCACTTGGGTCCTGTTTCCCCAACCCTGACACAGTCCCATCCCTTGTGTGTGTGTGTGTGTGTGTGTGTGTGTGTGTGTGTGTGTGTGTGTGTGTGTGTGTGTGTGTGTGTGTGTGTGTGTGTGTGTGTGTGTGTGTGTGTGTGTGTGTGTGTGTGTGTGTGTGTGTGTGTGCGTGTGCGTGTGTGTGTGTGTTTACTGAATGTGTATTTGTGTGCGTGCATATTTCTATATGTCTGTGAGATGTTTCAGTTTTTTTTTGTAAAGACAGGGAGCACTATGTCAGAAACTCCTGTGTCTTTGCCTGGAGGAATGATACGTCAGTGTGCTCCAACACAGAGGATCTAATAGCAAGCACAAATTCTCCTTTGGTCTGTTATTAATCATCTTAAATTCAGCAACACCATTCAATACCTATGATAAACTGCAATGCATATACAACTATTTGCACACTAAATACAAATAAATCTAGCTCTAGATGAAGACAAGTGTCAATGAAAGTGATTTATTGTTGACTGATCCAAGACATATCAAAGAGAATTTAAAGTGAACAAACTCACATCGCACCCACAGTAACTTAACCAAAACGACCCATAGCGCACACACACAGGAGAGTTTACTGCCATTTACAGAAAAGTACTACAGGAAATACTACCAAATGATCCAAGTTCAATATAAAATGTTTACATTCATAACTAACTAAGAGCTTACAGTGCACTGTACTGCCATGCATGTCAAACCGTGCATATCAATAAAGGAAAAATAATAATAAAGTGAGAAACTTAGTGATGTTCTGTTAGGTTTCCCAGAAAAGCACAGCAATGATAGCCAATTAAACCATATATAAGCTCTATAGAACAGTAAGGTGGCGCCATGTATCAAATACTATTTGATTTTATTCACATTTTTGATATACAATTAATATTGGGCTTGCATATTTGACTTTGAGCTCCTGTAACACATGAAAAAAATCAACTTCCATTGGTTTGTATTATTAAAAAAAGATATAATCTATATGTATTTTTATTCCAACTGCAACTTGAGTCCAACTTGAGCCCTGTTTTAAAGAGATTCAAAAAACTGAGCAACGCACCTCGACACCAACACGTTTTAGAGAGTACTTTAAAGCAGATTAATTTATAACAAAGTGATTTAAAAACTAGCTCTGTCTCCAAAGCAATGCCTCAAACGTGAGGGGGTGAAACTGTATATATTGTTTTGCACATTTAACACATTTATACTAATTCTAATCGTAATGGAGAGCATGCACCTTTAAGGAAAACACATAACGCTCACTTTATGAAGATGGTGATGTATCTGAATGTGGGGCTGTTGTGATAAAAACATGGCATGGTGATTGTACGGTTCAATTGGGAAATTTGTATTGTATTTATTTGATCATTTATTTGGTTGCATCACCCTAAATGTTAAATGAGATCACTATTTAATGTCCACTTTTACATGTTGCAGCATGTGGTCTTTCTTAATATCTGAATGTCTATGATGTTTTCGTCAAATCTGGTGGCCTGGCCAGTCCTCGTTTATTACAATGTTTAAAAAAAAAAAAAGCAGGTCTGTGTTTAGGCCTTTCACTTAATGATGGTATTTTTTTATGTTTTGTTTTTTATTTTATACATTTTAGGTGATGTACGGTTGATCAAAATGGTCATTTTACGGTGGTCGACAGGTGCAAACGCACTACAACGGTACAAAACATTTCCATTAGGAGAAATGGAAGGAGGTGGGTTTTGGCACATTTGTGTTTTTATATTTGCATTATTTTTGAAAGTGCAGCACGTTTCTCCTAGTGGGATGTTTTGGGCCGTTGAAGCACGTTTGCACCCGTCATCGACCGTATCATTTAGCACAATCATGCTGTGAAGAACAATAAATAGAAAGGTGATTTATTGATAACAAATAGCTGGCAAAATGCTCAAAACTGCAGAGTTATGAGGTTGGAGAGCCCTGTATGTCAACACCAATGCCTGTGTGTGATCATGTATGATCAAATTGCATGGTTTGAGTCATAAGGGTTAACATTTTGGCCAAATTTAGGGCAGCTTTAAAACGGGGAAGGTGATGTTGGCAATAGGATGCTTTCTCCATTTCTGTATATATCATGCAGATTCTATTAAATTGACAAAAACTGTATCATGTGGTAGACAGATTTATCATTGTGCATCACTGTTTACCATCTTGAGTTTGCCCTGGATAGTTGCTGTCGTATCACTTTAAATGTTAGTGAACACCAAACTAATGCTTGCACTGTGTTGCCTCTACGAGCAGCTGTCATCACATTATGTATTTTAAATAAAGAGGATTTAGGAACATGATAGTTTTTTGTACTTCCTTTTGTATCCATCTGTCCATTATCTTTACCTGCTTACTCTGTCTAAGGTAGCTGAAGAAGCACAAGTCCAAAAACCACTTCCATTTCGCCTCTCTCAGCAGTTTCTTTTAATGTGTTTGTTGTCAGAAGCCTGAAGTAATGTCTGTGGTTAACACAAGCTGAAGGTTTCTTTTTTATGGTTTGTTCTACGACATGAAATACGTCAGTAATTACTCCACTAGTGAATGTCTGAAGCCGGTATGTGTCATAAAAACGATTGCTTGGTGATTAAATAAACCACGCGGAACATTAGCCACCTTTAGCTTAGCGGTGGTGGCGTGAAGTCATGTGACCGTTAGCTTCTACTTCTGCAGATTCAATTTAAGCTTCCAAAATCAAAGTGGTGTTAATATGTGTATGTTAAATGTGTGATTGCCTAAGAGCTTATGATCTGCAATATATCGAAATCTAATGGAAAAAGCCCATTGATTTGATTGATTGAGCCCTTGCAATTCTAATTTTCTCGTCGACCAACAAAAATACATCATGACTGCACCACTTTAATAAACTGTGTCTTTACAGAAAAGCAAAAGCCAGGGGAAACCGACAAAGGCGTGGGGATACATGTAAATCCATACAGAAAGATCCCAGCAAGTCCAAATCAAGGAGCCAGATTGAAACGCTTATATCAGAGTATCAGAATTTAGACTGTGCTTCAGCTCTGACACTACGGCAGCTCAGGTGTTTCATCTGTTAAAGCAGTCTGAAAGCCAGGAAGCAGAGCCTGCAGCTGCTCCACTGAGAATCAGCCCGAGGTGACTTTGTGAAGATGGACTATCTATTTTCCAGATTTTGCTGACAAACAGGATTTAGTTTGCCTCTGCATCATAGCACAGATGAAAAAAAGCCCTGTATGCGCACGGGTAATTAATCCTCGGGTTTGAAGGCTGAAACCAAAACTGGGTTATACAGTTTATAATACCAATAAACAGGAATCTTTAAATTTGTAAGATTTGTAGGGGGCACGGTCACATTCCCAATCTACCAGCTGACACTTTGCACGCATTCGATTGGCTCATGCAGCACCGGTCCGATAATGCATTGCGGTAGCGGTTGTGCCAAGTTCGACTTTCTTTTCCTGATGACCCGATATGTACACTGCGTCAAAAGAGTGTACTCCTTCAAATGAATGAAGGCGTGCCCAAAATGCTGCAAATATGGCGAAAGAAATGTTGCATTTACGGACAATGTGTGTTGCTTAAAACAAAACAACTTCTTTGGTAAAAAAGATCACTTTTCAGATCATCACTGTGAGGAACAAATAAAATAAAGATGTGTCTATTTTTTTTGTTGTTTTACAAATGAATTTTTACAACCCCTGATTGTTTTTTTTCCATTATTTTAAAATTAAATATATTTTAAAAAAACATAGAAGTAATATTACAAAAAATGTGTTGAATTGCAAAGTGTTTTTGATGCATTTTATTGCACTTAACTACTGAATTTTTTTACCAGATTGGAAGATTATATGAAAGTTTCTTGTGGGTATATAAAGTCAGTGAAACAGCAAGTTCATATAGGATACTTTGAAAAGGATCAAATGATTAAAAGATGCAACATATTTCTATTGAAACGTTTTTTTGTCAAGACCACAGACCGTGCATTTGTTAACCATTTCCAAAAACCAAGCCAACGTCTTGCCAACAGAAAGTGAATCAAAGCCAGTTTCAAAGTAACATTCAACTCCAAACAATTAAATAATAATGACTGCACAATAAACTGTGAGGATGCAAACCTCCCATTATAAAAACTCCAACCATCAGGCCGTACGAAAGGTATGTACCGCAGACCTGCTGGTCACTTATACAGGACTCACCTTTAGACGGTTCCTGTTCCCCACAGAGAGACGGAAGGACGGACAGACAAAGACACCGGATCACACACCGCAAGGACAAAAACAGACAGGAAAAACAGAGGAAAGTGATGCAAAGACAAAAGAGGAAGCAGGTAGGAACGTTTAAAAAAGAAACAAAATAAATTCAAGAGGAGAGGTATATATATAGAGAGAGAGAGAGAGAGAGAGAGAGGCCCACCCCACATGTCCTGCTCCACTCAGGATGCTTTCTGAAATCAGCTCACTCACCGGCTGGTGCAAAGGAAGAGAGAGATAGGGAGAGGAAAAGGAGGGAGGGGGTTTCCAAGTGAGGGTTGAGAGGAAGGTTATTCAGAGTGGTGGGTGGGAGAAGAGGAAGTTAGGAGAAAGAAAGAAGGGAAGGAAGGGGGAGAGAGCTCGGTGTCTCAGTAGCTGCTCGGACCGGCTCAGCTGTGTGGCTTCACTGCAGCATTTGGCCGTCCCAGAAACAGATCCTCCACTCCCTCCCGCCCTCCCTCCCTCCCTCCCTCCGCCTCGCATCTCACCTCCCTCCCATTGCCTCCTGTCATCTCTCCTCCCGTTGCTCCTTTCACCTCCCCCCCCCACATCTTCACTCCTTTCCTTCCCTTGAACCTCTCTTTCCTCTCACCCCTCCTGATCCCAAACACCCTCCTCTACCCTCATCAGTGTAATGTCCTCTTTAGCTCCGCCTTCCCTCTACACACAGCCTCCAAGGTCACCCTGTTCCGAGGCAGGTGTGTGTGTGTGTGTGTGTGTGTGTGTGTGTGTGTGTGTGTGTGTGTGTGTGTGTGTGTGTGTGTGTGTGTGTGTGTGTGTGTGTGTGTGTCACTTCAGTTCATTCTCCTTATTTTATAGTTTGTATTTATTTACCTCTAATCTCGGTCGACCTATCGTGTAGCTTGCTGCATTAAAGTAGTATCTCACTCATCTATCACTGCACCCCACCCCCCCTCGACACACTGTTCAGCCTGAAAGGACATCAAATGCCAAGGGACAAATCACCTGACAATGTGTGTGTGTGTGTGTGTGTGTGTGTGTGCGTGCATGTGTGCGTGTGTGTGTGTGTGTGTGTGAAAGATGGGGAGGTCAAACATCCATCATGACAGTATGGTTAGTTAACGAGAAATAGAGGAAATGAGAAAAGGGTGACAGAAACAGATAACAGAAAAACATATGTGTCCATACACACATTGCATTCAAACTTAATTGCACAATAAAAAAAACAAATGAACAATACCTTTAAAGAAAAGATGACGACGCAGGCTATGAGAGGAATACAACCCACCCATGACTCCAGGACAAACATCCCATATCACCTGCCAAGTCATCACAGAAATCATGAATACATGCGTTGTGTAATACCAAGTTATCGCAGAAATGTGCATGCTCCATTTGAAAAAGCAATTAGGTGTCATGGTATGAAGAAAATGTTGTTGTGTGCGACTGTGGCTGCAAGGTAAGTGTGGTTGCTTTCAACCAGAAAGTCGTGGGTTCGATTCCTTGAATGTCAATGTATCCTTGGACAAAATACTAAACCAATGGTGTGTGAATGGGTATTAGTTTTTGCTTCCCTCGAGCAAGCGTACTGCTTTGCATGAATGGGTGAATGACTTTTAGTATGTAAAGCGCTTCGAGGGGATAAAGCGCTATATAAGTCCAGTCCATTTACCATGTTGTATTTCCTAATTAGTGAGGTAATATCAGGACAAACATAAAGCAACCACAGCCACAAGAGACAAAAACAATAATGAAAATATCAGAATAAAAGACAAGAAAGACAACAGCAAAATGATGCCCAAAGATAAATGTTTGCTATAGGAAAGGATAGCTGTGGGGGTTTGTAAAAGCAATAGGGATAAAGTGGTTTGATGAATACATTTCCTATACCACATAACAAAAACACTCTGACATCCAAACATCTCTTTATCCTCCTCCTGCAGAGAAGCAGGACACAGTGACGGTGTAGTGGGTGTTCAGTCTGAGGTGGATGTGGTGACTAATCGGATGCAGGAATAAATTACTGTGAAATGTGGATGGACCAAGAGGTCGATAATGCTGCACGGTACAGTAACTGGTGGAGGGGTTTATGCACAGGGAGTGCTAGCAGATGATGAACAGTTCCCTTTGGCATGCCTTTGCAAGTCAACAGGATGTTAATGAAGAGTACACCAAGGTCCAAGAAAACATCTCCTCCTCTGTCTTTTTGGCAAGTAATCTGGGAAAGTGGAAGCTGATGGATGCAAAACCTCTTGTACTCGATTGTATTTTGTCTTTCCTGTTTTATTTTGTTATTATCTTGTTTCACTTCCTGTCTTTGTTTTTTTCCCACCTTCTGTGATTGTTTGCCCCGCCCTAATGTGTCCCACCTGTGTGTAATCACCTCTTGATGACATGATAGTGCTATTTATAATTTCACTTTCCTGTTTTCTTTTGGTAAAACACTCCCCTGGTGTCTTGTTTCGTCCCACTTCCTGTAAATGTTTTTTTCCCGCCTTTTTTGATTGATTGCCCTGCCTGATTCTATCCACCTGCTGCCCTCTCCAGCTGTGTCTTGTCTATGTGATTAGTTGCCTGTGTGTATACTAGCCTGTTTTACCCAGCGTTAACTGTTAGTTTGTCATCCCCATGAGGTTCTGTCGTCCATGTTTCCATCATGTTTTTCCTGTCTGGATTGATCATTTGGTTCCCTATGGATTTGCTGACCTTGTTTTCTTGTACCATCCCATGTTGGTGTCTTGATTTGTGTTTGCTGCTTCTCTTTGTATTACCCTAGCTTGCTACCTTAGTATTTTTTGTTGTACTTTTAAGTTAGTTACACCACCGACTGTAGCTGTGTGGTAATGCCGTCTTCCAAACGCATTTAGATGTATCCTCTGGCAAGACGAGCAAATGTTAGCTTCCATGCTTCCATTGCATGGCAGCTCTCTCCTGTGTGTGAATGCTGACTTGTATACTGTATGTAAAGCGCTTTGAGGAGTCGTAAATACTTGATAAAGCGCTTTATAAATACATTCCATACCTGCCTCTTCTGCGTTCCCGTCCTACAGCCTTCCACATCCGCGAGACGTGTCTTACACCTTCGGATAGATTTGGAAGTTGATTGCCAATAGAGAAATGGTCCTTGGAAATTAAATTGGTTGCTCTGACGTTGGTGATGACACCGCTGATGTGACGCTTGATGGCTGAGGAACTCATGAATCCTGTGAATGAGGTCAGACTGCACATTAAAGTTGTGCTCTTTGGTGATCCTTCTCCGGCTCTGTGTTGTGTTGAAGGCTGAGCTGTGATTGTGTAGACTCCCTGTTTTGTAACGGGGTGTGTGTGATACGTCACTGCCAGTTGCAGGCGAACTCTAAAGCATGAAATATAAAACCAGCTTCTGAAGGTTGTTCATCACCTGCTATCTTTATCTGTTTCTTTTTAATGAATGATTTTATATGATATTATTGTTGCGTACTTTTGGTCCTTTAATTTTGTATTATTGATCTAAAGGTGTGTTTTATTATTCGCTTTTTATAATGAATCTAAATGTGCAATACAGAAATGATTTAAGATTCTGTAAACAGAATTTTATTTTGTATTTATATCACATTTACCTTTCTTTGTTTCTATATTTTATACCTATAAGTTTGTTGTTTGTAATCCCATTTTGTTTTAATAATTTTTCTTACATTTCTAATAGAAGAACATTTAGAGGCTATTTTAGAAAGCCCATGTTATTTTTTTTCATCTGATTGACAGCCACAGAATAATTTCAAGCTTTATTTTAAACAAACGGTAGAGGATAGGTGAGCTCTGGACATCACACCTCAAAGGATGTTCTCTGGGCCTGGTGCCTGGTTTGGCTTGCATCGGCACAGAATTTGGCACGCAAATCATTTAAAAAGCATTTAAAAATAATCATGTGTCGTGCAAATTGCAATGACGAAATGTATTCAAAAAAACAGACTCATTTGTGCACAGTATACTTCATATGTACAATTCAAATCGCATAAATCCAGTGCAATATCAAAAATACTACATTTAAAGGCGTATACAAAGTTTAATGAAAGCTCATTTTATACACAAGCCCCTTTTCAAATAGCACTATGAAGAACTGGAGGGATAAATGTGATCTATCTGGTAGAAAAGTTGCCAAGATCAGATCTTGCCATGCATCAGCCAGCTAAATCAGAGCTGTGCATGAAATATGAGACGCAGGAAAGTGGAGACGGGAGTGAAAGATGCAGTGAAGACGGAGGTATGTGGGAGCACCCAGCCCCTGTCCGACTCAGAGACTCTCTTGGCTGACTCAGCCTTGCTGCAGTGTGTACGTACGTGCATGTGGCAGCACCCCCTTCCTCCCCCTGGCCATTTCACTCCATCCCCCTCCCTCTCTCGCGCTCTCTCTCCCTCACTCACTCACTACCTCTGCAGTACCTCTCCTGCTCATTCCTCCCTGTAGCTGGCTAGGGAGACACGCTGCTTTTCTGCTTTTCCGCCTGCTGGCTCTGCTCCAGCATCCCTCGGTGACTCTCGCATACTATCCTCTCCCCCTCCAGCCTATGTCTCCCTCTGTGGGTTTTGACAGCCAGCCTGCTTGCCTGGCTGCTGCTGCTGCTGCTGCTGCTGCTGCTGCTGCTGGAGCAGTGGAGCTGTCTGACACCTCATTGCTACGCCGCTCTGCCTCGCTTCTCCTCTCTGCCTCACACTCTCCTATGCTGGATAATCTCGACTGAGTCTGAAAGAGACCGCGACAGAGGACGGGGGAAAGCAAAGGGAAGGAGAGAGGGAGCTAGAGAGCTATTCGTTTAACTGCTGCATTCTTCATCAGTTTCCTTTTCTGGCCTGCTGGAGTGCAGCACAGGGAACTACTGTTCGGGAGGGAAAAACTCCCTGAAGGAATTATTCTCCTCTCGTAAGCGTCCTCCCTTGCTGGGACAGAGGAGGAGAGAAGAGGGAGGGACTGAGAGCAGGACTTCAGCTCAGGGTCCCACCCCGCTCACAGGATAAACACGCACAAACAGATTTGCATAGATTGGACACAGTGCAGTCAGACAGGGACAGATTGACACATATAGACAGGCAGACAGACAGACGGGTGGTGTCATGGCGTCAGTGGACAGCACCGGTTCGAGTGTCTCTGGTCGGCTGAGATCAGGGGATATACTTCACACTGGTCTGATAGTTGCACTGCTGCTGGGTGAGTTATGCTTCTGCCTGTCATTCCTCACTCTTCCACTACACATCCCACTCTGTATAATGCTTTAATTGCAGTTTTTAATTGGCTTTATACATCCAAACTTCTTTCTAAGATATCTTCTTCTGGTGCTTGAGTATATTCCATGCCGCTCTGTCACAGTAAATCTATTTTTCATTACTCCATACCAACATTTCTTGCTCTATTGCCTCAGCTTCAGCTCCCCTGTCTCAATATTCTCTGTTCACACCTGGAGGCTAAAAGGTACGGTTAAATTACAGCAGATGTTTACTTGTTACTGAGCTAAAGGGCATCAAGGTCAATAACATCCAATCCTTCAGTGGATCTGAATTTGGACACATGTCGCCGAGCAGGATGAGTCACATGCTGAATGCCTGTCCTTAACACAATGCAATTTTTAAAGAAGATTTCGTAAAAAAGTAAAGAAAAAAAGTAGAATTATCGGAGTCAAATAAAGATTGGATTTGATTGTGTGTGTGTGTGTGTGTGTGTGTGTATACTATTACTGGTAGTGACGTAGTGGTGCAGTGGTGATCCCTGCTTTTGCTCACACACTCCCTAAGTGTGTTGTTGAGCCGCCAACATCCCAACATTTCCTTCTGCCTCTTGAGATGTTTTAAAAATCCCAACAGTTGAATGAAAAAAAAACAGATTAAGGGATATATGTGAAAAACATCCCTTATCAAGTTACAACATTTCATAAAATGCCGATATTTAAGTACTAAAGACCTAAAATTCCCATGCAGAAATAGTTCTAGTGGCAAAAACTACCTCACCTAAAGCCTGTTATGCTCCTTCAAAGTGTTTGCTTCATTTATTTTTTGGGACACTTTCCTCAAAGTCAATGGTCCTTTCCTTTCAAACCGTTAAAAGTTGTCCAATCAAGATATAAGGAATACTTTTTTTAGGGTTAAATATTAGTAATTATACATGTATTTTCATGAAGGAAGGATGAAAACAAATACAGATTATAGGCACTGTGTCAAAGCAAATAAAACATATTGAAAAAGAGCCAAACAACAACATCTTGTCCTTTATGTGAGAGTTTACTTTTAAAAAAATGGCATGCATAAAAGAATATGCATCATTATTTTTATTTCTATAGCTCTATATAAACCTGGAGGCAAATACGAAGTTGATTATGGTGTGTGGTTTACTGAAAACCCAATTTATAAACGAGGGCAGTCAAAACACGTTGAGGAATTTAAAACATTAAAAATGGATGCTTGTTGTTTTAATGAACAATTCAAACTTGGTAATCTAATAGAGTTCTTCTGTAAACACCTGTAAAGCAGTAGTATGTTTGGTCCTAAAAGTTGCTATAACATAAATAAAATCCATGTTCACTGATAGCCAACAATGGAAATACACTTTTTATTTTTGGGAAGAAATTAAACATGTTGACCGTGAAGGAAGCCCCCCCTCACTCAGTACAAATGTAAATAAATTGAGTATAGAGTGTCAGGCTGTATCTTCAATTTGTGTAGCTACACCCTTTGGGTATTTGCTGTTGTAGTTAGTAGGGCACCTTCTTATTTTTTTTCTTGATTCCTCTGAGATCTGGTAAATTTGACGCCAGTATCTGAACCAGTAGAAAAGCCAACCCAAAATGAAACGTGTATTCAGCCTGCATGTCAACCTGGAATTTTAAATTAGGCCAAGTTAAAAGAAATCTATCATTCACTCATTTTCCTTTTGACCTTCTAAAGACCTTGACTCAAATTAATTTTGTGTCAGCCATCTTGGAGTGTCTGTCAAATAACAACACATGATCTGTTGTCAACACGACATTACTGTTTGTGTATTTCCCTTCTAAAACATATCATGTTTTAGTTTCATCTGCGAAGTACTGTATTATGTTTAATACAACATATCATTTTTCATCTGAATATACACATCTGTTGATAAGTCAAGTCTAAAATAACCAATTAAACTAAACTCTCATGAATTCCAGATATCGAATGAATTGTGGAAGGATCTAATGATATTGAATTATTACTGAAAAGAAAATGTCTCCTTAGCAATAAACTACATTTAATAATATACACGTGTGTTACAATAAGCAGAGATATTAAACATAAACCATGCCAGTAACTTGCTGTCAGGTCTGTCCAAACGGAGAGGAAGAGACTACATAATTCATCCTCAAAGTATCACTCATTATTCACTGACATTTCAAGCCCTCATTACAACAGAGGAGACCCAGGAGACAGACTGCACGGACCAAAATATACTCAGCAGAAGAAAAAAAAAGATCCAAAATGTTTTAAGATATTTAAACCCACAGAAGAACTGCCACTTAAAGCCTGAAGCCTCTGCCATCTCCTTTACCATCACGCACTACAGTCTGTATGGTGCCATATCATAACATAAAGGATTGTGCAACATCGTTTGTAATCGAGAATAAGTCAGCAGATTGTGATAAAACAAGCAATCAGACCAAGCAATGCAGAGCAGTGTTATCAATCAATCAGGGTGTATTTAGACAGCTTAATATGACTAATTACACATTTGCCTCAGGGGGATTTACAAGGACAAAAACCCCACATTAATGGGTAACAGTTTTAAGAAATATTGGGGAAAGAAAGCAACAGAGGGAATCTCTCCCAGGACAGACAGACGTGCATTAGATGTCATGTATGAAGGTTTAAAGCAAAGCTATACAATTACAACATAGACAGGACCAAGACTCAAACCAAACGTCACATGCATTCATCGGTAACGAGTGCACAAAGATAAAGAAAAAGACACAATTAGAAAGTCCTATAGGGTGCAGTGATGACGTGTTTTTGTAGACGGACCCAGAAGTTAGCCTTGTAAGGGGTTCCCTCTAGAAAAAGCAATGGGATTTTTCCCATTGATTTATAATATGGCAGAAAATAAGCTCCGTGGGCAACACACATGAAACTTACAAATTTAGTTTAGCTGGATAATCTCCACATATTAACGCCTCTTTGTGCATGCAATCCCTCAGAAGTAAATAGCTAAGGTTAGGCTATGAAACGAACTACAGCATGGTCACGTCACCACCTAATAAGCTAATGCAGCTAATGTTCTACGTGATGACGGTCAGTAGTTTATTTATTAGTCACTTGTTTATTGGCAACCACCGTTTTTATAACACATAGAAGCTTTGGATATTCTCAAATGGGTTGTTTACTGACAGATTTTGCCGTTTGTTTTAAACAAAGACCTTATTAAATATAAATTAAAAAAGAATATTGACTTGAGAAGAGGGAGCAGAAAGAGGTAAATGCTAACTCATTTCCAGGTTTCATGACTCATTCCATCACCACCTAATAGCAGCCTGAAGCTTATAGTTAGTGCTGTTGTTGAAAGTAAGCCTCAACCAGCCTTAAATTTAAGGGTTATCAAAAGTACCAGTCTTAAATCAAGTCTTAAATGTGGTGAGCGTGTCTGCCTCTCGAGCGCTTGGCGAGTAAATGTGCTAATTGTGCTGTATGTTGTGACTTGTTCTTGAGTCTATCGGATTACCTAAGTGTGTATACGAGCAGCGTAAATATGAGCCCCTCTATAGGAGTCTTTTGATGTAGCCAGTGTTGTAATTCTCTGCCCTCCTGTCACTTTTACATCTCCCTATTCATCTGGCATGACCCCCTCAACCCTGCATCTCCATTATCATACCCTCTCCTCCACTCTGTTCCTCTCCTCCATGTTCACTCGTTCCTTCTCGGAGATTTAATAGTGTCCTCGCTCGGTTCTCCAAGGGTTCTCTCTGAAATACATTAACCGTTCTATCTGTGTCCTACTTAGAAAATATTGACCTTGACAGTCAGCAGAGGACACACACACACACACACACACACACACGCTGGATTTTTCCTTCCCCAGATAGTGATTCAGATATTGACGTTTTCCAACTGAAACAAAGAGATGTTTGATAGTGGAGCTAAAAATATCACTCAAGTTCCATCACACACACACACACACACACACACACACACACACACACACACACACACACACACACACACACACACACACACACACACACACACACACACACACACACACACACACACACACACACACACACACACACACACACACACACACACACACACACACACAATAGTACATACAGTATGTGCGCGTGTTGTCAGGACAAACTGGAGAGATTTGAGAACAAGAGGAAGGGGGCGGAGAGACAAAGTAGGGAGCAGAGGTGAAAACAGAGGGAGGGGAGATCTATTTCTAGGCATGATGGGGGACACTTCTCTCAGATATGTAAAGATCATCATGTTTCCAGTGAGCTGAAAGAAACACCGCCATTTAGAAAGGGAGATTCTCGCTTGTTTTTCTTTTGCACTTGTCCTTTCTCAGTGGCAGTAATTACCATTTGATGGTAAATGATTTTTCGTTAATCCACTTAACAGACTTTACAAGGCAGGCCAAAGAGCAGCCAGCTAATGAAATCGTTTATTGATTTAAAAGGAGCCCTATGATGCTCATTTCCAGGTTGATATGTGTATGTTGTGCCTCTGCTGGGACATGTCTCCATGCTTTAATGTTCAGAAAGCTCTTTATCTTTCTCATACTGCCTGTACTGCAGCACCTCTTTTCATCCTCTGTCTGAAACCCGAGCTCAGTCTGCTCTGATCGGTTAGCTGGCCGGCTCTGTTGTGATTGCTCAACCACTTAGAGATGTCCCGCCCCTTAGCCTATTATTTACAGTGTGTTGGAGCGCTGGCCAATAGAAGCACAAGTGTTACATAGCGATGTCAATATTACGGAAAGTAAACAGATGGAAAGGAAAGTCAAATGGAGGCATTTCAGGCAGCGGTTGGGAGTGTATCGGAGAGAAACTCCCTCTGGAGGGAACACAGGGATTCTAGCCTTTGCAGACCATTTACATGCACAGAAACCTATAAAAAAAATCTACAGGAAAGAGAAAAACTGAAAAAGCATAATAGGGCCTAAAACACACAGACCAGCTCCACACATCCATCATCTTTCAATTCAGTGTTCCCCCGAGGAAAATATTCTGAAAACAACAAAGACAGACACACTGAGGACATGGATAGAGACCAAAAAATAATAAAGCCTATTCAAAGAGAGCAAAATAAAAAGAGAGAACAATGACAACCTAGATGGCCTGAGATGAGTCTGCGTGACTACAGAGGAGAGGTTAAAATATCGGATGTTAAAAGACGATAGGGAAAGAGGAGAGGGTGATCAAAGGATGTACAACCAAAACCATCCGATCCAGAATAATCTGAATCATTTACGCTACTTTGAAACATTTCTGCCAACTTGAGTCAGAAAATTGTTTCTATAAATACGTTTTAGGCTCTTCTGAACTATATGACACTTTGCAGGCCAGACAGTTGTTTTTTTTCACAGTACACACATTTACTGAGAGCTGGGGGTCTGTTCACGTGTTTAGTGAAAGTAATCCTGCTAAATACCAAATGTTAAAGAGACCCTCTTATCCTTTTTGTAGTTTTCCCTTTCCTGTAGTGTGGTATATTGGTTTTAGTGCATGTAAATGGTCTGCAGAGGCTCTTAGCCCCTGTGTTCCCATAAAGGTTTCTCCACCCCCACCTCTGAAACACCTCCATTAGACTCCATAGTTAACTTGAACATTATATAAAGCTACTACTCATAGGTTAGCAAAAATATGACATGAAATATGGTGCTAGTGACCATAACATATTTATTCAGAGTGTATTTTATTTTATTTCCATTGACACATTTATTGTAAACACTTACTTGAAATTCCATTGCAATATCAAATGACAATTCATCTCAACCTCAAACTTAGATGCTATAGAGTCCTGTTTTTTTTTTACAGATTTTCAAAAAATGTGTTGGGAATTTCTATCATAGATGTAAGTCCCTGAAAACACACAGGCCTACATGTACTTTAACACTATTTGCACCATGTCCAAGTGCAACGTGATCCTGAGCAGCTCGGTAAGTGGAAGAGCGTTTATAAATAGGCCCCAAGTGTGTGAGAGACACCGGAGCAACAATCTGAGGATTACAGCAGCTGTCATTCCAAAACACACACACACACACACACACGCACACACACACACACACACACACACTGCAGGACAGCATTATTAATATAATACACACGGTCAGTTCAGGAAAAATGTACATTTATCATGTGCTTTCCAGAGGTTGAAAGTAACCAAGTACAATCACTGAAGTACACTCATTGAGTATTTCCATTTCATTCTGCTTCTGCTCCAACACATTGTAAATGATAGGCTAAGGGGAAGGACATCTCTAGGAGGTTGACCAATCACAAGAGAGCCGGCCAGCTAACCAATCAGAGCAGACTGGGCTCTGGTTTCAAAGCAAGGGTGAAAAGAGGAGCTGCAGCACAGGCAGTATGAGAAAAATAAAGAGTAATAAAGCATGGAGACATGTCCCAGTAGACACTAAATACGAAAATTATTTTTGATACCTTAATTCTAATACTTTTATAATTTTACTTAAAATCTCAAATGCTTTTGAAAGACTTTCATTTGTATCTAACAAAAATAATATTTTCGAATAATTTGATGAACAGTTTGGTTGCTTTGTTCGGGACAGAAGGAGTAAATGCAGAAGAAAAGCAAACATGCATTCCATTGACTTTGCTGTATTTAACCACTGCATAACAGTTTTAAGCTGTTCAAGTCGTGATCAGTAGAGGGCAGTGCACCGTGAAAACATGAATAAATGTTATGTATACTTTGAAGTCAATTTTTTTGCACATCTAAAGTAGGATTTTGAATGCAGGACCTTTACATGTAGTTTGGAGCACTACTACTTTTACTTAAGAAAAGAGTAGCCTACTTTTTTAACCTCTGGTTGAACTCATCCTTCACATAATCCTAATTAATAACATTACATCATCTGCTGTCATTTTGCTGTAAACAAATTCATTTGAGAAAGAATTGTGCGTTGTTATTGGTCGGTGCTGTTTTATGTTTTACTTTCTTTCTTCTTTGTCTCACCTTTTCCCTCCTCTCTCGGTTCAGGTGTGTGGAGTGTTGGTGGGCTGGAGGTGTCGACAGGTAAAGTGTCTCAACTTGAAGCGATGAACGGCTCCACGGTGCTGCTGCCCTGCACATACTCCTCCTGCATCGGCATCAAAAACCTCTACTTCAACTGGCACTACAATGACAACGGAACCATGATCAAGGTACAGCGCGCGCACACTCTCTCACACACACACACACACACTCTCACGCACACACACACACACACACACACACACACACACACACACACACACACACACACACACACACACACACACCACACACACACACACACACACACACACACACACACACACACAACACACACACACACACACACAAAAACTTATATATACTTAAAGATGGGTAGTCAAGGGTATTCCTATCCAAAACTCTCTGTGTGTGTGTGTGTGTGTGTGTGTGTGTGTGTGTGTGTGTGTGTGTGTGTGTGTGTGTGTGTGTGTGTGTGTGTGTGTGTGTGTGTGTGTGTGTGCAGTTGTGCGAGGCGGTGATTCCCTTCGAGCGTGTGGAGCCAGGGTCAGTGTGTACCACGAGCGCGTGGAGTTTGTCGGCTCCTCGAAGAGCAGCAACATCTCCATCCTGGCTGTGGAACATCACCTTCGAAGACGAGGGAGAGTACATCTGTTTCGCCAGGAACCCGAAGGAGAAGAACCGCAACCACAGCGCCATCTACACTCTCTACGTGGTGGACCAAAGTACGTTACCACGGTCGGGAGGACTTACTTGCCTCCTTATTTAAGATGTTTGCTAAAGACAACAGAACAATATGACCTTGGGGAAACGAGGTATTTAGGATCAACATTGTGTCTGTTCAGAGGTTTTATTGATAGGAAAACCGTCTTGTTTACTTTCATAATGACATCACCAATTATCACTCGTTCTTCTATTGGCTAGCACTCCAACACATTGTAAATGATAGGCTAAGGGGCAGGACATCTCTAAGCGGTTGACTAATCACAACAGAGCCGACCAGCTAACCAATCAGAGCAGACTGCTTTCTGGTCTCAGACAGAGGGTGAAAAGAGGTGCTTTCTGAACATTTAAGCATGGAAACATGTCCCAGTAGAGGCACAACATACTAATATGAACCTGAAAATTAGCTTAATAGGGCCCCTTTAATAATATATGTTAAAAGGAGACTGAGATTTCAGAGTGTCTTTGGCAGAAACGAAGCTGTAGTTAGCACATGACGATAACCTCTTTGCGCCTTTCTATTATAGCTGTTTATGAGAGTCTGAATGCTGGTGTCTCATCTCGCTCTTTCTCCCTCACAATGTCTTCCCCTCTCTGTCTCTCTTCAGTGAAGGAGATTGACACCACTCTGACCACCATCATTGTCTCCGTGGTGGGCGGAGTCATTGGCCTGTCTATCCTTGGCATGGTGATAAAGGCCTTGGTGGTTCACTTCCTGCTGAAGGATGATGAGAAGAAGTGAGTAGACTATGCTAATTACACAGATGATGAGAAGTGTAGAATATCTATTGGTTATACAATGTTTTAGGCTTCTCATAAATTACTGCCAGTACTTGCTACAGTATGATGTGGTAATCGATTCCTCTGTTTTCATTTTTGTATTTAATAATTGTGAATATCCTGAATGAAAATGTAAAAATCGTGACATGCCTGGACTAGACTTTAAACACGTTAACATTAAATTTGCTACCACTGATAAATACAAGTGACAATGTGTAACTCACACAGTTGCAAATAATATCTTAACAATTCACTGCTTAATCTGACTGCAGCTAATAAAATGAAATACTAAATAATATGACTTATGTTTATAGAATATTTTGTTCATTTCATGATGATTTTTTTTTTAGATTCATATATTTTTCCTTTTATTTCCTTTTATATTATATATTTTATTTTGTATTCATTTTAAAATGGAGAAACTGTCACAAAAAACAATTTCCCCCCTGCGATTATTAAAGTATTTCTGATTCTGATAATTAAAAATAAAGTATAACTGACTAGTATGTCACATGTGTTGGATGGATCTATTTAAGAAACATGATGCTTACAAGAGTGGCCAGAGGCATCATTATCTCTGGTTTAAATGATTCTTTCCAAGCTTGCAATTAAAGACTATGATATCTGTTTCATTAGAAGCTTAATGACAGATTTCCAATCCCTGTCCAACACAAGCTTATTATTTGGGCTTACAATGGTTCGGCTATGTAAAAATCCCTGTAGAACATATATAAATAGCCGTTATCGCTCCTCTTGCCTCCCTCTGTGGGTGTACACCTAACCTTTTCTTTCTCTCTCCCCTGCAGCAAAGAGTGTCTGGTGAGCTCAGGGAATGACAACACAGAAAATGGACTTTCAGGAGCCAAAGCAGACACCAAAGGGACACCAAAGGCATGAGCAAAATGCAAAAGTATGTCTGTATGTTTGTATATATGTTAGACAAATGTACACGCTCAGAGAAAATGCTGTTCAGTGGACTGTTTTATCTTACTAGCGGCTAACATTTAAATGTCTATTTTAAATCATGCTTGAGATTTGGGGAGGGGGGAGTGTGCATACGCTTAAATCCCTCTCTCACCTACACGAAAGCCTGTTTGTCACAAAGTGTGCAGCCTCTGTGATCAAAATATGCTCTTGTGGTGCAGGAATGAGTCCGTATGAGTCAGCATTGTAGCTTATCGGGGCTCGCCTGTCTTGAGGTCAGTTGAGATTTTATTGAGACTTTGGTCAGACTCCTGAAATAAGATCAGTGTGGTTAACACAAGCTTATGAGATGTACAAGTATTGTTTAAAGGCTAAAAGGGTCTCTAAATGAGACCTCCAAACGTCATCACACCGAATATTAACCCAATTTGGTACATCAGTGAAACAACTCAAACTTGAAATAATTTAGACTCAAAATAATGTCAAAGAAATGACATTTTACCTAATTTGCTGCCGACCTTTCGACGTGCAACCAATCAGATAACAGCCGTATGTAGAGCCCCAAGCCAGCAGACGAGGTAACCGTAGAATCGAAGTTAGCTAGCTGTTTTCTACACGACTCTGCCTCCGAACCAAAGGCCATATCATGTGAAGGCAGCTTTGTAAATGGAGATTATTCCGCTAACATCATCATAAGTGTTTGTTTGCCACTGAGCTTTTTTGTGGAAATTGTCCAATTCAAATGGGAAAATCCCACTGCTTTTTGTTGAGGGAGGCCCTTGTGAAGCTAACTCATGGTTGGGACTATCATAACTGCACCACTCTGTTCACCCTTTCACAACATTATAGGGAAGTGACTTTGAAGAAAGCAGATCCTCAGTTGTGGTTTTTATTTTATATTCCAAATTTCAATAATCGACTGCCAACAGTACTGTTTAATTCTTCCATTTACAACGCTCACAAAGTCAAACTTGGGCCCAAACACACACACTTTGATGACATAAGGAGATGCCACAATCTTTAAACTGCCATGATGTCGACCGAAGAACAGCACACACTCCACAAATCCAGAGAACCACTAAGCCAGAGTTTTGTTAATGAAGGTTATAGCCAACATTTTCTGGTTTCAATCAAATAACATTTACATTTAGGTACAAATAGTGTGCTACTAATCAAACAGTGTTTACATGTGCTTGTTTGCTTGTAGTTTTTTTTTAAAGGATTTTAAATCTAAACTCGTAATTACTGCCAATGCCAGCTTCCACTTTACCTTGCACGTTTACAGCCGGGTCCAAGTTTGACATGTGGTGGTTTCATTTATGCCAACAGTATGTTTTTGATCAACTGTAAGGCTTGCTCAGTCTGACAACTGGGCTTTCTTAGGTGAGTGAAGGACCAGGATAGACAGGTTATATTGTTTTGCTTTAGATGAAACACAGGTGCCTGTTCTGCTTCGACTCCCCCTGCTGGTGGGAGGACACATAAACACAAAACAATTCTAAAAAATAAATAAAAATACCAACCCTAACCCTCATCAAAGACAATCCCTAGAATACCCAGCTCCCTATAGAGATGAATGAAATTAATCATGCTGCTTCTGACTAATAACCAATGCATTTTTAGCATGTGCGCATTTTATATAACTTCATATATGTAAATGTTGTCTAGCACCACAGTACATGGACATTTATGTGTATCTCTGTATGATCCCATTTACCCATTCACGTTAATTGACCGTCAATTAACACTTCCCAACACTGATTTTCTGACCCCCTTTAACGTAAGTAAAGGTGGCTCCTGTAATAAAGTAATTACCTGCAGGTAATTGTGGGAAAGAAAGGGTGACTAACACCTACTGATAAATACGAACATTATCTTTACATGTGACTCATACAGTTGAACCACTCTACCTTTACAAAGATGGCACTTTTGTTCGTTGGGATAATGAATCAACTCGCACGATTCACTTCTACATTTCCGCGCTTACATGCAGACTCTTACTGGCTACCTTTCCAAACACAAACTTTCTCTGTTAACCTTTAAAACTTTACACTAAATGTATTTGTGCTTGAAGTAAATAGTCCATTGATACTGCCTCAGAAATGCAGGTAGCACAGCACTGAGACAGACCACTGAAAGAATGTAAAGACTGTCAGGGAATAGATGTTAAATATTGTCCAAAAAATATTATATTTTAATGAATTCTAAAAGGAGTATTCAATATATTAATATCAAATGAATGTGTGAATATCCCAACAGGCCAGTGGTTCATTCTTCTTTGTCGTTTTATTATATGTGATTCAAAAACCTACCAAGACTTTAAGTGTGTTGCTCAGTTCATTGGTAACTTGCTGTGACTGTATCGCGACATTTTAAGCATTGTACAATATATCACTTTTTTTGTCGGGCATCCAAATAAGTCTGGTGTCTTAGCACTAAATAAAATGCACTGGCAAGAATAAATTAGGAAGTGGTGAAGAGTTTAAAATGATCTCATGTTTACATTTAATGGTAGAATTTGCTCAATTCAATGGCTTTTAACATTTTGGAAGTCATGACAAAGAGAAGAAAAATGGATAAAGTCAACAGAGCCTTCATTATATCACTTTTCTTCATCTCTTGATAGACAAACATGGATCAATTTAGTGCTAAGATGCCAACTGGGAACTAGAAGTTGCTCTCTATGCGACTCAGTACGAGAAATCTACACAAAAACATACAAACGCACATACAGTCACATACTAAGAGCCAATTTGAGTGTAGTACGCTGGCCTTGTATACAAACAATACAGCACTTTATCACAGTCCAGAGTGGGTGCACAAAACAGGAAATGACTCGTTCTTTTTATCTTTTTTTTTTACAACAAAATCCAAGGTTTTCACATACCTCATGACAGAATTGTGTCAAAAGCATTGTCTGACTACATGTTGGATCAGTATTAATGGAAGATGTTATTTAATTTTTCTAATCTCCATCAGCCTGAGGCCCTCTAAAACGGGGGTGCATCTCCCTTCTTGCTTTCAATGGAAGCAAAAAGACGGACAACAGATTATGCAATAACCTGTTATAAGGCACTTTATTGACGTGTCTGGACTGGCTTTGATTGAAAGTCTTTCTGTCCATGAATATTTCATTATACCAAGGTGTGTATCTACACTGTGCTAATGTATTTCAGTGGGACTAATGCATGGACATTAGATTCAAACTGTGCATTAGACAGATGTGTCTGCTTTGGAAAACTGTACTAGCTACTAACATGTGACTGTTCAGTGTTAGAAGTGATACAGTGTCCTTGATGTGATAAACAAAAACTGTGAATGCTATGGATATAAGAAAGCACTACACACACGGACACACACACACACACACACACACACACACACACACACACACACACACACACACACACACACACACACACACACACACACACACACACACACACACACACACACACACACACTTGCATCCTTGTCTAAAAAAAGTCTTGTGCAGATGTCTCTGTAAAAGGGTACAGCTGTAACTTCAAAGTCTTCCTGTAGGGAACAGCAATATTGTGGTGTTGGTCTGTCTGTTTGTGTACATTTCTTAACTCATGCTTTGACATAGCATTACAAACAGGTGGATTTATGTAGGGAATGTGATGCATAACTTGTATATTTGTAGGTTACAGCTGCCATTGTTTGGTCCCCGTTTTTCTGTGACTTGATTTTTTTAATGTTTTCTAAAGTGAAGCCCATTAACAGAGACTTTTTCTGCAAGTAAGAATGTATTTTTGTTAAGTAAAACTACTCACAAAGTGTAAAACCATGTCAAAATACTCCCAGAAAAACACACAGGTATATGGGATATAGAAACCTGTGGAATTACGACCAAAAGTAACGTCTGTTTTTAAACATTTTCTCATAGAAGCCCATTTGTACACCTGCCTGTCTTTAATATCTGAACCGTACATGAGTCCTGAGGTCCGTTTACTGCTTCTATAGTGATTGCTGCATTACTGAGTCTGCCCTGTACAGTGTAGGATGCTTCTCTGCAGTGGTGCAATACACACCGAAAATACAGTATGACTGCCACCCAGTGGTGAAAACCCGCCACGTATAGTTAAAACTGATAAGACATAATGCATACTATGATTTCAGATTGAAATGACTGCATAACAAAGAAAGAAACACTGCGTCAATAAGGCTAAGATTTGCTTTAATGTATATGACTACACTTTTCATAGTGGAAGCAGCATACACATCATTTTAAAGGCTTTAGATAACGCTTTTAGTTGGATTGTTTACAAGTAATCATTCTAATCCCTGTGCCGATTGGGCGTTTAAGAAAAATGAGGGACGAGTGTGTATTAAATCTGCTAGGAAAAAGGAAACGTGCAACAATTTGTGCAAACGTGAATCCTTTATCAAATTGCTCTCCTATTGAGCATTGAACCTTTAGTCTCAGTGTTAATGTCTAACTAAAGGAACAGACTGACCACTATGATTCCTCAAAGCTAGTATTGCTCTTACTGCCAGAGCGGCTGAAACTCATACTGCCAATCCAAGAGTCTCACGTCTGCTGTACACTATACTACAATGACTCACAACGTCCCTTAGTACACTTTCACGATACTAAAACATGTTGTATTGTCGCTGTATTAAAAGTACTAGATGATATTGCTCTGTAATACTTCTGTATCTGTAGCAGCTGGAACTCACACTGCCAAGCCAAGAGTCTGACGTCTGCTTCCCACATTCCACACAGAGAAAGAGATCAAAAAACTGATTTGATGTCATTGTAAAACTTAACCTTAATACAATCCTGATCCAATGGGATGATCAAGGAGCAACATGTTACTTAGTTTGGTAATTGTTTTCCTATTCAGAATGGAAGAATTACAGAAAGGAAGGCCAAACGATGATGCATTTTCCAAGGCTAGCTAGCTCCACATTTGAAATAAAAGCACAGGATTAAACCGACCTCTTCTCATTATCCCTCTGCAGTTCTGACTATTTCCACACTGTTTTTATCACATAGCTGCTGTAATTGTATCTTATGCTAAAGTAAAAACTCACATATGGAATACAAATGATAGTGTTTTATAGAGGTCAACGTCTTGCAGCAAGTGACTTTATCTTGCATACATCAGCACAGTTTTTTCAACATGTACACAACACATCCCCAGGTTTCCCCTGATGTCCAGCTGACTGTCTGTGTTTGTGCTCATGTTGCTCATGCTCCCTTCATGACTATGCACCTCGATCTTTTGACTTGTTAAAAAAAATACATACTGGAAATAAAATGTTGTTTGAAAACCCTGCAGTCCTGATGAGTCTCATTGTGTCTTTGTCTAACTCTAGAGAACACATAACCACTTTATCCAGTTCAATAACTGATGAAGAGAACAATTGCTCCATTTACAATGGTTGTAATATTTCCTGTTGTTACGTTTTAATAAATTGGTGAAAATATACAGCATAACTGTTGATGCTGTAGAGCAATAATCAACCCCCCCCCCCCCCCCCCCCCCCAAATAGATCAGCTTTTCCCTTCACTCACTCAATTACGCTTCTCCATGTTTAGTTTAAAATCTGGGGACAGAAAGCAGACCCGTCCCAGAACACCTGAGAGTTCTGGATGATTTAGGAGATCAGAAATGTATTTTGGCGCTTGACCATTCAATGATTTATAAATCAGCTGTAGTATTTTCATACTAATATTCACTGAATTTGAATAAAGGACCCCCCGATAAATTGTCACCTAAATTCTAGTACTTACACTGGGTATTGTTACCAGTGTGCTGACTTTATTGAGTCAAATACATTGCTCCACACAGCCCTCCTGTGGAGGTTTTGCAAAAGGTTCACCGGTGTAATGTTTCAAATAATTATGGCGGCTTTTAGTGACACTGCAGCAACAAAATTGTATCATTAATTACAGCTATATGGTTCCCCATATATTTCATTTAAATGCTAAAAAGTCATTTTTCTTTGGCTTCGCCGCGCATGCGCACTGTGTCACAATCCTTCGTTAGCATATCATTAGCATTAAGTGTTTAAGCTCCAAAATGAAGGTCTTCACCGAGTTTTTAAAAAGTTACAAAACATGCGTTAGCTCTCAGCGTTATGAGAAACCCTGCACAGACTTTGGTTGGAAATAAAGACGTTGCATTCTGCAGCAAAGGAGGAAAGGCACTCAGGTGTGTATGTGTTTTGTTTGTAATGTACACAGGTTGTTATTTGTTTGTGTAGCCCATGTGTAAGCTAGGATTTTGTTACAGGCCTTGTCCTGCAGTCTCACTTCGAAACAAACCTACTAATGAATATATGCATGGTGTTTGGAAACATTTGCTTATGGAATAGAAAGTCAATTTGCTGCAGAAAAGTAACTTATTGACTGATTTAAAAATGATGTATGGATCCTGGCCCAGCCCTACTTCGTTTTTTCATGGAATTTCCTAAACATTATATGTGTTATATATTGTTTTCTGATCATTTGGATAACCTTTACGAGCCTTTTAATGGTCATAGTGTTGTGGAAGTGCCAACATGTGTGGTAAACAATACCCTGGTCTTATTATCATTCATGTTTGCTCAGAAAAGCAGACATGTTGCCTGTAATGCTAACAATATCTCTGTTCAAATGAAATGTCCTTTATGAAACTGTATCACTGAGCAAGCATGCACAATACCAGCATCCAGAAATGTAAGCAGCTAAATCCATCTTTCATTTATTCATTTACACCTGGGCTTTTTTACTTTGACATTTAAATGTGTCCTCTGTAAAATATGCCTTTCTTGTTTGTTTTGTTAAGCCTTGTGCCTGTCATTTGTTCTAATACAGCATACTTTACATCTGGATGAAATGGGTCTATTCACTGCATTCCCTCCCGTGGACCCTTCAATGCTTCTGCAGATAGGTAAGTCAAACAAATATGACAAAGATTGTGTATTGATAGCCTTTAAAGTGGTCTGGATATATTCCTGTACTCCTGTGCCTACCTTGAGGTCTGTTTTATATGCATGAACTTTGTTTTTACACAACACATCACAGCTAACACTTCATGCCAGTGTGAAACAACTTCAAGGGAGACTTCCCCACAAAATACAGTAGTGCCATTTGTCACTTTGGATTGGTTTGAGTTGGGGAGTGTAGGAGATCATGGCTGTAAAAATGTCTGTCTTGTCTAGACAGTATCGGAACTAACTGGCACACTTTCTTTGATTTATATTCTGATCATGACAAATTCTCTGGGTTATTTTGTAACTCATGATCTCTGGAAGGAACCATTGTTGTTTTTCACATGCATTTTACGACACTAGTTCGTAGAAGTAGTGTTGGAGAGAAGGCAGACATCTCAACAGCTTGAAAACTAATGTACAAAATGAATACTTTATACAAAACTCCAATGTTAATTGATAAATAGTGATGCTGGGAGGAAAACTTGCTATGCTTTTAGGGTGAGCTCTATTATGGTTATGGTGATTTGAGCCAGCATGCACTTCACCAGTACCCTGAACTGAATCAGCTAAAATGGATTCACCTGTGCCCTTATACGGTGACATCATCATATCTTCATGCTGAGGTTTATTCCTCACTAAACTGTATAGATACTAAAAGTGTTCGTACAAAGCAATGTGGATTTCTATGTGTCTCTAGTTCAGATGGACTGTGCTGTAAGCAGGTTATTGACAGGTCCAGTCAATAGTGTGTCCTGAGCCTCCCATTTGTCTACATGCTCTTTTTAATTGCCGTGCAACCGGGAAGTTGATAAGGATTCTACTGTCTCTTCTTACTGGAAATGGAGATAAATAAACCGCATCGACTGTCCCATTGATTACCTGTCACACATAGCCTATCTGTTGAAGGGGAACATCAGTTTAAATGGATGGGGATGAGTCTGTTTCTTTAGTGTGTGTGTGTGTGTGTGTGTGTGTGTGTGTGTGTGTGTGTGTGTGTGTGTGTGTGTGTGTGTGTGTGTGCGCGCGTAATACCCTCTCATCACGCAGCGCTCAGAAATAAATATGTCTGTGGTCAACACCAGCCCCATCAATACTACTTCCACAAATTGTCTGAGGAGCGCATCGTAATCTGTCTCCTGTGCTGGAGACGGAGTTCAGGAGCGGTTGTTAAAATGCACTTTGCTTCATCCCAAGCCTCATAAATCCATCACATGTTGCCTTCTGCTTCTCACTTGTATTCACTTGATTCATATTGCAGCTGAACGATTTGGAAAAATAAAGAATAGCGATTATTTTGACTGAAAAAATGATTTTGAGGGATAGATGATTTGGCATTGTTCTGTCTAAAATAATGCACACTATAATCAACTGCTAAATGAATTTGTGCATTTTAAAAGTGTGCAGTTGTTTTAATGTAAAGGTACATTTAAATGCAGTGAGGTAGAGGAAGTACATCATGTGCAAATTGTTCAGGGTTTATCTTATCATTTTTTTGTATTTTGATAAGACAGACTTGTGAATGCTCAACTTCCTCACCTGCATCTCGAACACTACCGCGTTCTGTCCACTAGGGGGCGGCAGAGTATAATGCATCTCCTACAATGACCTCGTCTTTACACTCAGCTTCATGCAATATGAAGGAGGTGAGCACTGATACACAACATACCGCAGTTTGTGGTCATGCTTCTTCATGTGTGGCGATCTTTATGATTTTTAACATTATTTTTGAAAGATGCCAATGCTATTTGTTTAAATGCTTTTCTGAGTTTATTTTCGTGGTGAATTCGTGCCATTTTATTTGATAACCCATACACATTAAAATAAATAAAAATGATCATACGCATAACCAGCGTTTTGGTCAAATCCAATTACCTTTGTTCATCTTGATACACAATGTATTTCTGCCAAACAAACGCATAGTTTAAAAAAAAAAGATTTCTTCAGTAAAATAAACATCTAATATGACCCAATTTACATTTTCAGTTTTTAAATGGCTATTGGATTACAGGATTTAGGATGATACGAACACACAATACAAGATTATATAAGGAACATAGGCCACTATTTTTTGTTTTATTTTGATTGTCCTACGCTTTATGAATTAATATTAATATTAAGTAATATTATAAGATATTCAATTACAATCACTCAGTTTTATTTGTCACATTTAAATTGCAGTAAAATATGATGTTTGCATTAAAACTGTTAAAGTAAAGGCTATAAATGTATGACTGGGTTTAAACTCCGAAACTGCAGGTGTTTCCATTTTAAAATACAGCACAAAAATCAAATCAAACATGCAATGACATTTTTCTTTGAATGTGCATGTTGAACCCAATCGCTCGTAGAAAAACACGAGTCATTTTTGATTTTTAGTGGGGAAAATATACACTCTCTGCCCAGTGAGGAGGGATTGTTTCCTCTTTTAAGTATTATTTTATCGCATTAGCTGTTCATTGGAAGCTTTCACTGCATCTGATTGGCTCGATAATTCTCCACACAGGGGCAGCACGCGCTGAACCGAATAAATTCTGCAGGTTTTCACATTATACTGAACACTGTAACAAAAAGCAGGAGGAGAAGAATTTATTGCTATATGAGTCTATATATTCGCCAAATAGGTTAAATACAGTTTCACAAATGAAGCCCTGTCTGAACACGTGTTCCTGTGTGTCTCATATTGTTTTTGAGATATGTAAAGCAACAATGGGCCTCTGTTAATGTGGTCTTGTTTTTAATATGCTATTAATAAGTGTATGCCAGTCTAATGTTGCTTATGTAGACAAGCATATCTTTTTGATTTAATTTTGATTTCTTCGTACCATTTTTTTCTTTTTTTTTTAAGGATTGGATTATTTCATTTTTGTATTCAAGGCTACCCAGTTCAGTCTTATCAATATTCTCATTTCCCCTGGTTTCTTCAGTTTGTACACGCTGCTTCGCTCGGACACAGCAGTGATAAATATCCCCGTTGATCACTTGATTGATTACCTTGCTCAAAGGTCACGCGGGCGCTGGTAATTTCCTCGTGCCGGAGGCTCCTTTTCACTTTTACTCCACAGACCCGAGCACAGAGCATGTTTTTTTTTAACCCCTAAACAGCTGAGCACGCTACTATACTGTAACAGGCCTGCAGTGAAACACTCTGTGTGTCGGAATGGAGATGCCCTCGCTTTAAACGATGTTGAATTAGACTATAGTTTAACGCAAAGTGAGTGAGGTGAGCCAATCTTTTTAGTGTTTACTCGCAACCGTGGGGGTCTCAAACCCAATTAATTTCTAATAATTACAGTGCACGGGGCTGCGGGATCATAATAAAATATGTATAGAGGAGGCAGAGGAGACGAAGGGAAGAGAGGAGTGAGTTATTGCGGTGAGTGAAAACTGTTTCCATTTAGGCTAATTCCTCTCTCTCGCGCCACCCTCTCAGGCACGGTGTTCAGGCCTGCCCACTTAATAGCATCATTTATGTCATTACAGCAGAGGTAGAGCGAGGTACAGCCACATTAAAGCCTCCCTGTTTACCTCTTTAATGTCCTTTAAATGAGGAAGAGCAATTCAGAGATGTCCCACTTCGGTGTGAGTCGTTGTGGACATTAAAGTACATCTGTAAAAGAGAAATGGAAAGGAATAAGTCGTAAGAAACACGTTATGTTGTGTTACGTAACTTACGTGCAGTGGTGTGTGTGTGTGTGTGCCTCTCCTTTGCCACTGGTGTAAAGTAACTATTACTGAAGTACATTGTTGAGGTACTTGTACTTTACTTGAGTATTTCACTTTTTTGCTATTTTGTACTTTTACTCCACTGCATTTATGTAGTTACTTTTCAGATATAGGTTAATGATAAACACTATGTAAGAAATTACTCAAGATACACCTGGATTAAATAAATATTCTACCAAGCAGTAAATAAAGTAACAAAAGTAGTTCCACCAGCCTGATGAATACATCAATAACCAACATATTATTCTGAAAATGGCCATTCTGCAAAATGACTACTTTTACTTTTGGTACTTTAAGTACATTTGAATGCTAATACATTTGTACTTTTACTTGAGTCACATTTTGAATGCTTCTACTCGTAACAGAGTATTCCTACACTCTAGTACTTTAACTACAATATCTAAGTACTTCTGCAACATTGTTTTTGTCCTCTGGGTTATTTATATTTTTGTTACTTCACTTTTTTGAGTTGTGAGGAATAATAGCTTTTTTTCCCCAAAAATTGCTTTTATCATATCAGTGTGTTTACCCAATGGCATGGCCCCTAGATGATTATTTTTTCCACTTGACATGGCATGATGTCATGACTTTAATCAGTTTCAACACAGTTTAGAATCGATAGCTCGAGTTCACGACCCATAAAAGAGTTCACCTGCAAGGTCAGCAATGATCTCATGCGGATCTAATTAATTGCCAATTACGTTAATAATACGCTGTCTCTATTTGGGGACAATGCACCCCTAAGATATCAATGCGCGATCACAAACCCCTTGCACTTTTTCATAGTTTTTAGCAATACAATCCAAGAAGAATGGTAACAAATCACCCGTTTTTGTTTCTGGTATACTTCTTGATATATGACTCAGTATCTAAATATGCTTCTATAAAATGTTTATGAGATAACAGCAGACATGCAGTGGTTTTATTGACTTTTAGTGCCATGGCCTTATTCTTTAAAAGCAGAGGAAAACGAAGTAGATCCAAACAGTAAATCCACCCACTGAGATGAAGGTTTTTGGGCTATTCTTTCTTGATAAAGCTTCCAAGTTAAACCGAGTGAAAACATCCCTTTCGAGTCTCCAGTATAATTACGGAGTGATGAAATGTACGCTGTGCAACAGAAACGTCTCAAGCATGCATTAATACTGAGCACTTAACATATTAATAATTGTCAGCACAAAGAGAGAGGGAGAGAGGGAAACCTGGGCACTCTCATATTAGACCTGTCATCCGCGTGCCCAAGCGGAGAGGAAGGGGGGGGGGGGGGGGGGGGTTAGTTATACATTCATTTTATTCCGTATAATAGTCAAAACACAATTAAAATATATAGAATCTTTAATGACTATAACCAGTATTGGTAATTTAAGTGAACGTTGATTAATGTGGAGCCATTTTAAGGGAAAAAGGTGCAAAGATCACATTTTTATAATGAATGTCTTTTCTGCAGCACTGCAACAAATACCTATTTTGAATCATTTCATTTGTGAAACTTTGTTCTCCCTTTTCAAAGATTCACATATCTTTATTGCATTACGTAGTGGTTTAACTCGCTTTATGGAGGCGTTTGGAGTACTTTTCTTGCAATTTTCTGCCGTATTTCAAGGTAAATGGTTCCAATTTCGAGATACGTCCCGAAGTCAAAGCTGCATCTGGGACGCATCTCAATGACAAACTTTCCTCACGTGTTAGATAAACAGCGCGACTCGAAGGCTTCACGATCATTGGACATTTCTTGCAGTGTGCCTCTGCTTTCTCCCTCACTGCTCGGTCAGAAACTCCGAGGAGATGTCCCGCACATCTTGACCGGATCAGGTTAATATCAAAGTGATTAATCGTCCCAAACTTTTTTTTTTTTTTTTTTTTCTGGCACTTGCTGCCGGCAGATCTGTGGCAGTCTGTGCGCATGTGCGAAGGTGTCCCAGACTGACAATGCTGGAGAGATAGCGGGTTTTGGATTGAGAAACCCAGAGAAAAAGGACAGAGAAAAAACAAAAAGGAGGAAAAAAGATCCAAGAAAAAATCCAAACAAACCCACGCCGAGAGACTGGCACCATGAGGTCCAAAGGCAGGGCACGGAAACTGGCCACGAGTAGGTGCAACATCCTTTTCTTTTTTCCTTTTCAAACATCTTATATACCTACAGACTGTCGCGTTTATCAGTACTTTCTGTTACGCTTTCCTTTCCACCTCACTTTTACCTGTTAAAAGCGACAACACGATGGTATTGTCGCGACAAAAATATGTAAAAGCTGTTAAAAAATAAGTTTAAAGTTTACGCAGCGATAGAGGAACTTTCTGCAGGGCGTCCGCTCCTGTATTGGAATTGCTGGTTGCATGTAGTGGGCGCTGTAGTGTAATACCGTAGCTTAAAATGTCCGGTGCATCGGCTGGTTGTGTTGCAATTGCTGCACACTGCTGCTGCGGCTGCACGGCTCTCAGCTGCACGGGGAGCAACTTTGGGGGGAAAAGGCATTTTGACGGAGATAAATAAGGAGAAAACGAGGATTTAGACAGGCATGGTAAATGTGGGGCATCTTGTTTGTAACTCATTTTGTGTTTGTGAGTCCTGCAGTTCTTTCTTATTACTGTTAAATTGTATGGCACTCTTTGTTGTTTTAATCTTTGTGTTTATAGTTTACAGACTTTCTGCTTATTGCACGAGGCAGCCGTCTCACTGTGTTAATTTAGCACAAAATAATAAAGCGAGTTTGATTAAATGAAGCGTAATATGGAAACACTCTTGTCATTAAATCGATTTAATTACTCGGACCTAATCAACTATACGAATGTATGCAACGAGATGATTGATATGGCTATTCATGCATTGATCTGCTGCAATAAATTATCAAGAATGATATTGGGTTTTTTTCTTAAGCTGTCAATCAAGCTGTAGTATGTTATAGTTGAATTCTTCAGTGGTGCTTTACGTATTTCTATGTGCCGTTGTGACTTTAAATTGAGTTTTAACTCTGACTTTTTTAAAGATAATAATAGAATTGTATTGCAGATTTATTTTGGAAGAAATTAGACTGAGGTCAAAACCACAAGGCAGCAATGACATGGTACAGGCCTGCATTATTGTGCTGTTTTATAAGAGTTACTAAATCTCATGAAAGTCCATTCCGTTTAGCAAATAGACAATCTGTTGTTTGCATAAATGCCAATAAATAAAATAAAGTAAAAACAAATCATACAATATGCGTTAGCAGCTATGTCTGACATAATGTGGTCAGTTTACACCAATACGCGTCATGTCATGGAGTTCCTGCCTGTGGTCAGTTGAGCTCTAGTTAATGGTCTAAGTGGAACAATAGAGGCTATAATGCAGACATCCTCATGAAGTTAAATAAACATAACGAGTACGTGCCTGTGATTCTATTGAATGTTTATGAAATATTGTGACATGGATAAGGAAATGGATGCACACACAACATAATCATCATCAGAAAGAAGACACTTTTCCTCGCGGCCCTCCAGGACTCTCGTGCAACACGAAACTTTATTTTTGAATTGCATATGGGATTAACTTTTCCTCAAAATTGCAAACCATTACACTCATTCTCTCTTATATATATAAGGTATAATTTAAAGTGTATAGACGATTATTAATCTCGAGATGGAGGATTTCTCTCTTCGGTCAGAATGGGGAGGGGGGTTGGGGGGGGGGGCGGGGGCTGTTTTGGACCTCAGCCAGGTCTGCGCAGTGTCAACAGTGAATATTTAAATTCCCAGACCCCTCATAAGAGCTGTGCTGGTAAATGCGTTCAGTGTGTCCGGAGTAGTCGTGTTAAAACGGGCATGGCCTCCTCTCAGAACAGCGGAGTGATAAAAAAAAAGAAGGGGGGGGGGGGGGGTGGGATGGATGTAATAGAGGAGGTGATGGAGAGGTGGTAAGAGTGATGGATGGAGGTTGACTGATTAGTCCGTACGTCCAGATGTAATGCGGTGCGCCACAAAAACTCGCTTCCCAACTAAGTATAGCCAAGGCCGCACCCCGCGGTGAATTGTGGGCCATACGGAAAGATGGAGAAGAAAAAAGGGGGGGCTTTGATGATCCAAACTAGGCCTAATTAAAGGTCCACTTAGCATATATTTGTCCCAATAAAAACACCTTTATTATAACGTGTTTAGAGGGCTTTGATAATTTGTTAGGTATAATTACAATGACGATTGATCTCTCGTGTGTTCTTATTTTTTTTACGTATTGTTTAAAAAATTGACGTAAAGAAACATTAATAAAACATTTGGGAGCTTAACAAGTGGCAATGGGGCATTTAAATCCAGTTTGTGTTCACAGTTGGCCACTTTGCATTTACCACAATATGTAACTGCTCATATCATGCGTAAGGTATTTCAACCAGAAGGTCGGTGGTTCGATACCCATCTCGGGCAGTCCATGTTTCTTAACCCTAAATCGCTCCTCTATGCATACGTCACTCCGGATAAAATCGTCAGCTAAGTAACATGTAATGTAATTTAGTCAGTCATCCCTCATTGATTCGCCTGTCCAGAAATGTGGCTCAAATCCTTTAGAGGCAAATCTATTGGCACCCCTGATTGGCACGCGAAAAAAATGTGCGTGCGTGCATAGAGAGGCCTGTTTCCGTCCACCGCTCCTCTCTTCTCCGGCGCGCGGGGAAGTGCGTCGTTCCTCCTCACATTGTGCAATGGGCCATGCATCTCACGTTTGTCTGGCGGAGCTCATTAAAACGCTTAATAGATCGGCCCATTTAAAAGGTGAGAGGGAGCCGGCCTGCGCGAGGAAAGTGAAATAGAGAGCCCATTAAACAGCCCTTGTTGTCCCGGAGCGGTGCTCTTTGCCTGCGCTCCGCTTGGTGCCAGAGCTCCGTATACAAATGCCCCATATCTCCTGCAGTAATGGCCCGGGTCAGGAATCACTGCGCAGAGGTTAGACATACTCCAAGCTTTTGTTAATCGATGCTTTGAACTCGTTTCCCCATGCAAATAAATGACAAAAGAGCCCTTTTCTCCTGATAATGGTTTGTTTTTTGATAAAGTTTCATTATGTGAGTCATCAATTCATTGCATATCAGTCAGTAAATAATGCATATATAAACAATAACAGGGAAAATCACTCAAGTATTGGGATGCATGTTTGTAAAAAATATAGCCCATTGCCATTATGTTCATATATTCAAAAATATTAGGACTGAATCATAATTTACATTATCATTGAAAAATATAGGTTTTCTTTTTTCAAGAGGATCAACATCCAAAAAGACGTTTATGTATTTATGATCCTGGGACTTTTCTGCACTGTATATATTTTTCACATATTTTGCCCATACCAAATATTGAGCTTACTGCAATTTTTATATTGAACACATTTTTGATTAGTCGTGCAGTCATCAAGTACTTACAATAAAAGAAAGATCCATTAATTAGTTGACTTGTTATAAGGGAGGAAAATACATTTCTTTAGCATATCGGTTTACTTTCACGAGTATTTAATCCACTTATTTTATGGTTTGTAAGATCAAAGCTTTAGATGAAAGTTTGTTCCACTCTTAATTTGAAGTCACATGAAATTGTTGTGTGAATAGGTGTCGCCGCTTCCTGTCAGTAACTCCACAAAGGCAGCATTTCTTTACTTTAGTCAAGGATTTCTAACAATTATGTGATCAGTGTAAAGCTGCAAAACACTGAGTGAACAAGCAGCTGCAACATTTCTTCTGATAGGAAATCTGCTGAATGCTTGTCAAACCAGGTGTAATGCATATCACAGACAAACACACACACATTGTATCTGTTTAGGTACGAGTGTGTGTGTTGGTGAGTTTGGGGTAAGGAGGGGCAGGTTGATATGACCCTCTCATCTATCAACGCCCTCCATCTGTCTGACGTGTCGTCCACTTTCCTCGTCTCTTGCCATGAGAGAAGCGTCCCCCCCAACCCCCTCCTTGTTTTTTTTAGAAAATGGGTCTTTTGGAGGGTCTCTGATGTTAATGAGTCGCCCAGGTCTCGCTCTCAGGGCTGTAAACACAGAGCTGATGAGGTTAGTGGTTTGTTTATGCACTGTTGTCACCCGCTTGAAGGATGACCCCTGTCCCGAGCGAAAGGGAGCTTCCAGGCCTTGTCATGGGTCCCTTGAATGCCCGGCCCCCAGGGTCTTCTCCTCCCGTCTCTCCTCTCTGTTCTCCATCCCAGTTCATGATGAGGAATTGATAAAGCATTGAAGCACTCAGACAAGGTTGTAGTCAACAGTGTACAGAAGATTTCTGTTATTGTATCCAGTTTGCTTTGAGGTTTATAAGTTGTACAATACCAGTTTTCTAATTGTGCTAGTGAGAGGTGTGTGCCCTCCCATTTCTGGCACCCTTTTACATCCCTGTGCATCTAATCACCGCCACCAAGTGTCCAAAATAATACTGCAAGACACATCTAAACCAAATAAAATGACAATACTTACATTTGCTTGTATAAATGGCTGCATGATTTGGTAAAATAAATACATAATTATTTGTATTATTAGATTATTTTGACTGATATTGCGAGGATTATATACTCGAGATTCATCATCAAACTATAGTAAAATCATCATGATTCAGATTGAGTAACAGCATCTGTGCCAATAAAAATGTTGTATGTCTTTAAAATATAATGCTATGCCCAGATATTTCTATAGTTTAACAAAAAATCCTCAATTTTGTTAAATATTTAACTTTTTTACAAACATTACGACTCATTTTAGGTGTGTGTGTGTGTGTGTGTGTGTGTGTGTGTGTGTGTGTGTGTGTGTGTGTGTGTGTGTGTGTGTGTGTGTGTGTGTGTGTGTGTGTGTGTGTGTGTGTGTGTGTGTGTGTGTGTGTGTGTGTGTGTGTGTGTGTGTGTGTGTGTGTGTGTGTGTGTGTGTGTGTGTGTGTGTGTGTGTGTGTGTGTTGGGGGGTGGTATAGTGCAACGACCCAGACAGGGCAGTGTGGGAACACCAGGGGATGGAGGCCAGGAGTGAGGGAGGGAGGGGGTGGGGAGGTGTGCAGCAACATGTCAAGCCTGGGAACCGCTATGTGTTTACCACAGGGAAACCGTACCAACACAGAACAATGAGCGAGCCTTAGCCCTTCTAAATAATAAAAAAAAAAGCATTTCTGCTTTCTTCTCCTCCCCTAAAGGTCATGCAGTTAGAGATAGGGAGTCCACACAAAAGCCTCCAGTCTGTCGGCAGTCTGGTCTGGCCCACTGCGGTGCCAAGGCTGAGGTCATTATCAACAGAGCAGTCCCAAGCTAAGCATATTTTTATAGATTGTGCTTGTGTGTGTGTTGGGAGGAGGAGTGTGTGGACGAACCGAGTTCTAGTGCACGAAACAAAAGGAGTGTGTGCAGTCGTCAAACGTGTGACATGCCGCCATTTTCTCATCTCAAATTGCTCTGAGATAAATGGCATTTTGCTGAATGGAAAAGTTTACCCGCGGACATCAAACTGATTTGTGTCGCTATGATGTTGTAATGTCCACAGATTGCTGATGGTGCGCTTCGCCCGGGCTATTAATGAGGCTGGTGTTGAAGTTAGCACTCCTCGGCGCGCTCTGAGAAAAAAGACGTCTGTTAGCTAATTAAAGAAAGTCAATCATTTTATACTCCAATCAATTACCTGAAGCAGGTGGTAGAAACAGGGCCCGACACTCTGGCCCCATGTCTCACATCAGCTAACTACCCCGAGTCACTTTACTACATTGTTGAGTGCTTTTACGAGCAGAAAGACTAAACAAGAAGCTTCATATGTCTTTATTCTGGCTGCCAATCTGTGTGTGCTGCACTTCACTTCTGACTGCAGACATGATGTTATGTTTGCGTCATTTTACAGGCTCGCTCATTTAGCTTTAAAAAAAATGAAAAATATGAAGTAAAACACTTTTTAAAAATGTGTTTCTTTATTTGACTTTATTTATATATTATTATTTATTGAACTTTATTTATATTGTATCATATAATTCATATATTATCAATTCTTCTAATTTAATTTTATTATGTATTATCTAAATGTGTTTATTATTGATTTTTTTTATTGTACACAACTGCATAGGTAAGGCATGTTTCCTTGTCTTATTTATAAAGTGTGAAAATTAGTTAAGATATTGAACGAAGTACGTGCAAATTCAAAGCAAAAAGCAAATAAAATGGGTGCAGAAAATGTCATTATCAATGTCATCCAATTTGCATATTTAAAAACCCTTCATTTTATACATCGTCAATAGTCTTTTGAATTAATTGGATATATTTGTGACTAATATGTTGTAAAGTACTGGACATTTTAATCCTTTGAGTCACTCTGTAAGGGTTGACAGAAAGAAAGAGTGTTTTGTTTGTTGCTCTTACACACTGGAGAGAGCACATACTCCTAAACAGGAATTACCCAACAATCGCTTTGTGAGCGTGGTGATAACAGTGTGTTCCAGCTCCGCTCGGGGATCTCCCTGGGTGGAGCAGGATGGCCCGAGGGGATCGTAGGACTGAGCAATGAAGGGTGGGGGTGTAAGAAAGTAACTTCTGATTCAGAGAGGCCAAACAGGGCATCGGGTCATGCCCATCTGCAGCTGAAAAGGGAAGAGACGTTTGTTTAATTCCTGTACACCTTTCATCTCTGCCACAACAACCCCTCTCCACCCTGAGGCTCATTAAGCAGCGACCTCTCACCCCCGCAGGACGGGAGAGATGAGGGCAGGCGACGTGATCAAAGCTGCGGTCCTTCCTGATGCGGTTTCAGTCACCTGATTGGATCCGACAGCTTCTGTCTCTCCCGTGTCTCAGCGCCAAAACGCTGATGCTTACAGTGAGAGACACGGAGGGGAGAAGTCATGACACGCTGTGAAGGGATTATTAAAGGGGAGGTGGTCAGGGACAGGAAGGTCAAGCAACATGTGTTGCATTATTTTCTGATGAAAACACTTCTATTCGTGAAGCATTTTCACAAGTTTCAACACGTTTCTTTAGAAGGAAAATAACCTTCATTTATCCCAAGGGGAAATTAAGTTGTTGTTATGCACTGTAATACACACACATTAGGTCTTTATATTTATATATGACAGGGAGCCGTTTGGAGTTTGGTGCCTTGCCCAAGGGCTCAAGATTTCGGGACTTGAAACCTTCAGACTCTTCAGTACCCAAACCAAGGCCCTACAGACTGAGCTACTGCCGCCCTACAATCGTTATGCATCTCTCAGTTCTTAATTAATTAATCCCAAGTTTAGAACTCTATTTACTTGTATTTTGGGAGGAGATAAACAAATGCACGTGTGGTGTTGTAATAAAGAAATGCATGAGAAACTGGTAGTGGAAATGAGAGGTTTTTTTTACTGTACATTTTGAATTAATGGCAGGAAGTCGGATAATTTTCTGACACTTAGCTAAAGCATTGAGTAAGCATACTGCAGCACTATCTCTTTTCACACTCCTCTGACACGGGAAACTGGAGCATGCTTCAGCTAAATGCCTTTCCTCTGTCTTCACCACAGGTAGTGATGGTTCTTACTGGTGTCCTGTCAGTGCAGTACATGTCTCCTGTGCCAGTTCACTCCCGTGTGATCCATGTTAGAGATCCATGCTGGAATTACAGAAGCAACTTTGGGTCAAATTTGGTTATGTGATTAATATGCGTTAATGTTTTCATGTTTGCAGATTAATTGTAAGCGTTGACGCCTTTAAACTTCCCTAATTAAGACGTGTCTCTGATACCAAAGCTGTGTTTTTGGGATCATCGTTCCATCGCATGCTTCATCGACGTTCACCTCACAGTTCTACTTCCAAGCCCTCGCCTGAGAAAAAAGGAAACACCACGTCCCTGTCCTCAGAGATTCTGTCTTGATGACTTCCCCTCTCCGTGCATGTGTGTTTCTGTGCACCTTTTGCGTGTGTGCACAAGTGTTTTTGGTCAGCCGGGGTCGCAACAGAGGAAAGAATGCGGCCGTGGAAAGGAATGCAGGGCTGATTAGCGCTTCTTACCTGTAAGTGAACTGGACGTGCCGGCGTGTGATGAGCCCGAGGAAACAAGGGAACAATAGGACAGTAGAGATTCCTTTCCACGCCGCATTCCAGCGATGCTGCGGCCGGGGCCCCCCGCTCGGAGCTTTGATGAACCCTTCTCTCAGCTTCCTGGGATTGTCGCTCCTCCACAAACACAAAAACATAAAGCGGTCGGTGAGCGAGGCCCGGGGAAGAGAGAGCGCGGCCCTCCTCAGGATGTCCTGTTTTGATTAGCGTTAGCATCCTAAATTCACCATAGAAATATTATTCTAACACGGAGAAGAGCTTAGCGGTGACACATCCACTTCTTTCCACTCTGCGACCTGCGGGGTCAGATACACTACAATGAGCCAAGAATCAAAGGGGTGCTCCTCACCCAGAGGTCCGATGGAGGAAATCATGAGAGGAAAACAAGGCGATAAAACGATAGGGAGAGGCTTCAGGGCCGGTCAACAGGTGGAGGCTAATCAGGCTTCCAGAGTTTTCTAGGAAATACCAATTCTTAAATGACTGGTATTAAACCATATCAGTAGCATTTCTAAAATGTGTAGCTGTTGTTTCGTGTTAAAGACAGGAAGTGGCAAGAGTTGGAGATGGGTTTTCTTCAATGCTTCCTTATGCTAATCAGGCATTCAGAATACTTTGTTTTATCTCTTGGAGGAATTTAGTTTATTGCTCCATTTTTAGAAATAAACTAAGATATTTTTCCTCAAATTGAAAGAGGGTATCACTTTGTCAAAGTGGTTTAAGGAAGATATATATTTGCGCTTATTAGTTGGGAATCAAATTGTGTTTTCACTGTCTTGTAAAGCCCTTTATCATACCTTTTTTATGGTGGCCTGCAGGTTCAGTTCTTCACCAATTGAGTGCAATTGAGCATGAGCCGTGTTTACTAAAAACCACTGCTTAAACGAAACGCTGCAATTACAAAACGCTGCAAGAAGCTCGAAACTCAAAGGAACGTGTCCACTAAAAAGTGACGCACATCCGGGACCGGAAATGTTTTGGAGTGATGAAGAGTGTTTGCACCTGCCGGCCACCGTCCATTTTAGCTACAAAAAGCCTTAACTTAAGCTCTCATTCATTCTTTTATGAATCATAGAGATGAAAATATAATTTATAAATCAGTTTAATATTAGATGTTTTTGCTCAAACAACTTGAATAGCTTTTTTTCTCAAAAACTGAGCTACTTTCAGTTGACTGAACTTCTTCATACACTGAAGAAAGTTTCCGATATGAACCATACTGATGTGTTTTGCAGCTCTTACACAGTGTCCTCTCTCAGCAGCCTGCACTACATCTCCTCTGTCTCCTGTGGAATCAGGGAGCAGCGAAGCATTGCAGCACGGTTTGTTGTTTTGCTGGTGCTTGAGGGCTTTAGTTTGACAGGAGGGCACCACTTTGTTCACCTCAGTGTCCAGAAGGGACCTCTAGGGGCCTCTGGGCCTGGACGTCTCTGTCAGGGCTGTGGCAGGACTGAGGCAGCGGGGGGGGGGGGGGGGGCCGTGCCGCGCCGCTCACCGGGTCAGTGGACAAGCTAATCGATTTTATCTCCGTTTCACACACCACGCCAAACCCCTCCTGGCCTGATATTCACATGTTCACCGCTCAGAGGATTACGCTGCCTCCATCTTCTGTCTCTCACTTTTCTCTCCCACCATAGTTCTTTTACTTTGTTTTGTCTACATCTCTTTATCCCCCTCTCTCTCCCCTTCTCCCCCTCTTTTTTAAAGGGAGCATTTTAAATTTAGCCTCCATGCCCGTCTCTGGGTTGGCGCTCCCCTCCAGGGAGGCTGGTCCGGGCAGGCAGAGGAGCCCATGTTTTCTCGAGCCATTCCTCTGGATGAAGCATTGGAACAAGGGAATGAAAGCTTATAGGGAAAGGTCTGGAAACTACCCATTCATCAGTGTAAGGAGATACCGCGCTGACAGTTAGCAGACGGCCGGCCAAGCACAACACGGGACAGCCGCGTGGGCCTGACAGAGCGAGACCAGACCAAACACTCCTATAATATCTGTTTGAGGAAATAACATATGTTAGCATTTTAGGCCTTTCAGACGCCGTGCAGAGCGACTGGAGTGTGAACAGTAGAATAAGTGAATGATTACTCGTGCAATCATAGCTAATATGGTAATAAAGAAGAGCAGTATAGCACATTATTATCACATGCTGTCATTTAAGTAGTGGAGCAAACTGGGGTTAGTTCACTTATCTTCTGATGAAGGTATGGTACCAAAACATTGCAAAAATAAACCCAGCAACTTTTGATTTACTTTTACGAGGTAATAAGAGGACTGTGGTAGCTCTTCACTAGTGTTTTGTTCTATATTTTGACAGCATTCATGATTCTCTAGATTTAACATTTATACCCCATCAATATTTGTATTGATTGATGTTTTTGTGTCCTTCCTCTGAGACACTCTGCCCTCTCACCTTCCCATCAGCCACTGGAGCGGGGCAGAATATAGCATACCCCGAGGGCCAGTATCACACGCATGAAAGCAAAGATTTATGTGCACCCATAAACACATGCACCTACACATGTTTGAATATTCATCCATCCTTTACAGAAGATTTGGACACTCACACGGACATGTACCTGCTTAGCCGGGATGGGGCAGTGCATGGTGGGACATTGCAGGTGTGAGTCTCTCTGCCCGGCCATTAATCGCTGCCATCTGACAGTTCAATCTGCGAGGGGCCTGAGCGGAGCAGCCGGCACGGTTACCAGGGCGGGTCATTACTGAGCACGGAGGCAGCCAATCGCATCAGCGATCAATGACAAAGGCTGGAGAAGGGGAAAGTGTGAAAAAAAAAGTGATGGAGAAGTAGAGGTGGGAGATGTAGGGAGGGGAGAGGAGAGGTATGGCAGGATAAAGGTAGTTATGCCGCTGAAGGTCAGTTCTTGGTTGGGGAGTGGATGACAAACAGGCTGTCATGCCGCCACGAAATGGAGATATTCATGTGATGCTGCACGACTGAAAAATACAGCCCCTCGCGCACAGACACAGCTGTCGCCATAGCAGCTTGATTGAGAATGCAGCGGGGGAATTTAGTGCGAGCCATTGTTTTATGAATTCCATATACAAGGTGTTGGCAGTCGGCGCCACCCTTTTTAGTGGTCAGTTTTTTGGGCCGCGCTGTAGTAAAAAGTAATGACTGGCTGCAGAGGAAAAAAAATAAAACGCCACAAATCCCCCGAGGACCCGCCTCCACTGCCCACCATGTAACCACGGGAAGAGCTGCCATGGCGGAGTCCGTCCTGTAGTGTTTACCCAGCCCCGAGAAGTCCAACTCTTACAGAAGGAATTCCACACTCTTTACGACATTTATCATATTTCATAACGCATTCTCACCTTCTCACCCATGTTTGTCCTCAGACATTTTTTTTCAGATGTTGACGAGGGAATTAATTGATGTTGTCGGTGACAGTATTTGGCCGGAGCTCTGATAAAACAACAGTGAGATCTCTTTTTTTGGCTTCCCAAGAGGCCTAGAATAGCAGACATGGTCGTTTATCCTCCACTATCTCTAAGCAGATCCACTGGCCCTCTCTCCAAGACACACACACACACACACACACACACACACACACACACACACACTGGCCATCCCAGCGTGGACACCACTGAGTGATGATGAGTCATTATAGAGAGTGTGCCCTTCGACCTCCTCCAGTCTTTATGGATCACTCTCTGGCAGAATCATATTCCCTAATGCCAAGTTCCTGTCCATCTGCCGGCTTGTCTGTCAGACAGTCAGGCCCCTTGCTCTCCCTCCTATACTCTCTCCCTCTCCCCTGAGTTTCACACACCAGTTCATCCCAGACATCTCTGTTTATTTTAATAACAAACAGGGAAAATATCTCCCGTTCCCATTACCAAACGTTTGAGTATGATAGTTTTCATGTATCCCATAGCGAGGATAATGGACATAAGTGTTGATTTGTGCAGATCATTTTAAGATGAGGAAGTCTTTAAAAATGTATCTCAGGGTGTTTTTAAGACATTTCGTACCACCGCCCATCATGTGGGGGATTCAATTCAATGGAGCCAATGTTGGAGCTATATATACATATATATTATTTAATAGTTAAACATTTATTTTCATGCTGTTGTTGTTTTTAATGAATGTACTTATTTAGTGTTATTATTTAAGTTAACTGAAGTATTGTATGTTATCGGCGTTTTTTTGTGCTTTTATTTTGAAGGCAGCTTTGGGTGATCAGGTATTCATTGGACTCAATTTATTTTAGTCATCCAATATCATACAGTACTATGAAAACGTTTTTCCCTACCTTTCCTTTTGCCTTTCCTGTGGCCCTTTCTTATGTCTTTCCCTGGTTAAAAAAAACCTTTGCCTTTTCTGGTGCGCTTATTACACCTCCACCTGCTTCAATTAATACCTCATCACCCGGTGCCCAAAGCTGCCTTCAAAATAAAAGCATTAAAAAACTACTTAAACTAACTCAAGTAATAACACTAAATAAATATACATTTACATTAACAATAAGAGCAAGAAAACACATGTCTAACTATTAAATAATTTGAATTAATAATTAGCTCTAACTGATTAAAAGTTATATGTATTCATTAGTTAAGTCAAAGTGCAAATGCTATGGTTTTAAATGATGGAAAGGTCCTGATTTCAGTGTAGTACTTCAGTAAAAGTACAATAGTATTAGCATTAAAATAAAGAGTACTCATTGTGTAAAGGGGCAATGTTCAGTATAATATGAAGAATTATAAGCTTACTCTACTTCAAAGTATCAAAAGTTAAAGTTCTCGTTATGCAGAGTTTTTTTTTTCACAGTATAATATTATTATGGTTAATATTTTATCCCTTTTAATACAGGTAAAAGCATTTTAGTATTGTAGTTTTTCGATGTGGAAACTTGTGTTAAAATAAAATAAAAGCAACTTTAAATGGATATACTTAAAGTAAAGTACAAACAGTTCTATACCGGAGTAAATGTGTTTAGCGACTTTACCATGCACTTTAACATTAGCATTGTCTCGCAGCATTCGCAGTAATCTAAGAAATCTCGTTTTCCCTCCATCTACTTCCTCATTTACTTACTGGAGTGGTAATTCCTCAGTGCACAGAGGAAAAGCAGTTTGGATTTCTACACATCCTCTTCTCTTTTCCTGTTACTTTGTTAATCCAATACCATGCCGAGGGTTTTCTGTGTAGATCAGGCTGCTAATATGTTTTTGTGTAGGCGCTAGCATTTGATCCTTCTCTCGACAAATGCAATTTGTTTGGCCTGATTTGATCAACTGTAGCAGCGTCGTTGCATGCAGGATGGAGCAGGTAAACCTCGGTAGGAGTTAAAATGTTTCTGCGTCTGCGAGAGGGGAAACTCTATTACAGGTGTCCTGGACCGTGGGGGCCCTGCAGCCTCTGATGAAATACTCTTTGGGTGTTAACGCAATTGTGATTTCGCCCTAGCCTGGAGACTAGCCACCTCTGGGGTTTTAAAAAACTGGCTCTGAAAGGCAGAAAAACAAAGTCTGGATCTAAGACGTACAATTACATTGCTGGAAACTTTGACGGGCACTTCCTGATGTAACATCCTCTGGGACGCCAGAGAATGACGCTGTATAATTTTGGTAGTGTTTCTGTGGAATAAGCATTGTTGTATGTGTGCGCAGTGCATGCGACTGGTAAAGTGGTATAGCTCCACAGCCAATGAAATATAGCTTACATGTGTTTACCAATTACGTGGAACCTACAATATAACACAGCAGGTATTGGCATTGGTAACACGGCTACCGGTGGAAACAGGAAAACATGGCTCTGATGGAGATTTAAGACTTGCTGTTAAATCCATAGAGGCAGCAGGATTCAGTTTCTTTGTGACTTTGCACTCATTGGAGGAAATAACACTGCTTTATGACTAGCTCCACAGTTCTGTTGTCGATAGGTGTTTGTTGATAAGAGCATAGTTACAATTAGCTTTTTGTAATCTCCTCCTTTCAGCATTCATTGGATTATTAAACATTTCTAAACTTGGTTCAATAGTGGTGCAGGAATGAGTCCTTTAACCCAGACATGAGTTAGATTTGACCACTTTCAGTTCCTTTGTCTCAAAGTCAACGGTTTCTTTAACGCATTTCTGGTAAGAAGCCTGCAATATGGTCTGAGGATTACACAAGCTAAAGAGATTTTCACGATTAAAATACGTTAGTAAATACCCTACTCGTAAACGTCCGAAACTTCAAACAAGTGACTAATTGAGACCCCAATCACGCTGAGCATTAGCCACCTTTAGTTCAGCGGTGGTTTACGTGAAGCTATTGAACGTTAGCTTTTACTTCTGGTATTTGCATTTATGCTTCAGATCGGATAGAAAAATGACAAGTATCGAAAACATTTGTTTCCCAAAAATCTTGTTTTCTGCAATATTCCAAAAAACAATGATAAACTCCCATTGTTTTTTGTAAAGGGAGCCCTTGTGATGCTAACTTACGGTATAGGCGTTACCGCATCACATTCAAGAGAAAAGTTATCCCAGCTGTCCTCAGATTAAGACACCACTGAAAATGTTGCTGGCCCTGCAAAACAAGTGACCCATTTCAGCCCCTTTAAGGGTTCAGAGAGTGCATGCTGGCTGCCACATCTCCCCCGCCCAGAGCACCCCCCCCAGATCAAATACAGGTATGATTTATGTCCGCTGTCTCAGCCTTCATGTAGCGTGTTCTCCTGCATCGGAGATGTTGGTCAAACCCAACTGCAGTAGTAATTTGTCTCCTTACATGTGTAGGAGGTGCGGGGCGAAGGTCAGCGAAATGAAAATGACCAGACCTGACTTAATTGTTGTATCTATTTGTGGTTTCGAGACAGGATGTCTGTCTGAATGTCTATCTGTCTATTTGTCCATCTGTCTCGCTTCTGTCCTGGCGCCATGTTTTATGTCAGTTGGTGGAGACCCTGTGACTGCACTCGGCCATTATGGCGGCTCTGATGGGATCCAGCAGCAGATCACTGTGGCGGCCAGATAGCATCATTATCCCAACACAGTCTGATGGAAACATTTTCTCTCTTGGTTCTTATTAATGGTAATCCCGATTCATTGATTTCCAAAGTTCCATTCAACATTGGAACATTGTTTAATGGGAAATGATGATCAATTCCTGCCAGGATTTTTATGTACATGCTGTAAAGTACAGTGGTTTAACTAGTATGCATATCCTTTAAGTAAAGTACTTGTGGATTATTGCAAACATGCTCCATTACGAGTTAAAACCTTCATTCAAAATCTTACTTCAAATGAAACTATACAAGCATTAACAGCCAAATTGACATTATTAGTTGATGTTGTTGAATCAAGTGACATTTGACTGTTGCATACAATCAAAATGTTGATACACTAATTATTCCTGTTTACTACTTCTTTTTGAACCTTTTGTTTACATTTGATTGTCAATTTGAATGGTTTAATATTAAGAAATAAATCATTTAAAAATCTTTTCACATGTTTTGATTGCAGAATATGAATCTGAAAAGCTATTGGATGGGGATCCATTGAGTAAATGTACTTGGTTACTTTCCCCCACTGGTAAAGTATCACCCATAGGCCTACACTAATATTTCAGACAGCTTTTTTACCTCCAGTTTCCTCACCAGCTCGGCACATGTGACAAGGTTAAGCCAGCAAATTGTGTGGAGAAATGCTTCCTGAGTGTGATTACATTTATCATGTATAATTAGGAAGTTCTGCTCTGTCTACACATGATGACCTCTGACCCGAGTGTGACAGTTGTAGGCTGGTGTTGCCAGACACCCAAATGTGTTTCCGCTGCCGGATCGAGTGTCTTTGGATTGACTTTCCTCCTAAGCCTTTTGATTTTTAGAAACGGCTAGTCTGCAATTCCCTCTTTTTCATCGAGAAAATAAGTCTTCTGGACCACAATTTCACATAAATGACTCATAGCTTTCTACGCAGACGCAGATTGGTGCAAACCTGTTCACTTATTTAAACCCAACGAACATTAGCCACCTTTAGCTTAGCGGTGGTGGCGTGAAGCTATCAGACCAAACGTCAGATTTTTACTTTTAGCAATTGCATTCACGCACAGAAAATGCACATGTAGGAAAGTGAGGTTATTTTTTTACATGTGGATGTATATGTTTATGTTAACAAATGGGTATATAGTATGTGTGTATGAATGTATATTTATAAAATCATCCCTCTGTTTTTTTGACCCTGGAACTGGAAGACATAATTCTACTTCCCCTCTGCTTATCACTGCTTTGTAATATAGCTTTAATTCAACTTTAAATATATTAGTGTTTAATTTGTACTTTATGTTAAAATATGAGTTGGTTTTAAGAGCGAAGAGGAACTTTTAGTCGATAAATAGCCACACATTAAAGACACTATAGGTGAAGTAAGTGGGCAACTTTTCCTTGATTTGTTGGTATGTGAAACACTTCCTTTTTGTTGTCCCTTTCTGGCCAGTGCGATAGTTTTCACATTGTTTAACCCCTTCTGTAAATCTTAGCCTTTCTTTCTCCCTTTGTTTTCCTAACTTTATCATCCTTTCCTCCTGTCCATTGCTCTGTCATTCCTCCTTCCTTTTCCTCAGTGCTTGTACCCTTTTTGTGTTATAATTCCCACCTATTATTTCTGTCCCGAGCCCTCATTAGTCATGTCGCTGTCAGCCACCAGCTGCACACACACACACACACACACACACACACACACACACACACACACACACACACACACACACACACACACACACACACACACACACACACACACACACACACACACACACACACACACACACACACACAGGCACAGGCACAGGCACAACCGCAATGTATTCTTGCACATGCACAGGTATGGAAGTCATCAAGGCGAGGTCAAAGGTCCGCCTCATTACCCAGCTCCAGTGAAAACTTTCGGTGTGTTTTATGCACTGGTATCAGAGAGCAGGGGGAGGGAAATGAGGAGAGGAAGAGGGGGAGCAATGGGTGTAGAAAAAAAAAAGAAGCAAGATAATGAAGATGTGATTTCATGAGGAAATAGAAGAGGGGGAGAGTGTGGAATGGCGAGACAGAAGGACTTGTTCTTCATGTCTGTGTCTATGCCTCATACCTGTAAACCAGATCAATATAGCGCAGTGAGATGAGGGGTGATCGAGGTAACATGGAGTGTTTGGTTGATCAAATTGTGCTTTTATTAGGGGAAATGTGCCGTACAATAAGAGTACAAATGTGCCAAAACATATGCAAATGAAGAAACAATAAAAGCGCTGCAAATACAAAACGCTTCAAGAAGCTAAAACACAACGGGACCGGGGACGATAATAAGAGACACACAAAGCTTGGGAGCGCTTGTTGATGTTCGGGGATATAAGTTGTCCAACTGTCACTCTAGCAGAGTTTGTCTTTCCTAAATGTAAGTGGTTTGTGAGTATATTTGACATGACTAGATTAGCTACGTTGGCTCACTAGCTTACAGCAGATCTGCAATAATATCGGACGGAATCATGTGATCACATTGTTTAAATAAGACACTCAAACGTACATTTTGGGTAAGTTTCCTTTGACTGTTGGCCAACTTTATAATCCCTGAACGTCAACAACGCTCCATTCTCGACTGTGTGCGTCACTTTTTAGTGTCCCCCTCAGCGTTTTGTTCATGCAGTGCTTTTAGTAAACTTTGCGCTTGTTCCTCAACGTTTTCTAAAAGATGCACTTGTGTTGCCAAATGTGTGAAGATGTTTCCTAACTTGCACATGTTTTGGCACATTTGTGTTTCTATATTTGCATGTTTCTCCTAATGGAAGTGTTTCAGGCCGTTGTAGCATGTTAGCCGCTGTCGACCACCCTAACATTGAGCTGCGGGGTGACATACATGACTGGTGTTTCCTGACGTTAAACACAACATCTTTAAAATAAAGTCATTAGGGGCAGTCCAACAGAAGCCCATTCATTCATCCTCTTCTGCACACACACACACACACACACACACACACACACACACACACACACACACACACACACACACACACACACACACACACACACACACACAGTCTATTTCTCTCTTTTCTTCCCCTCACACACATGCACTGCTGGGACATGATACGCTGACATGTGACAGAAAGCAAAGCAGGAGTGTGCGTGTTAAGCCAGATAGGTGTGTGTGTGTGTGTGTTGGTGCTTCAGCTGGGAGCAGTCAGGGGGACACTGGTGATGCAGACTGACATGGGACATAAACACTCGGTAGTGTAGTGAAGGGGTCCATTGTCTCCATGGCCGCCATGTCAGTCTGTGTGTAATGGAACGATTCGTCTTTGTATGTTTGTCTAATTGCCCAATCTGTCTCTCTGTCCGTCTGTCTTCTGATACGTCTATCTCACTGCCTGACTGTGTCTTTCTTTCCCGTCTATATTTACACTCACATTTCAGGCATGCTGCAGATCTCCTCGTCCCAAATGTCTGCCGGATGATCTGCCAACTCCTGTGAGGCTGTGTCTGTTTCTTGCACGCGTATGCTGTTAACATGTGTTTCTCTGTGTCTCCCTGTCAAGACATTTTACGATATGCCAAAACTTTTTCGTCAGATGAAGTCTGACATATTATTTGCATCATATCAGGTCAATTTGCAACGAATATGACTATTAAAATCACTGAAGACAATATGTTCAAGACCTTCTAACGTACATTTGATCTGGGATTTAACTCTGTATTTCAATTATCGATTGACTGGTGCACAAAAGAGTGTTTCAGTCTTATTAAATAGTGTGACCTTGTGTCTCTGATTTGATGGAAACAGTTAATATCCTCGGTTCAGGACATGGTTTTTGTGTTAATATGTTGTTTTGGAAGGTTGATTCTTATTTTATCAAAGGGTTTACCAACAGTATTTGAGCAGATGTTCCACTGGTGGAGCAGTTTTGACTTTAAAGCTACCAAAAAACTCTTCCAGGTTGTATTGAAAGACTATGAAACATACATATCCCAAAAAACTGAGAATAATTAGTCTACTTGCTGCAAAAGACCTAAGGCAGTGGAGAAAATACATCTTAGTTTTGTCCTTGTAAAGATATATTTGATGTGGTCTTCCCAGGATTTCGTTTTTAGGATGCACAATCAATCCATAAATAGAAAACATACAAGAAGACACAAGAAAAGCAGGGTGTAAAGAAAAAAAAAAGACAACAAAAGCTGTGTTTCTGTGTCTCAAAAAGACCACAAGTGCGATAGTCGGTAGCAGGTGGAGTCCCTAACAAGCCCAGTGGTGCAGAACATGCAAGGGAGTTATTAGTTGTGGGAGTTTAGAGCTGTGGCCTAAAAAAAAAAGGAGGTAAAGGTGTGCGGAGGATATGAGATCTTTTGGGGTGGAGGTGCCGGGATTGTGATGAGGTGTGTGAGATTAATGGGAGTGAAGTTGCAAAAAAGAGGGGGGAAGCGAGTGAGGGTGAGGTGCTGAGGACATGCTGGATGGGTGTTTGAGGATTTGTGTCTTTGTAGGTTTCTGTACAATCATGTTCTCACCTGAGTTCAGGCTGGAGATCTTTAACCCCCGGTGTAAGGTGAAAAATGACGGTTGTCGAATCCATACGTGGCTGTTTTATGCATTTCATCCAGCAGCAGCAGAAACTCGTGTATTAAAAAGTCATGGATTGAGCGGTTTACAGGCAAATATGGAGGTGGTTAAAGAAGGCCAAAGTTGCTCTACGTCTCTCGGCTGTTTTATGTGCTCCCTGCCACTCTCCATATCAACACTTCTTCTTCTTTTGTCAGTCAAGTTCTGCTTCATATGCTGTCGATAAAGTTTAGATTTTACTATTTTAAGCGAAACAAAGCACTCGTCATTTACATTTTTGGCCAAGTAGTTTCAAACGGGACCACGTACCCCCTACAAAAGTTATACGGCCCACTTTATGTACATTGAAAAGACTTCCAAATGCTATTTCAGCAGCTCGTACACTGCGTTTTTCTTCCTCCTTTTATTTCCTCTCTTCATACACAGTTACCAGCTAGGGTTACTGGCACTACCATGTTTAGAAACAGAGCGGCATACAGAGGGCTGAACTGTAGTAATAATCCAATTAGAGTAATAAGTAGCCCCGTGATTGACACTTGAGTAAAACACTGAAGGGGTTTTACGGCCATGTTTCTTGAAGGACATGTTTCCGTATGTTGGCTTCCTGTTCACACACACACACATGCACTATTTGAATGGCTTCAGCTAAGCTTCTCTCTCAGTGTCTGTTTATTGTAGATGAGGTGTGGATGTTTATATTCTCTAAGCAGCAAAACAAACCAGCCTGAAGTGTGAGGTGTTTCTAAAATAATCCACGAAGCTCTTTGGCAAATTGGCACAGTGTAGTCCCTGCTTGTGTTGTTTGTTCTTGTTGGCCCCTAATTCACTTCCTTTAATAGATCTACATTACTTTCAATCGGCGGTAAATGTGTGTAACATCCTGGATAATAATACTATAGTTCCCTGCAGGAAATGCATACTCTATATTCCTCTTTATCTGCTTTTACATTACTTTACATTTAGTCGACGCTCATGAATTCAACCATGAAGAAGCAAGTGAAAAGCAAGAATCCTGCAGGTATATTTAATAAAGTACTTCTGCATTTGCTTTATTATTATTATTATTGTTATTATTAAAACCAAGCTTTTCATGCCACGTACAGAAGAGACATTTTTAAATATTTTAAATTGTATTTTTTAAATGAACTTCAGTGCACACATTACATTTTTCAGAGTAAATTCACATATTCATATTCTACCCAGTTTTCTTACATTTTTACATATTGTTTTTCAACATTTCTTCTATTTATTTTTATTTTATGATGGTTTAAAAAGCTATAGTTTTTCTGGGTTTTTTTTGCAACTTATTTCCTCTTACTGTGTTTAAGTATGCACCATTATACACCAAAGTAAATTCCCTGTTTGGGCAAAACTTTGCTGCTTGACCATGATTCTGATTTAAAGGCTTTCAGAGCAGCTGTAATTAAAAACAACTAAAACATGACAGGTTAGTTTAGACTGGTTAGTCCATAACCGCTGAACTGAAACTAATCGAGCTGTTTAATTATCCTGGTATTCACATATAATTAAGAACCAGTTCCTCTCAATGTCTTCTAAAGGTTGACCTTGACTTTATACACGTCCAGAAGGTCGCAGAGATGACATTGTATCATGAAATCAAAACAAACGATTCTGTTTGGATTCTCTTTTCACACTGTCTGACTTATTCTCCCTCCCTGTTGCCCGGTGCATTAGCGTCTGTATACACAAATTTCAGAAACACACACACAATGGCCGAGGAGGGATGGATGTCAGTGGTCGGAGCAGATAAGAATGACAAAGCTCTACACTAAGCCACGTCACCAGCAGGCCTCTCACCTGCCTGTCTGTCACACGGACGCACTCAACCATCACCAAGTGATTGTTTGTGCCCGTATGTATGTGTGTGTGTGTGTGTGTGTGTGTGTGTGATTGATGCGCTTTGCCTTCCGTCGACTCCCCCCTCCCACCTCAGTCTGGACTGTCAGGGGGAACCTGGGGGAGATAGCAGCGGGCTCTCCGTCCGGCCCTCGGCCCGCTCTGTCTCTTTCTCTTTCCCTGTGCCAGTCACCTACTGCTGTGGGAAAAGCAGAGGAGATGAGGCCTTAAAAAACAGATCATTGTCCGCCTCCTAGATTAAAGCCAGAGAATGTGAGCATTGTCCACTGAATGGCTAAACCTTCCTGCTGTCACTCAAACGCTGCTCTGAGCGCTACTTCATGTCTAAGAGGCTTATCTGCACTGAAAGGCCCCTAGCTGCTCTGGGGAGAGAGGACGTAATGAAGCGTGTTTTTTTTTAACTCTGTAGGGAGAAACCTGCTGCTGGTGCTGGTGGTGGTGGGTGGTTAGGGGATTCAGGGGGTGGACAAGCCATTGGGACAGCTGCAGCACCGTTCCCCCCCTCCCAATCCCACCCCTTCTTCTAACTGCCTCTCTGGAAAGAATTGTCATTTATCTAGTCTCACATGAGAGGGAGCACCAAATACATACGGGCCCTGAAACCTTTGCTATGGCGTGATGGGGGGACATGGGGACATTATGTGGGGACGTGCCCAGGGACCTGCCTGTTGTCTGCGCTCAGCCGTCTGTGGGGACGATCAGCAGGCCACTGATGTGGTCCTCTCTTTGTGCTCCGCTGTTTGAAAAGGGGAAAGTTTAAGTGCTGCTCGCATTCAGGGCTGAGGGCCGGCCAGGCTGGGAGGGTTAGCTAAGCCCTGAGGCCTCTGTGTGTGTGAGAGTGTGTGTCTGTTAGTGTGTGTGTGTGTGTGTGTGTGCTTACATTATCATAGCCCCAGAACTTTAGGTTCCCTACTCAGACACATGAGTAAATGTACAATTTCACCTTATCAAGATGTTCTTCGTGTAGGAGTACAGTTGGAATATTTGTATTAAATAAACTGCAAATAAAATGCTTGAATACCACTATTGAGAAAGGGATTTCTTTTTGTTGTTTTAACAAGAAAATCAGTGTTGTTTTTTTTGCATGATGTCAAGTCAAATCCTTGTCAGCATTTAGCACACAGCAAGCAAAGAGGCCAAACACACAACTGTGATTCAGTTGAATCACTTAAGGGTCAATTTAGGGTAAAACCCAAGGAAGAAAAGCTGAGAATCCATCATAAACTGTCAAGTTCAGCTGGAGCAGGTCTTCAGGTTGAACACTTATGTTCAACTAAATAAGGAAGAGGATAATGCTCATGGGAAATTCTCTTTGTACAACATCTATACTGCCCCAAACCCTTGCTCATGCCCCACTTGTTGAGTGTCTAACAGCTGCCTTGATCCTGGGGCCTGGCACGCGTGAGTTTCCCCCAGCGGCTCCACTTATTACTTTCTGAATGATTTACAGAAGTCTGCGACTTGCCCTCTGCTCGTCTGTCTCCGTGTCACGACGGACACACCTGCATCCTCAGCACACTCCGCCCCCCTACCCTCTGATCCGTATCTCTGTCCACTTCCTGTCTGCCGTAGTGCTGCTTCAATGACACAGACTTACAGGAACACATCTGAGCTTCTGGCTTTCAAAGTGTTTTAATGAAGACGTTTTGAACAGAATCTCTATCTGTAGTGTGCTTGTGTATCATAGTAAGTACATTTTCATAGGAGGCAGCTCAAAGTGCTTTAACAATCTGGCACACACAACAAAACAAAACAAAATTATGGAGCACAAGGAGGTAAGATAAGCCAGAGAATAAAAAATGTATAAAAATAATTTTAAAAAAAGTAATACAGGCAAAAGACAAACATGGATAAATACCTTAAGAATAATACAATATAAATTAGAACAAAAAATACTAAAAGACAATTAAATATTACAATAAAAAAATCTAATAAATGATCAAATAATAATAAAGTAAATCAATAGGAATAATAAAGACTAAAAGACCAATTATAAGGGGATTCCAATTAATAATTATTTAAAAAAATGTTTAGCTACTGTTTAAAAATGTTGAGTGTAATTGCCTCTAATTTTTCCTGATAGTGTAATCCAGACTTAGTGAAATAAGGCAAATGTAATATTTAAGAAGCCTGTTGAAAAGGACCTTAGGCCAGTAGTATGCCAGCGCTGTCTGCGTTGATTAATGGAAGTTAAAGACATGACAGAACGATTCACTTTGAGCACAGAGTTAGTGTGAGCGCTCTCTTCTCCCTGTCAGACCACGAGCCATGCACTCTCCTAACGTGACCTCTGACCCGGGCACCTTGCGGGGTGAGTGCTGCCTGTGCCTATTCTGCTCTGTGTCGAGAGGTCGAGTGGACTGGAGAGCCTCCGAGTAGACCGGGGGGGAGGAGGAGGAGGAGGAGGAGGAGGAGGGGAGGGGGATGTTAAGTGGTGTGGCCCAGCTGTGACGGGCGGCCCGGCGGTCCATTTAGAGCTCAAACACCACGCTGGGAGATGGAACATCCCGACAAGCTGAAGGGACCCAATGCTAGGAACCAAGCTGCTCTTGGCTCTGTCAAACAAGAATGTCAAATTGCAGGAACATCTGCAGCATGTTAGAAACCGAAGCTCCGGGTGTCCTGTGGAGCGCTATCATTTTTAGAGCTTCAGGAGCAAGAGTTTACATTTAGAGGAGTTTAAGTGTGTGCTGCTGCTGATGTACCTTTAGTGTCTGTTGTGTATCAAAGCAACAGTATTCAAACACTACACTCTGCGGCACAGCTTTTCTTTTTGTCCGTCTCAAGAGGATGAAAATCGGATCCCTGAGAATTTGAATGTTAAATACAAAATGATTCATGGGAATGATCGCTACATATCAATGATTCACACAATACAATGTGTCCACGCACCCAAGAGTGATAGGTGCCACATTGTGCGGGAGACTGAGAGTGGATTTGAAGGTTCTTTTTCAGTAAACATTTAAAAGAGCGAACAAAAGCGTTAAGAAGGAGCTGTTTTGTTGCCCCTTTTTTAACCTAAATAGGCGGTCTGTCCGACCGAGGCCTTGGCTTCAAAGTATTATCCCACACATGCAATTACCATTTCTATCAACTGGGGAGAAAGATTATGCTTTTTGGGTGTTCTTCTGCGTTTCTTCCAGTGGATTCACTTGGTGAATGTGACACGTTTTGTGTCTCCCACCCCCTATTGAATATAGAAGTTCCCTATTCTCCGAGGGAGCTGAGGAGAGTCCTACAAGCAGGCTGAATAGACACTAAATCTTTCAAGGTTAGGACTTAACCTTCTCTCACTCTAATTCATCTTCAAACTTTAGTCTGAAACCAATCAATATCAGATGATTGGTAAACAATGTGCAGTGTCTGATAGGCAGGTACCAAGGGCCCTCAATGGGATTGCAAATGCTTTGTGCGTCCCGAGTCGCTTTTGCTCTAAAGCACTGTCACAAAAAGTGAAATTACCATTCGCTTGGAATGATGCCATTCATCTTTGTCACAGCGCCAAGCTCAGCACGCAAGCCGCTCCCCTCAAATTAATTCCTTGTTTTGCATCAGCTGAATTTGCCCAAATCCAGGAGGATGGCTCCGGCTGCACTACGCCTGCATTCTTTAATGTGGCAATTCCATCTGATTTCACTATGCACAAGGCCCAGTGGCTTTATTTACCGCCTAATTGACAAAGAAAAGGAAATAGGTATGAAAATAAGTTGGGGAAAACAAGATAAATCTGGTTGAGGCCCAGCATGTTCCAGCCAGCAGAGTTAGAGTAACAACACGTAGCTGGCTCCTGAGAGCTGATGCTAGTGTCGATTTGTCATTTCATGTTGCAGGAGCTCCTGTACAAAGGTAATGTCTTCCCTGAGGCTCGATGTAATACAAAGAGAAAGCATGGTAGCGGGAATGTCTGAGGGATTCATTTGTTATCCTGTATCAGATATGCACCAATATGTCAGGGCAGTTAAACTATAATTGAGAGAGAAAAGAGTGTAAACAAATCACAGCTCTTTGTTTTATTTTTCTTTGTCATCTTCGTGACAGGTAAACCCAAAATTACACGTGCGTCGTTAAAGGGGCCTCATAATGCTTATTTTCAGGGTTCGTATTTGTATTTTGTGCCTCTACTGTGACATGTTTACAATACAGTTTCATTTATAAAGCACTTTAAAACTCAAGAGCTGTATAGAGAGATACATAAATGAATAAAATACAAAACTCACGCAGCATTTCCTTGCTTTAATGTTCAAAAACCTCTTTTCACCCCCTGTCTGAAACCCCTGATTGGTTGGCTGGCCGGCTCTTTTTTGATTGGTAAACCACTTAGAGATGTCCCGCCCCTTATCCTATCACGTACAATGTGTTGGAGCACTAGAAAGTGTCTCATAGTGAGGTCATAATGTGAGAGAAGTAAACAAAGGAGTCAAGTGGAGGTGTTTCAGGCAGAGAGAAAAGCTCCCTCTGGAGGGAAAACAGGGATTTTAGCCTTTGCAGACCATTTACATGCATTAAAAACATTATAAAACACTATAGGAAAGGGGGGGGGGGGGGGGGGAGAACGTTAAGTAAATATACTTTATTATATTCCAGCAGTGAAAAGACTGCTTTTCCCCCCTTAAAAACTGAACTGAAATGTAACTCTTTGAAAAGAAAAGTGTTTCAAGACATTAGTTGAAACTCACCACCAGGGGGCTGTTCCTTCCTCTCTTTCCTTTACTCCTCTAAACTCTCTCCTGCTCCCGGGTAACCCAGCCCTGCCATCATAATCCTCCCAGCAATTTAGCGGTCACATCTCCGTTGTTGTCCCTCCCCAGCTCATGTCGATGTTATCCCCGTGTTGTTTCACGGTGCGGAGCCCACATTGACAGCAGTGATGAGGTTTTAAAGAGCGGGTTGTCCTCTCCTCTCACTGTCCTCTCCCTCGTTGTACTTAAATGCTAAAAATGGTTCCGAGGCTAATTTATGGCCGCGGTGGCTGTGACCGCTGATTTGTGATCCCCCTTCTGTTTGTGTTTATGGGAACAAGCCTTATATTTTCCTCCATCTTATCTGCCGGCAGATGGACAACACGGTCTGACAGGGTTTATTTCCATGTTTGCTTTTTCCGGCACAAAGTATGATGGAGTGCAATTACCAGGAATGTAGAGCGAAGCCCTCCGGGGTCAAAGGCCTTTTCCTCCCTGGAGTAAAACAAAGTCTCAATTTGAATGTATAGCTTTGCATTTGTGGCATTTCTAAGCATAGAAAAGTGAGGTTTTTACACTTTTGTTTTACATTTGGAGAATCTGAAGAAGCTCTTGTTTGGGACGAATGTGATCGGGGATGGGAAGAGAAGAGGGCAGAGGAGCTGCTGGAGATAAGTGGGTCAGGCCTGAGAGACTGTTCTTCACCTCAGACACCTGCACCTCTCCACAGATCCCTCATCAAGGGCTCACTTTGTCCCCGAGCTGCGCCATTGTCCGCTGAAGGGCCCTCCAGATTTCTCTCTGAATACTTCCCAGTGCTACTCCCCAAGACACAGACAAAACAGCAGATTCCAAAGCGCCGGCCCCTTGGCATTCCCCTGCCTTTGGGAGATAAAGAGTGGAACTTCGGCCCTGATTCACTCCTCCACTCTTCATCCCTCTCCACAAAGCAGGAGATGAGGAGGAGGAGAAGAGGAGTCTGGCAAAGGGGGGGTATAGCGGAGGGGTGGTCTCCGGGTCACAGAGTGATTAGTGAGGAGCAGCTCCTTTTCCCCTTTGGTCCTCCTCCTCTGTGGTCACTGAGAAATGACTTCCACTGGGCTTACTGGGGAGTGTGGGTGGAGAGGGAAGTGGAGGAATTATTCCCTTCTGTCTGTATGTCTGGACTATATTTAACCTGCCAAGATGGATGTTTCCAAGGGAGTTCTCCCCTCGGCATAAATGAAGCCATTATGCTCTCCTCTCTTGTCCTCTCCGATGCTTCTCATTAGGAACTGAGCGCTTTATGGTGAGACGTCAGGAGGATGTTCAACATCAGGTTAAAATACAACCTGAGCACAAACGCAGACATGCCGGGTCACCGCAGGCAAAGCCACTAATGTGAACGTTAATACGGCCAATGTTGCTGCTTACTTTTCCCAGGACAAGTGTGTATCTGCACACTTGTACACACACAGTCACACAGAGGTCATAGGGCCACTTAGCCGTTTTCTAAAGCACACCAAATACATGCACTCTGTCAAAAACATGAGACTTTTCAATGACTGCATTTGCATAAGGATATTAATATAAATTGAAAAAATCAATGGAGTCCAATAGAAAAGAGGCGTGTCCTACCGTACTTCAATGCTACATTGACTCTGAGTTGCTGGGTCAGATGACATGGACGCTTTTTACGAATAATAGAATTCGCAATAAAGAAATCACTGTATTTTATAAAGAACATTCACAAAAATAAATCAATAAAATCCAATAAAAAGAGGTGGGTCATACTTGTCACGGGTGCTTTTTCAATGCTGCATTGACTTGGACTTGTTGGTTCACATGACATGGAAGCTATTGTAAAAAAAAAAAAAGTAGAATTTGAATACCAATGTTAATATAAAACATAAGAAGTACCGAAATCCAATAAAAGAGGTCCTAACTTTCAAAGGAAATCTGTACTTTAACAAGAATATTTTTCATGACTTTAAAGGATGTTTTCCCAAGAGCTCAGGTACAATGCAGCATTGACTCAGATTCAACAGGTCACAAGACTGAGGAAAACCTGCATTTTAATAAGAATGTTCGTGTGAATTAAATCAAGGAATACAACACAACCAAGTGTCCTGTGTAGTACTACAGTTCGGCATTGATTTGGAGTCACCGAGTCAAACTGGCACGCATTTATACATCGACACACACACACAAAGTTGCGGTGTGGCCAGCCGGTGCAGGAGTTGGAAGTGATTAGGGAGAAATATGCCTGTCTGCCTGTAATGTCAGTAATAGGCAGCAGCACATCAAAGTCCAGGCCTGTCAGAATGATCCGGATCAAACCGGCCCCCCATCTGGAAGCCATAACTGACTTTTCACTCATTTAAACACTCTTAAAACACACTGAACAGACATGGAGCTCCCGTCTCTGCTCAGCACTCACCACCACTCATATCAGCACCCTCTGCCCTCTGTGTGTGTGTGTGTGTGTGTGTGTGTGTGTGTGTGTGTGTGTGTGTGACTCTCTCACTCCCTGCATATTGTCCGTCTCTGTTCGTTTTTTCACATCATGGTAAAAAGTCCATATGTTTCACATTTGTGCATTAGGCTACTAATTTTTGATGATAAATGTTTTCAGTCACACTTTCAGACCCTTTTTTTTGACAGACTAGACGACATAACATCCACAGAGCCCCAGTGATCCGTTAAAAGCTAATTATGTGTACATGTCATACCTTTTTAAAGCAGCATAAACATCTGGTGAACCATGAAATCAAGGTTATATTATTCTTTAGAAGGGCATCAAAACTGGATTAAACCACGGTCTGTTTTTGTACCCTAACGAAGATAAGTATCGTGTCTGTGCGATAACGATGTGATGCATTCTGGGACAATGATGCAGAGTGCTTCCCTTTGTCATCCGCTCGCTCACGCCGTGTTGACTGGACTGCTGGACATATATTATCTTTCCAAACACAAGTCGGACGCGGCTCTAAGTGTATTTTAGTTGGCTTTAATCCTTCTTCCTAAAGCAAACAGCTGATGGTGTAGCTGGTGGTGCGGTCAGCGTGGTGACTGACGGGTGGCCTGCAGTCAGGGTGGGGTGAGGTCTGATTGCGTCTGTCCAGTCCACCGACAATCTGTCCAATACAGGACCTGTGTGTGTGTGTGTGTGTGTGTGTGTGTGTGTGTGTGTGTGTGTGTGTGTGTGTGTGTGTGTGTGTGTGTGTGTGTGTGTGTGTGTGTGTGTGTGTGTGTGTGTGTGTGTGTGTGTGTGTGTGTGTGTGTGTGTGTGTGTGTGTGTGTGTGTGTGTGTGTGTGTGTGTGTGTGTGTGTGTTGACTGCGTTGACTGCACACACCTCAGTGTATAGCCCCGGGGTGTTTCACATCTAAGCAGCGCACACTCGCTACTGTGAAAGATCTTAGCGCCTGGCAGATAGCATCTTGAGTAAAAGTGCAAGTCATTTAATACTAACAATTAAAGTAGGCATGTCAGCGGGCAGCTCAGGCCCCCGCTGCGGCCGGACAGGGAGTGGGCCTACTCTCATATCTCCACCAGACAGGGAGACAGGGGGGCCTCCGGCTCCACAAACTGCTGATGCTGCTAACGCACGCTACTTTTCATTCCTGTCATTCCTGTTTTTTTCTTTGTAAAAAATACTTTCTCCATAGATCAAAAATGCCAGTTTGTTGTTGTTTTTTTTAATGAATTTTATGTTATTTATCACGTTTGAATTGTTTGATATACATGGGTACACAGTTGCTAGCTACCATTGTTACGTCAGTTGTTGATGTTGGCTGTAGAGTCAAAAACAAGACTTGCGTTGGATTGATTGAGTGAGTCATTTGGAGGAAAGAACTAAGTGGTGGCAAGCCTCGAAGAAAAAGTGGTTCAGAGTCTGAGCTCAGCATATGGAGAGAAGCCCTAAAAACGATTCATTTTACAAGAACCAAGGATCTCACTCCTAACATGGCCAACTCCACTCTCATAAAATCTATAGACATCCATTATAAAACACCCAGGACCTTATGAGTTTTTTCGCCCGAGCCCAGCAACAGGGCCGTCTGCCTCCAAATCCCCTCTGGAAGTGTTTGAAAAACAAAGCAAGGCTTCACTTCAACCTCATTAAGTAGTTATAATAAACAAAACAATGTGTTTTTAATGGATGGCGAATCCCGTCTTCCCCCCCCCCCTTCGCCTCCCAGCTCTGGTCCAGAGCGACTGGCCAGCGGTGGGTTTCCCATGACTGCAGCTTGCGGTGTCACGATGATGGATGGGCAAGGTTGGTGGGGGCTGCCTCCTGCCCTCCTCCTTTGGGACGTCCCGCGGACTGACAGGCACATTGTGGCGCTCGACCCGAGCTGACGTACTGCTCCGCCCGCTGGCACGACCACAGAGAGACCCGGAAAAATGCCCGCTTTTACATTTTCACATTCAGTACCGCACACGAAGATGTGGGGATGGCGAAATGCATTCAGGAACAAGTGTGTACAACAAGAGGAAACAACATTTCATTCACATCGCACTCAGTTTGGAAAAAAAGGACATAATGCAATGTCGTTAGATTATTTAAAGAGGCCCTATTATGCTTTTTGGGGGTTTCCCTTTCCTGTAGTGTGTTTATATTGGTTATTGTGCACGTAAATGGTCTGCAAAGGCTAGATTCCCAAAGTTCCCCCCAGAGGGAGTTTCTCTGAAAGGCCTCCTTTGGACTCCTTTGTTTACTTCGGAAACATAATGGCATCACCATATAGTTCTCGTGCTTTTATTGGTTAGCGCTCTCACACATTGTCCGTGATAAACTAAGGGGCGGGACTTTTCTAAGCAGTGGACCAATCACAACAGAGCCAGCCAGCTAACCAATCAGAGCAGACTGGGCTCTGGTTTCAGACAGAGGGTGAGTTAGTATGGTAGACATAACATACATTTAAAACAAGATGAAACTGAAATGTAAAAGTAAACACTGCAGTAGAATAAATACGGTATACTGTAATAATACATAAATAATGAGAGGATATATATATGAGGTCATTATCTCATACATCTTCTGTCATTTCATTAGAAAAGCTGATATAATTTACATTTTTAAGCGTATTTTCTGATACTAGTCGCTCAAATGCTATTTTGTGAAGCTTTAGGTTGGCGTGCAGAGCGGCCACATGTACCTGAGGACTGAAACACCAACAGATGAATAAACACCAACAGAAGCTCAGCACGCACACTCCAAATGTCGTCACACAAGAGTGCCACACATGTGCATACACACAAATCTCTCTCTCTCCTTCTCTTCTCCCTCTCTCTCAGCACTCAGAGCTCTACTGGAATACATTTCTCCCAGCTAGTATAAAACAATCCAATAACAGCCAGCACCTCTCGAAATAAAACAAAAGCTCGCCTCACGCTGGTGTTGTAAAACAGCTCAGCCCATTACGTGTTACCGTACTGTAAATTTGCCCTTTGGGTAGAAGCACATTTTTCCCTCACTTGGTGATTTGGGGGATTACAGTTTGTGGTTAATTCAGCGTTTTTTCAACCTACAGTGTGTTTTATGCACATGCTTCTGGTTGCAGTTGGTGCCATGTGAGCTTGTTGAGTTTTTTTTTCCACGTTGAATGCTTCATTAGGTCAAAGGTCATTTGAATAGACGGATAAGATACAGGAGACAGACAGTGTGAGGGTGACCATGACCCCTGCGACCCTGTTCAACGTGTTTGTAAACAGGATGTCATTAACACTGGGAACCGGTCAGGGCGCACAATGACTTTTGTCTCCTTCGGTGTTTGTGTGTGTGTGTGTGTGTGTGTGTGTGTTGTGTGTGTGTGTGTGTGTGTGTGTGTGTGTGTGTGTGTGTGTGTGTGTGTGTGTGTGTGTGAAGGGAGGGTGACAGCCAGAGAGGCAGAGAGGTGAGGTTGATAACATTTCAAATAAAACACTTTCAAGTAAATCAGCACCCTCACAGTTTTCCCACCTCTGCCCCTTGTACTTTTCTGTCTAAACAACATCCAGGTTAACTTTGTCACATCAGATAAGCGCCGGGCTGATGTGATGAAATTCAAAACTCGCTGTGGCTGCTGTACTAATACAGCGGTGGGTTGTGTGAAGCGGCACTAAGTGCACTCAACTGTCAGCTCTTATTGTGGTGTCAGTCCTTCCTTCTAATTAGTGTCCTCAGCGGGCAGGAAGTGGGCCTGGGCTGGACTAATCTGTCAGAGAGGCCAGACCATCCTCGCCCCAGCGACTGTTTCCTTAGATAAACCCCGAGCCCTTTATCTAAAAGAGTTGCAACACTCAGGGGGCCTGGGAAGCCCCTAGTGATTCTGTTATTACTTCTTGAATCTTTACATGAAAACCAAACAAGGATGGAGTTTTACATATTTTAATCTTATGGGGGGTGGTGGGGGCGGAGGTCTATTATAAGGGATTTGTATGCGTTGGAAGTGTGTTCCCATCGTGGTGCTGATTGCCGTGCTGACAGGTGTTGATTGAGCATGAGAGGGAGGAAGCGCAATGAAGGACACTTCCTGGCAGACGGTTTTATCAGCCAGGGATTGGAGGGGTCATAGAAAGGGTGGATGAGGTTATCACAATCTGGTAGTCATGTACTCTATGCACCTTCAGAGGCCTGGCAGCTGGCCACAGTTGCTGACCAAGGTGTCTGTCTTATTCATATAAACACAGGGTGAGTTATAGCCGCATGTTGGGACCTTAAAGCACAAAAGTTTGTTTTTTCTCCTCGGTTTATATTGTGCTGCCGTGGTTCAATAGGTCATGGAATAGGTGGAAGGGCTTTCTCCGGTATGTCCAGAAGGGACCCGAGGGTTGTTTGTGTATTGTCTAAGGGCGCTGACACTTCCCGGACAGATATCTAATGCTTGTACAGATTGCCAGGCTGTCTCACTTTGACTAATGTGCGAAGCATATTCCAGAAGCGAGACGCAGAGTTTAAGGACTTTTTTGGCTCACACAAAACAAAGTAGCGGGCAGGAAAAGAGAAAGTGAGGGAAGAGTAAAGGGAGAGTGATGGGGGTGCTTTCCCCTCCCTCCATCCTCCCTTCCTTCTCTCACCACCAGCGGGGTCCAATTCCTCCAGTTGAGCGCTCAGAGCCAGCGGCGGGCTGATTAGACCCACACCCCCAGCTGCGCTTCGCCGAGGACTCTGCAGCGGGACGACTTCAAATGCACCTCGCTCCTGCCACCCCGAATAAAACCTGACTGGTCCTAATGGACACGTTTTAATCTCCCTGGGTTATTTGAAGATTTCTCCAACCCGCTGCTGGCCACAGCAGAAACAAATTCCTCTCGCTTTGTTGATTAAACCGCTGCCTCTCCACCGTTGCTTATCGTCCAGCAACGAGCCGCTCTTTTTAATTAAAAGTGAGACACCACAAGTGTGCAATTAACAGCTGGTAATTATAGAGCTCTTCAGAAGTGCAACACTCCACCTTCATTTCAATTATATAATGGACAAGTGGCTCTTTGATCTCCAAATTAGTGAACTCTTGTAATATTTGTTTTGTGGCAGATTTGGAGGGTTAATAGTGGCCCATGGTGGCCTCCCTCTTCCATGATTGATGTAAAAGCGGAAAGAGGGATATTAAAAACGGGAACGGTCCATCAGGAAATGCAAATAACACCTTCATGTTAATGAGCAGGCGGTGGGCCGGGCTGGCCAGCCGTGGCGTTTCATGTGGGAAAAACAAGCGCCCACTCTGCTGCAAACTGATTAGTACATTTGAATTTGAAAGTTTAATTAAGAGCTTCTAATACAGATCGTTTTGGAGAGTGACACATAACATTTAATTGTTTGATACTTAATTTAGCCGCCTTTTGATTGCAAAGCAAGCGCGGGTAAATTCGTAATGTGGGTGTGGAAGCACTGAGCGCCATCCCAAAGGATGCGGACGCCATGCACTTCATTAAAAAACCTTTAACTGATTAGTGATAACTGATGAAAATGTATTTAATGACCAATGCAGTCTTTGAGTGTATAAAGCGGAACACTTGTTCACTTTTAATTACAATTGATTTCCATCTATGTACATGGCCGTGGCATTGTTAGTTTAGAGTAAGCATTATTTCACTCAACCCGGTCCATCAATATGGAAAAAGAAGTGGACCCTGATTGATTTTGGCTGCAGCAGGTTCAAATGAAGCGAATATTAATTAGCTGCAACACTTCTAATGTCTTAGGGGGATGCTTTCTATCCTGGCCCTTTTTTTTTTTGTTCCCAGATTGTCAATGTAAGAGGTTTCAAAAGAGGTTTAATCTTTGCGCTGTGGTGATTTGTAATTGCTTCATTTCCCTAGTCAATAAACGTCTTTTAAAATGTTTTTCCTCTACAAACATAAGAACCTGCATGTTGCATGTGTGAATTGTGTTAAAACGTTATCGTTCTGAATTGAATTCAACATTTCGTAGCAAAGATTGAATACAAAGTAAGCTGATTATCCACGATGAAGTATAACAGGCTTTAATAAATCCAATTTGCCCAATCAATAGAGCTGTTAAAAAATAAAGAGATGCAATAAAATAACCATATTTTGGTGAAATCTAACAATCAGACCAACCAGTAAAAACCCACTTGTAGAAATAATGTAATACCAAATGCATTTAACTTCTTCCTGTTCAGGCAATCTGTCATTCATTCCAACTCATGCGACTCCAAATATGCACAAAACGGGAAAACCAAGGAAAGAAAAAACAGTCTCCAGTCACTCAAGCACTTTGGAATCTTTCATTGGTGCATATTGGCAGCTCATTGTGAAATAAACACCACGTATTTTAAATTCAAACCAGCTCATTATGGATGGTTCTCAAACAAAATGTCAGTCATTAAGGGCGGCCATGTGGCTCTGCTTACACTCCCTGTTTGTATGAATTAGGAAGAAGAAACAGCGGATTTCTGTGATCCTTCTCATCTGTCTGAATGACACACTGAGCACTCGTTACAGCATTTCCCAACCACCCCCCAGCTTTGAATCATGTGTGTGTCTGCGTGTGTGTGTGTGATGTCAGTCTAATCTAAGTTGTTGTTACTGTCATGTTCGTCTCCTTCCCTCATTGTCTCTCCGCATTCCCACCTCAATCTGACTGTCATTTGGCAGCTGTCACTCTCCATCTATGTCCACCCTCTACCCTCCTCCCCCCCAAACACACACTCACATTCTCTTACGGACATTTAATGCAAGTAGATAAAAAAAAACCTGTCGCTTTTCAAGTGCATCCTACTCCTAGTGTTGTGTTCTCCTTAACAACGGTCTGTTCTCCTTAGTAACGGTCTTCTAGCAAAAAATAGAAGACCTCTGGAATGTCCAATTTTTTTTAGGTATAGTTTTCAATTTGACAAAGGTGCATTTGGTCAATTTTTCCCACTTATAATGGTGTGCAGTCGCAGGTTCATGATCTGAGGGTAAACAAAAGTAATATTGCAAAATAAAAAACACTTTCTTTCATCTCTAGGTCATTACATTTAATTGCTAAATTACGATGTTGGCAGGTCAGGCAGAATTCCCCTCTCAGTTGACAATGACCCCACTGTGTTTATGTCCAGACTCCCATTCAGAGCTGTGTAGTGTTACTCACAGAGACAACAATCCCTGTACAATCGTACAATCCTACTGTATTGCCCGGTTAGATCACCTGCTAAATGGAGGGAAATTGACATCCATAACAAATAACATAAACAGCCTCAGTGCGCCGAGGGGGATTTTGTTGCTCGGGGCGCGGGCTTGAATGTTCGCCTTCCAACAATCATTAAACAAACATCCTCCTCAGGACCTTTCCATGCCCGGGTCTACTCCCCATGTCATGCTGTGGTTTGGAAAGTCTCTGTAGCCACGGACGTTATTGTATGTAACAAGTTCTGTAACAAAGTTAAGGTGAAATTGGCCTGCAGCTGTGGTGGTGCTTCGAGGCAGACCCTGAGAGTGGAAACCCTCAGACTAAGTCGATTCATATCCAAAAATATTAAATCGAATATGTCAGGTTTGCAGTAGGTGGTCAGCTTGTCACATTAAAAAATACTCCTTTCCAATAGTTAGGTTTTCTTTACCAAACACAGACCTCGTTTCGGATTAAATTCAGTGCTTTAAAGTAACAGTACCTTGTGTTGAATTGGACTGGGGGGTTTCTGAATTCATGTGGCCCATTGTGCATGTTAAACAATGCCTGTATAGATAACCTCTGACATGCCACTGTAGGGCCACAACAGCAATATTAAGGGCTCCTTTTCAACAGCTTCAAGTGGCAGCCAGAGGTGAGAAAAGACCCATTAAATGAAGCTGAGCAGAGAAATGGGAGCTTTTTAAATGACTAAAGGTTCCTCCACAAAGAGAAAGTAAGGGGTTTGCAGGTTTAGTAGCACCCTGAATATACACTCCAACTATTTAAACTGACCCTGAACTCCAAAGTAATTATTGTTCCTGGTTTTCTGCTTCTGGTTTAGTGCTACAGTACAGAAAGTAAAAGTTCAAATATGTAATTCCTCACTACAATAAATTAGAACCTGGAAATTGTATTTATTCGGCAAGTAATTGGGTTTTGTGACCATTTTAGAATAAAAATAAATACAAATATATTTATACAAACAAAGGAAAACATGACAATAAAAACAAACTATAATAATAGTATTTTTATTAATATTATTACTAATAATAATAATAATATGAACAAATGCTCCATAAAAAGATTATTAAAAATATAATTAAATGTTATAAATATGAAAAGAAAAATAACTAAAAACGTGTTTTTAAAAAATATTTAGAAATGACTTATTAGTATGAATAAAGATATAACTGATGACATTTAATATCTGTGGGTTACATTGACCTGGTGATTATTTCCAATAGGAGACATTGTTATTGTTTTTTGGTGCTTTATTTATGCAGCACAAGCCGAGATTAATCTACGTCCATTTTTATCAGAATAAGGGCAGACCTCTTCGGCAAATATCCCAACAGGTAAAGAGAAAGAGGAAAAACATGTATTTTTGATTTAAGGTTTAACTGTCCCTTTAAATTGCTGACAGATTCCGTTGTTATTTTTCAGTGTGTGTGTGTGTGTGTTTGTGTTTGTGTGTGTGTGGTCCTGGCAGTGTCTGTTGTTGCCCCTGTGTGTGTTTAAGGTGTCCAAGTGATGAGTTTGAGTTTGTCAGATGCCTCAGCCCTGACTTGAGGGCCATTTGTCATTGGTGGGATTCATTATACGTGTCCCTAACCCCCCCCTAGCTGGGCAGTGTGATCACCACTGACCCCCTGTGACAACCACAGCACCTTCATTATGTCACCGCAGCCCCCCTGTCACTACTGCGACTCTCTAACTGTCTGGGTGACACCCCTGGGTGGGACTCCAATCTCTCATCTGGAGGCCTGCCTGTCTCTCTGTCTGTGTGTGTGTGTGTGTGTGTGTGTGTGTGTGTGTGTGTGTGTGTGTGTGTGTGTGTGTGTGTGTGTGTGTGTGTGTGTGTGTGTGTGTGTGTGTGTGTGTGTGTGTGTGTGTGTGTGTGTGTGTGTGTGTGTGTGTGTGTGTGTGTGTGTGGCTGTGTGTGTGTGTGTGTGTGTGTGTGTGTGGCTGTGTTTTTCTAGTCTGTGTGTTTAGACATTGGTTTTTTGGGTGTTTAATGTTGTTATTTTTCAATAAATCAATATGTAATTTGAGCACTTTGGTTGCTTTGCTTAGTTTCTTGGCTGAATTCTCCTCATATATTCACCCATCTGGTACATTTAACAACCCTTTTCTTTTCCAGCTTTTGCTCCATCTCATCTATAACACCTAAAGCATATTTCCAGGAACATAAACTGACCCCTAAATTAATGAAATGATTTCCTTGTAGGTATATATTTAGGTATCCTCTGCCATATTATCCTATTTTCCTTCCCAATGGGATCATTTCAGATAACACTGGACACTGTTGTGCTATTACACCTCTCCCCCTATTTTCTAATCAGCAATTATTCAATTATGTCCCATTACTTGGAGGGTGTTGCCAATGTCGCCGCCCTGGGCGTTTAGCCCCTGCTCTCTGTCAAGGGGAGACCCCAAGGGCCCTGGCGAACGCCTGTGATTAGTGTTGCGTCTGCAGAGAGGTGACAGAATCCCTCTTCAAATATTTTGTCTTCATTTTACCGCTCTGAGATGCAATTATGGAGCAGCAGTTCATTACGGCGGCACGCGCAATTCATGTTTTATGCATGCCGCCTCATTTAGGGCCTTTATTAACGAGCCCGGTCTGACCAGGCTGCTTCAGACTCTCCTGCAGGCTGCGGCCACCACCGCCTGTGTGTGTTTGTGTGGGTGTGTTTGTGTAGGTGTGTGTGTGTGTGGTGGCAATATGAGTAAGCACGAGTGAGTAAACGAAATAGAGTGAGCAAGGCTAGATGGAAAATGGAAAAAAAAGGCAAGAAAAATGTGATTGAGAGAAAAGTGAATGAAGCAGAGAGTGCGTGTGGTCAGTGTAGTGGTCACTTCACCGCTGTGCCCTCTTTACACCAGCAGCTTTCCTCATAACGCGGCTCTATAGTGTGCAGAACGGTGCAGCCTGGCTTGGCTCTAAGGCACGAGATTGAAGGGGTGGGGGCAGCAGGGGTGACTAACTGCACCTCCCTCAGCAGAAGAAACTCCATCTGCATCCAACATTGAGACAGATGAGGCCAATTTGGCTCCTTAAATTTCTGGGCTGTGATGGATGTTGGGTGGCTGTGCACAGAGAGGCTCGTAGGAAGGGTGTGAGAGAAAGGGAGACAGGTGAGGAAAGAGAGAAAGAAGGAGACATCCACGGGAGGAAAAGAAAAAGAGAATAAGGGAGGGAGGAAAGAAGGGTGAAGGACACTCACCTCTGAACGTGAGAGGTTTGAATCTTTTGCTTAAATTGATTTATTTACTGTTTTTTTTGTTATTTCCACTTTTGCTTGATTAAGAAAGTTTAGAGAAAGAGGGTTTATGATGGTGAAAGTTGCTGGACTTTAATATGTTTTGAGTATATTAGACACATTTTTTTTAAAGTGAGTTATGTATAGGTTATCTATCAATGGACAACCCAAAATATTGTATCAATACCAGGGGGAAATGAGGTTTTGTGACAGTTGAACGATATTAGAATAAAATAAATACATATTCCTATACAAATAAGTTGAATAGAAAATTCTCCAGAGCACAGAGACCCTCTGAAGTCTCGTGATGAAGACTTAGGTTCTACGTGAAGGCATGAGGAAGACTCAGGCTCGTGATGAAGACTCAGGCTCTAAGTTCTCCTAGTCAGCTCAATCAGTCCGTAAGCCATCGATGGAAACGTTGTTTTATATCCTGGTGCAGCCAAAACACATAAACTACACTCCAGATATTCTCTCTGACTCCTGGCTAATGTCATTACTCTTCCATTATTAGCCAGTGATCTTATACTGCCCATGACCAGAGGGGGTAGACACTGCATGTATCTTGATGAGGTTCTATCAGACCATGTGAACAGACAAACTAAGCTACAGGACTTACAACAAACAGAGTTATGTATTTATGTCAGATGCCTTTATGGACACTGGCTTTCCAAGTTTCAATTGAGGCAACACTAATCCTAATGTGCCGGAATTGGAAACTTGTATCCAAAAATGGTCATTGATGGAATATTTTCTGTAGGAGGGTTGCCAAAGGCATAACACACGCAATGCCCACCAAGCTTTTTATTCTCTGTAGTGTTTGAATAGCACACAATGCAAACAAATGGGGACAAGGTTATTGATTCACTGATATACAGTACGCTTTTATGCATCTGATCTCAATCAGGTGTGTCTCATTATTCAACTCAAACACTTGAATGTGCTCAGGCTTGGTTGCATGACTTACATTATAACATTTTTTATCTTACAAATACACATTTTATGTAGTCAGGTTGTATTTGCCTCCAGTTTTGCACAGCTTTAACTGAGTGATGGCCTTCCCGCTGCAGAGCAGGGCTCCCATCTGCACTGCAGATACGCCCCCCTTTGATAAGAACTACCATCCTCGGGCCTACATAAATATTTTATCAAGTATAATGGAAATTGTCAAATCAATCTAATTGTGTAATGCATTATGAAGACATCAAACTTAAACAAAGCACATATGCTATCATTTCTTTTAACGACTGGGACAGCCGGGGCCGGGCTGAGCTGGCGGTTTGGTACCCAGGGGGCCCTCCACAGGGCTGGGGGGGCTGGCAGCAACCACTCTGGATATATGTCTCTCCGCTCTGCCCAGACCTGCCTCGCTCACATTTCATCAAAGGAATCAATTTCTCAAATGTGCACGACTGTGAGCCATAATTATATTAGAGCCCAATGGCAGTTATCCATGACATGAAAGAGGGAGAGAGAGGATATGGCGGGTGGGGGGGGGGGGGGGGCAGGGGGGGGAATGCATCTGTGCATTTTTGCATTGACATGTATGATATTATTAACAACTTTTAGTTAACTCAGGCTTGGGCATTAACAGATTACATTGTACAAGACATACACATACAAAAATAAAACTATATCCCTATAGTTACATAACAAATGTGTAATCAGATTACAGTTCAAATATATATACCATAGGTAGGTTTAATGCAGTAGGTGGACGCCTGACTGGAAAACCAAAATACTGTGTTTGCTTCTAATTCATGTATTAAACCTAGACAGCATTTGTAAACTATACTCCATAGGCCGATAGTATAGTTTATCTACTTACTGCATATCTTGAGTTTCTTCTTTTCCAAGGTTACATGGTTCTGTCGATATTAAGGTAATCCAAAAGTAACGGAAAATAATCAGGTTACTTTTACGTGTCGTACCTAGATTAGGTTACTGATTGCAATTTTTTAAGGTAACTAGTAATTGGAATGGGATACATATTGTCCCGACAGTGGCTCAGTCAGTACGGACTTGGACTGGGAGCCGTAGGGTTGCTGTTTCAAATCCCCGAACAGATCTAAAAGATATGGATTTGATTCTCAGAGTGTGACTTCTTTCTGAGAATTTAGTTCTGTTCTTAAAATGTGATTTTTTTTTTCTTCAGAATTTCCAATTTTTTCTAACGATTTGACTTTTTGATTTTGATTTGTATTACCCCAAAAACAATAGCTGCCCATTGTTCCTAGTACTAGACTGGGGTTAAAAGCAGGGATCGTTATGTGTGACAATTAAAGAGGGTTTCATCCTCCAATTCTAATTTTAAAGTAACCCTCCACACCCTCATTTTACTTTAATATTAGGCAACGATGTGCATTGTCCACCTTTCAGTAGTACTTGGCGTAGAGTTGTTGGGTTTTTGTGTTCTTAGGGGAGGCTATGTCGCTGTTGTTGGTGTCTGATAAGACAGAGGGATTAAGATAGAGGAAAAGGAAGATGGATGAAAGAAAGAGCACAGGTGAGCAGAGGAGACAAATCAAAAGCTTAGGATGTGTGACATGTCTACAGGGTTCCAGAGTTGGGATTGGATCAGAAGCTAAGACCTAAAGAGAACACATTATATGTACGTGTCAACTCAGACGGGAAACAGACCAATTGATGCGTTCAAAAAATGTGTCTTTATGCAGGTGATACCCACTTATACCTCAAGACACAGACTTAGAAAAGGCTCTCATACGTACAAACTTTATTAATCTCGGGGCTCAAACAGGATTACTTCCTTCCCTCAATTTGAAAGTATTATTCACATGCTTACAGTTTTATTCAGTCTCACCGTCCCGCCTGTTCCTCGCCTTTCCTTTCTTTACCCCCTCCTCTTTCCTTCTCTCATCTTCTCTATCCCGGGGTCAGCATGTGATTCGGAGGGCCCTCCCCTCCTCTCCGCCCCGGCTGATGTATGGCCTGTGGAAACAATGTGAACGCCGGGTTGTTATTCTGTTTGCTTTGCATTTGACAGGCTTGAGTTAGCGTCCGACTGGGATCCTATCTCATTAGGCCAAATGCGGGGGCTACAAAACAATCATAAAAACCGTTTGGCAACTGGCATCCCACTTAGCAACACCTGTCAACATACAGGCGGAAGATAAACTCCGCAAATTAGAGTCAGGGCTGAGATTGAATCAGGGAGAGGGTTAGAGAGAGGCAGGGAGATGCCCATATGCTCCGTGTTGTTAGGGAGTTAATGATATGAAGTGGTGGGGTTGATGTGGAGGCTTCCTCGTTGATGATATTGATTGTGGTTTTAGGACGTAAACTGGGTGTGGGTGTGTGTGTCGGTGTGTGTGTGTGTTGCACATCCATCTCTGTGTTCATCCAACTTCATTCATTTGCATTTCATTAAAAATAAATGTGCTTTGTTCATCCTTCATATTGATTATCTCAAGAAGAAGCACAGCCATTCGTCTCTTAATACACATTTATCAGGAAAGGAATCATTTTTATTCTAAATTGTGAGCCCTGTGTGTGTCGTCTACAATCGTACACATTTCTGCTAGTCCCTCTCCTCAGTCTTGCATACTTTTTTTACGTCTTCTAAGCAAACACCCTCATTCACACACACACCACACACACACACACACACACTGGTTCTTTCCCTCTGCTGCATCTTCCCCTCCTCACCCTGTCCAAACATACATCTTTATCAAGCAGCTGTTGTCAGACAACATTAGATAATTAATAGGCCATTTGTCAGGCCTGTGAGAAACATGTTAAAATCCCCGAGCAGCTCCCCAGATAAATCCTGCCGCGCACACAGACGCCTTTGTTGTGTCAGCCTGCCATCGGAGCTGGAGCTTTAACATTAAAGGACCCTCATTATTAATCACAACTAATGCTAATTAATTGTGTGTGTGTGTGTGTGTGTGTGTGTGTGTGTGTGTGTGTGTGTGTGTGTGTGTGTGTGTGTGTGTGTGTGTGTGTGTGTGTGTGTGTGTGTGTGTGTGTGTGTGTGTGTGTGTGTGTGTGTGTGTGTGTGTGTGTGTGTGTGTGTGTGTGTGTGTGTGTGTGTGTGTGTGTGTGTGTGTGTGTGTGTGTGTGTGCGTGCGTGTGTGTGTGTGTGTGTGTGTGTGTGTGCACACAGAGGGACCAGCTCTAACTTTCAGTTTGTTATGCGATGTTAATTGGTAACTCGGCCCAGGGCCCTTAATGGAGTGTTTTCCATTTGGAACAGGGAACAGTTGACTCACACAGGGGTGAAAACACATAGACAATGCTCTCATTAATTAAGACTGTGTAAAGAGCTCTGTGGCGTGTGTGTGTTTGTGTGTGTCCGGTATGTGCTTGAACAGTTTGTACAATATGACTTCTTGAATGGATTTGCGAACATAACTGCACATTCATTAGTGTTCTGACATACGGCACCTGCACAATTACAATAGATGTTTTAAAACATCCAACATAAATTTAGATACGTTTATTTAAAAAAATACAATTACTCTAAAGGATTTTTCCTCCAGGATCTTTGCTTCTCTTAAAATATATATCCATATGTTATATATTTAACAGTTTTGGAAGAGAAACACATTTGGAAATGTCCCCTTCACAATTAATTTGTTTTCAGTTATATAAATAAACACTGGGATATATTATGCACAATGGTCCAGGACTCTACGTATACAGCTACCTAAGGCAATGTGTGTTTGTATCGCTCAGTACCACAGTCACCCCAATGGACCGACGGACCAAAAGATTCCCCAAATCGGCGCTAAGGCCTCCATTAAGCACAAAGACAGAGTTAATTAGGAAGCTTATTGCCTGTCCCGAGGGCATGGGGCTCCAAACGCTCCGCCATACACCCTGCTGAGGGAATGTAGGCACAAACTGATGCTCTGTAATTAACTGCAAATCAACAGCAGCCATATTCTGTTTGGCAGTAGCTGCGACAGCGTTACAATTAACAAACTACAGATAATTATTGTTATTTTCCTTTTCAGTTGTCTACGCCTACATCTCTCTCAGGGTATCCGTGTTTTTCCGGGAAATTAATCAACGTTCAATAACAGCGATCCCCCTTAAACCCCCCCCCCCCACACATTTAAATCCTCCAAATGATTTTTTAAGTAAGTGTTGTGAAAAATGTGACTTTTACTGGGGTTCTGGTTTTTGCGTTTAACCGTCAGCACAAATAAATATTCATAATGCTCCCGGTGTAGAGATATAAATGGAAAGCAGAGGAATGATGAAGAGGTCAGTCTCAGAGTTTGGATGGGATGACTAATGGGGGGGATAATGTGTGATTATGTCTGACCTGCAGTACAAGGGTAAGCCCCCCCACCCCTTGTCCCATTTGTCTGTTATCACAGGCAACAAATTATGTCTGCAGATAAGCACGAGGGCCGGTCCTCGTAAGGTGAAGAGTTTATTTCCATATTTCATGATCTTAGACCCCATCAGTCAACCCGGAGACCCCTTTATATTTCTGGTGAAGTGGTTTGTGAATTGGGTCTAAGTACATGAACGATGTTCCCCCCTTTACAAATCACGGTGGAATTGCTTTTCGAGCAAAGATGCATTTGTTTTACTAACATTGTTGGGTTGTTTAAAGGGGAGAGAAACAGTTAAGTCCGGGTAAGAAAAGAGCCACTAAAGAAACTCAGAATCACAATCAGAAGACTTCTTTCTCTGCAGTTTAAAATAGAAACGAATTAAGAAAAAGCAGGGACAATCGAGAGTCATCATAGCAGCACAGAGAATACTCAAATGGAAGACATTAAGTTAATTGAAATGTACCAATTTACACATTTACTGTTAGCCTAAGGTACACAATGTACAGATTTGAGTTCTGAATTCTCAGATTTCCAGAGGTGAGGTGTTGTACCGATAGATTTTGGCAGGAACAGTAGGTAAATGGAGCAAAAGATACCCAATTGTTAGAAAAAGACAGAAAAGAAGGATAGCAGTGCAGAAAAGAAATGAGAAAGGAGGGGGTTGACTATGTCCACAGGTAGGTTATTCCTCTCTGTAAACATATGTATCCATTTGTCCCGTGGGTGCGTCCCCTTGGCGTCCCGTCGGCAGTGGCTGGGTCACACCTCCATTAGGGGCTTTGTCACAGTGATTAATAGCTCCTTCTATCATCTTTAATTCACTCCCTGATGATGCCGGCCCTGCTCGCTGCTCGGGGTAATCGTGTGATGTATGAGTTCGCCCAACACCTCGTGGCAGAGGTGAAAATCATTCCACCCATGCAGATAGCCGGCCCGGGAACAAATGTTTTCCCTCTTTAATAAGAATTAATGAATTTGGCGTCTAGTGCGAGCTTTTTAATACACACTCGTGTCTGTTTTTGCATCGTGCTGGGAAGGAATATTGTTTCTTCATTTGTATTAAATATGCAGATTTATCAACATCTGCTTCTACACTTGTTTTCTACTATCACTTCAAGTCATGGTGCTTCTCCCAGCTGGAGTTCCCCTTCTCGACCCAAGATTACGTTAGCGCTTCCTCTTTGATGACGGGCGTCAGCTTGCAATGATGAAGTAATGTCCATCGCTGAACAAACAAACAGGACTATTTGCTCAAAGTAGGCAATCAGAAATGCCTGCTTTCAACACAACACACACAAACACACACACACCGATCCGATCTTCTGTGTTCGGTGTCCCTGCAGCCGCGCACACTGCTACAGCCTCCGACTTATCAATCATCTGCACATGAAACCACAATTTTTAAAACTCTGAACGTAGCGTATTTGCTTTCGTCCAATGTTTACCTTACTGAAACGTATATGTTTATGAGCTGAAATGCTCTCGTTGAGTCTGCCGGACTGGGGGAATTTCTGGTCTAAATCAAATATAAACTTAGAGACCAGTGTGAGGGGGGGAAATGTCAGAGGAGAAACAGCAATGGAGGGATACAGTTACCTTTAAAAGCTCTTGTCCCTCTAACATATGGCAAGCTTCACATGCAGGACTTTAACCGCGTTACTCTGCGCTGAAAATCATTACGCTGACTCCCAGAGCCACATTGGGTTTCATACCCAACCCCGGCTCAGCAGAGTCTTTAAAAGACTTCCCTCTCAAACACGCCGGGGCCCACACAGTGCGAGTGTCAAACACAATAGTTACACAGACACTGTGATCAGGTATTGCCGCAGGGAATGACTTTGAGAAATACTTGAGTTGTAGATCTGGTTTGACAAATACACGAACACACTGCATTACACAGAAAACGCAGCCAAATATCTTTAACAGACAGCTGATTCAGCACAATATGTTCATGAATAGATTTTCTTCCCCCCCCCCCTCCGCAGCAAACACACATTTTGACAGGAATTATGATTCCTAACTGGCAGAGGAAAACAGCTCCTGTGCAGTTGACAGTTTTGCTTTCCACATGTTTCTTTTTCAACTTGCATATGATTTACACGTATTTATACACAATGCACTTGGCTTTTATTCTTCCTCAAGTAGTGTATCAAAGGTTAGCTTAAAAGCAAAACCACATGAAAAAGTTCAGTGACTTTGTCTAGGTCTTGAGTTAATCTCTCAGGTTAGTTTATGACCACCTGTGGCCAATCACAGTGACCCGTTCAGTCAATCAGAAGCACGGTTACTTCATGGCCAGTGAACAAGAATTGTGTGTGTGTGTATCTGTGTGGATCAAAGGTTCAATGGCTGACAGCGCAGCGGTACAGTGTCACACAGGCAGCCCTTCAGGAATGTTCCTCAGCGCAAGGATGGGTTGTGGAGCCTCATTAGCAGAGCCCCCTCTCACCGCGGCCTGTCAGCCTCGATAGCTGCTGCCCGTCTCAGACGCACGCCGGGGGGGAGGGGCAGCTTCCTGTGAATCGTTTCCGGCTTCAAGTGTCTCTCTGTGTCTCTGTGTGACACCTGGCTGGCTATCGTCCACAATGGCTTCTTCATGGAGTGGTGCAGGAATGATAGATAGATAGAATCGGAGGATGAAACCCTCTTTATTTGTCACATACATGCACACAGCAGAGCACACACAGTGAAATTGGTCCTCTGCATTTAACCCATCCTAGTACTAGGAGCAGTGGGCAGCTATTGTGCAGCGCCCGGGGAGCAATGGGGAGAGGGGGATTGGAGGTGTCCGGTGCCTTGCTCAAGGGCACCACAGCAGGGCCTAGGAGGTGAACTGGGACCTCTCCAAGTAGCAGTCCACGTTCCATATTTTTTCAAGTCTGTTCGGGGACTTGAACCGGCAACCCTACGATTCCCATTCAAAGCCCCTACTGACTGAGCCACTGCTGCTGCTGAGTCCTTAACCCGGGAATGAGTTAGCATTATACCCTCCCCCCAAGACAGCCCTAAAATGTATCTGTTTCTGCATTGCACATATATACTGAGACCTCGGAACAATGCTATTTTGCTTCACCTGTGTCAACACTATGATTGATTTACAATCCTTCTTCCACCATTCATCCCCATTAGCCACGTGGGCCACTCTGAAGAAGCCCAGTGTGGGTTCAAGGGTCGTACATCTATGTCCTGTCTCACTCTATTCACAATTAACCCCGGTGCACTTCCCTCTGTTTTCACTGTACACTGGAGAAAGAGTTCAGGACAAAGAAATATAAAACAGTCGGAGCCTCACAATGCTGAGCAGACCCTGCCTACCCGCCTTGGCATCAGCTCAAACAGAAATCAAGTTTCTGCTGTGCAGTACTTTTTTTATTCCCAAAGCCATGTCTTGTTTAACATTTTGAAATGAAGTGAAATGTGTCTGGTCGATGTAGACCAAGAACATACCCACTGACGAGAGACTAGAAAAAGGCAGGAAAACATTGACATTAGACATTAGCGTGCTCCCTCCTGCTCTTTATTACTGAGCTCAATGAAAACAGGCTTTGTCACATGACACCTGCACATGTTGTTTCACATCTGTTGGACCTCTCGTCTTCTGCTAACCACTCACTTGTCAGTGTTAGGAATATAAACAACATTAGAAAGACAACCTGTTTCCAGTGTTAAGCAAGAGATAATGTGCAGTGTTTACTTCTGGTCTGTCTTCTTCTGCTGTTCCCTTTAGTGTTTACTTCCTGTCTGTCTTCTTCTGCTGTTCCCTATAATGTTCATTCAGGTCTGTCTTCTTCTACTGTTCCCTTTAGTGTTTACTTCCTGTCTGTCTTCTTCTGTTGATTTCTCTGACATCCAGCGCTCTTTCCTTTAGCCTCTGTCCTTCTCTTGTTCTCTCTTTCTTTTCTTTACTGGGGACAGTTTGACCAAATTGACCAATCAGAATCAAGTATTCAGCTAGGCCGTGTAATAATTTGCGATAATCACAAACATTTTGTTGAGCGTCGCCCTCACGTAGAGACTCTTTGTCTTTCAGGTGATGGTGACGACGAGTTTGCCCTCTACCCACCCGACATCTTGGACGACGTGTGCGGCTCTGACGGTGATCCCACACCTTCCTCGGTCCTGGCGGAGGACCCAGCTTCCCCTCTGCTCTCCGACGACGAGGCTTCACCCCAGCACCCTCTGTCATTCCAACACCCGGGCATCTTTTTACCCCAAGAAGATTTGACCGTTCCCCTGGACTTTGAACTGCGAGAGTCGGCAGTGCCAGGCGGAGGTCTGGGCATCTGGAGCCACAGGAGGATCAAAGTCGGGGAGCGCTTTGGACCCTACGAAGGAGAGCACATGCCTTATCTTCGGGACCCCACTCAAGGCTGGGAGGTAGGAACATAATCAGAGAGTTCATGTTTGATCCAAAGTTATTGATTTGCAGAGTTGATGACCTTCATACACATAGAGGATGTGCACAGCAAGAATTATAATGTCAATTTTGCACATAGTACAGCGGCCGCCATATGTAGGGCCTGAGCATGAGATTGCTAAGATCCAACGATGTCCAAATAAGTAGTACGAAGAACCTTTTGTTCTTGCTAAGATTATAATTATTATTATAATACTGGAACATGTTTTTGAAGCACGAAGTATGTGTGGAAAGTAAAGCAAATTTGCCCAGACATCATGAATGTCCATAATTGCGAGGTTCTGCAGTGATTGCGTAAGAATTGGCAAATGTGTTTTCTTGTTTTCAATTCTTTTGCGATATATTCCATGGCAGCTACGGTAAAAAAAAAAAAGTGCTTTACTTTGGTTCCAGTATTAAAATTAAAATTGAAATGACTATTCTTTTTTTTAACAGTAGTAGCACACAAGTGGGGTCCATGGCCAATATGTATAGCCTGAAACATTCACATCAGTCTTCATTTTTATTTCCTCCCATGTCGTCATGCTCACATTTAACCCAGTGACCACGAGGCAAGTTGCTGCCCAGTGATGTAATGTTAGCTCAGTGCCTTTGGAATAAAGGGAGTCGGGGTTGTGCTCTTAACTCAATTAAAATGAAAAGCCATAAATCCCTTTTTCATCCCGGTTAGGGACCCAGTGCGGCCATTGGCAAATCACATATTGGTCAGCCGGCACAAAAAATCGAAGTCAGGGTCACAGGACAAGGTCAGAGGTTAGATGTGGTCTCCGTCAGTGTCATGCTCGCTCGGGTTTATAGAGTAGGAGGAAGGGCTGGCGGAGTATCAGCCTCATTAACCCTCCAGAAATAGATCCTCTCTAATTTGGATGTAAGGATTTGGTCCTCCATATTCAGGCCTTTGTGCCTTTTGTGGGACAGAACCAAGCTCATTAAGAACGGCTGACCATGCAGTTCATAGAGTGAAAAGTCACAGGTTTAAATAGAGAGATGATTCAATGCAGCATTACTGGAGGCTCCCTAACCCCTAAACCCATTTCAATGGTGCGCTGAGAACATGTTGGTAGAGTATCAACATTCCCCTCATATAAATACTTTTGGATTTGGACCGGTGCTCGTTGGGTTTGCATCATAGAGCATTGCTCCAGCCCATCAACTCTGACTCAGTGGTTTTGGCTTGGACAAAACCAAAGTGAATGCCTTTCTTTTTTTTCCTCCAAGAAGCTAAGACTTCTCCCTCATTATCAACTGCCGCTTGAGATGCAATATATAAACGTCTCTTTAAATTGAAGTGAAGGAAAACTCTTAATTTTTGCCCATTTTCATAACACCAAATCTTAATAAAAAGTCCCTAGGAGATTTACAGGCGGTTGAACAAGCTCTCTGGCTTATTCAGTTTTTCCCAGGGAAGGAAATAAAAAGAAAAGAGGTTTCATGAATTTTAATCCGGCGGTAATTTACGGGGAGCTTGAATAATAATATGTATTTAAAAAAGCTGAGGAACTGGGATGTGAGTGTGCGTGTGTGTGGTGGTGGTGATGGGGGGGAGGGCTTTAGGGGAAAGATGGGATCGTGGCAAGGCAGCACTGTATCACAATGTTTAATTACCACCCTGACAGCGAGCCATAACTCTTTCCATTAAGTAAATAAGTTGTAAAGAATTTATGATGAAATGCCACATTATTCAGAATGGATATTCAGTGATGACATCCCTCTGCATTAAATATGGTAAACGCCATTAAGCCCTCCTGACCCTCCCCCTTCCCCTCCCATGCCCACCCGTTTACCATCCCTCACCCAGCAACCCCCCTCCCGCCTGCAAACCGTCAATATGCCAATAAGCCCGCGGAGGGTCTGTAAAAATAAAATTGATTTGGTAAATGTGAGTTAAGATAGATATGTTTGCTTTCATCATCAATTCCGTGCCGCGCGGCGAGGTGATGTCACCGACCGGGGAACGCTAAAGTGGCGCTCCCATCTGGAGCGTTTGATGGAGGGCCCTGAGCGGCCCGGGCCAGTGGTGACAGACTGGGGGAAGTTTGTCACCAGGGAGGCCACCGTTCCTCAGAGCCATCACCATAAATTCGGAGGCTTTATTCATAAAGGGGAAGGGAGAGTTATGGCGCCCATGATGCTTTATGAATACAGCAATGGTGACTTATGGGAAAGATAGCTTCAGTAAATAAGAGGTAGAGAGGCAGCGTTGAGGGGTCTGTCAGCCGCTCACCTACACTATGCAGAGTGCTGAGTGTGCCAGCAGTCGTGTGTGTGTGTGTGTGTGTGTGTGTGTGTGTGTGTGTGTGTGTGTGTGTGTGTGTGTGTGTGTGTGTGTGTGTGTGTGTGTGTGTGTGTGTGTGTGTGTGTGTGTGTGTGTGTGTGTGTGTGTGTGTGTGTGTGTGTGTGTGTGTGTGTGTGTGTGTGTGTGTGTGTGTGTGTGTGTGTGTGTGTGTGTGTGTGTGTGTGTGTGTGTGTGAGTGTGACAGATATATCAGCACCTTTTATTAAGTTGATGGTTTTTAACAGATGGATAACCCGGCCTCTTGACATTTGGCATAAGATTAAATTCAGTTTATTAAATTCAATTGTAAACTGAGACTCCACTTCATTCATTAAGATAAGCCTTTATAGATTACTGTTAGAAAAATCTGTTGTCAAAGCAACAGTTCATACAATAATTATAAGAATTTAAAATGTAAGAAATGCATTTACTGAAATAGCAATTATAGAATTAGGTCAAAGATGTTGAGATACATACACATATACATTATTTTAAATGTGTATTCATTCCTATGTGAGAGTGCGAGTCCACTTATGTGTCCAAAAATGGGTTTCAAGCCTTGTTGTTGGAGCCTGACGGCAACAAAGGATTGTCCAATAAGGATAATTAATTAATTGGATTTAATTTGTATTAACAATAGAACAAAAAAGGGAGTTTAGAAAACAAATCCAAATTGCTTTGAGTATCTAAATGGAGAGTGAAGTGACCTTTCAACCTGGTAAATGATCCCACTAGAACAATGCTTAACACTCGGCTTAAATTTCTGGAATTTCTAATAAAAGAAGGTTGCCTACTCCAAATATTTTAGCAGAATGAATTCAATAATTGTACTTAATCGAGGCAAATAAAGACAAAAACTGTCTTTCGTGTGACAGAATGGGGATGATGTGTCCTGCACCCGGCCACACAGTATTTGCATGTTTTTCTCCACGCCGTCCTTGGAAACAGTCTTAACGCCTGGATGCCCACCAGTCCATATTCTGCTGTCTCTCTCTGAGTCGTTAGGCACATTGAAATTCAAACTCCATTTGTGTCCGTCCTCTTCTCAGCGGCAACAACAATAAGACAGAGAGTTAGAATCCGGGGAGAGAGTTATCCAGCACTCAATGAGCCTCAAACCCTGCAGCCCCACGGGATTATGGGTCCCGGGCTTAGAAAAACCGGGGTGCCTCCTGCTGTAGGAGCGATGGGTGGAGCAGGTTAGGGGTGTGAGAAGGGGTGGGGTGATGAGTGGGGCGGGACAGGGGTGCTTTAGGGGCCTTTGTGCACCTCCTTGAGTGAGAGGCGGAGGTGGAGGTGGTAGCAATAGTGTTGGAGGTGGTGGGGAGGTGGGGAAGGAGATTAGCAGTGGTGGTGAATGGGAGTAGAGGATTAGGTGGCTGGGCAGGGCCTGTCTCCTGAACCTCCCGGTCATGAGAGGATGGGAGGAGGAGAGGCAGCTGCCAGGCCAGGAGGAGGACCCATCATTTAAACCGCTGTCAGCTGGAAATCCTGCATTTCTAATGGAAACCTAAAAGAAAATTAAATTACCTTACAAAGAGGTTGATCGGAAACTTTACATTTAAGAGTGAAAAGTACAGTTTGTAGTTTATAGAGTCTAGGGTTGCCGTGCCTGCAGGTTTCGAGCCTCTACCAATCAAAGGGTCAGTGGTTTAATCCCTATTCCCAGCATTAAACATGCCCAAGTATCCCCAGGCAACATACTTAATGTATACCAAGATTGCTCCCGAAGGCATGTAGTGTACAATTTTTCATTAATATATTGGATTTGCCATTCACAAAACAGCGGAAAAAAGAAGAAAATCTAATAGGCACACTGTTCTTCCAACTGTAGTTTGTATACTTTTGCCTTTTAATTTGTAAAGACAGTGTGAACTCCAGGAAAGGTCGATCCAGGAATCGGGGTTGTGTGTGTCGCATGCGTGTCCACATACACTCTTGGGTATAAGACAGAGTGTGAGAGCGTGGACGGAGGGCGTTTCAAGAGGGGCGTGTTTTTTTGTGCAGCGGATAAGCCGCTGTCCTGAATGAATGCAGATGTCTCTGGCTGGCTGTCCGCCTGTCCCCCCGCGCCCTGACGGCCCGTCACCTCTCTCTGTCACTGGGAGAAAGAGCCACTCTTGGTCTTCTCCTAAAAAGCCCCTTAATCCCCGGGCCCCTGCCACATCCCGTCCACTGTCAGTGGAGATGGCCCTGCCCACAGGAGCTCTGGGGATGAACCTCTCTGTCACTCACGCACCTCTCAATGGACACACATCTTCACATTTTCACACGCACATATTTTTTCAAAGTGGTAAAAGTCCCGCTTCTGTAAAGGCGACGTGAATGGCGGTTGTCAATGCTTTGTGCGGCATGAACACCCTCGCTCTGACATCATTGAGGGACCTGTTTTCTCTCCTGAGAAGAGCACCGACTGGCTGCTGAGACACTGAGTGTAATTATGAAGGAGCCGTTCACAGCACACACTTGGGTCTCATTGATGAATTGTAAAGAAGACAATAAAGCCCATTAAAACCTGTTGTGTTAGACCGGATAGCGAGTAGAGAAGTGAGTCTCCATTTAGACACAATGTTCTGGACAAGAGACTGTTAAGATGTGCTGCACGGGAAACACATATCCTTTAATTAAACTGTCTGTAATCGTAAATCTAAAATATGTGTTGGACTATAAGTTTGGACACGTAGAGCTGAAAGGAAGATAACTGTTTGAGGTGTGGGCTTAAAAAAATGGGGTTTGGAAGGATTTGCGCTAAGACTTGGATTTAACGTAGAATATGAACTTGGACTAAGAAGTGTCAGGGTGCAGGATGAAGTAGTTTTCACCTGTCTTTATTGGTCAACAGTTATATTTGAGTCTGTAGTGGTTCGTATTCAGGGCTGCTTTGTCATAGTCCTGAAGTTTAGAAAACATTGAGATTTCTGAGTCAGTCCAACTAGACACCTTGGGTTGTGTGTGATCAGATTCTCTACGGTATGAATCCTATCAATTAGTGGGAGAATACACAACTCTTGATTTAATCCTACAAGTAAGTTCATATTAGTTTATTTGCCATAACTGTTCTTTTCTTAACCTTGGAAAGTTGAATTTTACATTTAAAGAAGCTTTATTATGCTTTCCGGGGTTTTCCCTTTCCTGTAGTTTGTTTTTTTTGCAAGTAAGTGGTCTCCAAAGGCTAAAACCCCCAAGTTTCCTCAAGAGAACTCTATCCCAGAACTATCCGAATTCTTTCTGGCAATCGAGTTGTTTAAAATGCTTCAAATGGCCTCTTTTGCATATTTGTTGTTTCGATTTATGACGATCAACGTAGTCATCCTCAATGTCTCAAATACTGCAGGCCACAACAACATTTATTTGACAGTTTTTTTTATCTATTTCTCTGCGATTGATTGAATTAAATTGGCTCCAATCCCAGTGAGTAAATCATGTGCATTAACCTGCTGAGCCTCCACAACACCCCTGGCCTCTAACTTCCTTCACACGTCGAGGCAGGGTGTCTCCAGCAGCGTGTCTGTGTCTGCTTTTGTCTCCCTCGGTGTCTGCGAGGGAGATGAGCTCCCCCATTCAGTGTAACCGGAGCTTGATTGTGTTGGACGGGAGAGATGTCCATTCAGAAAAATCCTTAAAGACAAAACAAGCTGGGGGTCTGTTTCCCATGCAGCTCAGTTGATTGGTAATCCCTTTCTTTTGGGTTAATCTGTTGTTTGTTGGTGCTGGTAGTAGTTTGTGTTTCTCTGTATGTGTGTGTGTGTGTGATTGGTGTTGGTTGGGGGGGGGTTTACGGACGTCCTAATCTCATGTTCGAGAAGCAAGACAGTATGAGATATAACGGGAATTAGATTTGGAAAATGCAAACAAACAATTTGACTGATAATGCAAATGTGATATGAATCACATTGGTCATTATTCTCATTATCAGTGAAAGATATTTATTAAGAATAAAAAATATGCTATATTTAGTCCATAATCCATTTACCACTTTACAATAAGAATTCCCTTATAAAGGATTCATAAAGGGTTTATAATTAGGTTGTAAACACTTTGCTGATCATTGAGAACCATTTATAAACCAGTTAGTTTTCATACAGCAACACAGGCTCACTATTTAGCAAGATGACTAAGCCTTATATTGGCTACTTAACTTCCTTCCTGTTCTTCATCATCATTCAGCATCCTTGTTCACTGAGTTGATTCTCCCCCCATCCATCTTGATGTTTCTTTGCATCTTTTAAGCTAATTAGCCAACATAAGGCTCAGCAGTACAGATAAATGTGGGCTCACTATTTGGCAAGCAACCGGTCACCGTTGCCCTGTTTATCTCTCGTCTTATTAGGGATTTAGAAAGTGTTCACAACCTAATTAATAAATGAATTACAAACTATTGGTAAACCCTAGTCAATGGGTACACTGAGACGTCTCTGCAGCACCACAATACCTTTATAATGTTTACTCTTATTTGTATTCCTCTACTCGATTAATTTTTCCGCCCGTGTGTGAGTCGATAAGGTCAGTGAAATCCTCCACTTTGACCAGAGACTGCTCTTCTTTCTCAGTAAAAAGAAAACCTCTACAAACTTCTGATTTCCCCCTCATTCCTTAGCAATAACCCCCCTCCCTTGTCTCTACACCACCTCCTCCTCCTCCCCCCTCTTTCTCTGTCTGAGTTCCCAGCAGGGAGGGGAAGCTAGGTTAACTAACTGAACAAAGTCAGAGTGAATTGCAGAAGGACAAAGGCGGGGCATATGGGAGGGGGGGCGGTTGGGCTCTGCCAGTTGGAAGGTGTAGCCGGCAGCACAATACCAGGTGAAGGAGGCTCTTGTCGGGGGTCCGTCCAAGCAGGGGCAAAGGTCACGGGCCTTATTAGATCCAAAGTGAATGGAACGACTTATTTGACTGAAGGAGGAGGGATGCGGAAGGAGGAGTCCACCTGTTTGAAAAGCTCAGAGGGGAGGCAGGAGAACAAAATCTGACTAGCTGATAGCTCACAGCAGGAGTCAAAACACGGCAGGAGTCAAAACACACATAATTATTATATATATATCACATATTCCCGAGCTGAAGAAATCCCAGTGGGGTTGATTTGATCGAAAACACATGCAGGGCAAACGCAATAACCCAATGACAAACGTCTAGACAGCCACAGATATAATGGGGTTTATACGCAGGTGCATTGACTCATCGGGCGGGATATAAATGCCACTGCCTTGTAACACACGTTTACGTCGTCTATACTCGGCGGTTATAGGACTCTGCAAGGATGCACACTCTCGATGGACGCTTCAAAGTCACTGGAAGAGACATAATTTCAAAGATGATGGTGATTAACAGAAGGAAGTAAAAGGAGAAATAAAGGAAGAAATGGTTGCATGTAAAAAAGTTTACCAGCTCAAATGAAACCCACCGCAAGAGTGTTGATTGTTATGTTGCTACCACAGAGCCATGACGCTGTTTTGTTAAGGTTTGACTGTTCTAGTAAAAATGTGATCAACCAGCGGTGGAATATAACTAAGTACACATACTCAAGTACCACACTTAAGGATTATCATGACTAATTTACCATTTATTTCCATTTTATGTTGTGCTTCTACTCTATGATGCAGTAGATTACCAATCGTGTTTCACAAAGGCTCTAAAATTGGCTCCGCATTGATGAACTAGAAGTTCAAAATACTAACAATACAAGTGATCAAAACAGGATCCTTTTCTTGCATACTTTTACTTTTGATACTTTAAGTGCATTTGGCCAAAATGAGTACTATTACTCATTGAATACAAGTACTCATTTCCACTTTAAATGCATTTTAATGTTAATACCTTTCTACTTTTTCTTTACTGGAGAGTTCTAAACCCATAGTATTTCTACTTGAGTAAAGGATCCGAGTACTTGATCAACCTCTGGAGCCAACCTCCTATGAATTTACAACTCTGAAGGTAACTTAAGGAAAGGAGTAAGGGGAAAATGTAAGAGCTACTGACTCCACCCAGGCTATAGGAGTACTCAAATCAAACACACCTTGTCAGCTGTCTGCAGAATAAAAAGAAAATAAGTGCCGTTGTTCACTCACTCACTCACTCACTCACACACACACACACACACACACACACACACACACACACACACACACACACACACACACACACCAACACATAAACCCCTATAGTTTTACACACACACACACACTCTCACAAAATGTGCCCCCTGCACTCTGCACAGATAGAAGTGAAAATGAGGGGACCCCTAAACGGCGTACAGGAAACAGAGGTGATGAATTCCTTGTGCGGGGCCACGGAGCTAGGCTCATAGATACCTTATCTAGGGGGATTGATAGGGGAAGGGCCTTCCCTTAAAACACACCGCTGATTGTTTCCAAATGTCTTCCCAATGGGGAGGGTAAGCGAGAGGCAGAGACAGCGATTCGGGGGCAGAGCTCGCAGGCTTTTTATTGGTCCAGTCCGGGGGAAACGGCGAGGGAACAGCAACTCTGTCCTGGCTCTCCTGCCCCGAGTTACTGAACTGGCAGTCAGATCGCATTACCCAGGCAGTACATCTGAGAACCGGTTAACTCAAATAATAAAGAGCTAATACTTCTCCACAAAACCACTTTCTGTGTCTGTGGTCGAACCCTCCGTCGTTGTAGGCTCTCCCGCACTCTCTCACGGCTATTATAACCTACACTCTGCGTTATGTATCCTTGCATCCCGTATGGAGTGCGCTGCCCTGTGTGTTCGCTCACATGTTTAAATCTCTCCCCTGTCTCTCCGCTGCGGTTCAAAGGCTAATGGGACGCTGAGGTCTGGTTTGAGAGCTTATTGGTTAAGCGCTAAAAAACGCAGGCCGGGGCCACATTCAGCGCAGTAACACCGTGCCCCTCGTCCAATTACTCCATATTGCCGCTCCAATTAGAGTGGAGCAGGTCCAAAACCAGAACTGAGAGCTGCCAGGTTTCGAGAGAGAGAAAACAGAGGCCCCGGGTGGCAGTAATGAGGTCTTAACCCCGACTTCGCTCTATTATGTCATAATGCTTTAATTCGAGCCATATGATAGGCTGCTGTGCACTCTCATGTTATTGGAAAGTCAATATTTGCGAGCTGGTTCTGTCTCTTCCCCTCAGATGTGGCCTGAAAGTGAGTGCAAAGAGCTAAACATTGCTGGAATGATTGACAGAAAGGAAGAGCACATCAGGTTGCTCAGGGAGGGTGTTGCATGTAGGGTGATGGCATCCTGCTTCCTGACACCGGTTACTAAATGATAAGATGAATAAGTATCTACACTGGTTGATGGATAAAGCCCTGTGGCATGAGTAGCAAAAAAACTGTGTAAAAATATTCTGTTGCAAGTAAAAGATCTGCAAAATCATAAAAAAAGTACTAGCATCAAAATATATTAAAGTAAAGTACTCTTTACGTATCATGCCGCAGAATAATGTATGTATATTATATATTTGTATTATAATTATCCATGCATTTATGTGTTCATCACACATGCAACGGGTGAAGATGGTTCATTTTAAATGCTTGATATATTGTTGGCTTATGTTCTGCATCAATGATCTACATCTGCAAAGTAACTACTGCTGTAAAATACATGTACAGTCGGGGAGTAAAAAGTACATAATTTGCCTACAAAATACAGTTATCAAGTACATAACTGGATTATAATAGCTATATTCCACCTTTGTCTCATATCACCACAACTATTGGCACAAAAATTAGTTTTATTGACAATGTATTGTACCTCTAACTAATAATGAGTCTACTTTACCACAGAGGAAAGTACTTCACCCAAGTAACCACTGGAGGTTCTTCTTCTTTACATGTTTAGTCTCCTGGATTTCAGTGGGCCAATCCACCATATTTATCTGACAGCCAAAGTGAGAAAGTGTTTTTCAGAGTGATAGTCCACAGAAAAATGTGATGCATTGTTATCAAATGGTGGAAATGGTGGAACAAGCTTCCCATAGATATCAGAGATTCAAACATCTTTTGTCGCAAACTGAAAACCCAGTTGTTTCGCTTGTGTCTTTGCCAATAACTTGAAAAAGGAGAAAGAGTTATGCTACTTGGAAACCAACACTTATAATGGTTGGTTTCTCGGTTTGCGACAACCTTAAAATCCTGATTTATACCTTAATGTTTCAGTAAAAATGATCAAATATTAAATAAATGCATTGAATATAATGCTCTGAAGGGGTTCTGTTCAGCATAAGGAAAACTATTTGTGTACATAAAGTTGTTGGCAATACTGCTGTACTATTTAAAGGTTGGAGTTAGGGTTAGGGTTAAGTGATATTCTGAAGGCTAGCGTTTTTCCAATGTTATTTTTACCCTGAGATATTACTATTTATACACCAAGAGCTCAAGCCTTGAGTACGTATATCCCCGCACTGCGCTCCACACCTTCACATCACTCTGCAACCATGATGCGTTTTCAGTCGTACTGTCGCACCAATGAAGTCACGGTGTATTGTTAATAGTTCGTACAGTGTTTGAAGGTCACATTTTAAATTAGCGTGGCTCGTGTTTTTAATGGGGTTAATTACCATGCTAATAACCCACAATCACATCCTGGTCAATAATTGTTTTGTAATTGCTTTGTGGTTGCTTAATAATGATACAGTCCATCAATTTGTGTCGTTGCATAATTACAATGTTTAATTATACTCAGAATAAACATGCATTCATTTTACATAATGAGAACTAAGTGGCAAATACTGTCTTTTGAAAGAAGGCAAGAACAAACTGCACCTGCTCGTGTACAGCTTTAGAAATAAAATCAGAATAATTTGAAGCATTTTTGGGGGAAATTTTTGGCAAAAGGTAAAAACATAACATCTATTCTCTCTATAGCGAACTCGCTTTAGGCTACATATGCTGCAAATCAGACTTCATTTGTTTTCCGCAGAGTTACATTTCTTGTTTACACTCACGGTAACTTCAGGAATGTTATTCTAACTGCACTACGGCAGCTTTTGCAGGGTATCTTTTTCATACGCTGCATTGTTCATTGTTTGAAGATGTAAATTGAGCAATAAAAAGGGAACGCTTACGGGATATATTGGATTAGACGTACAGCATACTGTACGCTCATGTGTTTTGCATTATGAACTCCAGCATGGGGGCAAAGGGATTGAGCTCTACACCCGGCGGTCAGCCTTAAATCCACGGATAAATGTGGCTCACTCATGCGAAGATGGTGGGGAATAGATAGTGTTTCTCCTCCTGGGAGAGGGGATGAAAAAGGGACTAAAAAACATGCTTATGCATAGCGACTGAGTGGGTAGTCTGCAAGAAGATAGGATAGGCAAAACTAGACAACTAGACAGGCTGAAAACGAGAGTGATAGATGAGGCAGCAGAGAGACAAAGACGGATAAAGTGTAGAGAAGAGTAAACGAAAGAAAGACTAAATCAGTCAGAGTGAATGAAAGAGAGGCGAGGAGGTGGAGAGGGAACTGGATGTCCTGTCTCTGTTACGTGCCGAGGGAGACAGATTTCCCGGCGGAGGGGTTCCCAAGTGTCCCCCCGCAGTCTGTAATAGGATTTTCCAGGCTACAGCAGGTAGTCTGTGAGGGAACTTTGTTCGCCGGTGCTCACAGATAAGGGTTAATGCGGCCCAAAGGTTCCTCCGCTATACGGGGCGCCCCGGGAGTCCGTCGCTCCCTCCTCGTCGGGCCTGCGCTGTCAGCACCGATCCGTCACAAAGGATTTCTCCCTGCACAACTCAGTGGCCATTTCTGACATCTCCAACAAACTAATTGTTGTCTCCAGTCCTGGCAAGCGCTGTGAAGTCCTATCGAGTTAGCGTCCTCTTGCACGGATGAGGAAGGAATAGCAACATGTATTTCTCGACCGAATTATGCCATGTCATCAGCCAACGTGAGAGGAGAGGATGCCAAGACAGAGCAGGCCAGAGTCTCGGGTTTGAGTCCTCCCTATTCTCTCCTCCAAATATGCTCTTTCTCTCTTTAATGGCAGCTTCCCTTCCCCTCCAAACTACTTCTTTATGACAGGCATTGTAATGTATTTAGAGTTGTAGGCAGCCTCTGATTGGGCCTCGCAGGGCTCCTCTCTGGCCCTGAGTGACAGTGGGACCAGGTCCAACCACCACCCAGGACACAGAGCCATAAATCATCCTGCTGGCACCGGGCTCCACTTCCTGAACAGCTACCAGTTCCTGCAGGGGACAAAAAGGCCTTTGTGGGCTTCTAGCAGCTAAAACCTCTTCACTCATGGAGGATTCTGAGGTTTATGAGCGATGCTAAGAAAGATTGTGGGGAAAAGGAGATTTCACACACACTTTCTGTCTTATTAAGTACGTTTAAAAGGCTAAAAGCTGCACCTGTTGATCGGATCAGCCACCGTTTGTTTGTATACGTCACCGAGGAACCTTTCCATTGACGTTTCTTCGAGATAAAGTCATCAGCCTTCTGTGTCTTGGCGATTTCATCCCAGTTTAGTGATGTGTGAAGAATCAGACTGCCAGAGCTGCGGCGGCCCTCGCCAAAGGTGGCCTCCCTCCATCACTCCATCCCGCCCCCCCTCCTTTTTACATTCCTCTTTTCCACCAGTCTCCGTCCTCCCCGTGTGTTTGGATGGCTCCACCTCACTGTCAGCCTGTGAGCGACGGCTGTTTTCCTTACAGGCCAGATCAAGACATGAGATTGGCCCCAGGGGGCACGAGGATGTGAGGCTTCTGACACGTCCCGTAAATCTAGGGTGTCCCATCTCCACTGCTCGATCTGCGCACAGCAATGAGAACAGCAATGAGGCGTGAGGATGAACATTCCTCAGGCCGTTCTCACACACAAACCCCCGGGTTTTGCTCCGAGAATAATACTCCGCTGCCCCCTTTTCTTTGACTGGAGAGCCTTCCACTTCAGTTTAAAGGCTGTCTTTCCACCCATAAGTCCCAAAACCCCAACCACTAAGACATAAACGTGTGTGTTTGTGTTAAATGATGAATATGAAATGGTGTGTTATTCTAGTGTCTATGAGAAGCCAATGTTGATATACTCAATTCCCATCATCCTCTGCCATATTTGGTTCAATCCTCTTCATCTCAGACACACATATCCTTTCACATGTGCTATATGTAACATTTTACTCCCATTTGTGGGGCTCTGTTAGTTATATATTGTGCACCTTGCAAATCATTTCTACACCCTCTTTTAATATATCAAATTTGAAATCAGAGCTGTACATTTATGTGAAGAATTTGATCGAAATTGCTATAGAGATGGGCGGCCATATTGCTCAGTTGGTAAACTTGGCGCCCATGAACTGGGGCTTGGTCCCTATGCCAAGAAGTTTTGTAAAAAAGTATTGAAGATCTGCAGAAGTCCCTACAAGGTCTACAAATGCTATTTGAAATGCATAATTAAAAGTACTGTTTCCACCACAAAGAACCCTAATTAAAATGACTTTAAACACAAGTATCAGGTCTGAAAATTGTTTAGATTTGAACATGTCTGACAGTAAAATGTGCAGACAGAGAGACAAACACACATGCAGGAAGAGGGAAATATAAAGACTGACCAACCAACAAGAAAACTGCAGAGAGGCTAGGCCCCTGTAAGCCCCATGTGTCCCCCTTCCCTCCTCACCCACCCAGCCACGTTAGCCACGTTAGCCAGATTTTTCACCCAAATGGAAATGCAGCCTGTCATTTCCACGCAGCCTCCAACCGCTCCGTCTGTCCAATCCGTCACAGCGCGCCAGCGGCCGCGCAAATAGGCCTGCCACTCTTACTGTCATCTGAGTAACGGATGTCCCATCGTTACCACAGGGTGGGACCAGGCAGGTCCACTTTCACCCCCCGTTCCCCCTCCTCTCTCCTCTTTCCCAGTGATGAGCCTTTTGGACCTCTCCAGGAGTTTAAGGTGTGTTTGTGGCTGCTTTCTGAGGCATTTATTTTTTCTTTGTTCAATGACTGCTTCCCCCCCTCCTCCAGAAGTAGAGGTATAATAGGAGCAGGGGTGGGGCGAAATAAATTGTGTCCTGGACTGGTAACCTAACAGCCATCATAAATAATGTAGACCTATTTGAAGGGGAAGATGGGGCATTAGAAGCTATTTACACTGCAGGAGCCTTACTATCGATCAGCATGGGACGTCCCATAGATAAGAAAGGGGTGATGTCATGGTTATTTATGGTGATTCCCGACGGTAAGGCTACAAAAGGGAATTTGGGGCGACAGCATCATCAGTTTTTTTGGGGTGCGGGGGGTGTGATGCATTCTGTCATCAATGGAACAATCAGCAGGGTGGTTCAGGGAGGACATTCACATACCAACATACACACTCAGTACACATGCAGACATACATGGACATAGACAACCCAACACACAATGCCAAGATAAATGCCCGTGGTGTGATTATGGTCCATAAAGAGTAGTTAGAGGAGATGGCTCAGAGGAGATACAGTACATCTCTGTCTGCCTGCTCCACACTCACCAGCCTACACATCTATATAGAGTGCAATAAAACACCAGTTCTCCACTGGTGTGCTGTGAAGTGAGCCAAAGGCCATATTCAATAAGAGTCTGAGGCAGAATTACCATTCAGGGATCACCAGTCGGGTCACATAAGTACATGAACGTCAGTTGTGTTGGATGAGGATTTAGGAACTGTGAGATGTGGACACTGGCTAAGGTGCGCACTGGGAGTTGACTGGATGTTATACATACTGTAGAGGGAGAAGAATAACAGGAAGACATCTTGAGAAAGAGCTCTGAGGTGACTTAATTACAAACGCCGCTATTGGTCTTCTTTTTAAAGCAGTCTGTTTGACAGCATTTTGGGATGTGGGTGTTAATGAAGACAAAGAGAATAAAGGGAAGAGGGGACTGTTAGAGCACACGCAAATAGAAGCGTGATTTTTCCATAATGATGTCACTATGTTCCGGAAGTAAACAAATGAGTCCAATGGAGACGTTTCAGGCAGGGGGGCGGGCGGTTCTGCAGGGAACACATGGGTTTTAGCCTTTGCAGACCATTTACATGCAGAAAAACCTATATAACACACTACAGGAAAGGGAAAACCCCAAAGAGCACTATAGGGCCCCTTTGCGTTGTTGTTCTGAGTTTGTTTCTTTATGGTTTTTTGCACCTATTTTAAGAGGCTTTGGATAAAGCTTCAGCTAAATGAAATGTAATGGATTCCATGATGTGTATGTTAAAAGTATCTTTATAATGGTGGCGTTTTTGATCATGGATCCCCAAAAACATATACTATTTACGCTTGCAGCTGATCACGAATGGACCAGCAATTGTGTAAACTCTATATATGACTTTATAATCACGGTGTTGGGACGCAGCAAACAATCACACACAGAACATCAACACTTCTTTCTCTGCCATAAGCTTAAAAACTGAGATAGAGGGAGAGAGTGAGATTGGGTGGAAGTACAGAAGGAAAGACTCCCTGAGCTGAGGGAGGTGTGGGGGGGAGGCAGAAGAGGAGGGAGTAAAAGCTGGCACCGCTCTACAGTGTTTTCTGTCGCTGGCCCCTCGGAGCAGGAACATTATTGTGAATATTAGTTCAAAACTTCTGGCACCCAACCAGACACCGGCCTCTGCCTGTGCCGAGAGGGGGTGGTGGTGGTGGGGGGGGGGGTATCAGCAGGGTTCAAGTCCCATCATACGCACACACCATTATTGCCATTAACCACCACCCCCCCCCCTCCCATCTCCTCAGCACACTCACGACTAGAAAGGCTCCACAACAACAAGATGTGTGGAGCCTAAAGTCCTGCCCAGCCCTGATAACAAGTCCCAGCTTTTCAAGAAAAAAATAAGCAAACACATGTGGCTGTTTGATGTCCGTCTTATCTCCGCTAACTTTACATTCTCTGAGAGTTTCTCCAGCGAGATCAAATTCAGTAATTAATCTCCTAGCTTTGTTTTAATGAAATGTTATTGAGCAAAACTTCTTTACTTAAACTCGAAAGCGCACAGCTGTGCACGTGCACCAGAGGAGTTTCTGGCAGGCTTCTTTCATGCTGCTAATGAGAAAGTGGCCGAGGAAAAGTCTCCCGAACTCCGTAAGGACTTGTTCTGCTCAGAGAGTCGTGTGTTTACTCTTGGATGAGCGATGAGAAGTGCATGGTGCTTTGTGTGTTTGTTTTCAGCACTTCCTCCTGGGACTAGATGCAGATCGCTCATCATTTTTAAATCTTCTTTTTGAGGTTAATTTGACGCCAGATGCAACTTACCTGAATGAGTTCCGTTAAAGCGGCCGTATTATACTCGTTTTCAGGCTTTGTATATTGTACTTTGTGCCTCTACTGTCACATGTTTACATGCTTTACTGTTGTCAGCGCTAGCCAAAAGAAGCACCAATATTACGTAGTGATGTCACTATGTTCCGGAAGTAAACAAACAACTCCAATGGAGGCGTTTCAGGCAGTGGGGGAGACCAAATCCTATATAACACTCTACAGGAAGCCTCTTTAGGACCTCTTCAAAGAATGATAACTCAAAAGGTAACTAAGTACTGCAATTGACTACAATTTTGAGTTATTTGTACTTAATTATTTCCATTGAATGCTACTTTATACCTTTACTCCACTGAATGTATCAGACAGCTTTAGTTTTCTTTCAGGTTTTACCTTAAAAACACAAGATGCTTAAATCTTAAACCAGTGACATTTTTGAAGTACACAATTATCCAATGCGTAACAAAATAGTCGCAAACAGCAATAATATGTGCACTACAACTTGGTTTCTCAACAACAGTGAAATGCAAATTGGTCCATCACTATTAACACTCTAATAATGTCATATTGTAAAATATTCCATATATAGGCAATTGTTTTGCAGAATGACTACTTTTACTTTTAAGTACACCTTGCTGTTACTTCTTATACTCAAGCGAGGTTTTAAATGCAGGACTTTCACTTGTATCGTAGTATTTTGACATTCATGTACCAATACTTTCACTTAAGTTAAGGGTCCAAGCACTCCTTCCACCACTGCTCAAATTGACTTAGGCATCAGTGTCAGTGTTTCAGGAGTCAGTAGGTTAAATGATGCCACTGAACAGGAAGATAGCAGCCTGGCACGGAGTTGAAATAACAGAAAACAAACAAAGAGGAGTTGGGAGCAGTGGATCGGGCACCTCCCTCCCATTGGAAGAGGAGGAGGAGGAGGGTGTAGGGTCTATTCAAGAGGAACAAGGAGACACAATGAAACAGGGTCAATGCTGGGTCAGTAAAGTCCATGAACTGCAGGGTACAAGTGGAGGCAGGCAGCGGTGAGAGCGCACAATATAGACAGGTGAGCTTTTTTAATGCTGCAGGAATGTGATGCGGGAAGGTGACTTCAAGATCAGCCAATACCGAGTGAGGCCAGCTATAGATTTACAAACACTCTGACTGCGCGTGTGTGTACTCAAGGCAATGAGTTTTTGGATTGAAGACATCCAAGGGGTTTGTTAAGTTCTTTTGACAAAGCCATCGCAAAGGTCAGGTATCTATAAGTATCTCTTTGACCTGTCACCCCTGACCCCTCGGCCAGGCAACACAACGAGGGGCTTAGAGAGGTGTCACCATGGCAACACGGTACCCATGGGTCAGTGAAGGGACAGATAGTGTTTTTACCTTGTTGTTAAGATCTTGCATGTATATACCTGCATGCATGAATGTGTGTGCTTTTTAAGTACAGTATCCTTTCCCAGAGAGTGCATCCTCCCATTTGTCTCCATCAGCAGTGCGGTCATTAAGAGAGGGCACTTTGAGGTCTCTCCTGCACTTTTACCCTATAAAAAACACCCCCTCCTTCCCCGCCAAACAAGCCCAATGAGGATGGGTCGTTGGGCTCCTAGGTCTCTATCCCAGCCTGCCTTGGGGGGGAGGCAGGGGTTTTTGTCTCTCACCCCCCTTTTGTTAGAGTACCCCCCGTAATAAATCTGGATCTGGTAAATAGCCCATGAATAAAGGGAGATTTTATCCTTGGTGGCACAGGGAAGATTTAGTGGGCAGAGGCAGCGTCGCCTCTCTTCTGAACAACTACAAAGTGGTCACTCAGCGAGCCTTAAGAGGCATAAAAAGCCTGCGGTAGTTCATTAAATCTCCAGCATGAAGATGGGACCGCTGTGGCGGTGATTTACGGCGGTCAGGTGCATATAGAGGCGGTGGCACTCGGCCCCACCTCTCATTCTCTGTCCGTCCCAACGAGGAAATAACTAAGCATGCTGCGCTATTTAATGGCTGCATAGTATGGAGACACAGGGACACTGTGAGGGGAGAGAAAGGGCTGGGGTGAGAGAAAGGAAGGGAGACAAGAGTGGTGTTTCTTTAACCCTTGTTTCCTTTTGTCTCACTGTGAATACGAGCAAGGAGTCGTACCTTTAGTCTGTCTTTGACTGTGGGTCATTTCGAGTGTGTTTCCAGCTGGATGAGTGGTGCAGGAATGAGTCCTTAGACCCTGAAATGAGTCGGCATTTTAGCACTTCATGTTCGCTCGGCTCGAAATCAGCTGTTTTTTGGACGTGTTTTCGGTTAGATGCTTGTCTAAGATCTGTGGTTAACACAAGCTTTAGAGATGTTCAAATGAAATTCTAAACATTAGCTGCCTTTAGCCTAGCGGTGGCAAAGTGAAGTCAATTCATCCTGATGTAGTTCCTTTGTAGCCTTGTAGTAAGCGTTTTATTTCTGCTGATTCCATTAAAGCTTCTCAAATCATTCATCTGATGTGGAAATCATCCTGCTGAACAAAATGTGTCAAGTATAATAACGATAATCCAAAATCCAATGGAAAAATCCCATTGGCTTTTTGTTGAGGGAGACATTGAGATGCTAACGTCCGTCTCGGCCTACAAAAATATGTCGTCCCAGCATCGTCAGTTTTTAGTTTTTGGGAAACATAGAAACATTATCCTGACCACTGTCATAATTATAAATGCCTGTTACAGTAACTTCTGCTGTTTCATATTTCAGTTTCTTTTGCATCCCTGCAGTGAAATCTATTTGTGAAGCCATATTCAGTGCATTAGTGTCTTGAAATATGGCTCTGGTTGCCTGGTTTGCTATTTAATGAATTAGATACTTAATATCTGGGTAAAAACTGCCTCTTAAATACATTTTTCCTAAACAGATCTCCAATACAATGTCAAACACACACACACACAGTCAAATCTTTATCTTCCCTCTGACCTTGCTCTAATCACTGCACCTTTTAAGTCACGCTCTCTCACCTTGAGGCCTGTAAGCCACTTAAGATGGGGAACATTAAATATTTGTTTCCAGATTCTTCCGTGCTTTCTCTCAGTGATAGGCCCTTCACTAACTCAGCATTGTGTTTGTCCTGTTCAAACATTCACACAGCAAAGACCAAGGTAGCTCATAAAGAAAATGCAGTGTATGTTTGTGTGTGTGTGTGTGTGTGTGTGTGTGTGTGTGTGTGTGTGTATCATCGTAATCTCTGACACAAAGGGTTTTTGATAATGCTGTCATGGAAATGAGTTGTGTTTTGATTTGTTGTCTCCGATAGTCAGAACAATAGCCCGTAGTTAGCGATCAGTATCACCCTGTACCCATGCAGATATGGTTGTCATACAAGTTCCCCTTTATCACCATTAGCATTGATAAACTTCATTACAGGAAGTGTCAAAATTATACTTATAGATGTTTTTATTAACAATGCTGGATACACAAAAACCTACATAATACACCACAGGAAAGGGAAAACCACAGAGAGCATAATAGGGCACCTTTAAGTGCAAATGTATTCTCAGAACCCTAATGCCATCATATCATGTCATTGAAAAATCCCTGTCATAGTTCTCCGCATAGTTTACTGCATGTTTACTCCTCCGAAAATGGGTCGAAGAAATGGCCAAGTACTGTTTACACTCCCGTCCTTTATTTCATTCCTGCCTGTGACTCATAAGGTCAAAGTAAATCTGTTAATCTATTCACTGAAGGACAGCATAAGGGCAGATAAATGCCATTTACCATGGGAGTACTGGACTATGACTCTCCAAATAGGATGATTTAGACTTGTATTAATCAAATTCAGAAATGTCAAGTTTCCCTTCTCCTTTTGTAAAGTTCTCCCCTTCTTCCCTCGCCGTCTCTCCTCCCCTCTACCCTTCATCCACCTTTCCCTCGCCTCTGATGTCGGTATAAAGATGTAGGGCCTGATCAGTGGGAGCTGATGTCCTAATAGAGAAGTAATGAGAATAGATCTGCTGGCTGCCGGGCTGTCTGCGTGTCCCGGCGTGCGGCTGTGTTCAACCACTTATGAAAGACACGAGAGGGAGAGTGCGATGTGCTCTGGCCCTTAGCACAAAGATAATATTCACTGTTTTATCCACCTCTGCCTGACAAATGACTATCATTAATCAGCAGCCCGAACGTCCACCTACATGTGTGTTAGAGTGTGTGGGATAGCGTTGAGGTGAATTAAGTGCTTTCGGCGTATTTGTGCAAGGTAGAAAGGCAAACACACACACACACCTTGCAGATCGTGCTACAGATAAAGATATAGGACATTCACTTATCGGCCAATGAGAAGAAGAAGAAGAAGACTTTAAGTCGCCCAACTGTGGGGAGATGTATAGAGTTACAGCAAAGGGCAGAGCAGAGTAAAAGTAAAATCTTAAAGTAGTAAAATAAGATATTAAAGAGGCCCTATTATGCTTTTTGATGTTTCCCCTTTCCTTTAGTTTTATTTAGGTTTTTGGTGCATGATAATGGTCCTCAAAGGATCAAATCCCAAAGGATTGGATTCCTTTGTTTACTTCAGGAACCTAGTGACATCACTTCCTAACACTCGTTTCTATCAGCTAGCGCTCCAACACATCGTACGTGATAGGCTAAGAGGCGGGACATCTTTAAGCGGTTGACCAATCACAGCAGAGCATGTCAACTAACCAATCAGAGCAGACTGGGCTCTGGTTTCAGACCGAGGGTGAAAAGAAGTGCTGCAGCACAGGCAGCACAGGCAGCATGAGAAAAATAAAGAGCTTTTTGAACATTAAAGCATGGAGGCATGTCAAAGCAGAGGCACTAAATACCCATTTAAAATATAAAAGTAAGTTAAGAAGCGGTGTGTTTGCACATGGCGTTATTATTTCTTAATAGTGGTGTTATAGTCAGAAGTAGCAGCCAGTCATAACAGTTGTACATAACAGAGACGGGGTTGTTGCCTCCCAGATTCCCCGTCAAGCTGTGTGTAGAATGAACCAGAATTAGGTCGAACAGAAAACAAAATAATGGATTCTACGATGTGAGGGAGGGGAAAAAAGAAAAATCAAGGGTTTTAAAGGAATGACCCAGAAGGAAATGGAAGAGGGACAAGTGGGCGAGTGAATAAATGTGGAGGTTAACGGGCACAAAGGGCCGGTGTGAGGGCCGGTTGTTGGCCCTCTCACTAGATGAGGTGGCAGAGAGAGAGAGGGCCCGAGGAGGCCCTTTGTGTGAATGAATGCGTCTCACCCTCCAATGTTATCATGATGGTGAGTCATTAATCACAATCCTGACAAAATACACAGTGACCAAGAATCACACACTCGGCAGCCAAGCGTACACACACACACACACACACACGCATTAGACACAAGGACATAAACGGAGTGAGTGTGTGTGCACGTTTGTATTGCTCTCTAACTCACCTGCCCTTACTTCTCATCTCCTCTGGGTCACAGCAGTGATTGCCGGATAAAAACTAGTACAACAACGAGTAAATACAAAGAGAGGCTGGAAAGCTGTGGCTTGAGGAAATGTGACTTTTTTTTCTCCATAATGTTTACTATTTGCCGTGCAACACCTCACATATACGGTGTCACAAAATGACATCTGGTTGAACGTGAAAAGTCCTTTTTTGTCCTTTTGCTTTTGCGTTTTCTCTGGAAATGTTACACAAGACACTAAATATCTGCTGTATAACGACGAGTAAATACAAATAGCCTGGAAAACTGCATTTTATAGGCTCCTTTTTGATTTATTTTCATGAGATTTTGACGCATTCTTAGTGCTACCACCCTGCAACACCTCACCTATACAGAGCAACAAGCTACGTAAAACTCTTTACTAAATGAAAGTGCTATAAGGGAGGTCTAAGTAGCTCGCTATGAGGGGATTTGGCAGCCAGGAGCTGAGAGCCTGCTCTGCTACACAGAGGCTCCACTCTCTGAGCTGGCTCAGGGCCCTGGTCCTTCCCTCTGGCCTCAGTCTGGCCTTGGTCTGGGCTGGCTTGTCCCCGACCCTGCCAAAAACCTCCACCACATCCCAGAGGAGCATTGCTGCATCTATGATCTTCTGCGCTGTGCCAAGTGCACGCTCCGGCTGCATGACCTGACAGACTCACTGCCCCCCAACACGACCTGCCTCCTTCTTCTTCTTCTCACATTACAAGTCCTGACGCTCCATTTGTTTTCTATCTATCTTTATTCATCACACTGTTTCACAAACACATCCAATCCAGAGTCATTCGACACTCGCAGCCCATTCATCTGCCCCTGTGCCAGCAACAGAACAAATGACTTTATGTTTGTTGCATGTTGTCATAGTGAATGTTCTTACTCTCCTCATTTACAACCTTCTCAGACTCTCTTTTTTCATAGAGTGAAGAAAACTCTGTCATTTGATTTGATCCCAGCTGAGGCAAAGGTCCCACCTTTCCCATAATTAATTTTCCTCTTTTTTTATTCTCTCCAGAAACAAAATTACATCTGAATGGTGCAAATGACTTTTTGTCCTTTGTGGGTTTTTTTTAAGCATATGAGACATTTAGGCCTATCTAGTTTAGGCCTGCTGGTTCGGCCCAAACAGTCCAGAAGCCATCAAAGGAAATTCGTTGTTGATGCATACATTTTTGAAGAAGACATTGCCTTACCAGTCGGGAAGCCCTCAATGGAAAGGTTGTGTTCAGATATATCCTGGTGCAAGCATGTTTCCATAAAGCGCATTAAACTTCAAACCGATATTTCGTCTGACTTCTGGCTAGCGCTGTTAGCTCGTCCGTTCTGTTAGCTAGTGATCTCGCGTTGCCCATGATGAAAGGAGGGAGAAGCGGCTTATATTTCATTTTGTCCATAAATCTGGACCCAGCTCTCCTCCTTCATCTCTTCGGTTTATCCTGCATCCTCCGTTTCCTCTGGGATAGCCATTGTTACGACCACTATGCTATTCACCTTTAGCGTGATTACCTTCTCTCTGGTGTTTAAGGCAGCCATGGGATTGCTACAACATTTCTCTCTACAAATAAGTTTAAAGAGGGCACGGCTTGATAAGTTACAGAAAAATAACAAGTAAGATCACACAAGAAAGCTAAAACTTTAAATAGTATAAATCTAGAAGGAGCAACTCCAACAGGTTGCATGTACGTGCATACATCAGTCCAGCGCCATCAAGTTGTCTTTGAAGGGCCTTTCTTTCTCCCTCATTGCGCTCATCCTGTAGGGTCACTGAAACCACCGTAAACCCAGTGGGTAAGCCTCAACTGGGACCAACATAGGAAGCCTAGGAGATAAAGAAAGGTGAACATCAGTTTGAAAGTGTGCAGGAATGTGAGCGAGATGCAGCTCCGTACCGTAACGTTTGTCTGTGAGCCGGTGTCCTTACAGGAATCTGCGTCCTCCACATATGAGAGCATTTAACGAGGCTGTAGCCGTGGCGTTTAATAGTTCTGGTGATGATAATTGTGGGCTGCGTGATGGCTTGCTCGTTAAAGCCGCTTCAGTAAGAGTGGATTTCAGGGCTGTAATTGCAGCTCGTTAGGATGACGCCAATCAGGAGCTGTGGCCCCGCTCAACGCCCAAGTGCCTTCACTGTGGCCCTCGGCTCCTGGAGGCCTAGTACAGCGGCAGCATCCTTTATTAAACAGAACCATGCGGGACATTTTATTCAGCAGGATGCTTTGATTTGATTCTGTCATGTGGGCTACATCAGAGACTTTCTTTCTAGGTTTTACTATTTTTAATTCCCAGTTTTTCAGCTTTATTGGCCCACTTAGCCTCAATTATAAGATATCTGATATGTCATGCTAACATGCTAAGAACATAATAAAAGGCACATACTTTATTCACAGAGGCACAACATTGTAAGACACCAAATTTTTAGATCCCCAGCTCCCCAAAATGACTTTTAATGGTTATTCTTGACTATAATTTGCATTTGGGCTGGCATTGTTTTACCCAGTGTGTCATATTTGGGAGTTTGAGTCTGAGCCAGGTTTACCCGAGGCCTGGAAGAAGAATATCTGATGTGGCCTCTGTCCCTGCCTGGCGGGGGTACCCATGCTCTAGTGTATAATTTAAGATTTCTGGTGAGCTAAATAGCTCTCTAGCTCAATAGCCATCACTATGGATGCTTGTAAAAAGTGTCTGGGACCGGTTGGAGGCTGGCTGGCTTGTTAGGTGCTGGGAGGCAGGTGGTGGAGGGCCAAGGCCAAGGTCCATATGGATCTGATCACAGAACAGTAGTGGCAGCTTATGGGCTTTCGTTGCTTTACTCCAGCACATGGTGTCTCTGTAGTTCCTTCAGTCGGTAGCTCTGCTTCTCTGCATGTCTGGATGTGTCGCTCTGTGCCACTGTGTGTAAGAACTGTATTACTTCATATTTCTTTTAGCTGACACTTTTATCCAAAGCCACCTTCAATAAGTGCATTCGTCAGTCGAATAGCTTTCAATGAGCTGAACCATTTTAAATGCGTTCTCTAGTTTTCATTTTCAGGGTCATATTTGTATTTTGTGCATCTACTGTGACATTTTTACATGCATTAATATTCCTAAAGGTCTTTATTTTTCGTACTGCCTGTGCTAACCAGGGCTTAATCTGCTCTCTAATCAGCTTGCTGGCTCTGTTGTGATTGGTCAACCGCTTAGAGACGTTAGCTAGCCAATAGAAGCATAGATAGGGCCTCTTTAAGTGCTACCGCATTAGCTTCAAGTAAGCCAAACTTTCTGCTCCGATTTGTATTTATCTTTTATCTGTGTGTCTCTTTCTTTCCTCCCTCTTTTCTCCCTCTATCCATGAATCCTTCTAAACTTTCTTTTTAAACTTTCTTTTTAGTACTCCCCTTTAGTTTTTTTAATAAACGATTATATCCCACTTTGCTTTTGTGGATTTAGCTTTTTAGAAAAAAAGTAATACGTTTTTTTGCATACTTGTGTTCAGCAGTACATCTGGAGCTTCAAGGACAATTATCCAAGAACAAGTAAAGAATGCAATGAACTCCCTTCCAGACCGCCCCGACTTTTAATCACAATGTCATGTTTTCAAATGAGCTAAATGAATCCCTTCTCCCCTCTTTGTCTCTAACCTCAAATATTTACTGTTGGCGTTGTCTGTTGGCGGCGGGTGAGGGAGGGAGAGAGGTGGGGCGAGCTGGAGGAGAGCACACACACAACTCTGCAGTGTACCTCGGCCAGAGAGGCAGAATGTGGGCCCCGCTCTACCCAGCCCTGAGGGCCCGAGTGTGTAGCCGCGCTGCTTAATTGAGATCTCAACGTGACATTGAGCGCTTGTAAATTACAATGTGCGGGCCAGACAAGCTAGAGAGGCCTTCATCTCAGCAGCAGCCCAAAAACGTGTGTGTGTGTGTGTGTGTGTGTGTGTGTGTGTGTGTGTGTGCGCCATCCTGCTAGTTATACTTTTGTGAATGTTCTTTTGGAGTCTTCTATGTCTAGGCATTTTCTATAGGTTATTAATATAAAAAGTTACTTTACCGGCTAGTTATTTTCATAAAAACCCATCGTGTCCTCCTCCTAAACTACCAATGAACTATTTTGAGTCAACTTTGCAAAAAATTACCCAACCCACTTAGTTTTAAAGAGGCCCCATTAGGCTTTTTTGGGGTCATCCCTTCCCTGTAGTGAGTTATATAGTTATTGTGTGTGAATGCTCTGCAAAGGATACAATTCTGACATCACTTTGTCACACTTCTGATTCTATTGGCTAGCGCTCCAACACATTGTTCGCTAAGGGGCGGGACATCTCTAAGCGGTAGACCAATCACAACAGAGCCAGCTAACCAGTCAAAGCAGACTGGGCTCTCAATAGGCAGATAGAGAATAATTATTAAAGTTAATGCTTTGTGACACGTACATGCAAATTGGCCCACATTCACACACACTCACACTTTCACACACTAACCAGGAACCTTATACACACATAAGGAGACACACATGCATGTATACAGACTTGTCAGTCATGCAGTGTGTGTTTATATTTAGAAGTTGTAATGAGTGTGATGTCATTTCTCCACACTCCTGAGAACAATCTGGCAATCTGGATCCTGTCAATCACTCTGTGCCTGCAGGCGTTAGCACACTGAGGTGAGGGGGGGTGTGTGTGTGTGTGTGTTGGGAGGGAGGGCGTAGGTTTGGAGAATGTGTGTGTGTTAGTTCAGTTTAAAGGTTCTGATGAGCAACTCTTTAACAAAGACCCAACATATGAGCCGCACATGGTGCCCTGCTTGAGGAATGGGCTTCATCATTCTCACCTCATCACCGTAGCGACTGCACACGCCTTAACACACACCCACATGCACCCACTCTCGAACACACACCCTCACACGTCCACGCTCACTGCTCAACACATGCACAGGCCTACCCTGTCATTCATATGCACAGCTGCAGCACACACACACTCACCCGCAAACACCCGCAGAGCCCCCACCCTCGCCGCCACCCATGGAAAAGGATGAAATCTGTTTACTTTTTACATTTTTCCCGTGCTGTAGCAGACAGGAAGTGTGTAAAGGAGTCCTGATGGAAGCTAATGACACTGACCCACTGTGTGTGTACAAAAGGTGTGATTTCCCTCCCTGTCCAACAATTATTAAAGAGGATCTATTTCGCTTTTCTGTGTGTTCTGTAGGTTTTGCATGCCAATGGTCTGCAAATGCTAAAGCCTGCCTTTGCTGCCTCCATTGGACTCCTTTGTCTACCTCCCCGAACATGTTGACATCACAATGTAACACTTGTTCTTCTATTGGCTAGCGTTCCTACACATTGTATGTGATAGGCTGAGGGGCGGGACATCTCTGAGTGGTTGACTTATCGCAATAGTTAACCAATCAAAGCAGACTGGGCTCTGGTTTCAGACAGAGGGTGAAAAGAGAAACTGCACAGGCAGAAAAATTTGAAAAATAAAGAGCTTTTTGAACATTTAAGTACGTTAACATGTCACAGTAGAGGCACAAAATACTAATATGAGCCTGAAAATGAGCATGATTTGTTCTTTTTGAGTAACCCAATGCGATAGGGAAAAGGGGAAATACTAGATGCTATTCGTTTTGTTTGGCAACTTTGCACGTGAGCATCTGTTTGAAGTGCGTTTACTGCAGCCCATGCTCATTAGCATAATATAACAGTAATTACTCATGACTTTCCTAGAAGTTGCTCAGCAGAGCTCGGGGCAGGACAGAAAGGGTAAGATTGTTGGTGGGTCGGGCGAAGCGGCAGACTACAAAGTGACCAGCCAAGCGACCGCCACCGTGTCTACGTCCTTGCTCTTTTTGTCAAGTGCATGTTAATCTATTAATGAAATGCAAAAGAGGAAGGAGGGGGCATCCATATAAACGGCTAATTAAAATAATGAGGAAGGAAAAAGCATGTAGTGCAGTGTCACTATTGATTAATTCATTCATAAAGAACGGCCGGGCACAGCGGGCGTAGCCTCCTGACAGTCAGATCCAAATGAGCTTTTTCACTTGTGGCCCTAATCATATCCCGTAAATGTGTTTAGTACACATCCTCTTAAAAGAATACCATCATAATTATTTGAATTCAGATATAAATTATTTGTAATGATGACAATACTGATTGACAAAAATACTCAATGCCTCCAGTATCGTTAATCACAGGTGTTATTTATCCAAATTGTGCAGCCCTAGACTGACGTTTTTTTAAACAAACATCAACCTTGAGGACTAATGTACCTAGAGCTAAGTCTATTCAGCATCTCTGTTATCCCACAAAACCTAAATCAGCATCGCACATGTTTTTTTCTGTCATGGACCAGAGAAAAGTGGCACTTCCCAACTACATTCTTGAGATAAATCTTTGCCAAGTAGTTTGGTTTTTACAGTTTTCCCACATGTCCATGTATGCAGTGTGACCTACAGTTATTTAACACTGAAGCATTTCCATTACCGCCTTTCCCCTTAAGGTGACTTTGAACGTCCGTTTGAGTGTTTTTTATCGGGTCATTTGTATGTATCCTCGCTCTTTGAGACAGATTAGATTGTGATTGCTCCCCACGTCACGTCCCCACTCTGAACAATGTCCTGCATTACTTCCTTGTTTGGTTCTCAAACATGTTTTCAGCGCTCATGTTTTCAGCCCGTATCGGTTGCTCTTATTGAAAGCCTTTTTCTCATGCATCTCCAATGACAGGAAGGGACATTTTGAAACATGCATGGTGTCTTTTCAAATCGTCTGCAAAGAAGGAGCAAACAGGTGTGTTGTCAGAAGTGATTTTCCAACCCTGACTCATACGCTCTACTTTTTTAGATTTTCTGTGTATGTTTCATATTTCCATTTCCTCCCTTGCACGTCTCGCTCCCTGGATCTCTCTTTGTGCATCAGTGTGTAGTGTGTGTGTGTGTGTGTAGGCAGCAGCAGGGGCAGCTTGAGTGCAGACAGACGTTCCCCGCTCCCTGCAGAATCAAGGCCCATCAATCATGTTAACATGTTAATTAGTGGGATTTATTTTATTCAGCAGAAATAACAGTGAGGATCCCATTACAGAAACTGGCCTGGGGGCAAAAATGTGTGTGTGACTGAGTGTGTGTGAGCGCGGTGTGTATAAATGTATGAGTCGGGGGGAGGTCCTCTGGGGAAGACCCCCTTCTCTTCTTGTGTAACACCCAATCTCTCTCGTTGTCGGACTGTGAGAAATAAAGCTGTAATCAATCAAAAAAATTAAGTCCATCAATTTTTTAGCAAATCAAACATGTATTGTGATTTGTGTGGTCATGCAGCAGCACATTTCCAATATGTCAAGCTGCATTTACCTTTTAAAAGCCAACGGGAATGCAAATTATTGAGTGAAAGTGGGTGTGTTTGCAGCAACGCTCTGATGTGTGAGGTGGACGTGCCCACATACAACTAAAGATTTACACTCCACTGCTCACTTTCAGAGTGTAAATAAGATTAGCCGATAATACGTGGTGTTCAGGTTACCCCACCTGACAGTCTATGATAGGTTTCAGGTTGCGTGAATAGCGGAGGATATTTTACTGCCTGGCTGAGAAGCTGGCTGTGTCTCTGTGTCTGCTCAGAGGTGAGGGTGATACCAATAAATGTCATATTATGTTGATATAGGGATAAGTACTGTGTGTGTGTGTGTGTGTGTGTGTGTGTGTGTGTGTGTGTGTGTGTGTGTGTGTGTGTGTGTGTGTGTGTGTGTGTGTGTGTGTGTGTGTGTGTGTGTGTGTGTGTGTGTGTGTGTGTGTGTGTGTGTGTGTGTGCGTGCGCGCGTGTGCGCGTGCGTGCGTGCGTGCGTGCGTGCGCGCGCGCGCAGAGAGACAATTGAGGTGTGCAAAAGGAGCAGAAAGTTTAATATTAGGATGTTCAGTAGGGCTGCTAATAAGCAAAAGTCTGTTGATACAATCATTATGCAACAGTTAGCTTCAATAGAATTTGATATATTGAGATAAGAAAGCGATATCCTACATTCCTACTATTATCATCACCAGAACTATTAAACGCCACGGCTACAGCCTCGTTAAATGCTCTCATATGTGGAGGACGCATATTCTTCTCAGGAGACCGGCTCACAGACAAACGTTACGGTACGGAGCTGCATCTCGCTCACATCCCTGCACCCTTTCAAACTGATGTTCACCTTTCTTTATCTCCTATTGAAAGGCTTCCTATGTTGGTCCCAGTTGAGGCTTACCCACTGGGTTTACGGTGGTTTCAGTGACCTTACAGGATGAGCGCAATGAGGGAGAAAGAAAGGCCCTTCAAAGACAACTTGATGGCGCTGGACTGATGTATGCACGTACATGCAACCTGTTGGAGTAGCCTTCATTTTCAGTCTACGTCTCTTTCTTTATCGGCATTCTGACGAATCACATACATTTTCATACTTTAAAGAGGCCCGATGTGTTTCCATTTACTGCAGTGTGTTACGTAGGTTCCCTCCCTGCCTGAATCACCCCCATTAGTTTAGTTCCGGAACATAGTGACATTACTATGTAACACTCGTGCTTCTATTGGCTAGCGAGCCAACACATTGTACGTGATAGGCTAAAGGGCGGGACATCTCTAAGCGGTTGACTTCCAACACAGCCGGCCAGCTAACCAATCAGAGCAGACTGGGCTCTGGTTTCAGACAGAGGGTGAAAAGAGCTGCTGCAGCACAGGCAGTATGAGAAAAATAAAGAGCTTTTTGAACATTAAAGCATGGAGACATGTCCCAGTAGAGGCACAGAATACAAATATGAACCTGAATAGTAGCATTACAAGTCCTCTTTAATACACTTTTGCTTGTTGTAGTTCCATCGATGGAATAAAACTTTGTTCAGATTGTCCATTGCTGACACTTTTTGTGACATACGCTTCATTGAAGGGTTCATTATAAGTCGTATTTTAGTTTGAATGATTTCTGCTTCCGTAGATAAGAGATAAAACAGAGAAGAAGGTAAGCTGAGAGCGAGAGGCCGGTCATGATGTGTTAAAACATTCGACACAGCTGTTAGGATACCAGGACCCCCCCCCCCCCCTTTTAAGATATATTACGGTGCGTTATTTTTTTTTTCAATCAGTGCTCCATCACTGAGGCAGGGCGTGTGCCACTGACACATAAAAAGGAAGGTGAAAGGAAAGAGGGGGAAACAGGAGCTGGGAATCTGATCCACCTTGTCTTTATCTGACGCAGTAAAACAACACCACGCTCCATAGCAATTCAGCCAGCCGCGGACATGCACGTGTGTTCTTTGTAGTGTGTGTGTGTGTGTATGTGTATGTGTATGTGTATGTGTATGTGTATGTATGTGTGTGTGTGTGTGTGTATGTGTGTGTGTGTGTGTGTGTGTGTGTGTGTGTGTGTGTGTGTGTGTGTGTGTGTGTGTGTGTGTGTGTGTTTCCAACATCTGTATATCTCCATAAAAGCCTGAATGCATTTACAGGCATTAAAGTGTAGCAATGTAAACAGCTCTGCTTGTTGCCATTTTAGTTTTAAGTGTTTTGTGTGTCTGTGTGTGTGTGTGTGTGTTTGTAATATAAGTGCAATGCCGCTTGATTGTTTCACCACCTGTGCCCGCCATGTCCACAGATTAGTGCCTCCCACCCCGACACTCAAATCAAACACGGCTCGAGTTTCTCTGCTGTCTTTTGTGTTGAGCGTGTTAAGCGATTTTTAAAGTGGCCTTATCCGGTTTCTGCTCCGGGCCGAGGGGGCAAACTCTCACTGCCTCTCTCTATCTCTAGCTTTCTCCCAGATCTTCTTGTTTTTTTGTTGGTTTGTTTGGTCAATCCGAGTGGACTCCTCTTCCTTGTGTGATGACTAAAATGCTTAAAATGTTTGAACAAAAGAAGGTACGAAATTGTATTCTGCTTCGAGATAAGGGGGTCCAATTCTACCCAGATCATTTGGTCAATCCAAGACATTGATGACTCCTATTTCTTACTGAGAATGTGAAGAATTAAAACAATAAAGCTGTCAGTACATGGTTTTCCTTCAGGCTGAGGCGGCAAACTCTCCCTGGCTCTATCAAGCCATAACTTTGTCCCAATTTCTGGTCAGCTTAAATCCAAGTCTTCTACTATTTCTTTCTGAGAATGTGATGAATAAAAATGTTGAAAGTGTCAGGAAAAAAGACGATTAAACTGAGGGGGCAAACTCTCAACGCCTCCCTAGATCTCTAAACTTTCTCTTATATTTTCATTTAGTTTGGTCAACTTAAGTCCAATTATTTTCGTATATCTTTATGAGAATGTAAGGAATAAAAAGTATACAACGGTTAGGACAAAAGAAGGTCTAAAGTTGCCATGATGTTCGTTATCCAGTCCTTTTTTGGTCAACTTAAGTCCAATTATTTGCCTTTTCCAGTCTGAGAAAATGTATCTAAATAAGGAAATCCCTGGTAAAATATCCGGTCTTAGTCGTGACATGATTTCCAAATTAAAAGTTGCTTCACTGAGTGATCAAAAGACCCCAAAGCGTTGGGTTTCCACTCTCTTGTCCCATTCCTCAGATGAGGGGAAAGCTCATTTCTCACTATTCATTCAGCATTTAACTGCCATCCTATTTGCATAGCTGACAACAGAAAGAGGGGGGGGGGCAGGCATATGTGTATGTGGCGGCTAACGAAGTGGCCTGCAGAGTGCATGGATGGACACTTGCCAAGCAGCCCCCTCCTCACACGCCTCCACCCCCAGCACATCGATGAGTGTACCCACTCTAAAAGCTCACAAATTCTGCTCCCTGTGACAATGGTTAGGTCAGCCTAGATAAAGCACGTCCATTAGAGGCAATCGAGCCGAGGGGACAGAGAGACAGAGACAGACAGGAGGTGAGTGTGTGTGTGTGTGTGGGGGGGGGGGGGGGGGGGAGAGTGGGAAGGCTTTGACAAATACCAAAGGTGGCCATAACTCCGCTTGTCTTCCTGGGAGATTTTTTTTTTTTGTTTCTTCTTAGATCCTGATAAGTGTCTTTCAATTCAATGGGTTTTAATTAGCAGTTCCTAAGTGGCGATGGTCATTAGCGAGCTCATTAGCATATTATCCGGGTGTTTGGCTGTTTATATGGCGCTGCTCTCTGGAGCTCAATCTGTCTTTTTTACCGAAGATGAAAAGAGATAGCCGAACCAAGTGAACAAAGAGTGGTGCAGAAACGAGTCCTAAAACCTGAAAATCTGTTAGCATTTTACCACTTCCCTCGTATCAAAGTCAATGATACTTTAGATATGTTTGTAGTTAGATGCCCGAAATAATGTCCGTGTTCAACCCAAGCTGAAGAAGTTTTCCGACAGAAAATACTTCAGTAGTTAAATGGCGCTAACACGTGGCTAAATGATCATGATCAATGACTAAATTTCATCATGCTAGCCTTTAGCCACCTTTAGCTTAGCGGTGGTGACGTGAAGTAAAACAACTGTGATGAAGTTTGCTTATAGCCTTTATGCTTTTTTCTTCCGCAGATTGCATTTACGCTTCAAAAATCACAGAGGTGTTAATATGTGGAGATTATCTTGCTCAACATGTTGAATATCCTGAATATGTGTTTACCACAGAACTTATTTTCTACAGTATATCAAAATCAAATTGGTAAATCCCCTTGCTTTTTGTCGAGGGAGCTCCTGAGACGCTGACTTTCAGGTCAGACTACACAATTACATCATCTCTGCAGCACTCTATAGAGGTGTAGAGAAAGAGATGTAATCCAAAAAACAGTTATTGCACATGTTTAATGGCGTTTTTCCCTTTTTATAGTCTAATCAGAAATCAAGACTAAAATATTGAATAAAGCGGGCAAACACATTTGAGTCTTTCAGGAAGCATTCAGCAGTCAACAGTGTTACAGTCTGAAGTATTACTCTCATCTATTTTCGCTCAGGTCCTTTCTTCACTTCTCTTTCTTCCATCTCTCTCATCCCTCCTTCCTCTCTCGGCTTCCCTCGCTTTCAGCGGTTAGCTAGTGGTTATGTGGTGATGGTATTTGATGGTGGCGGTTGGTGGCTGTTCTGTGGGGGCTTTGCAGGAGCCCATCTGTGACCGTTTGCTTGTGGTTTGGTCAGACGGTGCAGACTGGCCTGTGGTACCCGAGATGAAAAACGGAGTTGGGGACGGGGTCATCGAAACACATCAGCACAGATCATTATTGCTACTGTTACTCTGTTGTCACTCCATGAGCAGACGGGTTCCCTTAAAATGATCTGCTATTTATTAAGATAAGAGGTTGGATGAGTTAAGGGAGATTTCATGGTCATTGGTAGTCACTCTTTGATCACCAGTAAAAGTGCAAGAAGATGAATTAGATATAAAATAACAGTTGTTTCAAGTTCAAATATGTTGAGTAAAGTTGATTTCTTTTAAATTTACACAGGATTAAACCAGTTTTTTTGTATTGATGTTGTGGCTTCAGTCTCTGGTCAGGCTTCAGATATTATAGAAAGATAGATTTCTCTTTGAATTTGAATGTACTGATCAATAATCTCTGGTAGATTTTCTTTTAAAGAAATTCAATCAATCAAAACAGAGTTGTTAAAGTCGTTGCACTAGTTTCTGGATAAAAAAATGTCCACAAACACAAAAGTAAACTCGTGGCAGATGCTTTTCCTGGTTGCACCTTAGCGTCGGTGTATTGATGGAGTTTCCGGCGGTCCCCTCGTGGTCATGTTTTCATTAAGTGAGCAGTGAGGTCACTGACCTCGCCTTGACAAAAGCTTTGACCTCGTCCTCAGACTAATGGCCGATACTATTGACAGATGTATCAGCGCCTGTCAATACGTTTAACAGAAACATTACAGTTTGGACATAAAGATATACTCCGACACTGAGAAGACACTCCCAAACTCAATCCCACTTTCAAATGCAAGTGTACACACACACACACACGCACACACACACACACACACACCACACACACACACACACACACACACACACACACACACACACACACACACACACACACAAGCCGATATTTGTGTGAGGGCATGCACACAAACACTTTTAAACTGCATAATTCAGCACGAATAGCTTATAAATACTGATCAACACTGTATTAAATGTAAGAGACAATTGTTATATTTCTATTTTATTTTTATTTGTTTGTATTTCTTTCATTTTTTTACACATTAGTAATTTAACTTTTTTATTTATATATCATTTTGTTATTTTATAATGATTATTATTTATTTATTATATTTAGTTTTTATGTGTTTTATATTATTTAATTTTGTTGTTGTTCTGCCATAAAACCCAATTTCCAATACAATAATTAAAGTACTCTTATTCTGTGAAAAACACCTGGCCTCTGTCTCTCATCTCACTCCTACACACACACACACACACACACACACACACACACACACACACACACACACACACACACACACACACACAGACTGAGTAAGATAAGTAGTGCTTGAGGAATATATTTGTTGTGTTTTAAATTGCGTATGTGAGCACTGTGAGGGATCAATAGCTCTATGTGGAATGGCGGGAGATGTCAATGCTTCAGCGACAAGGACTGACTAATGAGTCAGGGGTCTAATGGCAAAACAAAGAGGGGGGGGGGCAGGGTGAGTTTCCCTCCTACCTTATTCCTACCTTCTTATTTTCCTCCTTAAATCTGTCCTTTCATTACTTAATCACTCCCTCTTGCTTTTATCTGTCTTCTATCATCCTGCCTTTCCTCCCCTTCTCGTGCTGTCGTTCTTCCCTTGCCTCCCCCCTTTCTCTCTCCACACTGACATCACTCCCTCGTTGTGTGGTAATGTTCTAAAGTTGTTCTGACTGCTGCCGATACCAACTGATGAGCTATAAATCTGGCCGCAGTGACCACTTACCTCATAGGGGTCAGAGAGACAGACATGAGAGGAGGTGTGTGTGTGTGTGTGTGTTTGTGTGTGTGTGTGTGTGTGTGGATAGCACACGACTCACCCGGCTCTATTAATACAGCGATGACTGATAACGCTCTCTCATATCCATCTAGCTCCCAGTTTAAATATTAAGCCATAACCAAAAGCCGGGGCGGTGACCCGAGCTTTTCCAAGGATCTGCTCTCGAGCCGGTTTGAATGGGAAACACTTGATGCAACGCTCATAGTGTTTTTGGACTAAGCCCACTGGAATGTGTGTGTGTGTGTCCATGTGTGTGTAAGTGTGTGTGCTCTCTCTCTTCGTCGCTTGCGTTCACTGAATCCGATCTGTCAACATCATTAACTCAAGCACTGTTTTATTGAACACACAAATCAACACTTGTATGATTTAGGAAATGGTGAGGCAAATTGACTAACTTGTTTTCGATAACTTTACTTGAATTGTTTTGATTTACAAATTCCACTTCTAGTCTCTACTAAGAATACTCGATTCTGATTGGTCTATTATAACCATGTTATCTTTCTCTAGCAGGCCGCTGTTAGGAAAGGATGCCCAGATCAAGGGACTATGTGCAGTCGTATCAATCCGCAGAAAGAAGTCCGGTCAATTTACGTTTTTAGTAAATGTCTTCCTTGGTTTTTTAGACATCTTAAGTTGATTATTCATCGATACTCCTCTGAATTTAAGATTTGAAGTGAGTGACACATCTATGGACTGTAGGATTAAAGTCGAGCACTCGAGGAAAACGAAGAAGACTTCCAAACTACACACAGCATCGGCCAGCGTTCAAATTATGTGCAATTATGGAGTGACAAGTGGAAGATTTGCAAACTCACAGAAGGGTGCATGTACAAACCACGCAACACATTCTGCAACCTCATGTTTGGCTCCTTCTTCTTCAATTTTATATGTTATGGGCTTGTTTGTTTTTTTTCTGTTGAAAGAAGGGAGGTGGTGATGAGGAGTGAGAGCAGACAGTTTGACCTTGGCACTGTGAGTATGGCTTTGCTCCGGTGGGTTCAGAGAATGGCCTGAGGCTGCTCCCACAAAGTGTTCACCACATGTCAAATAATTGATCTGCACTTTTATCAGATATCCAAGAATGTCAGAATCAGGTTTATTGCCTATTAGGTTTACACAGACATGGAAATATGTTACCTATTATTCTGCTAGTATATGTTAGGCGGGTTTTTCTCCACGTTTGTGTCCTGCATTACTTAGGCAAAACATAGAGTGCAGAGGCTTAAAGAACAACAGTGTGAGGTGGAATTTGCTTGACCTCAAACAATCATAGAAATATTTTGGGGGTTTTCCCTTTCTTGTAGTTTGTTATACAGGTTTGTGTGCATGCAAATGGTCTGCAAAGGCTCAAATCACTGTGTCCCCTCTATTGGATTCCTTTTCACTTCCGCAAACACTAAGGCTTTTATTGGCTAGCACTCCAACACAATGTACCTGATAGGCTAAGGGGTGGGACATCTCTAAGCGGTTGACCAATCACAAACGAGCCGGCCAGTTAACCAATCACAGCAGACTGGGCTCTGGTTTCAGACGGAGGGTAAAAAGAGGTCGTATGAGACAATTAAAGACCTTTATGAGCATTAAAGCATGGAGACATGTCACAGTAAAGGTACAAATTACAAATATGAACCTGAAAATTAGCATTATATGTCTTCATAAACACTCACAACTGCACCTTTAAACACATTTTATAAGCTGATGATTAATAAAGTGTTTGTCAATTGCTCATTAATAGACATGATTTTTATTCTAGCGTAGGTAGGGGTAGTATTTTTACTTCTTTGACCCTCTATACATTTGAAAGTGTGCTGGAATACACAAAATTGGGTAATGCACAACAAGAAATCAAGAAGAAGACACACTCTAATAATCCAACGTAATTCACTCTGTAATATAGTATAGTATAATACAAATACACACATGCATCATACAGGAATTATACTTCATGCCACAAGAGCTGTCAGAGATAAAGGGAAGCATGTTTCCACGTCAAGGACTTGACCATCCGGTAGACATCTGCCAGGTCTGTTCATATTGAGCTACCACCACCCTAATTAAGGCATCTTGTTTGAAGAAGCTGCATGCAACCACTACAGGATTGTGGCCTGCAATAGCTACCATATTGTAAAGCAAATGCAACTGGTAACACTAGATCCCATTCAGTTATTGACAGCTCGGAAGCATGCGGCAAAGTGCTGATATGAAGAGCACCGTCTTGCACGAGAGCTGTGGTCTGCAGGCCGTCTGCACCCGGAGCATGCTGTTCCACTCAGCCCCTCTTCACCCAGTGTGTCTCCATGTCTGTTTCTTTTTCAAATTGCATTAATATTAACACATGATAATGAAGGTCCAGACACAGACAGAGAGGCCTTTTTCTCTCCCTCTCACTCACACTCACCCTTTTCCCTCTCTGTCTCTCTCTTCCTGTGACAATCAAAACCAGATGCCACGGGTCAGGGAGTTAAGGAAGAGGGTGATGGTGGTAGAGATGTGTGTGTGCGGTGTGTGTGTCAGTGTGTCAATGTCCAGATATGTGTGTCTGTGCATGCGTGATTTGGAGGGGATCAAAAGTCAGGATAGGAGGGGAGGGGAGGGAGGGACGTGCCAAGCCAGGAGTCAATCGTCGGGGGGTTGGGGTTGAGATGGTGGGGGGGCACGGGTCATTAATTTGCTGTCCTTTGTTTTGTCAGTTTGTTTTCATGAGGCCCTGGTCAGGACGAAAGTAAAAGCAGTCAGCCTGAAAATTGTCTGCCTGCTCTGCAGCATGTTCCCCCCTCAGGGCTGACCAACCACCCCTCCGAGGAGAGGGTGGGGGGTGCTGAGACAAGGAAGGCGGAGGGTTGTGGGGGGGAGGCACAGGGGTCGACCCCACTTCCCTTTCATACCAGCCACTTCGGCCAAGATTGATCACAGATTACAGATAGCGATCGTGCCCAGTCCAGCGACTCCTCTGCCTCTCAGCCTGCAGACCCCGGATCAGAGCGAGATAAGACCTCGCCCCGCCAATTAATATCAGGAAATGAGTGCAAGCAGTAAAGCACTAATCAATGCACACTCATGAACACACATCTTTTACTCGTTTAGCCAAGGAAACAGTGTTGTATGTGTTAGGCAACATCTAAAACTCACAGTATATGAGCAGTGGCTGAAATCCTGACTACGGAAGAGGATGAGGGCCACATGTGATTTTATCGGGACACTTTTTCTCATTTAAAAAACCACTACTGCATTAAGCGCCTCCGCAAACAATACACAGGTAATGTAGGCTAACTTTTACTTGCTAACAATGTTTACTGTTCTCTATTTCGTTATTACCAATATTGAACGTGTTGCAAGTCCAAATTGCTCCACTTGGGTTACCATAACTACACCCAAAAAGAGTGAACAGTCCTCGAGATTGTACATGTTCTCTTGTGCACAAAAACATACTTGTTTATGTGCACGCTATTTCAGAACATTTTTAACACATTTTCCTAATGCAAATTGGTGGGGATAAAATATGCCATTTCCGAAAGCAGTGGGGACATGTTACCAGTGTCCCCAGTATAAATGGGGACCAACATTGAACTCGAGGAAAAGTCAGGATTCTGACTTATTTCTCAGACTCAAACACAATTATTTTTTTACTCAGAATTCTATCTTCTTTTTCTTTTTTATTTAGGCTTTTTCTCTGAATATAATCTCAGATTTATTTGTATTTATTTTTCATGGAATTCATGATTTTATTGTTAAGTTTTTCCAGAATTCTGACTTTTATTGCTGAACAAATTACTTTTGGTCAGATCTCCCATCTTCCTTGCAGTATAGAATAATTGAGTTTGATCTTGTTTCCTTTCATCTGAAATTTAAAAGATGAACACAGTTTGTAACATCATGCATTTTGCTGGAATGAAAAGCATCATCATCTCTTTTCACAGTGACTTGAACACAGACCAGGCAACAAAGAAAAAGTCACATTAGCGCCCGCTGTACCTACAGACCACATATCATGGTGTATAATGCATCATAAAAACCCAACAACACAATTTACTGCACGTCTGAAGCACATGTGGAAAGGAACAGCACACACATTAATGTACGCTGCTCTAGAAAGGTCAGTGTTGCCAGGCGTGGATAAACACAGAAATACACTTTGTTGGCAAATCCACAACATTTCATTCATTTGTTAAAGTAAATTGTTCATGTGTGTGTGTGTGTGTGTGTGTGTGTGTGTGTCGGACTGGCCCGCTGCACACTGAACCAATAAAACTGAAAATCTGTGGAGTAAAACACTTTGCTTCTCTGGTTACACCCCCCACGGTTTTCTGCTGCGTGCTGGAATTCCCACCTCTGCACCCTGAGGTCCACCTATATTTCCCACAATGCACCACTCTGGAGGCCGAGTACCCCCCCCCCCCTCGATATCTTTGTCATGGTAAAAAAGAAGGAGAAGAAAACGGGAGGTCAGGAGTCAAGGATGAGATGGAGAGATTTAGAAGGTGGCACACTGAACTGGGAAGTGAGGAGGATGATGATGTTGAAGGAGTCAGGAAACTTTGGTCCCCCAGATGTCACCTTTCCAACCAATCCTTAAGAACTATGGTGTGTGTGTGTGTGTGTGTGTGTGTGTGTGTGTGTGTGTGTGTGTGTGTGTGTGTGTGTGTGTGTGTGTGTGTGTGTGTGTGTGTGTGTGTGTGTGTGTGTGTGTGTGTGTGTGTGTGTGTGTGTGTGTGTGTGTGTGTGTGTGTGTGTGTGTGTGTGTGTGTGTGTGTAGTGAGTGTGTGTTCAAAACGAGGCCTTGTTTAATGCAGCCTCATGGCTACAGAAGCTCAGGGTGTGTGTATGTGTGTTAAGGAGGGGGGAGTTTACCAGATTGTGGATGGAGGATATTAAGCAAAAGAGGGGGGGGGGTGCAGAGGGGCATATTTCACAGAGGCCCCCCCGCTGAGCGCTGTGTACCCACATTGTTATGAGTGCACAGATCTTCAGGCCTGTAAAAATACCAGTGTGTACAAAGGAGAGCCCTCGCGCTTTGTTACTCTCCCTCTAAAGTGACATCAGCCTCCCTTCCTTCCCCCCCCCCCCCCCCAACACCTCCCCTCTTTCGCTCTCGCTGTCTCTTCTAAAGAGTGTGTAATGGTGTTGTAATTTTTCTGTCTGTCTGTGCTCCGGGAGGCCCAGTGCGGCCAGATGACTGTGAGCCGACTAAAGTTTCACAACATGTAATTAGGGCCTAAGTAGCAAGGTCAGTGCTGCCTCACCCCCCTCTCACCCCTCTCACCCGTCCTGCCCTGCCCTGCAGCGGCTATCTCCCTCTCTCAATCTTTTCCTTTCCATTCACTTTTTAATTACATCTTTTTTCCCCCTCTCTTTCTTCTTCTTCTTGCCTCTCTAAGTCGGATTTCCCTCCCTCCCCCCTTCCTCCTCCCTTCATCCCTTCTTCCTCCCCCTTCGCTCCAGCTGTTTCCCATATCCACACCATCTCATTTAGATAAAGCCATCTTCCAAAAAAGAATGGAAACGATGTGACGAGCCCCTTTATAGAAACTTTTTAATTTAATTGTAGTTTCTCCTCTTATAAATGGTTAATTGAAATGCCGGAGGGTAGCCTCGACTCGAGAGTCAATAAAAAAAGTCCCCAGAATAGAAGTTTATAGAGGTTGTCTATGTACATAATTAAACCCTTCAGGCGCTTTCTAGAGAAAAAATCTGCCGAATAAATGGTTATGCAAGAGTGGCCTGCTGAGAGAAGGGATGGAGAGGGGGAGACAGATAAAGAGAGAACAAGAGACAGAGGCTGTGAGGACAGTGGAGCTCACAAATCAGTGGCCCTCCGACACCTCAGGGATGCCTTCACGGTGGCTGACAAGAGAAATACTCTGCAGCCTCCCCGAAAAAACAACAAGAGGGGAAGGAGAAAGCACCCATTGACAATTTTTAGGCAAAGGGTGAAAAAAGACAGCTTAAAGAGGGGGGGGGATTTTGTCTCCAGACGCGGCGGTAGGATTGTTGGTTTTATATGGTTCGTTAGTAGGTTACACTGTCATAGAGGTGCGAGAGAAATCTCAGCAGGCCGTCTTATGATGTAATTTTTCCCTGAGTGGTTCCTGCACGTTGCTGAATCTTCACGATTAATTGGTTGAAACGGCACATAGAGGTGCAGCTGCTACACACACACACACACACACACACACACACACACACACACACACACACACACACACACACACACACACACCCTGAGAAACACAACTTTTTATGGGTACGGCGCTCTTCAGGGAATGGGGGGAAGCCGTTAAGACACTGCTGGGCTGTTGGGCCGACACAGGGAGGTCCTGACCGTCACAACTTTGTTTGCGTGTGCTCAAAAGACTATATTTCATTCCACCTGGGTTTTATGACTTTCTGTATCACTTTGAATGTATGCGAGTGTGTCGTTCAATGGCTGCCTGCGTCCGCTTCAAGACACTGGTACTAGCCTTCCTAAATCCAGGACACCGTTAAACCAAACACTCCACGTACGTCTTGCTCTGCATCGGCCAATCGGCTCACTGCTCCCTCACTGCGAGTGGGGACAAAGAAAACATGAAAAATCCAAGGCTCCAAGATGGTGGAAAGAGCTCCCCGTTGGTATCAGGACAGCAGAAAGTCTACAGATCTTCTTTGCAGACTGTTAGCTTACCTGTTTCTACTGCGACTCTGAGCCCAGCACGTAGAAGGGTCTGCTAATTCAAGGCTAATGCAGTAGCACTTACATGGTTTGGCTTATTGAAAGCTAAAGGGCCTGTGTCCACATTCTTTCTGGTATTAAGGCACTGGTAGGTCTCTTTTTTCTGCTAATATGACAACATTATCTTGACAACGTATCACTGCTGTTGTTTGATGGACTAGCTTTGCCCTCTTGGGTTTTATTTTCTGTTTGTGCTACGATATATATATGTTTGACATAGTTTTTTCTCCATGAACAGCTACCGGAAGGTGCTTGATCTTACAATTACAGGCTTCGGGGCACTATCTGACACAAGGAGGACAAACTGTGTACGAGATAAAGCACTTAATGGCAGCCACATCCAGGGTCTGCCGGCCAATCTGCTTTTTTAAAAAATGCTTCATTATGATAGTTCCCGTATGAAAGACACAGTTAAATCCAAGCTTCTCCTCCAAATTCTACAGTGATGTCCCTGACGCTTTTTCTGAAAAGTTGAAATGTTATTAACTCATGGTGCTTAGAGCGGCAGCACAAAAACAGCGGACATGGGCCTTATCTACCTGCAGGATACTTTCTTTCCCTGAGTTTGTTGTTGGATGCACTATATCAGCAGCTAAAACTAATGAAATGCATTGACGTTGGGTTGTCCTTGCACATCTGTACGTGTGTGTGTGTGTTCTCCTTCATACATCTGTTCCTGTGTGTGTGTGTGAGGCTTTATGTGAGGAGTGTGTCGGCCTGCAGAGGTGGCCGGCTCCTCCTGATGATAAATGACAGCGCCAGCAGCAGATAACCCTGCAGGAGTTTTGGCTCTGGAGAACAGCGGTGAACATTCTGGAACTCCCCGCTGACCCGACACACACTGCAGCCTCTGTCCTGTTTGTTTTCTCTGCCCGGCTCTCACTCTCCCTCTCCTCCTCTCTTTATAACATCTCCGCATTTGCCTCCCCTCCCTCCTCTCTCCTTCCCTTCCCCTCTCTCTCTCTGCTCTGGTCAGTGATAGAGGAAGGGCCCACAGCGACCTGCTCACTGTGGGCAGCTCACCGTTCTTGGCGCCAGTCAGTCGCAGGAGCCCCCCCTCCTAACTGGAGATTTAGGAGGGGGTGCTTCTGCTGCTTCTCGGTGTCTTGTACAGAGGGAAAAAGTTAAAAAAGAGGGATTGATCTGTTATCAGGTGGCGGAGGCGGAGGCGTGGGTCGTGCCAGAGCTCCTGTCGCTGCACATTGGAGTCTTTGTGCGGTGACGTGTCATCGGGGCGAGTTACGGTCAATCTGTGTTGTTGGATGGAAGATGTGGTCGGAAGAGCGGACGCATGCACAGAAGCTCGAAGCTGGAGAGCAACGCCTGTTAAATCAAATGCTTAAATACATCTATTGGGGAATGAGGAGGAGTGTGGAAGGCTGCACGCCGGGTTATAAAGAAGGGGGGGAGGAGGAAGAGAGGAGGAGGAAGAGGAGGGGAGGTGCGATGCTTTTACAGCCGGGCAGCAGCAGCAGGCTCTGTTTAATATGAAGTAAAGAACAGATCCAACTGCGTCATTAACTCTCAATTACAGCCATGAGGCTAGCAGGCCGCGCTGAGCTGGGCACTGTGTAATCTGTGTGTGTGTGTGTGTGTGTGTGTGTGTGTGTGTGTGTGTGTGTGTGTGTGTGTGTGTGTGTGTGTGTGTGTGTGTGTGTGTGTGTGTGTGTGTGTGTGTGTGTGTGTGTGTGTGTGTGTGTGTGTGTGTGTGTGTGTGTGTGTGTGTGTGTGTGTGTGTGTGTGTGTGTGTGTGTGTGTGTGTGTGTGTGTGGGGACAGTTGGAAGCACACAAGTGCATTGTGATGAAGAACATACTGCCTGGCTCGGTGTTAAATCGTGGCTGAATACACACAGACGTAGTGAGCTTATTAAATTCTGCTTTACAGTGTTTGTGCACAGTAAATATGGGCCATGTTTGTGCGGTTTGGTTATGAACTGCTTTTAAAAAATATGACGCCATAATATTTGATATTCTCTCTTGATGTTAGAACTTTGTTTGTTTATATAAAATACAAAGATTCTTGTAAACTCAGTTTCCGAACAATATTTCCAGAGGCTATTAACTCGCAGTTATCACGATAATTTGGAAAATATATTTTGTATCATTCTCTACAGCGTACAATTATTCAGGGTTGCATTTCCACTGCCGTTAAGCTCTACAACCGTCTGCTGGCAGAGGACAGAAGTCATGGGAAGTGCTGAGTGTATGAGGAGACAATTGTAAAATCCATAAATCTGACGCAGCCTGGATAAAGTGGAAATGGATTTCCCACACGCAATAAAAGTGAGAGTGGGAAACCCAGCTGTAACCTGTTAGGATCATTTCGCTTAATTAAATGTTTCTATTAAAACAAAAAGCAGATTATGTTTCCTCAGAGTCATTTAAAAAAAAGCTAAAGCAGAAACACTCACACTCATTTCCCTCTCTCTCTCTCTCCTCTACCATCCCTTTCCCCTTGATGAGTAAAGTGTGTGTGTGTATGTGTCTGTGTGTTTGTGTGTGTGTGGTTTTATATGAAGACTTTTCCACTTTGCAATAAACCCAATGACACCATGTGCAGATAAACAGACACAAGTGAGAGTTCTCCTTTATTAGAGAAAGAGCCTCGGTGGTTTTTGATTAAATTATTTTACAGTTTTAGGAGCTGCGTGCTGACAGACAGCAGATACACCAACAGACCGAATGACAGGAAAGACATGTACACTACAAATAAACAAGATAAATATATAGACAGACCAAACCAGTTGCTCGTGGAGGACATTTTTGGATTATCTTTGCATGTACTGTAAACCATCTAATTCAGTCATGGATAGATGTATACACTACAAAGTGCTTGGTGAGCTGTCTGGTCTCCGGGATGCCACAATGACAGTCTTGTTTTATTGGTTTTCTTTGAGGACATTCACATTGGGACTGGCTCCCCGTCAGTGTTTTGGGTTACATGGAGTTCTTCTTGGCACCCAGAAAGGGAGGTTGGACCTGACTCACATTATGCTCTCCGCTGGCGTGCCAGGAAGGGTTACAACGCGGGCAGTTTTTGGCTTGGCACGACGCAGCTTGGCTTGGCAACGCTCGGATTGGCGTTTCCATCAATACTGCATTTTTAATGAATGGCAGCTACATGCTCATCAGTGGCTGCAGTGATGAGGATGTTTGAGCACAAAAATAAAAAGTTAGATACTGCTTCAGAGCCGAAGAATTTTAGATAACCTCACGCACGAATCTATCTGCTGTTGAAGGTGGATCCTTTAAACCCTGTGAACTGTACAGCAGCTGCCGTGACCTTATTCAGTCTGTGACAACGGACGCTCTCTCGCCACAATGACTGAAGTATTCAGTGTCTCATGTTTTCTCATTCTCACACTGTCCTTCAGAGCTTCCCTCCATTGTATCCGGCCCATCCTCTCATCCTCCCACTGTGTCTGTGTGAAGAAGCTTGTTTCCCCGCTGGGCCAGGGTGTCGGGATGCCAGGCTGAAAGGCCCCAGGGGAGAACGCTTTTTGAACCCCTCTTGTCCTCCTGGTTTGATGCAGTGCATCTCTCTCTTGTTGGGTGTCTTTGTCAGGCACTCCAGGAGGGCCATTACTTCAGACCCTTCCAACGACAATGTTTGAGCCTCCCACCCTCCTTAAAATCCTTCCATTCTCTGCTGCTATCCTGTCCTCCTTTTAAAAAAAAAACAGGGGTGCTGTGAATCCAAAAGTGTCTTCTGTTTGTGATCAGAGACAACTGGCATGCCCTCTTATATTCAGCCGTATCCAACAGAACCCCAAGAGAGTGTGATGGTCTAGTACTTAAAGTGAACCAGTCGGTGAAAAACTATTACAGTAAGTCTCCTATTCAAAGAGATCATGAAGTCCTCATAAGTTGCTAGTTTTGGAGATCTAGTCACATTAGAACAAATAGTTTGCCGAGGCTTTTATTCTGTTCTGACAAAATTGTCTATTTTTTTATTTTAGCATGATAGAGTGTTGACGAGTTATTGGAGGCAGAAACAGAAGTTAGCATCTCAAGGGCTCCCTTGACCAAAAAGCAATAGGATTTTTCCATTGGATTTCGGTATATTACATGAATATAGGCTCTGTGGCAAAGACATGTTTCTAAAACGTATATGTTCAGCTGAGTAGGACAATCTCCACATATTAAGACTACTTGAGATGTTGAAGCAAAACTGCAACTGCCAGAAGTAAAAAGCTAGCGTTAGGCTATGAACGAACCAGCTGAAATGACTTCACCTCACCACCGCTTAGCTAAAGGTGGGTAAAGATCTGCATGATGACGCTTTGTAGTTGCACATTCACCAGTGGGTTATTTACTGATGTATTCGATGTAGTAGAACACAAAGGGAAAATCTCTTCAGCTGGTGTTAACCACAGACCTTCTTCCAGGTATCTTACCACAAACCTGTTGCCTTCAAGACAAGGGAACATAAAGTGGTAAAATGCAAAGTATTTTGGGGGTTTAAGGTCTCATTCCTGCACCGCACATATAAATGGACACTTTTTTAAATGTTTAATGGCCAATGTGCAATCTAAACAGGCGGGTTTCAGTCTGCAAAAGAATATCTGTAGCATCAATGTTGAAGAATCCCACCTCCTTTATGAACAGAGCAGCTCCTCAAGAAGTGTGTGTAAGCCTCAGGCCATGTGTGTGTATGTGTGTGTGATTGTGTGTTCGGGGGTTTCAGAGGGACTGTGCAAGCCCGAGAAGAGGGGTTCCTCCCCGGGTATTTACTGAGGGGATCTGACTGTTTGGATTGGTGATTTAGGATGTTCACCGGGTCAGAGGGCACAATTATACACAGAGGCCGGGGTCAGCTATGGATTGCCTTTCTGCTAGCTCTTCTCAGTTTACCCATGACGCCAGACCCCCACCCCATCCTCTGATTCACACCACCCACATCAGAGACAGAGAGGGCCATTGACTGTCCCGATAATCTGATAATCACAAAATTGTACATTTATTTAAGAAAATGTACCCACAATTAGGGTTGGGGTTAGACAGTCCTTTTTTTAACCAAATACCCGGAAATTGAAAATGTTTGTATAGTTTATGTAGTATTAGTTACCTGGTAAAACAACAGGTAGCGCTAGGGGGCTTGGTGATTACCCTTTAACACATCAACCACCATGTCTTCATCAACATCTGGGGGATTTGCATTTCAGTAATACCTTGAGTACAAAGCAACCAAATTGCTCTCCCTTGTAAGTCCAACTGTTAAACATGTTTGGGCTTTCCCCTACGGATGACGCTTCTTCATGGGCATCTCTCCTTATTTTTGACACAGATTTTGATTTATTAAACTTAATGTACTCTTTGCACGCAATGTTAGTCCTTACATTGTATCACCACAGCAAAGACCTGAAGCAAAATTATACCACCCGCCTTCATTTCAGGGGCTCTTTTTCATGCCATTCCTCAGGAATTGTGGGTCTTCCCCTGCGTGACCACTGACAGGCCTTTACGGTAAAGCGCTGGAGAAGCTGAAAGGACGTGTGTGTCCGAGAACACCCTGACTCCCCTGCCCTCCTCTTGTGAATACATTAATTCATTTACCACTTCGAGGTCGCCAAACCAAAATATTTGCCTCTGCACATATTTAATATTTATGATGACGAAAGCAAACATTGCCCGGGCGGATTGAGTGACATGGAGAGGTCAAGCTCTGGGCTTGGCCGGAGGGGGCAAGAGGGAATGTTATTAGTGTGTGGGTGTGAATGTGTATGTGTGTGTGTATGAGTGTCCTCTCCTGAGAGAGCCAATCCACATCTTAGGAGCGGTGCACACAGCTCTGTTTGCACTGAAACACACTTGCAAATATGACACGGTTCAGCAAACAATTTACATGAATTTGTGTATTATGGATTCATGAGCTTAAATCTCAACTTGTCTTCTAAGAAGGACAGCTGTGTTGATGAAAGGGTGTTAAAGTGTGTGTGTGTGTGTGTGTGTGTGTGTGTGTGTGTGTGTGTGTGTGTGTGTGTGTGTGTGTGTTAGTACTGGGTCTACATATTAGCGTGCATCATCGTACATGTATGTGCTGTGCAAGTGTATGTGCTCCAATGAGGTGATCCATTAAGGGGGACAGTTTTATGAGCTGGTCTCAGATCTGGATCAGCTCAGATGAGATCCTGTTTCCTTTGGACTGCTCTCTCTCACCGCTGATTCCGGCTCAAGAGCTGCATGACTAAATGGTGCATACCTAATCTCTTTTGAACTGCAACCCAAAAGAAGCAGCCTTAAATTGTAATATCAAGTTTGCTGACAAGCTCTACTTTCAGATTGAGTTGCATGTAGCTTTTGTAAATGTATATCCCTTTGCTTTGGAGAGCTGAGAAAGGTGGTAGGAAATAAAAGACTTCAGGTGGCTCTTGCACGTTTGAGAAATCAAGAGGAGCACATTCATAAAAGTATGTCATGTTAAATTGAAATTGACACACACAGAGTTTGTTGACATCTACATCCCACCCACCTTCTAAGCAACCTCACCGTGACCTCAGAGAGAGTGAGAGGGTAGAGGAAGCAAACTTGGGAGATCTCTCATACACACAGATCACCTCTGCCCCTATCTCGCCTGCCTTTTATCCTTTCTTTCATACGAGCTATCTTTCTTTTCGCCCTTCCTCCTTTCACCTCCGATAAGTTATTGTGCAAGTTTGTGGAATGTACACAGGCCGAGTATCTCGATGAAGTGTCATTGTTCCGTTTGTTGAAAGGCACTCCGCTCTCTTTCTTCTTCTCATTCGGATATGAGCGAGGGAAGAAAAGGCCCTAATGGCGGAGTGATAAAGAGTCTTTCAGTGAATGGGACACAAAAAAATGAGGATAGAATGGGAGAAAATCCTAAGACAATATTTAACAGTGATTCACCTTACACCACCTAGAAGAGATATGGACTTTTTTGATCTATTCAAGGAAAAAGCAGGTTTGAATGTTTGCCAAAATGAGGTGTGCTTGTACCGTTGTGAGCAAAAGCTTCATTGTTTTCCATTCGGTGAGTCAGGGATAATTCAATCACACTTACCTCTCGTGTACAATTTGAATTTTCAAATGTAAAAGAAGATGAAAAAAAAGAGGAACAACAAGCCTTCCACACGCCAGTGACAACTAGTTATTCACAAGAAGAAAAAATGCATCCCAACCGGCCAATTAGAGGCTTTCTACAGCCACTGTGACAACCCTGGGGACCAATAGCTAAGAGTAATGGAGAGAGAGACAGCGAATGACAAAGTCCAGCTGGGACTCCAAGGACTCATCATATTAAAGCCATGATAATGCTGTTGAAGATGGATAGATGGATGACTGGGTGGATAGATGGATGGATGGATTGATAACGTATAAAAACAACTTGTTCTTTATTTTCGTACCGTGATTAAATAGATGAATGAAGCTGACATTGGTTTGTATTAACAAACAGATGACGGATACAAGAAAACATTCAAATAACTCATAATGTTCAAATTTAAACAAAACAGTAACACAAAGAAAATTACCCGAAAGAAAAAATGCTATTTGGTGGATCGCTTTACAAGAATTATAAAAATCAAGAGGCCTACACTTGATCCCTGGGGAACTCGATATTGTATTGTTATATAGCCAGAGGAAATATTTATCAATACCCTCAGTTTTCTCATGCGGAGATCATTTTAAAACCACAGAGAAACCCCAAAGAGAGAGTTTTTGCAACCAGATATCATAAATAAAAATTCCCTCTTGGTGTTGGTATTGTTATTCTTTAGGAATTCAACATACTGGTTGTAACAGCAGCCTGCCACTTCTGGTGGGAACAAAAGATGCTTGCTGTACATTTCGAAGGCATTAAACCCCATGGTGCTTCACGGGACAAATGCTGATGAAATGCATGTCTTTGGACGTGTCTAGTGGGCAATTGTAGAAAGACAAGTGGAGTTACTTTTGTGTAAATTAGTAGGATAAAGTAATTGTTGTGAAAAGGGATGGGGTCAAGGCCATGTTCATGGTAGTGGGCTGAAAGCAAGAGTCTGTGTGGGAATGATCTCACTGGGGCAGCTGGCAGCACTCCCTCTCTTCTTTTGTCAACTCCAACCATTTGATGCCATTGAAACAGAGCAAGGCAGAGAGATTGAGAGAGCAAAGGCGAGTGCTAGTGTGAAGGTGCAGAGCGGCGTGATGCAATGTGAGATAGCAGCTGAGTTAGCGCTCTCTGTGTGGAAGTGTGAGTGTGTGGACTAAATTCCCTCTAAACGCGCCAATCCCCCCCATTGTAGCTCCCTCCATTATTAGCTCTCACTCATCCCTCACCCTCCTCCTCATCATCATCTGTCCATCCTTCAAGCACATTCTTAAATTTTGCCAGAAAGCGGAGATGTTGGTGGTGGCATTGGGCGGGGGAGCTAGGTGTTTTATTTTCTTGAAGGCTTTGAGAGTTCCACACCTGTGGGTGTACGGACAGTTTGTAACCTTATCTCCCATGCTTTGTCTGTCTCGCTTTTCTTTGGCGCTGGATGTGAACAAATTGAGCATTGTGTTTAGGCAGGGGCCAGGAGGATTGTGAAGGAAGGAAGCCAGCGAGCCCAGGCTCAGCACAGCAGTAGCCTGAGACGAGAGAGATCAGGAGTGATTCCATGTGTAAGATTCCTTCCTTCTCACGGACAGTGCTAATGAAGTGTGTGCACCCTTTGTTAGACAGCCTCCTCACGCAGAGCCAAGCACTCTTACAGACACTCCAGACGTGACTGTATTCTCACAAACATCTTCGCAGTGTGTAGTTAGTGTCCTTAGGGTTGCATCAAGCAGTTACTGGGCTGAAAGTATTCCAGAAAGTTTGAGTTGCTGAAACAAGTGATTTATGAAATATCTTTCCTTACTTTTCCAGTGAAAAGAAACAATCATTACGATGAACATTAGAGAAACCATTATGCTCTCTTTAACGTGATGCAGGAATGAGTCCTAAAACCTGAAAGTTAGTCAGCATTTTATCCCTTTTGATCCACTCGTCTCGCTTTTTTTTGTATGTGTTTTTGGTTATATGGGTGAAATAATGTCAATGGTTAACACAAGCTAAGGATATTTTCACCTTTTGTTCCAAGAAATAATGATTCACTCATGAATGCCCAAAGCTTCTGTGTGTATAAAAAGGAGTGATTTAACAACAAGTGACCAAATAAGGCGACTAAACGTCAAGCGGTGTTGACATGAAGTCATGTGACCAGGATGTAGTTCCTTTACCGCCTAACGTTAGCTTTTAACTCCTGGCGATTACATTAATGCTTCAAAAAGCATGAAAGGTTATTTTGTGGAAACTATCCTGCTGAAAAAAAAGTGTAGGTATCATAAACATGTGTTTTTCACATGTTTTGATTCACTGCAATTCTTCAAAAATCCAATGGAAAAACCCCTTTGCCTTTTTTCATGTCATCCCTTGTGATGCAGACCTCCTCTAAAAATATGCAACACAGCCCCACTCAATCATCAATCATCGATATCAATACCTTTTTAAAACTATCCTTTGAAAACATTTATCTTTTGCTGAGGGATATTGCACGAAGGCCCACAAAAATGTATATAAAAGGGATGAACAACAGTGCAGGCCATAAATCATATTTCATTCTTTGTCATGCTAGCGAGTAAAGTGTTTTTTTAAGCCCACAAACAACAATCTTTCTTCAATTTGCATGTTCTTAATTTGAGTCATAGTGTAATCTAGTGTGTGTTTACATCAGAAGGGTATGTCTGCATCAGAGTTTGTATCCACGGTCACGCTCTCTTGTCTCCGCTCTGGTGAATGCAGATGAGGGGGGAAATTAGCCAGTGTGGGAATATCAGAAGAGACAGATACCCGTGTCACCATGCATCCTAATAAAAAAGAACTCCTGTTTCCAATTATAGCCGGGCTGTAATGATAACGCGATGTGAGCGGCAACACAATAGAACAACTGCATGTCTACTGAGTCTCGGAGAGGGCGAAGGGGGAGGAGGTGATGAGCTGAGGAGTGAAAGACGAGGCGGGATAATGGGCGAAGATGAACTGCAGGAGTGAAGTAGTAAATGATGACAGTGGACGCAAGGGAGGGAACGCTTGGGAGTATTTTTAGGATCCTCACTCCCAAGGATGTCGGGATACTATCATGTGGGAAGACGTTCAAACCAAGACAAATAAACACACGGAGCCAAATGATAGCTTAAAGTATTTATAATGTTGTGTTTCTACGTCTTGCTAGAGAGAGCTTGGACGGATCGCGTCGATAAATTAAACTCTCCAGCTGTTGCTTTTTGTTTTCTTACTTCAAATGTACTCCGTTGAACCTCTGCTTCTATTATTACCGCTTGCCAAGGTCTTCATCGTGGTGCTCCTCGGGACTGGAGAAGCTACAGAGAAGCTTCCAGCACCACAACTTGCGCTCCCTTGGACCTTATTTTACTCCCACTCACCACTCTATCTGTCTTGCTCACCCTAGCGTGACCTAAACATGCGGCCAGTGGATCCAATGTGTTTTCTATGGACATGCAGGGGAAGGTATGGAGGCTCCAAACCAAACCTCAGCCATGCCAGGCCTATGAGGGAAGGAGGGGCCCCCCTTTTTTTTAATTTTTGAGGAAGTCATCACAGAGTCCAAATAACAAGGCCGTCCCCGCCTGGGGCCCGCTGTCAGGGCAATGATCGATGGTCTGAGTCTCAGATGCTTGCCCCAACTGGCCAGTGGTGAACAAAGAGGGGCAAATATAGAGACAGAGAAGGGGTCATCTCTGCCATGGTGGGAAAGACAGTCAGCCAGAGAGGAGGATGGAGGGAGGAAAAGAGTAGAGGAGGGAGAGAGGTAGTGTAAACCCCAGCATGTTGATTGCTAGTCTCTTCTTTGATTCGAAAAACAGACATGTCGTGCTGTTTTATTTCGTTTGTAACATGTCCAGAAATCGCCGGCTTTGAGACGGCGCTACATTTTAGTGATTGCAGCTCCCGCAGCTGTGGCCACAGGAATGCAGCTCGCCTCCTTCCTCTTCTCTCCCGTCTCCCTCGTCTATCTCTCATCCAAGCTTTCTCTCGTTTCCTTTCCTTGGTGCCTACCCTTCCTTCCCTCGCTCTCTCTGCCCTGAGGCGAGGACTCTGGCTCTTCTGGGAAATCTCTGATTAACACTGAGGTCTCTTTTACCAAGAACGCCGTCCCTTTCCCCTCCCGTTCTTCGTCTCTCCGCTCTCTAGCATTCAACACGCTCCTGAGGTTTAGCCAGCATCAGTCAGACCTCTGGAGGGTGCTCTGGTTGGCTTCAGAGGTATGTACCAGACAGACCCTCTGTTGTACCAAGAAGGGTGGTGATGATACACACTATCCACCCTCAGCAGGCTTTGGGCATATCACATGTACGTCCCCAGGTTATGGCTCTGAACCCAGTCACCAATGGAGGTAATTCAGAGTGCCTTCATTGGGCAGGTTTTGGTTAAATAGGATGTGGGCTTCAGTAGTGGACTCATTGTGTGTTTAATTGAGAAATAAAAGATCCAGGAAGTGGGGTTCCGTCCCTGTTGTGCACTTGCAATTTACCCTTAGCCAAATTGATCGTTTGAGGATAGCAATTGTAAAGCCACTAAAGGAAGGATTTGGAGGAATTGGAAAGGTTCATTTTACACCAGTTTTGATGTTACTGCTGGGGACGTTTCTACCTGAGATTTACTTGAACTTTATGGCTTATTCTTTTTCCAAACAGACCTCAATGACCAAGATCTCCTTAAACCAAACTCTTAGGGGAATAAACATCCCTTACTTTAAGTGATCTATTCTGACTAACTGAGCTGTACTGACACACAGTACTGACTTTCTCATGACTGTTCCAAGAAATGCTTACAAGTCCCAAGACCAACTGCAGATGTTTATAACAAGAAATAGACAATGTTTATGGGGCTGTTTGAATAGTTTGACAGGCTTATGAATTGCTCTTCTAGCAGACAAATCCTGCAGAGCATCAATGAAATGTAGTTTTCCCGGAGAAAAGCGGGGAGATGTTAGTTAGTGAGCGCGGGTCCCGGAGTGGAGAGCAGGCCATTGTGAGAGCAGAAGTGCCGCGCTGGCTTCAAGGCCCTGACACACAAGCACTTATTGTTGTCTCCCCTCTCCATATAAGTCAAACTAAGCTGACTGAATGTACTTGACCCTTCACCCACTCCCTCTTTTCACTCACACTCCTCCACTCGTCCTCTTCTTTGCTGCTCCACTCCTACTGCGTGTGGTCTCGCTTTAACCACCTGTCTCCACGTTGGACGTCAGATTGTCCCATCTCTAGACAAGAAGATATAATTGAATGTGGTTGAAGGTACTTGAACCAACTGAAGTGTATTTTTCCAACCCAATTCCTGAATTAATTTTGCTACCCATCGGATTATGAATACAACACCTGGTCTGGGTTAGGGTTGAATCTGCTTTACTTGCACATGCTGCTGCAAGGATCAGGTGTAAGTAAATAACTCAAACTAAATGGAGTTGGTATTCTCTATTTATGCTGGTTTTCTAAAACATTTGTTGTATTTGTTATCCTCCTATCCTTGCTGGCAGAACTTAATTAAAATATGAACTCTACTTATTTCAGCCGAGTAGCAAAGAGCTGTGTTGCTCAGGTTTGAATGAATTGAAGTGATTTAATGTAACCTAATACAAATCAAGGAGTTACTTTCAATAGCAGTCCCATTTCCAATGTGCGCCCCTCTAGTTTGGGAAGTTGTTCTGTTAACATGTTCTAACCTTTTATTTTAAAGTAACCATGTGAAGCTTACTCAAGCATCATGAAAATGACTTTTGAAAAATCCCAAAGACAGAGACAGCTGAAACAAACATCCCTGTAAAATCCATACTCATCAATGAATCAATCACTGGTAAGTTTACTCTTCAGTTTGACACTCTCAATTGGCACCTTAAGGACTTCAGCTTTAATTGTCCTCTGGAGGGGGGGGGGGGGTTGACCAGGGCAGCTAGTAGTGGCAGCTGCTTTCCTCACCATGTCCTTTCAGAGATTTCAATCAGCTGTGTGAGGCCTGTTTTCACTATTCTTCTCACTGTTTCATTCTTCAGTTTTCCTCAGATATTTGATCTGACACACCAGTGTTGCCAAAAGCTGTTTTTGGTTTGGGAGTATTTGATTTGGTAGATGCTAGATGTGTCATGGTGTTTATACATACATTTTTATGCATGACTATCAAGATTTGTGTCGTCTTCGTTTGCTCGGAAGGCCAGACAGCTAATTATTGGGCAGGAAATGAGTAAAGTTCCTGCCACAGTGAGGATGATGTTTAGAGGAAATGACCATGAGATGACCGACTGAAGAAGAGGGATGACTTGACATGGGTGTGTGTGCTTGCGTACGTGTTTGTGGAAACTTTGCCTGTTTTCCCCAGAAAAGGGATATAATTCTATGAAAAGAAAAAAGGCACTGAATGAGTAATTCTAAACATCGGTCTGAAGTGAGTTAGGGAAATATGCAATGCCCATAAAAACCAGAACTGAGAAAAATTGGATCTGTGGCTGCGGGGGATAATAGAGCATACCTGCATCTTGAGTACCGCACCACTGGGACTGCACACTTTTTTTTAAAGTATGAATTGTTGTTGAAATCAATGCACAAGTACACTCATATTCATTGTGTGTGTTATGAAGAGTTCTGTACTTCTGAAAGTCCGCCAGTGTTTGGTATTTGTTGTCCTTTCCGATTAATTTGAGCTGAACTTCATACTTGCCTCCGATCACCTGTTGCAGACAATGTGGAAGCTGGCTCCAAAGGATCAATTGAGAGCAGCTTGGTGATTTGCCCCTCTTGGCCAATCAGGATGCGGCAGTTTATTTAGGGCCTTATACAGGTAGATAACACACCTAGGCCATTCTGTTTGACCTTCCTTCACCAAGACTAATGCAAAAATGTCATTTCAGCAGACATTGTGAGCCAAAGATGTAGTTTCTTTGGCCTTTTCGAGACTCTTTATTATGATTTAAGGGTCATTTGGAGAGTCTCAAACCTAGCAGATGTTTCTGCACAAGGCACATTCCCTAATAATTTCTGAACTTTATTATTCTGGTGTAATCATTAGGAGAGGTTAAGATGCGTTTGTTCTTTATTCAAATTAATTTGTCTATTATTAGAGGCATTTTATCAATTTTAAGGAGGCTTTTTTCATTGTAAAGGCACTCAAGTTTTAATTGTAAATGGTTTGGAACTTGTTCTAAGTCTTCTTCCTGATCATTACTCACTACTTTCTAGGCGTTGTGTTGTGCATTAAGGAACCTTAGCTTCTAATACTGTTTTAATCTTTCTCTATGGTAGTACAGTATGTGTTTTTCCTGATCAGGGCCTGCACTTGAGTTAATCTACAAGGTACTCGGTTGTTTTGCCCCTATTGTTTTCAGTCTTTTCCCACGTAGGCTACATTTTCCACCAGTATTAGCTTTGCAGGTGGAGTTAACAGAGGAATGCTGATCAGATGAGATATGGAAGTAGCTGTATGCAGGCATCAATGTGTGTGAGTGTTTGTGTTATTCCTAATGTAAGGCAGATCATTTGGTCTGCTGCTTTAAAACAAAAGGGCTCTGGTCCAGTTTACTCCCATGGGGAAGGCTACCTTCGCCCAGGAGAGAGGGAAAGAGAGCTTGTTGGGCTCACTCCTCCACACTACTTTATGGGAGGGTCAAGGTAGTTAACTAGTGGCAGGCGTTCAGATGGGTTCTGCTCTGACTTCAAACAGAGAACATTATGGCCGTGCGCGCTCACAGGATATTGCACTGTAAGGCCACTGAACACGGCTGGGTTAGAGAGAGGAGGCTTTGTATGGAGCCCATTAGAGCCCTAAACCAATACTAATGAAGCCGTTTCCTGTACAAACGGAGCGGCTCAGGGGAAACTGGCTCTGGCTTTTAATAAGGCCCTCACCAATCCCAGTTAAGATGCTGGATTTTTATTTTTTTTTATCTCGGGGTACTGAGCGGGTTCCAAGCAGAACCTCCATTTTGGAAAAGTTAATTACGCATGATTAATGGAGCGTTTTCCCTCCAATGATATCTGTGACAGCACAAAGCTGTCGTAAGGCTTGTCAGGCCCAATTCGAGCTGAATAAGTATTTATGTGATCGCATGTGATGGGCCTCCTCTCACCAGCACCAGCCCTCATCAATCAAGCCCCGCTGCTCGGAGTAGTGGGAAATTGGTCTATCAGTGCGGCTGCCTACCGACACCAACCCCCCCCCGCTCCCGCCCCCACTGCCACCGCCACCACCGCCACCTCCCTCCCTCCCCATTCAATCAGGCCTGAGGCTACAATGCTTCTTTAGCTCTTACTTCTGACCAACGCAGGGGTCACGGGGGGGAAAGTGGGAGCCAGAGCTGAGCCCATCCATTACGGCTCTTGTTTCTCTCGGTGGCAGCCGGACGACGGGATTCTATTAAGAGCTCCGTCTATTCAGCACTGAGATTACACCAGGGCCCTCTCGCCGAGCACACCTCAACACCAGCCCCCAAGCCCTCGCCAAAACCCCTATACCCACCCTAGGGGCCTTATAGCCACCCCCACCACCACCACCGCCGCCGCCAGCCCAGTCACAGTACAGTCCCCCTCCTCCTTTTTCTTTTTACACTACTAGCTTGCAGTAGTGTTTTTTTTCAGCAGGCAGGATGACAATAATCACAGAGAGAAAGACAGAATGAAACAGAAAGACAGGCGGAAAAGCTTCGAGGGGAATGAGAGCAGACACCCTAACCTGTTTTCGATGTGGACACATTGCTTGGACAGCGTTTGGCCTCGAGGCAGTGCCACACACACACACACTCACAGGGGAATAAAGGCACACACACTCCCAAGCCATAAGCATACTGTCCCATAGAGCTTCAGCACCTGGAGATTGGGTCATCCCCACCAGAGTATAAACACACTGATATGGGTAACATCACAAACACAACTCCGCCGCGGTTCCGCCGTAAACACCCGCCGACACCAGATCAAAACGCCACTCCACCGATGTTTAAGAAGCTCGTTTGTCTCCCGCCGGCCTGAAGAGACTCTTCATTTACTTAATATGTGTTAGCACTCGAGAAAGAGAGAGAGAAGGAGAGGGGAGTGCTGCAGGGGTCGCGCCCCCCGCCTGGATGGATGGGGGTCTTCGCGTCAAAGAGAAGGAGAGAGACAGCGCTCCTGTCAAACAAACAGAAATTGAATACGTTGCCTTCTATCAGGATGTCCACAGTGTGTACATACTCTCTTAGGTTTGATTATGAATAAGCCCCTCTGTCTTATAAACAAGTGGAGTGAAGGCATTCATCAGGGATAGAGAGGTAAGGGTGTGAAGAAGGAGGAATGTGCTCTCCTCCTACGAGAGTCTGCTGTCGAGTGGATGATGAAGGGGAGGAGAGGAGGCAGGCTCAACAAGAACAAAACAGAAGGTGGATGAGGGATTAGGAAAAACACCGTTGGCGTGGTTAAACCATAAATGTACACTTCCTTCTGCATCGGCCAATCAACTCGCTACGATGCGAGTTGGACCCAGATACCCATCAAATCATTATCAAATTGTATTTATACATTAAACTATTACAAACTTTTTTCAAGGGCCGTAAAGCATAGGACACCCTCTGTGCTAAGACCTCCGATCGAGCAAGAGATACTCCAAAAGAAACTCCACAATTTTGAGGAAAACTAGAAGAAACCTCAAGGAAAGATACAGAGGAGGGATCCCTCTCCTGGGACAAATATATAAAAATGACAACATAGACAACCCAAATGATAAAAATGATTGTGAAATGAAAACCATGGAACCAGGTGGAGACCCGCTAACAAAAACAAAACCGTTTTGCTATCCTAGCACCAAAATATCAGGACAGAAGAAAGACTAACCATCATCCGTTTCAGACTAAAAACCCACCGTGTCTCCTCCACCTGGGCCATAAAACCGTCCAGTAGAAAGAGTGATTTAAACCTAAAACAAAATAACAAATTGAAAGGTTTTAGCTCATTTGAAACTAATGCACCAGCACTTACTATGGTTTGGCTAATTTGAAGTGAACATTTCTTGCTGTTCTGAGCTTTCATTTTCACGATTTATTGCACATATTATATCGGACGCTTTGGAAAAAAATGAAATGTAGTGTAAAGTAAAAGAGGAAGAAGATAAATGGAGGAGAGAGAGTAGAACAAATAGGATAAACAAAGAAGAAAAGAGGAAATGGAAGAGGAAAGGAAGAGAGAGGGTTTGTTCCGGGCACCCAGGGTTACAGTGGGTGAGGCTTACTCTCCCAGTGCTTTTTTTTCTGCACAGGGTTTGGAGTTGGCAGCCGTGGTGCGGGTTAACAGGATCGGAATGCTTCTTCAGGGGCAGTGTAATCAGCAACCAACTTCCTCTGATTGAGAAAGCGTAGGCCTCGCTCTCCGCCTCTTTTGTTTCGGACTGAGCTGCGCTGACAGCACGGAGGAAGCAGCCGTCCGACGGTCGGGGGGAGATGTTGTATAAACACCGTGTCCGAGGAGGGGAGAGAAGGAGAAAGAAACTGACAAACTTCGGGGTGACTAATGTGTCTGCGTGACGATGCTATCTGTGCGCGTCGATGCACCCACTTGTTTGCAGAGGTGGAAGAAGTGCTCTGATCATGATCTAAAACGTTGACTTTAAATAAGTGTATTATGAGGTTAATATTTGACTTTACACCACTGCTCGTTTGTGTGTCTTGTGCACCCACATCTCCAGAGTGAGGGATTCTCCAGCCAGTCATCTCCATCTGCCAGCCTCAGACTTTTGTCTTTGTTAAATGTTGTGTGACAATGAGATTTTCCAAAGTGCCATCTAGATAAAGAAGTGGATTGAGAGAGAGAGAGAGAGAGAGGGAGAGAGAGAGGGAGGTGGAGTCGGGAGGTGGGGAGCGATAAGATGGTCTGGTCATAGTCCAGCAGCCCTTCATCATCGCTGCAGCCCCAGATATATCTCCTCTCTTTCTCGGAAGCATTCACACACCTTCATCACTTTGTCTCTCGCATTCACACGCACGCACGCACACACACACACACACACACACACACACACACACACACACACGCAGGCACACACACACACGGCTCTATCCCATCAGTGCAGCTTTAGATCCTCAATCGATCCTCGCAGCACCCCAGCAGACACCTGCAGGTGATTGATCCCCAAATCAGTCCCTCACAACCCCGGTGCCGTAAAAACCATAACAACCCATCATAAAAGCTGATTTATCTTCAACCGGCCCCGGGGCCTCACAGTTAGAATATTAACCCAAAAGTGTATGACACCACGATGATTGGTTTGGAATTGAATAAACCTTGGGAGTATTGACGCACACGTCTGATGGTTCATATCAAGTCTGATGGCTGAAATGTGCCACGTGAGAGTGCCGTATCTCAGGATGTAGAGATTTACAGGCAGACATGGAGAACTTTAGCATCTCTTCTAGTTTTAAGAGACCTTTATGCACCAATATTTTTCATTTATTACACGGCTAAGTTCAATACTTGATTGTGATTGGTCAGTTTGGACATATCAGAGGTCGTGGATCAAGGGACTTTGTGCAGTCATATCAATCCGCAGAAAGAAGTCCAGTCAATTTAACGTCAGCCTTGAAAACACTTGGAATACTTTTTGAATATACATTTTTATATTGTTGTTATTTTGGATGTTGGTCTAATTGAATTCAGCGCACAATTCTTTGCTGTTTACATAATCTTTTTACATTTTTAGTGGAATTTTTATACCATATTTTTGCCATTTTGTTATTCAGATGGTATCAAAAAAACATAAATATTTGGAAAATATTCTTACATCTGTTTCTCCCAGCTGTAGAATCCAAAACTATAGAAGTATGAGGAATTATAGAAGGATAAATAGACAAAAGACATCTAAAACAAATACCATATTGTACAATTCCTCATATAGTTGTTCCATATTTTAGTTGTTTGTCTTGTTGTTGACTGTTTGCGTGCGTCCGTGCATCCCTCCATGTGTTCCTGCAGGAAATTGTGCCCAAGCCACATTTTAATGAGAGCGTTGGTCTGAATACCAGCAGCCTGGTGCACTGCAGAGTGTGCCCTGTACTCAGCAGTGCAACAAGCTCCCGGGTTAAATATAATCCCAGCCTAACTCGGGGGCCTCTTTGATGCTACTGAAAGCCAGTGAAGCCTTTAATGGGAGCCACTCCGTGTCCCCGTGTTATGTGTGAGCTGCTCAGCTTTCCTTCATTTTCAGGCTGTTGGAACTGATTTGTTGTTTTCCGACTTAATTTGGACTTTAATCATGCCCACAGATGACCTGGGCTGGGTAACACACTCCACTGTGTGTGTGTGTGTGTGTGTGTGTGTGTGTGTGTGTGTGTGTGTGTGTGTGTGTGTGTGTGTGTGTGTGTGTGTGTGTGTGTGTGTGTGTGTGTGTGTGTGTGTGTGTGTGTGTGTGTGTGTGTGTGTGTGTGTGTGTGTGTGTGTGTGTGTGTGTGTGTGTGTGGTGGGGTGTGTGTGTGTGTGGTGGGGGTGGTGGGGGCTCCTATGTGCCCTACAGACAGACTGGAAACGCTTCCACAATCTGCTTGCGCTTTGCACTCACTCAAGTACATTCTCTCACTTTCTCACATTGCAGTTTTGACCACTTGTAAATTTGGGATATGAAATACCCATTAGTTCCACTTGTCATGTTCCTCTATGTTTTCTTCTCCTCTGTTCAACAATATAAGCCTTTCTCTTTGCTTTGGAAAAGAAGGGGAAACACTCCATCTCCCTCCTCATTGGATAAAGGGACTTTTAAAAGAGGGTCATTGCTCAGTTTGAAAAATATGAACTGGTTTTAAGTCGTCTTTTTTGAGTTTCATTCCATTGGAGATGTAACACAAATATTGTTAGAGCCAATTTTTGTGAAAAGATCAAATAATATTGTGACTTCTGTAGTCAAGGGAATTTAAAAAGACTACATGGCACCATCATTAAAGAGACACAGATAAGGGCTTGTCTAAAAGATGCATTTGAGACACCGTTTTTAACCGATAAATGATAAAACATAGAAGAATAAAAAATGATCAAAGTTTGTTTGTTGCATTTTATTTGAGTTTTTCCACTTTTGTTTTGATTTGTTTGACTTGTAAAGGTCTTGTTATTGGCCACAAAACATTGAGCCATCATTAGAAGTCATCACAAGTGTAAGTAAATCTAATAAATTGAAAGATAACGCGTTATAAATGTGTCTTTAAAAGGCTTAATATGTATTATGTTCCTCCAATCAGCCTCTTTACAGCTCTAATACATGTGATCATCCTTTAATAATATGTGCTATTAGCTTAAGGATCCAGTTTCCTCATGTCGTGGCTTTACGATGTGTATCTGTCACGGCAGACTCTGCTCCTGTCACACTGAGCGAGTGTAGCGTCTGTCTGATATCCGGCCACCATTAAAATATTAGCCTTCCAATTGGACGCGGTATATGAAAAGCAGATTGTGGCGGTGGCACTTTAAACGAGAGAGGAGAGCTCAATAAAGGTAATGAATGTGTGACACTCCAACATCTGAAGTGCCGTGTTCAGTTGCACAGCCCTTTACCTCTCGTACATAAAAAGCTCTTTTAAAGATGATATCTATGAGCGTTTTAGAGCCGATTTGTTCACCCTGCGGCGACCAGCAACATGCTCTAATTACCTCCCTCCCCTTGCCCTCCCCTCTGCAGTGGGATGTTTAAGTTTCCAGTCTGTCCCGTGCGTATAGGAGCTGTGTGCCCGCTGAATTTATGCTTGGAAAACCTGACCTTTGACTCATGTGCAGCTTTATCGCACCCTGAAGCCCACATACAGTGTGGCCCTGTGTGCCGAGGCTCTGCGGAGGAAGTGTCTGTGATTACCTACGGCCTGTTCTACTTTCTGTACATCACTACCCCCCCTCACCCCTCGTCCTCCTCTCAAAGCTTCCTAAACTTGCTGCAGCCACGTTCCAGCTTGCATTAAACCAATTATGTTTAATTTACCTTTTCAATCACACATATTATCCACTTTTCTTACATAAAAAGTCTTCATAGTGTCCAGATAATTGTCCTGTCCTACACGTTTTGCTTGTCAGTGGTTGGTTTACATTTATTCCCTTTTAATATCCATGGTGGTGATATGTATGTACTTATTTGCCCTGCATTGACACTATTTAATCCGGTTTTACTTCTTCTGCATCATCGCAGATTAGTATTTTGCTGGGATTCTGTTAATTTAATGTTTCAATGTAAGCAATTAGCAAATTCTGTTTTTAGTCTTATGTGTCTGCAGCTTTGCTTAGCAGATGCATTTTAATGATGAAAAAAAAACCCTGCAAGCAGATCAGATCATTTATTTCTCCTCACTATCAGGCATCATATCCCATAATGCTCTGCCTTTTTTTTTTTTTCACAGTATTCACACTCTATGAAAACTGGTGGGAACAATGTGTCTGCTCTTGCGGACACACACATCCTAACAACCCGCTATTCTAAAAGAAAACTGTTATTGTAAGACGGGATGAAGGGTATGTTGATATAGACGTACCTCCCTGTCACTGCGAGGATCCGTCAGACAGGAAGAGACGGTGCCAAAACAAAATGAGCGGGTGCTAATTCAGCAAACACGCCGGGCCTGTTCCTCCCCGGCCGCAGAATTTGTCAAGAAATCATCCCTCTTTTCTTTCTCTCCCTCTCCGCCGGAATGCCTGGCTAACCCCCCGGCAAATGAAAATAATCCAAAGTAATTAGAAGTGAGCTGGTCTGGTCCTGAGAGCCCCCGGGCGGCCGGGTAAACATGGCGGAGGGGCCAGTGGAGAGGGGAGGTGGAGGGGGTGGGGGGGGCTCTGACCTTGTCCACATAAAGCAGTGATTTATGAAGTGCAGGCCACAGCAGCAGGGCTTCTGTCTTCTCCCGCAGAACCAAATTACTGAGGTGGAGATTAACACGCCGCTCACAACGGGCCTACTTCCAGACCCGAGGAAATTTTTCTATTTACATTTTCTCCTTTCATTTCCTCTGCTCTGTTTTAATGCTAATTGGCCTCTATATGGACACTATCCTTCAATATAAGCACTAATCTAGCCTCATGATGGATGTGTTAATTAAAGAGAAAGTTGTGCAAACTGTAGGCTAACCGTCCGCTTGAGCTCTAAATGAGTTTACCACTTGATTGAATCGCCCGCACATTTAAAATAAAATGCACAGGGGGGTAAACAGAGTCATGACGGAGGCTTAATGCAGCTTTTCGCCCGGTGTCAATGGGAGGTCTCGCCGTGAATGGTAGAACTATTTAATGTGGATTTGGCTGCGATATTTTCTTTCTCTCTCCTCTCTCTCTCTCTCTTTTTCTCTTTCCGCTCTCCTGGAGGATGTGCTGGAATGCACCACACAGGCCTACACACTGTTTCCATGTGGCCCCTCGACTGCAACAGCGAGGCTCCGCAGCTCTGGAGTCAGTTTGCAACCCACTCGGGAATCCCCCTCTTCTGCAGCCTGTCCCATCTGATCTCACCCGGCTCTGGATGGAGCAACAAAATACAAATCACTCAGAAAATAAAATGCTTGAATGTTATTCAAAGCATGACAGGTCAATGTTAGCCCATGAAGCTCAGATCAAGTAAATGTGAAGCTATTTGAGGATCTCCACATTCAAGCGTGCCTATTTAATGAAGATTGTTCCTTTGATTTATTCATACTTTGATTATTGTGTGTCTGATTTGGGGAGGAAAGTGTATCTACAACCTACAACACTTTTTTTTTGGTTAGAGAAAAACAGGTGATTAAGTCAGCGTTTCCCAAACTGTGGCACAGGGACTTCCAACGGTCCTTATGGGGTTTCCTGGATGTCCCCAAGAGGAACACTTAGGTATATGTTGTACTCAGTGGTGGATTCTAAAAGGGTACATTTACTGCAGTGCTTCCACTTTGACTTACTTGTTCTTGTATATATATATATACATCTACTACATATTGGAGGAAAATATTGTACTTTTCTTTCCTCTACATTTAATTTAAAGCCAGTTACTAGCTGCTGTGTACATATAAAAAACATATAGTATAGGATATGATGTGGAAATGTACTTCTAATCTATACCAGTATTAAAAAAGTAGCTTGAACTGGCTTTGACAATCTTCACACTTAAACCTAATGACATGTATTTGTGATTAAAAGGAGAATAATAGCATCTTAAAATAGCGTGAAAAAAGCCATACTGCATGGTAGTAGATACTTATAGTACACTTGCTGATCCTAAGATACATTTTCATATCTTTTACTAGTCGTTTTGTATTTGAAGACCATAGTATTTCTACTTTCACTTAAGTCAAAGATCTGACTCCCGTAAGAAGAGTCCACTACAGATAAAGGTGATTGTTTTTATTATAATCCTCACCTTTACATCGTTTGTGTGACATCCTGACTATAAACTACATCATAACCTGGGGGTAAATACAAATACATGAAAAATGATAGAAACGACTCTGGAATCTATCTTTTCTCCAACTTGACTTCACAGATCTTTATTTGAAGCATTAAGAAAAATCCAAATATGAGAAAAAAAGATATTGCTAAAAAGTTATTCAAAGCATAACAGGCCAATGTTAGCCCATGAAGCTCAGATCAAGTCAAATATGAAGCTATTTGATCATGTAAAAAAATCTCCACATTCATGTATGAATTGCTTTTTGCGTGACTGAACTCCTAAAACAAACAAGAAAGCCGCAAGCCAAATAAGCACGAGCCCATTTAAGCAATTGAACCTCCTTTCAAGAATTTCACAGCACTTTAAAGCCTCAGCACTAAACATGCTGTACGTTTTAAGAGTCTCTTAAATAAGTATGAAATGCTGTGTGGCATGATATAGTCGGAACTAACACACCCTGAAGCCTGGAGCATGTGTTTGCTTTGTAATTTGTTGATAAACAGCTTTTCCACACCGCTATTTAGTGGCTATGTCAAAACCATTATGACAAAGGCATGGCATAATTCAGATAAAACACATCTATTTCATCTGGGAACAGTGCTTATGGCGGAATAAATATAAATTAGAGCTATACGCCTGGCAGATCATGCTCGGGGTTTATTAACAAATGTACAAGCGTTTTAAATTCACCCCTATCGCTCTTTTCATATATTCAGAGGCTTTATAGCCGCTCGTTCAGGTGATTATATATTCAGCTGAATCTTTCATGTCCCATATAGCAATTTGACGCCTTAATGTAGATGTGTTGTGCTGCAATTCAGAAAGAAATAACCCCCATCTTATAATAAGTCAGGAAGCTGAGCACACTGTTATAAACTGCGGTGCTTTGAGGGAAATTTACGGCTTAAAAATAAAGACCAACACGTGATCCATAAGGGAACGGTTTTTTTCGCACTCTGGGAGTCAATTTACACATCCAAAAAAATGTGAGACGACTTAAACTTCCACAAAAGCACATTCTGATTACATCTCTGCGGTTAAAAATGTAAAATATGCAACATATGATGCCGTAAATAAGATAAGGTTTACTTTATTGATCCCAAATGTTGATGTTGTTCGTTACAGCAGCTTGTCAAAATAAGGCACATCATTTGAAAAAGGAAAAAAAATACACAAATATAAAATAAATCGGAACTAAAAAGTGAAATATATACAAGTACAAATCAGTAGACTATCTGACCATTAAACACAACGAAGTGAACATTATAGCCAACACAATTTAAAAAGTAGGATTTTATTCATATAAAATGTGCAGAAATTTATCATTTTAGCCTCAATTTAGAGTTTTAGTGTTAACTCTGCACATTTAAACGTGAAACTAGTCAAGATTTAGATTTAAAAAACTTTAAATTACGACAAAAAGACTTAAAATGATGTTAATGTGAAAACTATCCTTTCAGAAAAGTTGAGTTCAGGTGAGCACGCCATCTCCTGACAGTGGGGAGAAGTACAACATGTATTCCTGTAGTTATATACTGATGGGGGTCCTTTACCCCCGGTGATACCCCACTAAAAACCAGTGTGTTTATCCTCCCTTTTCTCACACATTTCCTCCTTTTCTCTCACACAACAGCCCCCTTCTCTATCAGGATCCTCCATCAGACCCGGAGCAATCACTTTCCCAGATTACTTGTATTTAATACACAATGCATCATAAAACAAATCCCTCATCCTGACAGGAAGAAAATAGAACAGCTCATTCGACTTGAGCTTTCCCAATTTATGGCTAAATTAAAAAGGCTTCCAACAATGGACAAGTCCAGGAGAGGCAGGAAATCAATGAGCACGCGGACCGGGGTCTCTGCTCGGTTCTCAAGGAGCGCGAGACGATGGGAATCGGTGGCGGGGTCCTGGCTTATTTACACATGATTTTTCCTGTCCTTCCTGCATATTTTGCTCAGCGATTTCGTAAAACAATAGGCATTATCTGGGATGCAAGGTCAATGTCACAGTGCGAGGCATTATCCATCATGATCTGCTCTCATCAGCCGGAGCCCTGTCCGCTTTATGAGCTGCTAATACACCCACCAGTGACAATCTGTACTATTCTATACCACTGTCCGTTTATTCACATTATTGGGATCAGATTTAGACTTTTACATCTGCATTGAACGGTAAAAAAAAAATGAAAGCAATGCAGCTTTTTGTTGTTGTTTGAGCTTGTCGTAAAGCAGGTGCACAGAGGCCAGAAAAGTAAATACTGAATAGAATATATTATTTTTATTTCGACATTGATTCGGGTATTTAGTTAATAATCTGTTTTATTTTACTCAATTCTTTCTAAATGTTTTCTCACATTTTAATAAATATTTCATAAAAACTCGATTCCATGTTTCTCTTCTTCCTTTTTAATCATTCATAGTTTTTTTTGTGTGTCTGCGGTTTTTAGGAGGAAAATGCAAAAGCCTAACAACCTATAGCATTTTATTTAAGTCAGAGAAAAGCAGGTGATTAGGTCAGTGTTTCCCAAATGGTGGCACAGGGACTTCCAATGGTCCTTATGGAGTTTCCTGCGGTCCCCAAGAGGAACACTTAAGTATATGTTACTCCCGTAAAGCGAGCACAATTAGAGAATAAGGTGACTGTTTTACTATAACCCTCACTTTTGTTATTATCATTGGTGCGATTTTATCACAATCTGGAGGTAAAAAAAGGGAAAAGATAGAAAAAGCTGGTCTCTGTTCAGGTTAATAATGTCATAAAATGCTCCATGAAGTGTTGTGAAAAAGTTTGGGAACACGTGGATAATAGCACGTGCTTTGATGCTTCTGTTGGTTCATTAAAGTGTGCTGCCTGTGTGTGCACTGAAGCCCCATCCCGACCTCTCCCTGACCCCGCTCACCCTCTCCAACCCCGGGCCCCTGTCACTTTAAAATGTACTGCGGAGAGGAGCCGCTTCCGACCCGGGGACAAGAGGCGAAGACAGTCCGGTGTTTAGAGTCGCTTCTGGACGCGCTGGATCCGAGAGAGAAAGAGTATAGGGGGCGATGCTTGAATCCACCAACCCCCCCTCCCCTCTTTGAATCTCTCTGCTATCATTTAGACGACACATCCCGACTGGCTGAGGAGGGGGGAAGAGAGAAATGAAAAGTTGAATGGCTACTCGAGGACACCTGGGTGCGTCAGGACAGGAGGGGTGACAAGAGAGAAGCGCACACTGAGAAAAAACTTTGGAGCAAGTTGATGTTCCGGAGGTGATTTAGCCGCTCCGATCCGCGGTGTCTGCAGGACAGCGAGAGGAGCTTTACCGGAGACACTATAGAGAGAGAGCGCGGATTTACTCCACGGCGTCTGAGGGACAGTCGCACCCGGAGAGAAGTGCTCGTCCCGCGGCTTGGAGACCAGAGAAACACCGCTGACTGGAAGACAACAAAAACACGCTTTTTTTTTTTGGTTGCTTTTTTACAGCGCTACAAATCTGGAGGTCGCACAACAGCTAAGACAATTCGTAGTTGTTTTAATTTATCGGTGTTTTTGTTCTTGAATCGGAGTTTTGTTTTTTTTAGTCTCGCTTTTCGCACCGCAGTTATTTTCCCAAGAGGTTTAAACTAAAGAGTTTCAACGGTAAGCAGACTTTACCAAAAAAAAAACCTAAGTATTATGACTCGATTTGCATTGAAAGCTAAATATAAAAACTACTTTTCTTGCTTATTTTGTGGTAAGTTTGACGGTTAAATGAGTGAAATGCTGCAGCGTGTTTTTGCATGATGAATGGGCAGATCCAGTGTGACTGCAGACAAAGGGCTTTATGGAAGCTAAATATTTATTCAGTGCAGGTTATACAAAAGCAGAAAGGCACATTTGGGACCATGATATTCCGTGTTTCATCCCAACAATCGGCTTCGTAATTCTTATCTCTCGCGGCTTCCTGCAATTGATTTGTTCCCTGTAAAGTTTACAGCTGCTGTGTAATAAATATTAACACATTAAAACAACATTATATCCTTTAGAATTCGTTGAGAGAAATGCTGTGGAAATGTTTCGTAAACGATAGAAGTGCAGCGAGCTGATGATTTGCAAAAATAATCCAGTTCGTTGTGTTTATTGTTGTTTTGCTCTTTAGATGCTTTATGAGTGTTGGTGTTTTGTTGGAGAGAAATGCAATGGTTTTATTCGTTTATTTCTAGTATTATTATATATTTCTGTTGTAATTAAACATCCTTTTTATAATATTAAACCCTTTATACTCTATAGGGTTTTTTTTCGATTCAGCTACATTTTCAGAAACGAATTTAAACGTTAACATTTATCCACAATAATAAAACAGCATATTTTTAAAATCCTTTTTATTAACAAGACTGAATTTAAATTCGTTGCTTCACATATTTTAGTCGTGCTTTATTTATTTTTGTATGTATTTTCCTAATAAGTATTTGATTTACAGGCTTTTCTTATGGGATTTACAGTTTTCTAAATATGTACTGATTTATCATTCCTGGAAAACATTAATATAATTGACATAATTTTATTACTGCAATTTAAACGACATAATTCCTTTAAAGCATAACAAATATCACATATATTTATTACATTTTACTCAGTTTTATTGCATTTATTGTTGGTATTTTGTGATCATTTAAAAAAAGAATTGCTTTCAAATAAAAATCCTAATTTTACACATTTTTTAGATGATAGACTTTGCCTTTGCTTTTACTGAACTCAAAGTGTGTGTGTGTGTGTGTGTGTGTGTGTGTGTGTGTGTGTGTGTATATACATGTGTGTGTGTGTGTGTGTGTGTGTGTGTGTGTGTGTGTGTGTGTGTGTGTGTGTATGCGTCTATACATGTGTGTGTGTGTGTGTGTGTGTGTGTGTGTGTGTGTGTGTGTGTGTGTGTGTATGCGTCTATACATCTGTATGTGTCTGTATGTGTGTGTGTGTTGCACCACAGAGCAGCTCCTAACATTTAACAAGTCTTATTTCTCTATGGGAGGTATGTGGTTAGTCAGTGTTTGGAAACAGTAACCTGGACTGATACTGATCAAAGTCTGATCTCTCCCCCCCTCATCTTCCCCCTCTCCCCCTGCAGATCTTGGATGGGTCAGGCCATGTAAAATTCTGCATTGATGCCAGCAAGCCAGATATCGGGAGCTGGCTGAAGCACATCCAGTTTGCCCCTGCGGCCAAGCAACACAACTTGACCGCGTGCCAGATAGATGATCAGGTACGTGGAGACACAACCCCCCACAAAAAAACAAGATGAACATGATCTGAAGGAGAAAGAGAAGCATGTGGATGACTTGATGTCAAACTCCCACATGGTGTCTGAATCTATTGAGAGTCATTCAGATGCTTTATTTTCCATTGGTTGTCCTGTCTGGGTGTGTTTAAAGGTGTTATTGAGATCTAAGTGAGATAGTCCCACAAGCGGCTGGCCCACCCTGCCTTCTGTTCACACACACACACGGCTCTCCCCCACGCTGCACCGCAGAGACTCCTCACTATCTGCGTGTGTTTTCTTTCTGTAATTGTGCTCAGGCTTCTGCCGTGCGAGGACCACAGGGCAGGATCAGAGGCTGCCCGCCGACATGATAGTTCCACACACTTCCCGGTCACGCTTGTGATATAAACTCTTAGATATGCCAGGAATGTCGCAGTCCCTTTTTTTTTGTTGCTGCTGCTCACCTGGCTGCTACAGAGAGGTGTACACATGGGGGCCTGTTCACATCGGTAATCCCACGGCCAGACGCCTCCTCTACACAAGAACAAGGCTTCAGACAAGAGGCTAAACTTTACTTGACATGTGTATGGAGCATACCATAGCATGACCCCAGATAAAAACACATAATCTAGGCAGCGTGCTTGTCATCGCTTCTCACTGGAGGTCCACGTAGGTGACTTGTTGAGGGTTCAGTCAAAAGTACATGACAGTAGTAGTAAATAAAAATCCATGTCATCAAGGAAGAACATACTCATAAATAAAAGCTGGATTTGACCCTTAAATCATTTGGAAATGCTCAAAGTGAAAGCTCTTCCTCCACACCTGTATGTCATTCTTCCTGTAAAGTGAAGAGTGGATAGCCCACGCTCTTTTCATGAACTGAAGTGGAAATGTGGAAGGAAGAAGGGAAGCTTTCCAGCAGCACTTACCCACTCTCTTTTAAAAAGAGACAAACGGGCAGAGCTCTGCTGCTCGGCCCTCTCCGCGAGGTGTGACTCGCTGTCAACACGGCGGTTCTGCTCGGGTGGCGTTGTAAGGCTCCGACAGGTCACGGACATGGCTGTGATGAGGTGATTGTTAAGTATTACACAGTGTCACAACACGGCACAATGCGCCGTCTTTAAGCCTTCCGGCCGACAGAGGTGTTTTTGAAAACACACTGTAGCCGTCCACAATGCCTGTCTGTACGTTTGAAATGAAAAGACTGAAAGGGTGGTGGGGGGGTGGGGTGGTCCTGTAGAGCCACTGTCAGTTTTTGATTGTGTGTGTGTGTGTGTGTGTGTGTGTGTGTGTGTGTGTGTGAGAGGGTGCTTACAGGGCCTTTTATATGCATTGACTTGAAACTGTGCACACACCTGTAACTGTATTTGTTTCCGCTTGTGTGCATGAACTCTAGAGTGTGTGTGTGTGTGTGTGTGTGTGTGTGTGTGTGTGTGTGTGTGTGTGTGTGTGTGTGTGTGTGTGTGTGTGTGTGTGTGTGTGTGTGTGTGTGTGTGTGTGTGTGTGTGTGTGCACTTATTTATGCTTACAGAGCTTTTATGTGCATTTACTTGAGCGTGTGAAGTGATTCTTGGGCATTTGCACACACCTGTAACTGCATGTGTTTCTACATGAATGCATGATCGTGTGTGGGTGTGTGTGTCTGTGTGTGTGTTTGTCTGTGTGTGTGTGCTCACTCTGCAGGACTGTGAATTGTTCATTGCGGTTCAGATGACTCCCCACGCTCCTCATTCAGAGCTGGAAATGTTAAAGCACACAGTACCTTACTCCAACAGGTTTTTACTGCCTCTGAGAAGTGCTGAGTCTAAACCGGGCCTGAAACCACACATGACGCAGCCGCACATCACCAGCTTTCCACCGACACAGATACCCAGGGGCTACAACATATTACTCCTCCTGTTAAATCCTCCCTCAGAACCAAATATAACCAGCTCTCCTCGCTGCCTGCCATCAGCCCCGATGACTTGTTGCGTGATTTATACGAAGACAGTGTCTCACAACCGGAGCAGTTTCCAGGTGTGCCGGTCGTTATTCGGTCCTGGTTCTTTTCAAGCACCAATTTAGCCCCTGCCAGCGTGAGACTGGAACTGGCCTCTTATTTCTGACCCAGTTCTGTTTATCGTAAAACTTTATGACCAATCTCAGGAGGGTGAGGCAGTGAGGGAGGAATGAATAAGTGAGGAAAGAGAAGGAGGAAAAAGCCTGTTTTGTTTCTTTTCCTTTCTCTCCTGCAATTCATTCCTGTCTACTCAGCTTTAACACAATGGCAGAGCAAATCAATGAACTCAAACAAATGGATTCTGTAAATGTTAACAAAGTGTTTGGTATTTGTGGTATTTTATCATGTACAGTAGAATCAATTATCTACAGTCGTTGCAACTTAAACTGATTTACAATCTTGCAAACGTCTTTATTTATATCTATTTAAACAACAACAAATATCTTATTCTGAAGTTAAATGTAAACTAACATTTGGAAAGTGACTTAAATGGCTAATTGTGTCCCTCTAGATCTCCAGCTGCGTTAATTTAACGGGACTCGAATTAGGGATTTTATTTGTTTTCTCACGGAAGAGAATTAGCTTTACATTTAGTACATTTGAACAAGAACAGGCTTCATTCGAATGACCTTTACGTTTTATTACTTTTCATATTTGACACTGCAGAGTGGAAAGAAACGGAGAGGAAGGAGATGGCAGGTGTCGCAGTCTGTGAGTCACGCTCAAATCTATAATTAACTCAGCGTGCTTTAACTCCAGGATCCAGTCATAATAAGAACAGCTCTTGCAAAAATGATGGTTTAACACGTTTTCTTCATTTTGGCTTCAATTAAGAAAACAATAATTATTTCACATTCAATTTCTCTCCCAAACTCCCCCCTCTGCTTGAAACACCCCAATTGGACTCCTTTTACTTTCGGAACATAGTGACATCACTGTGTTACACTCGCGCTTCTATTTGCTCGTGCTCTAACTCATTGTACGTGATAGGCTAAGGGGCGGGACATCTCTTAACGGTTGATCAATCACAACAGAGCCGGCCAGCTAACCAATCAGAGCAGACTGGGCTCTGGTTTCAGACAGAGGGTGAAAAGAGGAATATGAGAAAAATAAAGAGATTATTGAACATCAAAGAAAGTAAACATGTCACAGTAGAGGCACAAAATACAAATGTGAACTTGGAAATGAGCTTAAGAGGGCCCCTTTAAGTCCTTTAACTTGCTGTTTGTATCTTAATTTAGCCGTTGATTGCTCCTACAACAGCCCCCCCCCTGATATCCTCGTTTGTTTGCTGATGCACTGAACTGAAGCACTTCTAGCACAGATCCTAAGCGTGTTTTGTCGTTAGGATAATTAGGGCAATTAGCGCTGAACAAACCCCTCCGCCGCGCTCCTCACCCTACCGACTCAATTGAAAGGAAAATGGATTAAATGTGTAATTAACATCATCCAACGAGGCCCTGAAGAGCCTTTCATAAGACAGTGCAGAGCGATATGAGCGTTAATCTCTTCCTATTGATTCTCACTCAGTATATATCGAGCGGGATGGAGTGGCTCGGGGGCATTTTAGCGAAACACTGCCAGTCGTTCATTATGTAAATACACAGGAGGTGGGGAATCATGAAGTGATTATAACTCAGTGAGATAACCGCTCCAGGCTGCTATGAAAGATGCATAAGAATCATTGTGGAAAGAGAGACACACTTTCCCAGGGAAAACCATAACTGTACTTAAGATGATAGCTTTAGTCACCAGTTAGTAGGTCACAGGGGAAAGAAAATCAGGACCCAAATGCAGAACTAAAGAGTGGAAGCAGGTATAAAAGTATGAAACAGAAAGACAGCTTTATTAAATGAAAGCTGGTACAGAAGAAAGGCACAAGAGGAAAATCCAGGATGTCCAGAAAGATTGTCAATGAACTAAGAGAGGACAATAGGGAAGATACAAGGAGAAAAATATATTTTGAAATAAACAAGAAACCAAAACTAAGATTGTGACAAAGTTCCTGCTTACAGACAATATTCTACTTGTTTGAATGATCCTTGAAAAGATCACACAATGAGCATTTTATTATATTTTTCAATGACATTGTTTTGAAAATGATTGTTCCCCTAAATATTGCGAAACATATCGCAGTCAAAATAATTGCAATTAACTGTTTTCTTCCTAATCTTGCAACCCTACTCATAAGGTCCTTTTCTCACAGCTGATTAAAAGAACACGTTGGCTTCCTTACATGTTCGTCTATTTGCTGGATCCAGTTGGACATAATCCTATCTTAGCATCTGTTGCTATTAGAGTCTCAACATAGTTAGTTTAGAGGCCAGATGAGGGTCGCTGCCCAACTTATGGTACGTGTTGCGTTACCCTGATTGCTACAAAGAGGTTGCAACCCCTGGAAGTGCAGTAGATACCTTGTAAATACTGGAATTTCTGTATTAAAAAAATGTTGTTTTCGAAGATGCATCTTCCTTTTCCCGTAGATGTAGACGTTAATACAGCTTGAGGTATTGAGAGCAGACTGAGAGCTGGTTGTGGCAGGACAGCAGTGAATGGCATACCTGTGGAGTGAGCTGTGGGTGAGCGAGGAGTCAGCCAACAGGGTGCGACCAGTGGGGAAAATGTGACCGTGTTTACTCTGCTAATGACTAATGGTGTCAAGGTAACGACGCGGTCCGGTTATAGCCTTTGATCCTCTCGTATTCGTAACCTTTGACAAACATGAGCGGGAGAGATAGTGGGTTCATACGGACAGATAGAGAATAACTGATAATCAGTCAGTGAGGAGAGTAGTTTTCCATTGCATTTGTGATTGATGTACAAATGTAAGGTGTGTTCATGAATTAGAAATTGCTTAAAATGTTCTTAAATCATGTGCTTTTTGAGTTTTAACCAAAGAGGTCCTTGGTGCCGAGGTCTTTTTGCTTTCTCAGTGTGAACTTAGACACCCTGGCTATCTTATCTACAGAAAAACCTGTTGTTTTAAGCAACTGCTTGGCTGTCAATGTGTGTTACTTGGTGTGTTAGACATGTTAGGGCTGACCCTCTGGGAATCAAACACTGCGCCCTCTGTTCTGCACACTCTATTTGTTGTGTGTGTGTTTTTTATTGTTTATCTGAGGCGAACCCTCTGGGAATGGGTGGAGCTTCTGGGGGAATTCCCCTCACAATCGTCCTCAAAACACCTCGTTTTTTGAAGCACAGAGAAGGTTTTTATTGATCCCAAAAGATGGAAGCTCACTATTTCTTTATCTTATTTGTAAAACATTCTCAAATTATACACTCCTCGTCATTGCTCTGAACCATGAACTTGTACTCTTGCATTTATGGACAAAGTGGTTTTGACAGTGTCCATTAATTTTTATGTTCCGAGGCCTCGGTCCGCGCCCTGGTAACTTTCCAGAGAGCCTCCCTCCTTACCTCCCTCCTTGCCTCCCTCCTTACCTAATCCCTGCTCTCCCTGTATCAGTCTCTGGCAGCGGATCCCCGCAGACTCACACGTCTGTTTGAGCTGCTGCTTGATTGTTTCTGAATCACAATATTTTGCGTGGCCCTGCAGAGGTGACGGGCACAGGAAGCAGTCTGTCTGTTTGTATGGGGTTCCATCCTCGTCCGAGCATGTGTGTGTTTATGGTGTGGAGAGGGGTGAGAGGAGGGGATGTCAGGGATTAGAGCTCTCTGTTCAGTTCCCCCCTTTATACTTTCTTAGAAACAATGTGGGAGCACCAAACATTAAAACAGTTGGCCAACCTTTCCTATACAGAGCGATAAGGGCTGCACAATTAATCAAATTTTAATGAAATATGGAGTAGTACAATATTCATGTGGCAGGAATCACACTATTTGTTATTTATTTTTAATTATTAGTTCATTAACAATGCAATTTAGTAGACATTTTGCGTAAAAGTGCCAGATTTTTTTCCAGTATTTTTCATCTGTTGTCCCTGGACAGGTGTTAAAGCTCTACCCTTCAAGCACATTTAATGTAAAATAACAATACAGTAAGAAAAACATGCAACATATATGCTTATAAAGGCCAAATATAGGTCTAAATATAATTTGAATAAAGTATTTTGGAGCTGCAGAGATACACAATACAAAATATTGTCTACAGACTTATTAACGACATAAAGATTTGCTTTAAAAAATGACACCGAAATCCATTTCATGTATATATTTTCAATGATAATGAGAGAAATGATGCAAAATGACCAATTCCTCCAATATCCTGAATCATATCCTAATTTTAAATGTTTCATTTGCTCCATTTTTATTTGTCTTTTATTTTATTTTGCTATATAATGTGTGTTTTAAAAGCGCTAAATAAACACAATTTATTGATGTTATTATTACTATTAATTGCAATCGCAGTCAAAATATTACTTTCCCGATCATAAAGAGGTTAAAAATGCAAAATGACAACAAGAATATTTTTTGGATTACATTTAGCGGTTATGTAATTAGCTGGTTTATCCCTGTAATGGGAGTCAGACTGCCTCCCACTGGATTTCATGGCTGCTAAGTTCCTTTAATTTAAATCATACCTTCATGCTTTACCACTAAGCTGCATCGGTTACTCCTCAGTTATTGACATGCCACAGTCTTTATTATTCCTTAATCTCCCTCTACCCTGCTGACTGAACTTCCTGTAAGACACAGCGGAGCCCCCAAGACATATGTACTGTCATATTTATGAATACATCTTTGGCCAGAAGTTAGAACAATGACACAAACATTTATAGCGCACTCGACAGAATGCATTATGATCTTTATTGTGACTGAGATATTTATCATGAGTCTCCGCGGAGCCGACGGTCTCTTAGAAATGCTCGCCAGGAATTCAGTCGCGAAGCGGTGTACCTGTGACCCGTGCCTTTCCCAGAAGCCCCCCCCCCCTCCTCCCTATTGCATTTTCTAATAGATTCCCCCATCATCATTGTCACGTTGACGTGGCGGAGGAAGGTAATATGTTAAACCTCCGACGCATGCCAAAAATAACGCCATGCCTGATTGTTTGGAGGAGAAAGGCCATTGTGTGTCCATGGGAAGCACTGCAGTCCCAGGGTCTCTCAGCTGATTCTTTAGGACCACTGAACCCCCCCACCCTCCCCAACCAACCAAATAGCTGCAATGACTGCAATAATACCTGCTGACCTGAGCCTTTAAATGGACATTAAGAAAAGTTGATTTAGATGGAATAAACTAGTTTAAGTTCTGTGAATCCTTTGTTTGTGTGAGTGTATGCAGAATATATGAGACAGTGTATTTATTTTACAGCATTTGCTTTGATGTTGTTTTTATTAAGATGAATGTCGGACATGATTGAGAATAAGATAACCCTGAATTTAATCCGATGGGGAAATTCAGATTTCCACTCTCTTATTGTATACACACATTACAAATACACACATGCATTGGATTTACTATAGTGGTTTGATCTCATATGCAAGTTACACGCGTTTAGAGAGGTGACAGAGCGGACTTGAACCAATGACCATTCAGTCCCAAAGCCAAGTCCTTAGAGACTGAGCTACTGCCGCCCTAAACCGGGAACCTTTTGCGTATTAAACAAATGGTTAGTTGCCAGTTAATGAGGGTGTGTATTTCCATTCATTCTCCTCAGTTTGTGGTGGTAGAAATATGACATGCTTTGTTTAGCAGAGTTAAGGTCAGAACTAAGAGTGACAAAGAGACTTCTGCTGGTTTGAAAGTTGCATCCTAAGTGTGATATAAAAGTTTGATTTGAATCTCCCTGTGTTTGTGTTGCAGATCTTCTACAAAGCCACCCGAGAGATTTTCCCCGGTGAAGAGCTGCTACTTTTCATGAAGGCTGAGGAGTATTCATGTGACATCATGCCTCCTGATATTCATGGTCAGCACCACAAACACACATCTCTCCACACTATACCTCACATAAATGCACAACATGCTAAAGTTTCTCCCTCCCTCCCTCCTCCCCTGGCTACAGAGGAGAGGCAGTACCGCTGTGAGGACTGTGAGCAGCACTTTGAGTCCCGCAGCCAGCTAATGGACCACCAGAAGCAGCCGTGTGGGATGCCCCCCTCCTCCTTCCTTAACCCAGGTTAGCATTTTATTTTTAAATAGACAGACCATTGTCATGCCATTGTAAGAAGAGCAACAAGTAGGATGTGTAACAGAACTTGGACTGAAGAGACTGAAAATGAGATAATGATGACAATGGAGCTATGAATATCATTACGTTTCCTCCATATCTTCTATGGATATGTTGTTTTAAAGAAAGCAAACTGTCTACTTGTAGGTACTTGTGCACAGACATGTGGGTCTCTGACGGGCCTACCAACACACAGTCTGAAATAAGACACACTATTCTATTTTTGTGGGCTAAAACAATGGGATTCAACAAGTGATTTAGATTTGGTTCCCCTTCCTTTGTCACTTTAAGAGTCGTTGTGCTAAAAAAACATTCTTCTGATTCATCCAGAGGGGGACAGTGACATGCAGGACCAAGAACCTGAAGACCTGCGATCCCTCCACATGTCCCACGGCCTACACGAGTGTAAGGAGTGTGACCAGGTGTTCCCCGATGTCCAGAGGTGAATGAACAGCTGACAAACGCATCATGGAGTCAGAAGGCCATGCAACTCAAAGCAAAATGTCTAAATCCTCCTTGTTGTTGTTCTGTTTCCTGCAGTCTGGAGGCCCACACTATGTCCCACACTGACGACAGGGAGTATAAGTGTGACCAGTGTCCCAAGGCCTTCAACTGGAAGTCAAACCTGATCCGGCATCAGATGTCGCACGACAACGGCAAGCACTACGAATGTGAAAACTGCTCAAAGGTAGAGTGATGACCTTTGGAGGGGAAATTGAATTTGTGTGTTTTTTTCCTTGGAAGTTTTTGCTTCCCTTTTGCAGAAGCACATAGTAAATCCCCCCCTGTGTCTGTGTGGTTCCTTCCCCCAGCAGGTGTTCACAGACCCCAGTAACCTGCAGAGGCACATCCGCTCGCAGCATGTGGGGGCGCGGGCCCACGCCTGCCCCGACTGCGGCAAGACGTTCGCAACATCTTCAGGCCTCAAGCAGCATAAGCACATCCACAGCAGTGTCAAGCCCTTCATGTGTAAGTCACTAAGACCCTACCTATGTAAGTCTCCTCAGTACGTTACAATAACCATAATATGATTGTCTTATAGATAAAACTGTGATGTTACTGCAAAAATACCGTTGTATCCTTCCTCAGCTTCTCCTCAAGAGTCATGTAATGTCTCACAGGAAGTACACATGGGATGATGTAGCATCAGTTAAATCTGAATCAGCACGCATTGTGATGTTAGCATTGAGCTAGCATGTAATGTGACTCAATCCCATTGGTCTAACTGTTCCTCTCACAGTGACCCACCTGCTAATGTTGCTTTCTCTTTCACACACACACACTCACACACACACATTCACACACAGTTTATTCGCAGCTCCTCGCTAAATGCTAATTCCTGCCAACACATTTTGACCTTTCACATTATCACCACCTCACACCGCAGATCTGATCTCCTTCCCCTAAAGCGTTATGACCTTCACCCTTTGCCCCGTCTCTCTTTCACTCACCCCCTCACACCACTCTCGTAGAAACCCACACACACTCACACATTAACACACGTATTATATACACACACAGGCCGGAGTGACTGCATCGCTCCGCTGCAGACCTCTGACTCCCCTTTCCTCTCCTCCTCTCTCCCTTACGCCACATGCACCATTCCTCACAAATAGCAACCACATGTACAGCCCTCTTCCCTCCGAATGGGAGTCCATTTGCTGTAATCAGCAGAAAATATGCAGGTTTAAAAACAACTAATAGCTGTGTGAAAAAGAGAAAAGAGAGAGCCTCAAATATGACGTCTGCCGGGGAGAGACCATGTGTGTTTCCGGAGTGTTTGTTTGTGCGAGTTCCCTTGAAGGACGTGTTTTGGACAGTGTCTGTTTGTATGCACGCGATGTGTCAAGGATGTGTGTGTGTGTGTCTCAGAGCTTCTCTAAGAAAGGGAAGCACTCGGGCCTGCGGGGGTTATTCATTTCGGCACTCTAGCCGTCACTTAGCCACCGCCCTCCTCGCAGGAATGTGTTTATAATGTTTAGTTTTGGTTTAATAAAAGTTGACCAATACACACGCGCAGAGAAGCAGATCTGACACTCAGTGTGTCACGCGTGTGTGTTCTTGGTCTGTAAATGTCACAGCTACATGATTTATGATGCGAGGGTTTTTTCATGTAGTTTGCTCAGGCTGTAAAAACACACACAATGAGAGGGATGGAAGATACACACCAAGTACACAAATTCCTTTTGTTACTTACATTTGTAATGAGACCTACAGCCAAACAGATGACTTTGAATCAGTTTGAAAAGTATTCACATTCATTTTGTCTTCATCTGTGTTGTGCAAGCTTCCAAGAGAGGAAACAACATGTGCAATATCAAAGGAGTCATTTTGTTTTCCCAGATGTTTCAAAAATGTCTTCAACTACCTTTATACCCTGATTATATCCACCGAAGCCAAGCCACAAATACAACTCATTTCAATTTAGTTTTCTGGATCTATTCATTGAAATAAGCTTCTTTTTTATATATATAAGATCACATTCTCTCTTGGCCCGAGCAGCAGTCCTTTCTGGCGTTCCTCTTGGGTGTTTATTTAAATCTGTTTCCACAATACTTTTTTTTTTCCCGGCTCTTCCTCCCCATCTACTTAAATTGCCTCTTGTGCACCTTGTGGCTGGAAGGCATCCAAAGTATGCAGAAGTGTAATCACACTGTGAGCCTAACCACTTCCTTCTCCTCGTTTTGAGGATCTCATAACAAAGTGAGCAAAATCAATCATCCAGAGCTGCTCCTAACTGCTCTCTGGTATTGTTGGGGGATCAAAGCCCTTTTTTTAACGACAGCTGCGTTGTAGCTGATCTGCAAAATATCCTAAAGTTTAAGCACGGGTCAAGAAAGAGGAACATCTTTCCCAAACTGCATTCTTGACTTCTTTAAAAACAGGAAGGCTGTTGATTTAGTAGTTTTGGACAACAAGGCAAAGTGCTTTACATAAAACATTTAAGAGGCCCTATTATGTTTTTGGGGTTTTCCTTTTTCCTGGTTTGTGTGCATGTAAATGGTCTGCAAAGGCTAAAATCCCTGTGTTCCTTCCAGAGAGATTTTTTTCTCCCACACACTCCCTAAAAACCACCTCTATTGGACCCCTTAGTTTACTTCCAGAACATAATGACATCACTATATAACACTCGCACTTCTATTGGCTTGCGCTCCAACAAATTGTACGTGATAGGCTAAGGGGCGGGACATCTGTAAGTGTTTGATCAATCCCAAAAGAGCTGGCCAGCTAACCAATCAGAGCAGACTGGGCTCTGGTTTCTGACAGAGGGTGAAAAGAGGTGCTGCGACACAGAGAGTATGAGAAAAACAAAGAGCTTTTTGAACATTAAAGCATGGAGACATGTCCAAGTAGAGACATTAAATACAGATATGAACCTGAAAATGAGCAGAAGATATAATTGTTAATAAAAAGCAGGAGCAAAATGAAAATTGTTCTTCAGAAAAAGAAAAGAGCGTGGGAAAAAAATAAGTAAATGGCCATTATCCTCCTTTGCACATTCGTACAAATCATCCAATGGTAGTAGATAATGTTGACAGACTCATAATGGCGTAGATAATGTTGGACGGTGGGGTTTTGTGTTAGGGCCGGGTGTAGCCACTGTATGTCATCCAGGGTCACTCAGAGCAGGACGACAGGGACCCGGCGGTGGGGACAAGGTGAGGGGGCTGTGAGGGGGTGACAGGGAGGCCCAGGACGGGGTGGGGGGAGTGGGAAGAGGGGCAGAGGACGTGAGACCTGTCCCTGGGAACCGGACTGCAGGATAGGATTCATTCAACTCCGCTTCCTTCACAAACTTAAAATAGAGCCATTGTATTGCGCGCGGCTGAGAATGTGTATCTGTATGTCTGTGAATATTTCGAGAATGTGCGTGTGTGTGTGTGTGTGTGTGTGTGTGTTGTGTGTTGTGTGTTGTGTGTGATTGTTTATGGACTCCCTGGGAGCGTCCCTGGGAGGACAATGGGCCTGGAGATGCCTGGGAATTTGGTTTGATGTGCAGGTGATGAGTGGCAGCCACTGACTCACACCGTCCACCAAACAGATTCGCCTCACAATGCCAGGATCTGGACACGCCTCTCCTTCTTATTTTTGCTGGAAAACTTGTCAGAGGACTGATGGGAACAGGAGAAGATCATTCATACTGTACTTCCTCTGCTTTAGCCTGCCTGAAGCTTGCTGACTAGAGATGTCATTATCTTGTGATGTAATTGAATATGTGTGTAAGGGGGGGGGTTGGTGCGTACTGATACGTTGTGTTTCTGTCTCTGTGTCCCTGCAGGCGAGGTCTGCCACAAGTCCTACACCCAGTTCTCTAACCTGTGCCGCCACAAACGCATGCACGCTGACTGCCGCACGCAGATCAAGTGTAAGGACTGTGGGCAGATGTTCAGCACCACGTCTTCCCTCAACAAGCACCGGCGCTTCTGTGAAGGGAAGAACCATTTCACAGCGGGGGGATTGTTTGCCCAGGGTATGCCGCTCTCTGGCGCCCCTGGTTTGGACAAATCAGCTCTGGCGATGGGCCATGGTGGTGCGGGGCTCGCTGATTACTTTGGGGCAAGTCGGCACCACAGCGGGCTGACCTTCCCCGCCGCACCGGGGTTTCCTTTCAGCTTCCCCGGCCTCTTCCCCTCTGGACTCTACCACCGGCCTCAGCTCATTCCCGCCAGCTCTCCTATCAGACAACCCGTCCACGCACCTCTCCCTGGGCCGGAGCTCAATAAGAGTCCACTGCTGCCTCCGAGCCCTGGACTTCAGGAGTCCCGGGAGCTCCTTAAAGCTCTCCGTAAAGATGGTGGCAGTCAAATGGCAGGATTGGAGCGCCATGGCCAGAGCTCCTCGTCCTCCACGAAGCAGCGGAACAAGCAGAGCGACCTGTCAGAGAGCAGCGACCTGGACGACGTCAGCACGCCCAGTGGGAGCGATCTGGAGAGCACATCGGGCTCAGAGCTGGAGAGCGACATGGACAGTGAGAGGGAGAGGGGGGCTGCTCGCGAAAATGGCAAAGGCCCCAAGAGGAAGGCCAGTGAAGGAGGCCTTCAGTGCCCCAGCCTGACAGGCAGCAGTGCTGCCAAAGACTTACCAGGCCCTTCCCTCCTCCCACCCTCGCTGGACGAGCACACAGCCGTAACGGGCGCTGTGAATGACTCTATTAAGGCCATCGCCTCCATTGCTGAGAAGTACTTTGGCTCCACAGGGCTGTCCGGTCTGCAGGACAAGAAGGTGGGATCCCTGCCCTACCCCTCTATGTTCCCGCTGCCTTTCTTCCCAGCTTTTTCTCCCCCAGTTTACCCTTTTCCAGACAGGGACCTCAGACCTACAGCCCTGAAGGTCGAGTCGCAGTCTCCACCAGAGGACAGCAAAAAGGCCCCGGCCAAGTCTGTCACCGAGTCACCGTTCGACCTCACTACTAAGCGGAAGATGGAGAAGTCGGCCACATTTGCCCCCTCCAAACCCGGGGCCTCCCACTCCAGCGGTCAGGACCAGCCTCTGGACCTGAGCCTGGGGGGTCGGGGACGAGGAGGAAACGCAAGAGACGAGGAGACGAGGGGCAACATGGGGTGTGAGGAGGAGAAGGTTGTGGTGGAGATCCCGAAAGCTGACACCTCCCTGCAGCACGCCAGGCCCACCCCTTTCTTCATGGACCCCATCTACAGGTATTGTTATTCCCAGTAGCTTTCCTAACCATGATCACAGCAGTGGCACATTAAGTGAAGACGTTTTCAGGATGCTAAATCAGTGAATACAAGTGTGCTAGTGTTTGGTGTTGTACATGCGTTAAGAGAAATCTATTATTAGCAGGGTTGAGAAGAGGAGGATGAGCGATCCGTTTGAGACTCTGAAAGACAAGTACATGCGACCAGCCCCCGGCTTCCTCTTCCATCCACAGGTATGTTCTGACCGGGGGATTAACGGGATCTCGGGGCATTTAGAGCAAATATAACAAGATGGCACACACCTTGGTTGTCGTAAATCACACACTCTCTTATTTTACAATTGATTTGAAGGATATTAGAAGCCTTTATTGACCCCCAAAATTGACCGAAGCAACCCTAATTTTCCTGGATCAGTCATGCATGTTTAAAAAGCTGAAATCAAGGAACCACGGCTACATCACTGCTCAACCTCACAAGTTCAACCCTAGGTTCCTCTATCTACAGATGTGACAGCAGCATGGCGTTAAAACAGTTGGGATAACATTACAACTCTTTCTATAATTCAGAATGATTGTCCAAGGCTGACCAAACTGGATTACTGGGGATTAGCATGCGGCTCCGGCCTTATCCACACTACTGCCTGTTAAAGCCCATAGTTGGCTATCTGAAACAGATGTGGCAGAGGGAAAAGGGCACTCTCTTGACACATCTTCCCATAACATGTCTCTAATCACAATGTAAAAAAGATGATATGCTCTTTAAAGTAGCGATTTCTGCCCCTGGGCTCTGTGTGCCAGTGTTTTCCAGGGTTAGACTCCATATATATAAATGTGTGTGTGTGTGTGTGTGTGTGTGTGTGTGTGTGTGTGTGTGTGTGTGTGTGTGTGTGTGTGTGTGTGTGTGTGTGTGTGTGTGTGTGTGTGTGTGTGTGTGTGTGTGTGTGTGTGTGTGTGTGTGTGTGTGTGTGTGTGTGTGTGTGTGCATTGTGCCCATGACGTGTTGCATTGACGTTCATTTGTTCACTCTTCCCCCGCGGGTGAGAACGGTCCGTCGGAAAGTGAAAACACCACTTTCTCAGGCGTACGTTTTTTTTTTTTTCCTCTTTTCTGGCCGTTTCTGGTCTGGTTTTTACAGGCTGTTTCATTTGTCTGATTTATGTCCCCCTGTCCAGACTGCTGCGAGGGCCCAGCCTGCAGCAGCCACATGGCCGTCCCACACGCCTTAATGAGGTGTCCTATCAGTAGAAACACTAACAGAGTGCTTAGGCCATCTTTATGACTTTATGATGTCTGGACACACAAATCATTCCCAGAAACACCAGAGTAGGTCTAACCCAGACCAGGCAAGAAGGGGCCCTTCTGTATACTTTTCAGGGGGTTTGTTTTCAGTCACCTGACTCATTCTTATATATAAAAAAAAAAAAAGAAGTTGGGATTTTTTTTTTTCAACCTTTTGTGATTCAGCCTTTTATTTCCTGGCAGGATTTTTTTACTGCTAAACTATACTGGCTTAGATTACACACTGGCAATGCTATAATGAGGCCATTGAACACCAGGAAGTGTTGGGAACTATTAGAGCCTCCTATAATTCCAGCACCATAACTCTGCAGATAGACAGCTCATTCAGAGTGAATCACATCGGGACCCATCACTCCCTCTGTACCCATATGTGTCCAAACAAAAAGCTGTTTGATTAATGCGCCACTTCCTGGTTCTGACTGCCTTCTCTTTCTCCTTCTGTTCCCGCCCCTCAGTTTCGTTTGCCAGATCAGAGAACTTGGGTAAGTTCCCTCTTTAACCTACAGTACTGCCGTGTGTCTGTGCCTCTATCCCCAAACAGAAACCCATCCCCTTTAATTAACGCATGGGCTGCTTTTCAATTTACAATCACGCAGCATCCGCATGGCATCAGCCCATCACGCACTGGACTCGTGTCTGGCCATAAAACCAGAAATGTCATCTGAATGTTTATATTGTACATCGGAATATATGATTTTATTGCCCTGAGTATTTGATTTGTTTACATATGGACATATCCCCCTCTCAGATTCACATGAAAGGCTTTAAAGTGGGGATTTCCAGACGAGCTACACCCAGCAGCTCTGAATATATGTTTGCTTATTTGGCGAATGAAGCAGTGCTCTTTCAAATGGCTATGGGAGTGGAGGGTGGTGTGTAGGGGGGCTGCTTTACATCAGCGCGAGGGTAACAGTCTCTTTGGGACTCTGGCGGGGTGGACCAGGGGGGTCAGTTCCTCCCTGCAAACATCTGGTTCCCGATAAAGATCAACAATTGAGAATGCATCTCGCTAATTAAGGCCCTCACAGCATCACTGACATCTGAAGATAGCCAATCAACTGCTGGTCCCCCAGCGACGCTACAGCAACAAGCAAGTTCACACACGCACACACACACACACACACTGCCCAAGAGGGACAGACGAGGGGGTTTTGGGTGTTTGTGTGTGTGGTTCTCTTATACAAAGAAGTAGGGCTGTTATTAAATCTTTGAAAAATCGCTTTGGAGAAAAATGTGGGGCCGTTTATGTCCTTTAAAACGAACATTTCACACATATTGTCAAACAGTGGCCTAATGAAGCTGGCTCAGGGTTTTATTTGTATTCTGTAATACATCTTATTCATTGAATGCATAAATAATGTACTGCTCGGCTGCAAACAAAGGATTTGAATCCACTTAGCACCTAAACATGAGGGACTACAAATGTTATTTAGTTTGTCCACCAACGTGAGCCATGATACAATCAGTTTGAACTGAAAAATAATAAACCTTTAATCATAATTCATTTTAAATTAAGTACACAGCTCAATCGTTTATTATTTACTTACTTTTTTCTGAAAATTCCCATACATAATCACATTATTCCCATGCAAAGTGCTCACAGAAACCTTCTTTCTGCTCCAAACAGCCGGACAAACACCAATATCTTTTCTTTTGAATAACAATGACTTTCATTTAAAGCTCACAGAGGCCATGCTTGACCAAAGGTGTGAGATTAAACTCTTGATAGAGTGCAGCAGCAGCAGCAGCAGCAGGAGGGGATTGGGGTGGAGGCGGTAGTGATCAGACTCCCCGAGTACATGGAGTATTTTTTCTTCTCTAAAGAGTGTCTTATCGGGTTCGATACTGCCGACAGCTTTAGGGGCTCCTAATGTTCCCAGGAGTTATGGGCTCTCGTTTAGCAAGACAGACAAACCGAGCAGTTGGAAAGAGCCCCATGAAATACACAGTGCGCGTTTAAAAGAAATATGAAAGCATTTCACCTCCCTCTTCAATCCTTCGCCCTCCTTCTTTTCTCCCACTCTTTGATTCATGGCATGCAGCATTGGCATATTCATAATCAAACGGACCTGACATTCCACATCCTCCCTCAGTGGGAACGTCGACGGCTGCGGCAGGAACTTTACACTCGGCCGTCACTCCTAATCAGGCCGCTCCCGACACCGGGCTCCCCCGTCATCCATCAGCCCTTCCCTCTCCAGGGCTCCCTCTCTCTTTCCTCTTCTCCCCTATCGTCTCGTCCTTCATCATGCTTCTTCTCCGATTCTCTTCCTCTGTTTCCCTCCCCACGGCCCGCTCCGTCTTGGCGTGAAGCCTAAGAGTGACAGGGGGTGAAAGCAGGAGATGAAATGTCAGAGTCGGAGCAGGGCTCTGGTGGAGGACCCGAATCACCATTGATTTGTTGCCTTATTGAAATAAGAATAAGAAACAGGCGGAAAATTCAATACACGCAAAATAATGCAAATTTGCGTGGCCCCTTTAAAGAGAGAGGAGAAAACATGCCTATGTGTGTGTGGGATGGGCTGACAGGCCCTGCGGCCTTCTGGGACCCCCTCTCCGCCCCCCCGCCTCCATCCCACTCCCCCGCTCCTCCCCCATCCCGCCCCTCTCAGCACAGCGATATCATTATTACCCGTGTCTGGCCCTTGATCAGTAATGTCAACATCTTTCATATTGACGAATGTGCTGTCTGCCCGCATTGTGCACAGAATGGTTTACAGCCCAGCAGTGGACATGAATCACTCCTCTGCCACACACACATACACACACACACACGCACATACACACACACACACACACACTACAATGACATACTACGCACATGCCTCTAAGCACACACGTTGTACACACAAATACATTACCAATACATACCTTGCTCACACACACACATATATTTTCACACACATTGCTGGCAATTAATCAACTATGGCCACCATGCAGCACATACTTTCTTTTTCTCACACACACACACACACACACACACACACACACACACACACACTAACAAGTGCACACTTCCTCAGAGAGTTCGTGATGAAAGTAAATGTTCAGCTTCATTAACAGATTGGCTGCAGTCCTTAATCCTATATGTGTGTGACATGTGTGTGTTTGTGTATGTAACGTCTGTACATGTATGTGCCTTTGCTTTTTGCTGAATTGAACATGCCTGCCTTCCACTCAGCATGAATAGGAGAACACCGTTTTTTATTTAAAAGTTATGAATCATGATCAAATGTACTTGTCAAGCACACATATCAGGGACGTGACCTTCATGAATCTTTGATGAACGTCCTAATAAGAATTTGCCCGATACCTGTTTTCACTTACCTGGTGGGACTGTAAACAAGGCCTGTCCATCACACAGGAACACATTGTCTAAAAATATGAATTATATATCTAGTAAAAAGCATTTAACAGTACGTAAGACTCAAATATATCCAACATTTGGCATTGGTGTTTAATTTTAAGACATTTACAACAAATATAGAAATGATTTCCCCCTACAGTATTTAAGCCTATACAGATTCATTGTTTATTGCTTTTTTTTAAAACATTTTATTGCATCCTGTAACGAAAAAACAATTCAACGACATCCTGTAGTATAAATAATGGCTATCTAAAGTGTCCAAGCCTGGAAAATATATGTTTCTAAATTTAAAAAACAGTGAATTTCACACATATCATTGTTTTCTGAGGTAAATCAGTTTTGCTAAAGATTTATAAGTGGTAAGAAGCATTTAAAAGCAGATAAGAATCACATGTCACACGTTTTGCCTTTTGTGTTCAACTTCAAGACATCTACAACAAATATAAAAATGTACGCTAGCTGCAATTCTTTCTGCAAGGACACCCTTTTATTGCATCCTGGAACCAAAAATGCAACGAAATCCTGCATCTACAGCTGAGAAAACATATGCTTTCAAATCCAAAGAATATAGAATTTCACACATATTATCATTATTTTCTGAGGCAAATCAGTGTTGTCAAGTGGTGCAGCGTCAACAGCCATCAGTCTCATGTGCTTTGCATGTTAGCTTAGCGATGCTAACGTTGTGTTTTCCCAGCACCACTCTAACCCGGGTCTCTCTGCTCTTCCTCCCCTGTGTCCTCAGATGTCGGCCATCGAGAACATGGCGGAAAAGCTGGAGACGTTTGGCTCCCTGAAGCCCGAGTCCGGTGACCTGCTGCGCTCCGTCCCCTCCATGTTTGACTTCAGAGCCCCCCCCTCCGCACTTCCAGAGACGCTGCTGCGCAAGGGCAAGGAGCGCTACACCTGCAGGTAACACAGAAACTCCAGTGGCATGCTTTATTTTAAGATTTTAACCTTCATGCTGGTGGTAAATCATCATTCCTCTGGTAAGCTTTTAATATTACAGGGTTTTTTTTCATCTAAAGGTAAACCATACTTGTTTTTTCCCTTTATAGATATTGTGGAAAGATATTCCCACGCTCTGCCAACCTGACCCGCCACCTCAGGACTCACACGGGAGAGCAACCGTATAGGTAAGACTATCTCTACGAGTCTTAAGAGCCACACACACACACACACACACACACCATCACATACACTGTCCCCTGGAGCTGTCTGTGTGTGTATACATGTTGAAGAGGTGTGTTTAGGTTTGTTTGAGCTGTTAGAAGGGAAGAGACAGTCCAACAGCAACACGTCAGCTCAATATCATCCTCCTCTCTCGCCTGCTGCCAGCATCCCTCCTCCTACCAAAATCACTTCCCAGAATACACACTCTTAAAAAGGCTAGTCATGAGTCAGATTTGCGTAATAACTCCCGAGGGAATCACTGCTTCTTTTATTCAGCGTATTCTCCGTCAGACGGAGAGATAGAGAGAAGTATTTGAAAAGCAGCATGGATGTTTTCCCAGGGAATTTTCATCTGCAGTTAGGACCGACTTTATGGGTGTTTTCGTTTGCCGTAAAAGCCTGGAGTAATTATCCTGCTGCTAAATAATTTGCCTGATGAAAAATGGTGCCCGTAGCCAGGGTGACAGGATAAAGTAGGGGGGGGGGGGGGGGGCAAAACAGAGCAAGGAAGGGAGGAAGTTTAGTGAGAAATTGGGGTGATGAGGAGCGCAGGCAGATGTCCAGCCCCGGCAGCTGGGGCCATTTCTCTTGTGAGGACCCAAAGTGATCTGCATGCTACCCTGCACAACTGCAATTTAATTAATATACTGTCCTATATGTTAAATATGTTATGTCTACATGTGTGCTGCTGTAGTATATAGGTATATTGGGCTTTTATAGAACATGATAACTCATCCACAACATTTTATATTGTGTATTTAAATCAGATATACTGTATGTATTTGTCGGCTGTAGATATGTTTATATTTATTTGTTTTTATTATTTTTGTACTTTTTTCCACCTTTTGAATATTGTAACGCCTTGAACACACTGCTGCTGTAACGAAATAAGTTCCCAATTTGGAATAAATAAAGTATCTAAAGGTTCATTTAAATAAACAGAGGGATTTATCTTGTAGTTTTATCCCTAAAGTAAAATTTGGGTGCCAGACAGAAGAGTTTTGTATATATTTCTCTATAAAAACAAAGGTTAATTTAAACAAACAGAAGGATCTCTCATCTATCTATCCATCTATCGATGTACCTATCTATCTATCTATCTATCCATCTATCCATCTATCCACCTATCCATCTATCCATCTATCCGTCTATCCGTCTATCCGTCCATCCATCCGTCCATCCATCCATCTATCCATCTATCTATCTATCTATCTATCTATCTATCTATCCGTCTATCCGTCTATCCGTCTATCCGTCTATCCGTCTATCCGTCCATCCGTCCATCCGTCTATCCATCTATCTATCTATCTATCCATCTATCCATCTATCCATCTATCCATCTATCCATCTATCCATCTATCCATCTATCCATCTATCCATCTATCCATCTATCCATCTATCCATATATCTATCTATCTATCTATCTATCTGTCTATCTGTCTATCTATCTATCTACCTATCTATCTATCTATCTACCTATCTACCTACCTATCTACCTATCCAACCATCCATCCATCCATCTATCCATCTATCCATCTATCCATGTATCCATCTATCCATCTATCCATCCAACCATCTATCCATCTATCTATCTGATTCACCTGATTTGCGTGCTATCATCACAAAAATACATGTGTTTTGGGGGAATGAAGTTGTCTAGCAAAAAGATGCAGACACTTTCTTTTTGTAAAGCTTTGGTTATAGGAGTCCTTCCTGTCCAGGTGCTGCTGAAGTAACAATGCAGCAGCAGTTCGGTACACATGTACAAATTAATCTTCCACATTTACTACATGTGGATAATGAGTAAGCGCTGGCCGGCTCGGCTCGGCTTTGTAGTTTCTAAGGTGGAGGAATGTTGGCCCAAAGCTTGGCTGACCACAGGGGAGAGAGAGAGAGGGAGAGAGAAAGGGAGAGAAAGAGAGCAGGCCTCGCTGCCCCGGCCTGATAGCCTGCTCTCCACACGCTGGCATGCCATTAAACATCACCGCTGTATTGTAATTTTTTTTGTGGAGATAACCGGGGGGGTTCCTGTGGGACAGCCAATCGAGCGAGCTAATTCCAGCAGAAGAAAAGATGTAATCTTCTCGTATAATTTTGCATGAAGAAACTTGGCAAGGGGCTCTAATTTTGCAGGGCTTCGACCAAATCTGCTGCATGCTTATTTTGTGAGGGAAGAATGCAGTTTTATTGCGCTGGCTGGAGATAAGAGGCAGAGCTGTTTCACCTTAAACAAGCTCCTCCATCATGTCTGGGACTGTGGGACTGTGTGTTTGTGTCCCATTATGTTTCCCACAGAACAGACCACACGTTCCTGCTTCATTATGCAGTACATTTGGACTTATGCTTGTGTATTTCATAATTGCTTCTTCTTCTTCCTGCAGGTGTAAATACTGCGACCGCTCCTTCAGCATCTCCTCCAACCTGCAACGCCACATCCGCAACATCCACAACAAGGAGAAGCCCTTCAAGTGCCACCTGTGTGATCGCTGCTTCGGTCAGCAGACCAACCTGGACCGCCACCTCAAGAAGCACGAGAACGGCAACCTGTCGGGTGAGACGTCTTCATCAGTCAGAGCTGTTTCAAGTGTTCTCCCTCCATGTTTCATCGGGGGAAATCTGAGCTCCTTTGCATATTAGTTAAACATACTTATAAACCTGACTGCTGAATAGTATAAAACATAATTTACTCCTGATTGGAAACCATTTTCTGGAAATGTTGATTACATAAATCTGTCATCCACCTCTGCAACAGCACAGAGCTTTTCTTGAATGATCTGCTTCCATCAGCAGCGCGGCTCACAGGTCTGACAGGTTGCTTTACTCTGAATCAGCAGAACCGGCAGCGACAGCCGAGAAAAAACACTCTCCACTTAATCAGACACCTTTGCACAAACACAATAAATACACAAAGATCATATAAAAGAAATGGTTAAACAGAAGAAAAAAATTAGCATCGTTGACATGATAAAACAACAAAGATACCATGACAGGTCCATCATTACAAATGCATGTTGTTTGGCCAATCATTTCCAAATCTAATTTAATAACACTTGTAATTGTAGGGGAATAGTTTAAGGTCCTCAAAGACACCAAATATGTCACAAATATGATGCACCATCAAATATTTCCCTATGTTATCGATCAACTCACTAGGAAGAAGTCTGAGTGAAATATGTCAGTCGTTTAGTCAACAGGAAACACAGTATGTTAGAAAGCAGAGAGTTATCAAAACCATATATTTAGCACTTTAAACTGTGAAAATATGCACGAAAGATTGTACGACGTCAACCATGTATTTGCAATATTTACTATGCTGAATCAGAACTGATGGATGTTGTTTGTCTCTCTGCAGGCACTGCGATGTCGTCCCCTCGTTCTGAAGTGGACGGTAGCAGCGCCATTTTGGACGACAAGGAGGACTCTTATTTTAATGAAATCAGAAATTTCATCAGCAACACGGGCCAGAGCCAGACCTCACCGGACCCCTCTGAGGAAGGGTGAGCACAGAGTCATGTCTCTTTAGGGACTGTCCTTTCTGATCTGATCTCCAGCTACAGAGCTAAACAGGATGTGTTATAATAGAAGTAGAGTGGCACAAGATCATTTCCGAGGTAAATAAAACAAAAAAGACTGCTTTATTTACATCCAGCCAGCTAACCAATCAGAGCAGACTGGGCTCTGGTTTCAGACAGAGGGTGAAAAGAGGTGCTGCAGCACAGGCAGTAGGGGAAAAATAAAAAGCTATTTGAACATTAAAGCATGGAGACATGTCCCAGTAGAGGAACAACAGACAAATATCGACCTGAAAATGAGCAGAAGTCCTTTTTAAAGGAGAAAATGATTCCTCCTGAAAAAGTCCCCGTCCCTCATTACTGCACGTTGAACTCTTGCAATAATTGCGACTTCATTAAGACTTGAAAAGTGCTCTCAGGGCTTCAATAGGTATGAATAATAGGTCAGTTGCTATCAGCTCATTTTGGAGATTTTCTTACCACCCAGCCAGCCCCTCGTTAATGATGACATCATGCTCCGAGGTCTGGATTGGAGAGAGCAATCATCCGCGATGACATTTAAGATAACGGCGTGAGCTCCTTATATCGGTTGCCATTGGGCCACACGTACGCAACAGATATCTGTGTGCATGCAACTACGTCTGAGCATTATGCAAATAAATTCTTGGAGCTGCGATCGGGGTCAGATAGCGGCTCCGAGGTCTGCTCAGGTCTCCGTGTTTGTTTTCATGTGACTCGAGTCGGTCCGATCGGTGGGCAGATAGGGAGTCTGGATAGAGATCTCGGGTGATTGTGCAGAAGGCCTGTGAGAGCAGGACCGGGAGGGGAGAGAAACAGGGAGGAGGGGAGGAGGAGGGGGGTGCAGCAGTTAAAGCCCGGCACATCTGGAACCAACATGTCTGCCTACAGGAAGAGGGTAGAGGGGGTGGGGTCAAAGGGTCGGCCCGTGTTTCCTTTCAAAGTGCTCTGCTCCTGACTACTCCTGATAGATACTTTATCCCCAGCAAATTACCACGTTTGAAAGCGTAATTAGCGAATCTGTTTTCTTAATCACAGAGCTCTCTCTCTCTCTTCTGGAGCCGCTCTCAGCTTGTTCGCTCCACACGGCACAAACACCGCGATGGCCTTAAACTCTCCATCCCAGCGGGGGCTCTGTGGAAAGCACTTTTCTATCAGCTGCAGATAAAGAGGATTTAAGATAGATACAGTATGTGCTGAACTGTTATCTGCCATATCTTCCCTGCACGCTCAAATGCATCTCTTTCAGATCCAGTGCAGGTGTCCTGTTTAAAAATGTCCTGTAATTATGAGGCGATGTGCTCGATGGGTTTTGTTTCCTATCTATCTTCTTCCTCTCGTTCCCAGTCCGAATCCTTTGTGCGAGAAAAACTGCATTTTTGAGAGCTGACGAAAGACGTCCCAGAGTGTAATTAGTGAATCAGTCTAAATGTGGTTCCAGATGATTTACCAAATGGTGGTTTCCTGTGGCGCTGAGACAGAGGGACAGATTAAGACTCCCGACAGTTTGGATAGCTCGCCCTCTCTGCCTCCGCGGGGAAAGAGGAATGGGCCGGTTGGCAGCGCTCTCATAACTCTGCCGACAAATGGGGCTGTCAGCTAAATATTTTGCCTATTAGATGAATACAAGATAGTAGAGAAAATAAACAAGGAGAGAGGCGAAGCACTCCGGCTAAGTGCTGCAGCGATCAGCGCTGATATGCCCAAAGGGGCTCCGGACCAGAGCCTGATGACAAACAGGAATCCAGCTCTCGATCCCAGACGCCTGATCCTGCCTCAGATCCACTTCTCACTGTGCCCCCAAAACATTGTTTGTGTATGTAGAGAATGATTCCCACAGGAACAAAAACCTGTGTATAGTCTTCATTTCAAGGTCTTATTAGTCACATTACGTATGTTACAAGCACCAGAGGAATTTCCTAAATACAAAGAATGTGTATTCATAAAATATGCACTCTCCCTCTCATTTATTCTTCCTACTCTATTACCAATTAATCCTATCGTTGGCCTTGGTGCGCAGGTTAAACGGCGGCCCGTTCGAGGAGGAGAAGCCGCTGATGGCGAGCCGCGGGTCACGTGACCTGGAAGACGAGGAAGCGGAGGAACTCGGGGCCGATGAAGAGGAAGGAGAGGAGCCGGGCAGCCTCCCTGGGAAACAGGAAGACGAGGCGCTTCCCAGGGGCCTCGGTGACGACACCATACAGGACGAGATGGACTTCAGCGGACCCAACGACTTGAACCTCAACTGCAAGACCTCTCCTCGGAGGTACATTTGATCAAACGAAAAGATCAGGATCATGTGGAAAGTGTCTTGAAGTCAGCTTATTTTAAATGTTCTCTTTGACCCACAGGTATAAAGAGGAGGACGAGGAGGAGGAAGAGCAGAGCAGCTACTCAGCCTTGGATCATATCCGTCACTTTTCCGACATGCGAAAGCTGGATGAGAGCGAGATGAGCGACGGAGACGGAGATGAAGACGATGGATCGTTTGGCTCCCCGTCTCTCTCAGACGCTGTCAAACAGCCGCTCTTTAGGAAGTCTAAGTCTCAGGTAAGAGAAACACTGACAGTTCACCTGTTTACCTAGAGCTGTACAGCTAGCCAATAAGAGCAGACTGGGCTGTGGTTTCAGAGAGAGGGTGAAAAGAGGTGCTGCAGTCTGAGAAAACTAAAGAGCTTTTTGAACATTAAAGCATGGAGACATGTCCCAGTAGGCAGTAATACATTTGAATTGTAATCTGTATTTAAATGTCATCCCTCCCCCGTCCCTCAGGCGTATGCCATGATGCTGTCCCTGGCTGAGAAGGACTCTCTCCACCCAGCCTCACACACCCCGGCCACCATGTGGCACAGTCTGGCCCGGGCTGCTGCTGAATCCAGTGCCATCCAGTCCCTGAGCCACGTATGATGACACCCCCTCAGCGCTTTCCTTTCACCTTTCAACCCCCCTAAAAAAACCTGACCTATGGCACTGGGAGCCCATTGCAGGGTGCGCCGGGCCCCTGATCGTCCACAGAGTGACTGCTGAGCAGAACCACGGCCCATCTCGACTGCTGAGCGGAGCGCCTCACACACCGAGCAGGGAACCCCCCCCGACACCTCCAACAGATAGAGAGCAACTCGTCCCTCTGAGAATTGATTTCTTACACCAAACAAGGATGATAGCAAAGATAATGATCGTGGTGAAAATAATAATAATAGCTGTATTTATTCTGCTGAATTTCTATGTTTTGCACAGCAAAGGCAGCTGGCGGACAAGGAAGATGGACGTGCTGATGTCTCAATGCTACACATTTATTGGCCAGCACGTAGAGAGTCGTGTCTCTAAGACAGCCGGTTTCCGCCTTGTGTGTTTCACTGTGCCCTGACAAAAGCATCATTATATCATAATACAGGAATTCCCCTTTATTAACCCCCAGAGATCCACAGGTGTTTCTCATAAAGACATGTAGGCCTACTTGATGATTAAAAAAAGAATGAAGGGTGGGGTTAGCAGCCTCGAATGAAAACCGCTCCATGTACGGACAGCGCTAGAGGCGCTTCGATATCACTGAAGTCACTGAAGAACAAATATTAAAAAAAAGTAATTGCTGAACTGAAATCAGGCCAGTTTCCCATCTGCGTTTTCATAGCTGCGTGTGTCTGCACAATCATAGCACTGTACACGAGTGTCTCTCCGTCTGCCCGCCTGCGCTATCTGTGAAAGGATATAAATAGATTGTCTTTTTAGTGGAAGAGAAGAAAACACTTTTTACTGAAATTAGTAGCCAGAAGTTAATTGTTGTTCTGTAAAGGGCATCTGTCTTTTTTCTCCCCAATCCATCCTAGTCAGCCAACAATACCACTAAATAGCCTGAATGCTAGCCGTTAGCTCCTCCATGCTCGTGTGTCTTTCATTTTTTTTTAGACAATCATGATTTTGTTTCCATTCTTTCCGTTGGTGTTGTTGTTGTTATTTGCTGTTGTATGTTGAGAATTGTATTTATTTCTTGGCAAACTGTAGTTTGTTTACTGAATAGCACTGCTCTTAGCCCAGGTGAGAGAGAGGGGGCGGGTGGGGGGGTGGATGGGGTGGGGGGGGGGGATTCTTCACCGGGCCTATCCCAGAATTCAATGGGGTTTGTAGATTACATTTTGAGTGCCGGATAGTATTAAACATACAATTCACTCCTTATTCTTCTAATGAAACCGGTGGATGAATAGATATTACTTTAGGGTTTTTCTTTTGTTTTCTATGACAATTTAATGATTCAATTGTAAAAAAAAAAAAATTATAAAGAATGAGTAATAAAAAAAAAGCCAGGTATAGTTTCTTCATAAACGCATGATTGGTCTGGTGAGATCTGTATCTGACATTTTCTACGGTTGTCTGCAAGCTTGTGTGACGTTCGGTTCATGTTAATCCCTTGTGCCAAATTTATGATAAATAACAGATTACTTTTCATTTATTCTCCCGTTTTGAGGGACCAGATTTGTTTGTTTTTTGTCGTTGTTTTTGTTTATAATCGATTTTAAAAAAAAGTAATCAGAGAGTTGAGGTACTTTTGTTTTAATGCTTTCTACAATGTAACTGTTATGCATTTCAATTCAATACTGTGGGAGGAACAACTAAGAAATAAAGGACTACAATGTGGATTGACATGTCTGACATTCTCTCTTTCATTCCCTCCCCCCCGTTTCTCCCTCACCCCACCGCACTCCACACAGTCCTTCTGGCTGCCCATCATTTTGGCCCCGAGCGGAGATTTTATTCTAAGAGACATGAGTCAGAAAACCACCTGGCGCTTTCTTCTGGCGCTCCCATGGCCTCCAAGAGCGAGAGAGAGCCTGAACTTTGCTACTCTTTTTTTCTTCCGGGGGGCTTTGGCTCGCATTGAGAGAGGAGAAGGAGAGAAAGGGCTGGAGAGCGCTTGAATGTGGTAGTGGGAGCGGAGGCAGGAATGTGTCCTCTTTATTTGTGTCCGTTTGTGGGGCATGATGGATGAGTTGGGTAGATGTGATGACCTGGCTCATCGCTCAAACGCTCAATAAGAGTCCCATCCTGCAGCAGGCCTCCTCATCCGGCAACCCCCCCCTATAGTCACTGCTGCCAGCCAACGTGGGCGGACATTGTGGCTGCGAGGGGCGGAGGTTCAGTCTCTCCATTGTCCAGGTTTTTTCTCGGGGGGGAGAAATTGGGCATGACAGTGAAGATGGCTGGCGCTGACACTCCACATTTACAGTGCTGCTGGCACCCTAATGGATGGGGTGTTTTCTTAGGGCCTGTCGTCGGGCCGCAGGGCTCCGCGGGGCGTCCAGCTTTGATGAGGTCATGGGGGGTCAGGTAGTGTTGATGAGGTCAGCACGGGTCGTCCAGCTTTGATGAGGTCAGCTGCAACGATGGTAGTGATGGTGCAGGCCGGGCTGGGATAGAGTGGAAGTGATAATGCTTCTGAGTTTTGCCACCTGTACTAGCAGGGACTCATTTATATGAAGCGATCGGTGACGACACAATTTAAGTATCTTAATCCTGCAGTTACTGATGTTTTGCTCACTTGAGGACAGGGGAACCAGGCTTAACACAACACTGAAAACATCATCTCCACTAAGGATAGAATAATGATTTAAGTATGCAAATCCTGCAAAAAGCATTGTTTTGGATTCAGTTTGTGTATTTCATTTTGATACGGACAAAACAGTAGCATTACAATTGAAACGCATGCATATGAACAGATTTTCTTGAGTGTTTTTAGTAAAATACCAACGTACAAAACCTGTCAACAGGAGGCTTTATAAACAAATTGGTATAGAAAGAAACACTCAGATACATCCACAAAATGCAGGTGCGTCTGCAGGGGTATTTGGTGTGAAAAGAGTAAGGTTTGTGGCTTCAAAACACCCACTACAAGCTATCCCTTTCCCATTGCGCGTATGGAATTGATCTATTTATAATGCGAGGGGTATTGTTTGGTTTGTTTATCTTATTGTCAGCAGGTTTCCAAAACTTTGACGTAAAGCATAAGCCAATAAGATTTGGAGCAAAACCGAATCATCAAATCGTTTTTCCCTTTGCTAGAAGGACCCTTTGGTGTAGCTCTATGCTCTTTTAGTCCCCTTTTAGAAGAAGTGTATTACCATGCTTCATTGTGTTGATGTCATTTTTGCTCATGAAAGCTAGATTTTACATTAAAACGCTTCTGCTTTTCCCTTTCCTGTAGTGCGTTATATAAGTTTGTGCGCAAGTAAATGGTCGGCAAACGCTAAAATGAAAATAGGTGCTGCAGCACAGGCAGTATGAGAAAAATAAAGAGCTTTCTGAACATTAAAGCATGGAGACATGTCCCAGTAGAGACAAAAAATACAAATATGACCCTGAAAAGATGCGTTAAACGGCCCCTTTACACAATATATAAGATCTTTGTTCTATTAACAGATAAAGAACACCCTTTCTTCCCCTGAACACGGTTTGATGGACAATCGGTACAACAAGCTTTTCACAAACAGGATTTATACCTCAACTACATATTGGACCTAACTCGGCAGCAGGATTTTGCCACCACCCCCTCAGTGAGCAGCCACAGCCCCCCACTGCAAATCAAATTGCCCATGTAATTACATCACCTACATAAAGAACTTCCCCTCAGACAAAAGTCCAAAGGCACTGCCTCTTGAAAGAACACCAAAATATTATGAATAGACCTAATGTCATTGTGTGTGGGCAGTGGTGGGGCACCCGGTGCCGGTCCGATTCGGGTTGATTAGCACATGCCAACGTCACCCATGTATCCTCTCACACTTAATCAACACGTTGGGACGAGTTATTGCCGTCATTAACCCAACGCTTCTCATAAAGGGCTCAGTGTGTATGGAAGTGTGGCTGGCAGGACCCGGGGTGTGTGTGTTTAAAGAGCTGAGGAAGTCAGACAGAAGAGTGTGCATTAGTCAATGCAATCTGTTTTAGGTAAATATAAGTGTGTGTGTGTGTGTGTGTGTGTGTGTGTGTGTGTGTGTGTGTGTGTGTGTGTGTGTGTGTGTGTGTGTGTGTGTGTGTGTGTGTGTGTGTGTGTGTGTGTGTGTGTGTGTGTGTGTGTGTGTGTGTGTGTGTGTGTGTGTGTGTGTGTGTGTGTGTGTGTGTGTGTGTGTGGACGGGTGGGCACACTGTGGACAGCGCTGGGTGTAGCTCGGAGCCACTCAGCTAATGGGGCAGCTGGCACCGCCTCAGAATCCATCAGGACTCATTACAGCTCCTGTTCAGCCACTTTCTCCTTTCCTCCCCTCCTTCTCTCTGTGCTCACTCCTCACCCGTGGTGGATCAGAACAAAGTTACTCAAGTACTGTACAGTAATTGTCAGTTTATGCTACTTTATACTTCTACTCCACTACACTTTGGATCAAATACTGTACTTTTTACTGCACCACATTTATTTTCTAGCTTTAGTTTGAGCTACTTTTTAGATGTAGATAAATCAATGTATGAATAAACGTTGGCATATAATTAACTGCTCCTAGATGTGTTAAATGCAGAGGTTACATTTTGTGTGTGTGCTGTACTGCGTACTGTACATGTATGACGATAATAAAGAGGGTCTCATCCTCCAATTCTAAACGTTAAATAATCCAGCAGCTTTATTTAAAGCACCTAAAATTTAGCTCAAAAACCACAATCCGGTAATTCAGAATATACAATTCTGAAACGGGCCATTACCCAAAACAAATACTTTTTACCTCAAGTATATTTTGATGCCAATACTTTTGTACTTTTACTTGAGTAAGATTTTGAAAGCAGTACTTTTTCCAATTCAGTATTGCTACTTTTACTAAAGTAATACATCTGAGTACTCCTTGCTCCTCACCCCTTCCCTCCTTCCTTCTCTCTCTCCTCTCTCCTCACCCCTCCCTTCCTGTTCCTGTGCCACCCGTCCTCGCAGCCAGCCCCGTGTGGCATGTAACTGCCCCTTCGCTGCAACATGCCTCACCCCCCCGGAGAGGGCGGCCATCACAGCTGGCAGCTCTCACACTGATTGACTTGGCACCCGTGCTGACTCAGACGCCGGGGGAAACATTTTTCGGAGAGGCAGGCCTAGATGGGCGAGGGAGTGAGGCCTTTAAGGAGGGATGGGGTGGAAGGGGGGTGAAGTGAGTGGTGCTTGCTAACAGTTGGCACAAGTGGGAAGTGTGTTTGGGTGGGGGGGACTCCACCAATCATCACGTTTTTGTTGTGTTAACAATAATAGTAGCACCTCCTCTGTCACTGTTCTTTTATTCCACTAATCAACAATGAATACAGAGAAGAAAGCAGAGTTAGAGGAGGCAGGAGGGAAAGACCCCCCCCCCCCCCCCGTGAGTTATTACATTACATAAAGCTGACACTTGTGTTTAAAGGGACTGACAATAAGTTCAAATAAAGATACAAACTCAGAACAACAAGAACATGCTGATTAATTTGCTTTGAATAAATCAAACCTTTGTGAGGAAAGGCAGGTTTATACCATCAACACAAGGAAATACAAAGTGTGAAAAAAAAAGGAAAATATTAATAGCATTAAGTTGACGTACTGCAGAAACACATGAAATTACATTTAAAAATATTTACAATGGCTATTTTCCTCCAATTTCAAATGTTTGAAGTTATTTCTTATTTAAATGGAGTTTTCCAACCAAATCACATTGCCCACAGAAAAAAACAATAATAATAATCAAGGCAAATAAAAAAAAAATCATTGCTGCAGCATGTCAGACAAATTAGAAATAAATAAAAAAGGTTAGAAATGTAACAATTTAAAAATCTCAAAAGATAAAACAGAACTAAAAGAGTGAAAACATAAAATATTTAACTATCTGACAAATAAAACACTATAGACGGGCTTCATTACAGCTAACACTGTATAAGTGGGGTCTTATTTACTTTTACATTGACATATTCAAAGTAATATAGATGTTAAATCTACAGTGAGAAGTTATAAACCTCTAAAAGTCAGTTTTTTTCATTCCAGTGTCACTGTGTGTGCAGTCTCCCCCCCCTCTCAGCCGGTTCGAAAGCAGCAGAGTTTTAAGTTGTGGTTTCATTCCTGTGTTTATTTTTCCCCCTGCAGGCTACGGGTCATTAGCGTTATTGATGGACACTCAGCGCAGACCAGGACAGAGCGGCGGGGGCACACGGTTTTAATATGACGGGTCTAATCAGGACAGGCGTGGTGGCAGCAACGTCTTGGAGTCTGTTGGTGAAATCATTCTTTGCTCATAGGGTGGATCAGAAAGTAGCGAGGATTTTGGAGGAATTTTAACTTAAAATGCACGCTTCAGTATCAGCCAATCTGATTAAATGAACTCTGTGATGCTCATTTTATTATACCAGTCATGTATTCATGTGCACTCACTTGAATCAGGGTTCTGTTCTGCTGGTTTGTCCACATGTTAAGCGCCATCCAGTGGTGAATGCTCTCATTGCACCCACTTAACTTCACCATACACATTATGATGCGTTCAAACACAGGATGTCTTCACACAGATTGAGTGTGGGAGAGTTCCCCGATACGCATCTTTTTGCAGCCTCGACATTTAACATTTATTTTTCCAGCCAACAACCTAACAAATGGTGCAGGACGTGCCGAAGTGAATTCCCCCCTCCCTCATTCTTTTATCTGAGCCGACAGCTTCGTCAGCTGGAGTTCAAAACACCGTGGCCTTCTGGGAGATCTGGTTCAACGCAGAGGGGCAGTAGTTATCTCTGGGACTGCAAACTGCAGCAGTTAAGTGATATAATCTCCCTTTGCAAAGAGTGGCTTATGCTTAATTACGGCGAAAAAGTACCCATGATGCGATCTTACCTTTTACGGGCTATTACATCTGCAGTTTGCTTCACCCTTCTCTCCCTCCATCCCTCGCTGCTGATGAGCCAGCATGCAACAACAGTCGGCCTTTTTTCCTTCCAAAAGCCTTTTTTTGCACAAAGAGCATCTTTGTTCAAGCGCCTGTAATAAAACAAAAGTGCCTTTTAAAGTGCTGAGATCATTTTGAGTAAAGCAAATGATGTCTGGATCAGCTTCTTTCCCTATGAGCATCTCAAATCAAGCAAAGGGCCATGCAAAGGGTGCACATACGGTTCCCAGGAAGTTTCCTAACAAGGTGACAGGACCTGAAGTACTTAAGTAGCAGCCATGATAAGAGATGTTTGAATTCTCTAAAGGATAGGAAGAGAGCTTCAGTGCGTCCTTTATTATCTCTTTTAGTTTAGGATTCACTGGACCATCCTTGACTAAAGGAAAGGAGAAAATGCTGTCCCACAATGCCTTGGGGCCGCAACGTTTCATTCGGCCGCTCACGAGAACAACAGATCGTGAGATACGGATCAAATATATAATACTTATTCAAACAGTTTCATACAATCAGACTATTAATTTGGATTCATGCCGAGTAATATGAGTGGAGGGAGAGTGCGAGCCCTCCTTTCCCTTTCCTTTGTTTATTTTATTAAATGACATGAAAATACATCTGAAGATACCGACCTTCTTCTCACCTCAACAGATTATCTGTTTGGTGAGTGCGGCCTTGGCCAGAACATTATGCTGCCTGGTGGTGTCCAACGTTCATCGGGTGTTTCAACCCTTAACACCTATTCGTTGGCGGGTTGGCATGGTTGCAAAATCCCTGCCCATCACCTCCTAGCTAAAAAAGGTCACCCACTCTAATATTCGTTGGACCGCCTTTAGCTTTGATTACGGCACGCATTCGCTGTGGCATCGTCTCCACGAGCTTCTGCAACGTCACAACATTTATTTCTGACCCTTTTCTCCAACATCTTGTATTGATGACGGGAGACTCGGACCACTGCGCAAAGTCTTCTCCAGCACATCCCAAAGATTCACAATCGGGTTCAGGTCTGGACTCTGTGGTGGCCAATCCATGTTTGAAAATGGTGTCTCATGCTCCCTGAACCACACTTTCACAATTTGAGCCCGATGGAACATGCCCCTGCCATCAGGGAAGAAGAAATCCACTGATGGAATAACCTGGTCATTCAGTATATTCAGGGAGTCAGCTGACCTCATTCTTTGGGCACATTGCTGAACCTAGACCAGACCAACTGCAGCAACCCCAGATCAAAGCACTGCCCCCCACAGGCTTGTGACCTTTTTTTTTTTGGGCCGGGCAGTGTATTTCCTTTGCAGGTTGGGCTTGTCAAACCTAGGTTAAAAAAATCATATCATTTTCACTGTCAATAATTATAAAGACATGATTATAACACCAAAATGATGCATGGGATGAAGAATCTAGATGCTCTTCCACAGCTTTTGGAGTCATTATTATGTCAGTGCAGTCAGATTCTTTTAGCACCACAGTTATCTTTTCCTAAGTCCCGATGGATCATACTTCAGATCTTACTATTTTTTCCTTGAGGTTAAGGAAAAGTGGTTAGGAAAATACATAGAATAACCCCAAACCCTAACCCTATTTTTTTTTTAGATTCCACCATAGCCACAGTTTGGCTTCCACCACAACTACTTCCTGATCTTACCATTAAGATACACATTGTCATGCCAGCTCTTCTTCGTGGCACGTACATGTGGAGGTCTGATCGGCGGGGCGGTGGCCACCCAGCGCTCGCTGGATGGATGGCCTCTCTGCGCCTGTTTGACTGGAAACAGGTGTGTGTCATCTGAAGATGAAGGCCCGGCCGATAAACATTATTGGAGAACATCTGCTGCTTGTCACAACACAGGGCGAGCAGGAGCGGCCCCCCATCCATCAGCCACACCGGAGAGAGTGGGTGTGTTGGGGTAGGGGGGGCTCCATCTTTTGGTAGCGAGACCGGTCGCCCATCACTCACCCCGGGGAAGCTGGGAGCATGTTCAGTCCAGGCACCTGCCTCTACCGGCCCCCTTCGGCCGATAGCGGGGAAAATGCTCCAGCGCACTTGAAAAATGCCTCGGGGAAAGCACGCGGTCACTCTGACACACACACACACACACACCACCAGTACACCCTGCTCAGGTGCCTCTCACACCCCCACACACTTTAGACTACTGTCAGGGAGGCCTTAATGCTTGACCCTTCTCTGGTTGATGAAAGATGCCTGGTAGTAGCCGTGCGTAGGAACACACACTGACATATCCATATCCATATCCACGCACACACACACACACACACACACACACACACACACACACACACACACACACACACACACACACACACACACACACACACACACACACACACACACACACACACACACACACACACACACACACACACACACACACGCACGCACACACAGCTCTCTCTGACAGCTGCAACCTCTCTCCACCTTACGCCCATACTCACCACACCCTCCCACCCCACTCACAGAAATCAATACCATGCAACACTGCATTCAAAACACACAATTCAAAAGTAGACGTTTAAAAGCAGGTGTTTTTTGGGGGGGTGTTAGGTACTCTCCACAGATGATAAAGACAAATGGACGCAATAAAGAAAAAAGACCAAGGAAAATAATAACAGTAAAATTCGAGTTTATCAATTTTACACAGACACAATGTCATAGTGTAGCACCACTGACAGGAAATGAGCACAGTAGGTTATGACTGATATACCTGACCTGAGATAGAATACAATTACAGTTTTTACAAAAAAGAAACACCCTTATTTAAATGCACAAGTGTAGCAGTGGTGATATGGATCTTTTCAATAATGTGCAACCATAAAAACGTGACTGGAAGTATTAACAACATTTGATGCTTGTCTATAAGAATCCAAAACTCTGTATCAGCTGCTGACTCAATAAACACAGATCTGAAAGAAGTGCAATGTCTGCAAGTTTTCCCTGCAGTATTTTGCGACCAGCACGCCACACTGCAATAAGAAAACCCACGATCAATGCTGATAACTGGAGAGTGTTTCTGACGCTGCTGGTAAATGGATTATGTTCATTCAGATACCATGAGCCATGAGATGTAACTTATGGATATCTTAAAGGGCTTTTGTAAAAGGTGTAGTGACAATGACAATAAGTTAAGGGGTCTTTTCTTTAAATAATAACATTTGTTTAGTATAATCTCTAAACCAACAAACCCATGACCTGCTTATGTCCTTTTTCTTTGTAAATGTTGGTCTTCTTTTCCAAGTTCTTATAAAAATTACCGTGTAATGCTTTGATTTTTTGGGTGGAATTAAATGACCTGCCTCTAACTGTGTGCACGTCCCCTTAAGTATTTAGTGATTTAATGTTCAACATAAGTTCATTTTTGCCTCTTTATCAACAAACAATAACATATTTGAGTTGTGGTTATTTCTCTTGAGAGGACCCATATGATAAATATCCTTTGTTGAGGTACAATTGACCAACGTTGAGGTCCTAACGAGGGGAGATTGATTCCACCTGGGTTAAAGCAGCCCTGATTCCAGAGCTCCTCTCTGATTGGCCACAAGAAGCAGGTGACAGGAAGTAAAAGGGTTCAGCCGACAGCCAACTGGTTTGTTTTCCACTCTCCAGAAACAAATGGAGGAAATGTTTTGTGTGCTGGAAGGTTTATTTGTCTTTAACTGAAGGCAGAGAGACCTGAGTTATAAACCTGATGAAGTGGTTTATGATTCTCCTTTTTTTTGCCTTCAAATAACTTTAGTCTCCACACTGGTCAAATCGACTTACTCTTATACCACATTACTTCAACAACAACAGGGTTATACTTTTTGGGGAAAAGATGCAGTTTTACAAAGAAATGTGTGAAATTAAGACATAGAATAAGTTATATTACACTTGATGAGGGTGCAAACACTTTCCTTTGCATGTTTTTATATGAATAGATTCTGGGTTTCTGGAGAAAAGGGAGGTCATTTAACAAGGTATTTGAACTTTGAGTGAAGAAAACAAATCAGAAATGAATTATAATTTAAAGACAAGTACATTTTTATATCCTAGAATTTGTCTGGGAGTCATTTTCAATATGCAACACCCCCTGCTTCATTATTTATGGCTCCGTTATTGGAACATTTCAGCTCAACTTTACTCCCTGTATGTGTATATATCTCACACATACTTTTCTAAATCTGTTTTAGAGGCATTTCAATTTTCTCCAGAAATATACTTCTGTTCTGCTGACCATCCACCTTTTTGTGGCCACATAAAAAAATAACAAATGTAGGTTGTAAAAGTTCTCCAGTGACAAGAATGTCTCAGTTACATGTATTGTACAAAATGCCCGTAAGAAAGAAACCTTAACAGGTGATTAAATGTAAAACTGGGGAAGCAAATGAACCGCTTTCCATCAGCAATACTCACAAATGTGATGAAGGTATTTGTGGGTTATTGCTATGAAGTCTGTGTTTGAATCGTAGACAGTCTGGGGTAGGTAGAGGGTCCTCTGAGGGCCCCCTCACATGCCAGGTCCAAGCTCCAGGCTCAGTGATGGAGTGCCAGTCTCTGACAGCTGAGTACCAGTTTCACAAAACCATAACTAACATCACCTTTACCAAGATGATCTGAGCAATGCCTCACAGAGCCGAGCCCTGCTTCTGAACGTCCACTCAGGAGTCTGCACCTCTGCTTTGGTTATGTGGTTTTGCTGCCCGCTCTTCTCTTTCTCTGGGACACTGAAAAGTTCAAGGGTGCCGGGGTTTGTTGTAGCAGCGCTGAAAAGAAGAAGAGGGGGGAAAAAAGAAGCAAGAAGACATCAGCACTATTTGAAAATGAAAAGCAAATGTTCTGGGGTTTGTGGAGGAGAAGTAACTGGTACGTAGTCTCCCGTGTGCTTGGCTTTGAGGAGGTAAAACGAAGACAGCCCTGAGCCCGACTGCGTGCTGGGCGCCGATTAAAATAACTGTCAGGAGACAGGAGCCGCTATTGGGGGAGACAGGCTGACACACAGAGTGATGGGGCTCAGCCACTCACACTTCATGACACACTATTTCACCAAAGCTGGTTCAGCTTTACAACCCGTGACCTGTGTGTGTGTGTGTGTGTGTGTGTGTGTGTGTGTGTGTGTGTGTGTGTGTGTGTGTGTGTGTGTGTGTGTGTGTGTGTGTGTGTGTGTGTGTGTGTGTGTGTGTGTGTGTGTGTGTTTGTGTTAAGTACATATATTTATATTCTGTAGTACATATTTAAACCCAAAGTCAATTCAAAGTGATTTACATCAAATTAAAAGCATATTATACAAATCAAATCAAACTGAAAAACTATAACAAAAGTGTGTCATGTGTTTATACCTTCAGTACAGGTGGGGCCCAGCCAGGTGAGCGGGCACAGGCACCGCCCACTCAGCCCCTCACAGCGGGCCCTTTGGGAACACTGACAGGGCAGAGAGCAGTCAGGGCCGAACCTGTCTCCACCACAATCTGGAAGGGAGGGAGAATTTAAGAAAAGTGGTGTAAAGGATCACAGAAACATTTTGAGATGATTAAAAGCGTAATGAGATCTACCCTTTTCACATCTCTGTCCCGTCTTTCCTGGGGGACAGATGCACCGCCCTGTCGATGGGTCACATGGGGCCTCAGCAGCACAGTCACATGACTCTCCACAGCTCAATCCAAACCTGCCAGACTCACACCCTGAAAACAGATGTATGGTTATACTACTTTAGTTATGAGCACGTTCATGCAAATTGCATCACCTTCTCCTACAAGAAAATGGCAAATTGGTGGACTTACTTAATTTTTTTGCTAGGAAAAGGTTTGCCTTGCACTAAAATCTACTTCTAGTTTTAGCCATAAAGGGGTTTATCAATAAACTGAACAATTAAGTAATATATAGACCTTTAAAATGTGATTATGAGCATAATAATCCCACTTTTTTATCTCCATTAAGTCTGTTACATGTGTAAATGCAAGGCTACATGCATGGGACTCTGCAGAGTCACATTAATATACACTAGCACAAACAAACACAAAAAAATGCAAGTGTGTACCAAGAACCAGATCCTTTTTCTCTCACACACACAGAGATAAGAGCCCGTCTGTGGAGCCCGTTGCTGCCTTACAGCTGCTCTGCAACGTTCAGTCGTATCTCCTGCTGGGACTGAAGTGGCCATTTAGGCGCTCACACTGCGGCTGGGAGCCCGGCAGCAGGCAGGAGGGCCCACGGATGTAACAGGAACGCATTAGGCAGTGGGGAAACACCTGTCTCTCATCAAATAACCAGGCGGCATGTCTGCCCACCTACCTGCTCGCCTGTCTGTCTGCCTGCCAGGACACACTCACACTGCCTTGGTTTTTTGTATCTCTTATTCATGAATGCTCATATCTGTCTTATTGCAGCTGTGCACCCAGATGTTTTTTAATAATATCCACACACTTATTAATGTTCTGTGTTGTTTCAATAATCATTAGATATCTTATTTGTAAATTAACATTAGTTTTGTTCTATAAAAAGGATATCAATTGAATTTGAAATGACTTTTGACACATACTGCTCTTTTTAAATGTGTGGATGCTTAGCTTTTGATACTCACTCCTTTCACATTGTGAGCCATGGTATCCTGGTGGACACACACATTTGCCTGTCACATGATCACATGTCCGCCCGGCTTTACAGTCACATGTTCGCGCACATTTCACGCCAAAGAACCCAGATGGACAACCTGAGAGAAAGACATTGATTCAGTTTAAGGATACTTTCAGCATATGGTTATTATGTAGTATTCTTTCATGTCACAGACACGTATTTTACTAGGAGCGCTTTTACAGAGGTGTCAGTGAGGCCCCTGGTAACCCTATCACCAAGTTTCTCTTTGTATTATGAGTGAGTGTGTGCATACTGTGTTGACAGGAGTGGCCGTAGTATCCAGCAGTACAGCCGCAGGTGCCGGTGAAGCGGTCGCAGGTCCCGTTGTTGAGGCATGGACAGTCTTGTGCACAATCAAACCCATATTTTCCCTGTGGACAGGCTGCACACGCACGCACGCACACACACACAGACAGACAGACACACAAACACACAATATACGCATTAACACTTAGCTGCAGTTATGAAGGAACGGAATGCAACATGAAGATTCAGAAGAAATGTTTCCGTGGGATTACATTGCAAATACGGTCCATATACAGACAGAAGTTCCCTAACTCTGATATAATGGTTGAACTGGCTGATTGTCAACAGACTTGTGCAGGAATGAGTCCTTCAACCCTGAAATGAGTTAGCATTTCTGCACATTTTCCAAAGTCAATGTTTTTTTGGATGAGTTTTTGGTTAGATCCCTCAAGAAGCTTTAAGAGTGTTTTGTTCTAAAATACATGAGTTAATACCCCAATCTTAAAAGTGCACTATTTAGCATATGGTAAAAAGGGATGCATATGCTAACAAATGTCTAAATGACTCTACCAAACGTCACTACGTGCAAAATTAGACGCCTTTAGCTGAGCAGTGGCTGCCTGAAGTCATGTGTAGTTGAATTATAGGATGAAACTTAAACTATTTTTATTTTGCATGGATGCGATTACGCTTCAAAACCATTATAGTTGTCTCATTTCTTAAGATCATCTTGCTGAGAGCGTCCCGTTAGCACTCTATCGTTACCATTTATTAGTCAAACTGAAAAGAAACGCAGGAAAAAGGGGGGGGATAGAAGTGTGTTAAAAATCATCTAATAGTCTAGAAAAGTTCCAATGTTTAGAAAAGTTGTTCTCTTCCAGTTTTGTTGTTTGTTCTTGTTTTTTAATTTCCGATGTCCCATGAACAGTGGTGATTGTTCTCTGTTGAGGGTATGAAGTCGTACCAGAGTCACAGCGCCCTCCGGTCCAGCCAAGTCCACATTTACAAGACCCGTCGATGGGATCACACAGACCCCCGTTCTGACAGCCGCATGTGTTCCTGCACTGCAGGCCATAGCGCCCCCTGGGACATGCTGTAAACACATTCAGAAAATATCAGGAAAAGACCAGAACTTACACACACTCAGACATGCACGCTCACAAGCACGCTCACGCTCACACACACACACACACACACACACTTATATACAGGATTGCACTAACCACAGTCATGTTTATTTAAGCAACAGTTCATTAAAGAGATGGCAAAGTGGTCTCATTTGGCACTGATATAAAAGAATAATCATGTTTCTCCGGGTAATTTCGATTGGGAAAACAATAAGCAAGCCGTCTTTGATTTTCCTGTTTATTTATTTGCTTCCTTGCCAGATCCAGCGATACGGAACAGAGAAAAGGAGCTACTTATAGGTCTCTGTAAACATTCAACAAGAGGAACATAAGAGGAGGTATGTCCAAGTACATGCAGGACGCTGAAGAAGAGAACATTTAGTGAAAGCATTGATGGAAATCCCCGCTTTGCAATCCAGCTCAATTGCTGATAAAGGGGAGAGATTACGAAACGCTGAGTCCGTCTCCCCGGGAAAACTGCCCTGTTATCATCTCGGCCTCACACGGCGGAAGTGGAGAATTTGTTACTTAAATATACACTGTAAAATGTTAAAAAATGCTCCCTTGTTTCAGTGGTTGCTTCTCACTTTCTAGTTAGGGCCTACTATTTCTGAGAGCTCATTAGGGCCAGCCAGTCCCACTGATGCATGGCAGGCTCTCTGAAGAGAAGGGCAAACGATAAAAGGCTAAAGTTTGATATTTCTTTTACAAGTTTTACTCAAAGTTTTACAACAGATTCTTTTGTAATTCGCTGAACAATGATTTATTCTTGCCTCCAAACTCTTTCAGTAATAAAGTTCATGATAAAAAGGTCAATACTAGGACTGGTGTGTCATCATGGCGTTACCTTGTTGGCAGGACTGTCCCATCCTACCAGGGGCACAGCTACACCTTCCAGTAGCTGGGTGGCACTCCCCTCCTTCCCCACAGGAGCACAGCTTAGCACAGTCCTTCCCATAATACCCACTCGGACAGCCTGTGGAAATAAAAAAGTATTCAATCACACAAAACTTCTTAAGATAAGTATCTCCAGTTGGTTTCCTCGGTCATGTTTGATCAGATTGTTTACAAGAAGGCTGAGATGACTAACACTCCTTAAGCATTAACTCCAATCCTAAAGAAGACAGCAATGGGAAGGAGAAATGATCAATTGTTTGATTAAACAGTGGGACTACTTCAGGCCGTACCTCATTGACTGCTGTTCACTTTAGCTCCTGATTGCTGGATAAAATACAATACAGTTTCATGAATCATGGATCACTCAAGTCAAATAATTGGCTCGATAAATATTGTTATTATGGTGATGCTAACCCTAACATGAACCCTAACCCTAACCCTGGGGTCAATGAGCATGGGTGGATCTACTCTACTCTACTTCATTTCAACTTAGATAGTTAACTTTTCTGCCAAATTAACTTATAACGTGCCCTCAAAAATACAAAAAATAAAATACCTCCACTCAATAAAGCCATGCTCTACTTCATAACTGTAGTGCTGGTGTCAAAGCAAGTGAATTCTATTTGAGTTTCAACACACCAGCTAAGTGTTTAGCACCAATTTTTGATAGCTGGATTTGTGTGTTTTTTGCTGTGAACCAGAGAAGAATCGGAGGATGAAACCCTCTTTATTGTCACATACATGCACACAGCAGAGCACACACAGTGAAATTGGTCCTCTGCATTTAACCCATCCTAGTACTAGCAGCAGTGGGCAGCTAACGTGCAGCGCCCGGGGAGCAATGGGGAGGGGGGATTGGAGATCTCTGGTGCCTTGCTCAAGGGCACCACAGCAGGGTGCACTGGGACCTCTCCAAGTAGCAGTCCACTTTCCATATTTCAAGTCTGTTCGGGGACTTGAACCGGCGACCCTACGATTCCCAGTCCAAGCCCCTACTGACTGAGCCACTGCTGGACTAGAGTCTACTACACTGGTGCTTGTGAGTCCGTGATCCGGGCATTAGACACGACTCTATGTGTATTTCTTATGACCGAAGGAAGCTCAGTGCTGTGTTTGAAGTTGTTTGCATGAGCAGTTGCAACACCACAGGCCAAACGAGCATTGCAATGATAATAAAAGGGTGCCGAAAGGCTCTGGTTTTCTTGCTGGAGCGCAAACAGGTGCAAGATTTCTTCACTCACGTAAGCTGCAGTCAGCCCCAATGAAGCCAGCAGGGCAGTAGCAAGTCCCAGTCCTGAAGTCACAGCGACCACCATTGGTGCAGCTGCATCTGGACTTACAGTTAGGCCCAAAAGTACCTGCTCGACACCCTGGAGACAAAACAGGGAGGGCAAGGTCATCTTAATGAGATTTTCTATGAGAACTAGCCGATAAAAAGTAGGTTTACAAATACAAGTTGTTTGCTTTGGTGTATATCGGTTCATATTAAACACACTGAGATGAATTAAGTTGTAAAAATAAAACATATTTACACGAAATACAAACAAGAAACAAATTACTCTTATAAAAAAGGTGCAATATATCAGTAAATAAGAATTTTAAGTGGACTTTGTGTTATTTCCTTGCAATATATACCATCTCCCACATTTCCGATTTAACTAAATGCATATTGGCACATGCCTCATACTCTAACAGCAGGAAATCATCAGGGTTCTTACGTATTTCGCAGCGTGCCCCGTAGTATCCGGGTAGGCAGCTGCACTTCCCCGTCACAGGATGGCACTGCTCCTGGTCTCCTGAACACCGGCACATCTGGCTGCAGTTCATCCCGAACATGCCAGCAGGACAGGCTGAGAAGACACATGCAGAAATCCTGTCTGTTACATAATACAACAGATGGAGTTACTTAGAAAGGAGTGGTCGAATAAAACTGCAATCTAAGTGTATATGGTACACGGAAAATGGTCTTTGAATTTTTCTGGGCCAAAAATAATAGATAGCAGATGTGATAAGATACAAATCGATAGTATATACTGTACACATGATAGGGTTAGGATACAGTACAGAACAGTACAGTACAATTAAGTACGATGCACACAATACCCTACGTTAGCATATGTTAGCATACAGTATATGATACGATACAATTCCACATATACATTACATTGCACTTCACTGCTTGTTTTGCACTTTTGGTTTGATGCTAACTGCATTTTGTTGTCTCAGCTCTCTTGGGATTAAAGACTTAAGACTGACTAGTTCCCAACTGAGTGCGCCAATCTAAATGTACTAAATAATCATGGGATATCCAATTTATATTCCCTGCTCGGGATCTAAATAAAAAAGACAAAAACAAACCCTATTTATGTTTTCTCCCTTGGATAACGGAGTGACTGGTAACTAAATCCAAAAACTTTCCCTAGTGTCCAAACCCCGACGGACGCAGAGGGACATTCTTTCACACACCCTCTCTGCATACACACGTAAACGCTTATAACGAATGGAGTCCACACACAATCAGTCATAGCCAACAAGATGAATCTGTGAACTGAACATGTTTTGGGGTGAGACCGCGGCACTCAGTCAGGCAGCAGCAGCAGGCAGCGCGGGGGACAGATAAGAAAAAGGACTCCAGACTAAAGAGGCAATTACGGGGCTGTCATTATGCATGTCTGCCTTCCAAAGGCCCTTATCCGCCGCCGAGGAGACAAAAACAATGCCTTCTGTTTTACTTGGCAACTGGTGTGTAACATTTATCAGATGTCTGGGGAGTGTGTGAGGAGAGGAAGGGAGCTGAGGTGGTGAGGAGGGGGGAGGTAGAAGGAGTGTTGAGTAGTGAAGCTGCTTGTATAAGGGTACAGTCTACAGAATGAAACATTAGCATAAAGCCCTGTGACAGTGAGGCTTTAGTGCCGGTGTGGAGTGCATTTCCTGGAATGGAATAAATGGTAATCTTTCCCAGGAGGAAGACATTTTAATCAGTATTAACAGAATGATTCTTGTTGATCACTCCACTCCCATGATGCCCCTCCGTCCTGATGGGAGTGCTGTGCGGCGGTGTGACAGTGTGTCTATCAGCAGGGCGCATATGTCAGCTTTTACAGTGGTATGCAAAAGTTTGGGCACCCCTTAGGAAAACCACTGCATCAGTTTGTCACTTGCTGAGCTTTTGAAGCAGCAACTTCATTTTAACATATGTTATACCTTATGGTAACAGAAACATCTCAGTAGTGAAATAACTTTTATTGGTCAAACAGAAACATGTTTATGTGCATTCAAACAAAAATAGGCATGTGCATAAATTTGGGCACCCCTAAGAAATAATTCCATTAATATTTAGTATTGCCTCCTTTTGCTGCAATAACGGCCTGTAGACGCCTCCTGTAGCCACAGACAAGTCCCTTAAGCCTGGCAGGTGGTATTTTGGCCCATTCTTCCACACAAAACGTCTCCAGTTCAGTCAGGTTTCTTGGCCTCCGTGCATGGACAGCCTTCTTCAAATAAATCCATACATTTTCAATGATGTTAAGGTCTGGGGACTGGGATGGCCATTCCAGAACATTGTACCTGTGCTTCTGCATGAATTCCTTGGTGGATTTTGATCGGTGCTTAGGATCATTGTCCTGCTGAAAAATCCAACCCCGGCGTAGCTTCAACTTTGTGACTGACTCTAGAACATTCTTGTCAAGAATCTCCTGGTACTGTAAGGAATTCATGTGGCCCTCAACTTTAACAAGTTTTCCAGTACCTGTGCTAGCCACACAGCCCCATAACATGATAGATCCTCCACCAAATTTTACAGTGGGCAACAAGTTCTTTTCATTGAATGCAGTGTGTTTTTTTCGCCATGCATACCTGTTCATGTTATGACCAAATAACTCAATCTTGGTCTCATCTGACCACAGTATTTTGTTCCAAAATGCTTCTGGCTTGTCCAGATGTGCTTTTGCATACCTCATGCGACTCTTCTTGTGATTAACACTCAGGAAAGGCTTTTTGCACATCACCCTTCCAATGAGCTCTTCCTGGTGCAAAGTACGCTGGATTGTGGAACGGTGAACAACTACACCATCAGCAGCCAGATGTTGTTGTAGTTCTCTGGAGGTGGTCTGTGGCTTCTCTGTGACCATTTTCACCATCCTTCGCCTGTGCCTTTCCCCTATTTTTGTCGGCCTACCACATCTTTCCTTCACACGGACTGTTCCTGTGGCCTTCCATTTCACAACTACGTTTCTGACTGTGGAGACAGACAGTTTAAACCTGTCAGATAATTTTTTGTACCCTTCTCCTAATTTATAATGTTGGATTATCTTAGCTTTCAGGTCAGTGGAGAGTTGTTTTGAGGTCCCCATCTTGCCACTCCCTAAGAAAGAACCTAGGCCAGGCACAGCCAGCTATTACCTATGTTAAATAGCCTTTTTCATGATTGGTTCCACCTGTCTTTGTAATTGAAGGTCTAATGAGCTAATCAAAGCAATTTTGTGCAGCAACCTGTCAGCTATAAATCCGTACAGGTGTTGAAATGAATGCTATTTATAAGGGTGCCCAAACTTTTGCACATCCCATTTTTTGCATTTTATTTTATTATAATAAAACTATGTAATGCTACCCTAAGAATTTTGGTCTGGAAAACACTAAAACGTCTACATCTTTGTAGGAAAACAAATGTTGTTGCTGTGATCTTCTATTATAAAGGAAAAGCAAATTGTCATGAAATCTCAGAGGGGTGCCCAAACTTTTGCATACCACTGTAAATGCGTGACAGTGACATTAGCCATGTGTCGAGGCTTTCTCAATAACCAGATATACACACAGGGGACACTGGCTAGATACCACATGTAGGAGCCAAGATACTTGTGTTTATTATTTCTATTACTATCTTTATGGGTTTTTTTATTTGGTTATCCCCACCGACAATTGTCACCACCTGTTGTATGCCATGGTTTAATAACAAAGAGGGTGAGCTGACTAGACCAATTTTTAGATGACTTTGTTGATTATTCGATTTGTTTTTCCATATGGACTTGGCTTGGGAAACAGAAGGTCACCGGTTCAAGTCCTACCAAGGTATCCACGAGCAAGGCACCATTCCCTACACTGCTCCCCAGGCAGCCCACTGCTCAAAACACTAGGATGGGTACAAATGCAGAATGTACATTTCCCCTCTGTGGGACGATAAAGGGTTTGTTCTTGTCGTTCTGATTGGTCAATTTGGACATTCCAGAAGTTGTTGACTTTCGCTAATAGACCATTGCTAAGGAGTACAGACTTGGACGGTTATGGAAAATCTGGATCAGTGCTGCCGTCATTTTAAGTTACGTTACCAGTTCTAGACGTTGGTACGCAGTGGAACAGAACTTTCTTAACTTAGAGGAAGCAATACAATCAATGAAATCCTTTTGAATCAATATTGTGAATCAAGTCGGTGGTTTATTTAGTAGCCGGGTAATAAGCAAGGTTAATGTGCAGAGAGGTGGTCATTAATGAAAGGAGAACACCAACAGGGTGAGCAGGGTCCTGACACGAAGCAGAGTGTGTTCCTTTTTCATTGATGAGCTCCTCGCTGCACATTATCCTTTACTTAGGGGAAGTTTAGTTGCTACACCACATTTCCAAAGATGTAAAGAATTGCCTTTCACAATCGCAACAGATCTTATTATTTTTGCCAAGATAGAGTTCCTTTCCATTCTTACGTTTCTCACAGCCGGGCCCCGTGAGTCCGGCTGGACACCCGCAGCTCCCCGTCTCATGGTGACAGGACACCCCGGCCTGGCATTGACACTGCTGGGCACAGGAAGCACCGTAGGACCCCGGAAGGCAGTCTGAGAGTGGACAAACATCAGTCGTGTTCAAAGCAGGCCACTTGAATTTCCGTCGCAACTTCCTCTGTGCTTTACACACTCACGTTTGTCACACCTGGCTCCCCTCCAGCCTGGCTTGCAATCACAGCGGCCCATCACATGATGGCAACTGGAACTATCGACACAGTCGCACCTCTGCTCACAGCGCTCTCCAAAGAATCCCTCAGAACAGGCTTCAGACAGAACACACACAATCAGCATACAACATCTGAGAGCAACACTTATTTTCTAAACTTGACTTTTCTATGCTTATTTATCCAAGGCTTATGCAAACATTGTTCAGAAATGTTAACAAATGCAGCAGAGTAGAAATCTCTGGGTTGCAGGTTGACTTTAAAGCATATTATATCTCATACTCTGTGTGCTGCTCAATAGAAAGTGTAAGAAAATGCTTCATAACAACTGCCTGCAGTAATCAGGCTTGGGGGTTAACAGATTACATGTAACAGGATTAAGTAATCAGGAGCCAAAATGAAGAGGACTGTCTCCCCTAAAGTCACATTAAGAAGACGTAATCATATCACCCTTACGTTTTTAGAAATGAGGATTATTAGCAGGATTACAATGTACAAAACATTTAAAAATACAGATAAATACATTAATGGTGGATGTCATTTATGCTCGTTTCTTTCTTGTGAGGTGAAACTAAACTGAACATAATTTGTACTTTTCTGTAAATCCAGCCTATAATTTAAGATTGTATTTACTATTATTATTATTTCTTTACACTTATTTGATCCTAAACATCTTGGTTTCTTCTTTTCTAAGGATACATTGTTCTGTTGTCCTACATAATACACTTGACATGTCTTGTTTGCATCCTTTAAAATACAATTCACTGTAGTTTGCCATATACTCATTGTCCTAAGTGTCTTAGCTTTTAATGTTCGTTGTATATTTAAGTTTACATTTGGTGTAAATATTAGTATTTTATTTTTTAATGCTAAATAGTTTCTGAAAAATAATTGTTATCTTTATATTTTTGACCTACTTTACAACTTGTTTTCTTATGCTCGCACCACCAGACACCAAATACAATTCCTTGTATGTGTAAAAGTACCTGGCAATAAACTAAATTCTGATTCTGATTGCATTGGAAATTGAGGCAATCCAAACGTAATGTAAAGTAATCAGGTTTTCTTTTATACTGTGATTCTCAGATTAGGAAGTCACCTGACTGACAGAGGTCTCCTGTCCATCCAGGCAGACACACACATCTGCCCGTCTCTCTGTCACACCTCCCTCCACTCGCACAGCTGCAGGTCTGACTGCAGTCCTCTCCGTACCGCCCCTCCTCACACTCTAGGAGAGAGGGAGAGGAGACCTCAGATGGAAGTTGCACTGAAGTTGTGTTGTTCTCTCAGGTATTGTTTTCAATCATTAACATTACACACCAACAGATCCACATGTCCATACCCACCATGGCAAGTACAATATATATTTATACAAATACAAATAATAATGCTGAAAACGAAATGCATTTAGATGCTCCATTCCTATTGGTCACTTTGTCATAACAGATCCTTTTACTAAATCAGTTGTAATCTGTATTCTCCGTCTTGATTTGATTCCTGATTAAAAATACCATTTTACTTTAGTAAAGAGTGTCAGTTTTTTCATTATATTGTGAAGACTCGGTACTGGTGTGTGTTGCTGCTCCAGAAAGCATGTAGGTGGAGTCAAGGCCAGACTCATCAGAGCAGATGAGGATCACCTGTAGCAGCTGGCTCACCTGTATTTAAGAGAGCTGCAGACCATGCTCTTCCTCTCATTGTCATCATGCCTCATACCGGGGACAGTCCACGTCGCCACATCTCTACAGTTTTCAGTTTGGTTCATTTACTGGCAACTTTTGTGTGAGCTTTTGTAGGAGCCAATTTGTTACAATAAGGATTTCCTAAGATGGGTATATCGATCCCTGATTAGGATATTTTTGTCCCTTAGTATAATAATTCATAGAAGGTCTCTGTGGGACTCACCTGACTCACAGGTAGCTCCTCTCCAGCCGGAGGGGCAGGAGCACTGACCACTGACGCTATCACAGGAGCCTCCGTTTCCACACAGACACTGACCAGAGCATTGATCACCGTAGTATCCTGCAGGACAGGCTACACACACACACACACACACACACACACACTAGTATAATAATAACTTGTATTAGCTAATCTGAATCTGTAAATTAAATAAAGCTGTCAGATAAATATTTTACAAAAATGGGTCCTAAAATGTGGTGAAGTGTAAAGAAGAATAACATTAACATACTCAGGTAAAGTACACCGTATTGCCCTTTAAGAAGACAGCTAGCCATATTTCTGAGATGCTGTGTCGTGCTGAGGGATGAGCAGCTGATGATACTCACGCAGTTGGCAGCGGACTCCGGTCCAGCCGACCGCACAGATGCAGCCCCCGCTGACGTGATCACACCTGGCCCCGTGCTCACACTCACAGCTCTGACTGCACCGCTCCCCAAAAGTACCCTCTGGACACTCTACACACACAAACACACACTCATTATTTACTTGAAGTGCAGCAAATAAGACAAACATGGCATTTACTCAGCGTTTACTCCAGTACTGCACTAAGGTAGACAATTAAGGTACTTGTACTTCAACTGAGTATCTGCACATACCGTGTATTTTCACCCTCCTGCATTTAGAGGCAAATATTCTTCTTTTAACTCAACTACGTTTATTTTACAGCTTTAGTTACAAGCTAGTTTGCAAATGAATGTATGAATACCACTGTCAAAAAATACTGTGTTCAAATTAGATAAAAGTACAGAAGAATTATCAGCAAAAATGTACCAAAGTATCAAAAGTAATGCAGAATCATTTCTGTAAAATTGTAAAAAATAAAATTCTAAAAACATTTTTGGATGTTGTTTTTCAATCTGGAGTAAAGATCAAATACTTAATGTATTAAATAAAAACAAACCACGTCATTTATTTAAAAGGTAACTATTACCTACTACAAGTACCCTATTCATTTTTTAAATGTAGTGGAGTAAAAAAACTATATTTCAAGTAAAGTACAACTATTTTTAGATTATACTTTGGTTCAGTACTTGCGTAAATGTACTTCTCACCACTGCATATGAGATCAGAAAGCTAAAGGAGATTTTGGGGGGCTTTTTTACACACTCTGTTAACTTAATGATCAAAGTCCAAGATGACATTTGGAGTCTGAGAGAGGAAAAGTGCACTAATGACAGAGATGCATCATTAAGTCATGCGAGTGGCTTTCTGCTGACTCTGGCTCTTGTAGTTAGGACCACAAAACGGCTGTGGCAAGAGGAAAAGTCTTGAGTAAAAGTGCCGAATGACAGAGTTAGAACTTTAGTGGGCATTTCACTGGATCCATTAAAACAACGGCATGAAGCTGTAGCATGAGAGCAGTGATTGGGTAGCTGCTAAAGAGGTATGCTCTGCCTAATGTTGATCGCTGCACACAAACACGTGGGTGCATTTATCTAGAATAGACCTCAATTAAACCCACGTGAGCCTGAGGGCACCCTTACCCATCCCTAAAAAAAAGTCATTGGCAGTGTCTCATTATAGAGATAATTGTTCACAAACACATCCTAGTTGTGTTTTAAAGAGAGGATGTCGTGATGGGCTGCAGTGAAGGGCCTCCCTCACACCCCGTTTTAATGATGTGGCTTCCATTACCCAGAATGCAGTGTGGTCCTGCCCAGCCGGCGGTGCAGAGGCAGCCTCCTGTGATGTGGTGGCAGCGGGCACCGTTCCTGCACTTGCACATCTGGCCACAGTCAAGACCGTAAAAGCCGTCCGGGCACACTGTGGGCCGAGATAAAACATCCCACTGGTTAGAGCTGGCAGCTGCACAGAAGAGGAGAGGGAAACGTTCGGATGCCAACTTTCTTTAAACTTTTTTCTCTCCTCTCCTCCTCCTAATCTCCCTCTCTGTCTTACCACCTACTGAAAATACCGATATCAAATTGCAGCACCACGCTGCGGCGGATCATTTGTAGAGCGTCTGCGTTCGTTAAGTGAGCTCATGGCCCACATGTGCGATGGATCTGGGCCACATCAAAGTCCACGAAGGCGTGTAGGTTATTCCCTTTTAGGTGAAGGAGGGGGGCTGCAGAGAGCTTGTAATTAGAACACCTGCTGAGTCAACAGGCCCCCACCAATACCAAACAAAGCCAGGTTACTGTGCCCCACACATACCTACAGTATCCACGGAGATGCCGGTGTCTGTTTCCCATTCTCCCGCAGACACAGAGCGAGTGTTTAAGTGTGTGAAGAGTCAATTGACACTCAGGGGAGTTTAGTAAACATGGAGGCTCCCCTCCACTGCCAGAAGCAAGAGGATGAATGAGCTTTCCATTACTGGGAGGTAAATATTGTCTATGGGGGAAAAAATGACTGTTTATCCAAGGCCTATTTTTTTCCATCCTACAATTTGTCACCAAAGAGGTCAGCTCATGAT